>NW_026623100.1:54804726-55429726 GCF_023065955.2 Ursus arctos | reverse complement strand
CCCGCTCCCCCTGCTTGTGTTCCCTCTCTCGCTGGCTCTCTGTCACATAAATAAATAAAATCTTAAAAAAAAAAAAAAAAAGAACAGAACAGACCCCTTTCTCTTCTGGTCACCGTTCAAATAGAGGCTGTGTATCAGATGATAGGGAAGGAGATAAGGACAGTCAAAGGAACTGAGAGCCAAGAAATCCTGCCTCTTGATGGCAGCTTAAGTATTTTCTTGAAATGTCTCACGTACCCATGGATAACATAGCAAAATATAGCTAGGACTTCTCTATCATGACAAGGTTTTAACTGATATCTTAATAAATCTTAATATCTCTAGTGAGAAGGGGAACTCTGATGGACCTTCTATATCAGGGCAAAACGTATATACATCCCGAAGAAAATGAATACATTACATAAGAAATGTAATCTGAAAGAAACGTCATTTTATACTTAAATATTAATGACTTGAGGACATTTCTATTAGTGCACCTTCCATATAACAGTGGTTGTCGACCCTGGCTGCATACTAGAATCCCCCGGTGCGCCCGACGACGACCACAAACAGATGCTCTGGCCCCATCCACAGAGATCAGATGTAACTGGCCTGGGGTGGAACCTGGGAATTTTTACTCATTTAATTTGTTAAGCCTCCTCAGGTGAATCTAATGTGCAGCCAGGATTGAAAATTACTGCTTTCGGTGTCCTTGGAACAAAGCTAGAGCCCGTGTCCCCTTGCAATGCCTCACTGCAGTGCACCTCGAGGCAGGGGAGAAGGCAGGCCAACAGTGGGATGCTTCTGAAGTCTCTTACTTCATTTTAAATAACCAAATTCATTCACTTCTGCATTTCTTCAGTGAATCTTTACTGAGCGTCAGCTGTGTGCTAAGCACGGGGATACAGTGTTGAACAAATCGGTAAGGCCTCTGCTCTGAAGGAGCTTCTGGGATAGAGAGATAAATAAAAAAATGTCAGGTAGTGGTAAGCACTAAGGACATTAATTGTCTTCTACTCCAGGACATCTTTTAATACGAAAACAAAGCTACTTCCCCTTCCCCAGCCTGAAAATCTCTGAGTAAAACAGATGCTTGCCAAGATGTGTACCACCATTATTCTGGCTTCTCCTACCACTTTGGAAAGGCACGTACAACACTGTCACAACAGAGGACAGAGCCCTGTCCACTATGGCCCAGAAAGTAAGAAACCTTCTCTTTCTTGTGCTCTCATTACTGACATCTCAGCCTCTGATGGACGTAAGGACAATTAACAAAGCCTGGTTCAGGACTCATTCTCTGGTTTCGTGGAGAACGTAAGGAGCTTGATGATGGTCACAGACTGCTCTGAGAACAGGACTACTGCTATGGTCCCTCTCTCCAGAATAAAGCACATATGTATAAGCATATGATTTTCATATAATTTCAGGGGTTTACGGATCCAGGTTAAGAATGCCTGGTAGAATTACTGAAAAAACTGACTTCCGGTAAGTAGTAATCGTCACAGAGTCTATATTCTCCTAACCTCCACATAAGTAAACACAGATTCACTGAAGAGAGGAAAAGTGGGTCAGTTGAAAGGCTCAGTGCAGAAGGCCTCATGTCAGAGGATGTAAAACAGAAGTGTGCTTTACACAGCTGGTAAAGCCAAGCATATTCCGGAAGTGACACTTCCAATGTCGAGGCAGGACAAGGGAGACAAGATTGCAACACCCTCTGGAGCGTGGCTACAACAGAAAAACAAATGAAAACAAGCTGTCACAGAAACAACTCACCTGAAGAACCCTTCCAGACAAGAAGTTCTGTCTGCAGTAATTGTAACTTGCACGCATTCCTTCTTTCGTACTCAGCTGCCATCCCTAAATTTTGGAGAAAATAAAAGTGAACTTACTCTTTAGTGCCAATTTTGGTAATACACTTCAGCTATTAAGTTATATACTTACCTTATATGCTTGTAGAAGAGCCAGATAGTCGCTGTTTGCAAATGCAAATTCTAGCTTTTTCTGGTTAGCTTCCTCTTTTTTATCCCAGGGAGACACCTAAATGAGGAAAACCAGGTTCGAAGGGCACATTTTACCTGAGGTTTCTTTCTTCCTTCCTTCCTTTTTTTTTTTTTCTTCAAGATTTTATTTTTAAATAATCTCTACACCCAGCGTGGGGCTTGAACTTACAACCCCAAGATCAAGAGTTGCATGCTCCATGGACCAGCCAGCCAGGCGCCTCGTGATTTTTGACAAGAATACCAAGACCATTCAATGGTGAAAGAACAGTCTTTTCAACAAATGGTACTGGGACAACTGAACAGTCATATGCAAAAGAATGAAACTGGACTCTTACCTATGCCATTTACAAAAATTAACTCAAAACAGACCAAAGACCATAACGTAAGAGCAAAAACTATAAAACTCTTATGGGGCACCTGGGTGGCTCTGTCAGCTGGTGTCCAACTCTTGATTTCAGCTCAGGTCATGATCTCAGGGTTGTGAGATCGAGCTCCATGTCGGGCTCCGCGCTGAGCGTGGAGTCTGCTTAAGATTCTCCCTCTCCCTCTGCCCTTTCTCCCCACTAAAAAAAATAAATAAAAATAAAATTATAAAACTTACAAAAAAACATAGGGATAAATGGGACAAATCTTCATAACTTTGGATCTGGCAATGGATTTTTTTTGAGTGTAGTTGACACACAATGTTATATTAGTTTCAGGTATACAACACAGCAATTTGACAAGTCAATAATTGATACATTATGCTGTGCTCACCACAAGTGTAGCTATCATCTGTCATCATATAACACTATTACAATATCGTTGACTATATTCTTTATGCTGTGCCTTTTATTCCCATGACTAACTGGAAGCCTGTATCTTCTACTCCCCTTCAGCCATTTTGGCAGTGGAGTCTCTTTTTTTGGAGGGGGGGATTCTTAACTATGACAATGGAAACTCAAGGAAGAAAAAACTGGATAAACTGGATTTCATCAAAATTTAAAACGTTTGTGTTTCAAAGGACATATCAAGAAAGTGAAAAAGGTAACCCACAGAATGGGAGAAAATATTAGCGGATCATATTTCTCATAAGGGACCTGTATCCAGAATATATAAACAACTCTTGCAAATCAATCATAAAAAGATGAATAACCCAATTAAAAAACGGGCAAAGGATCTGAATAGACATTTCTTGAAAGAAGATATACAAATGGCAAATAGGCAAATGAAAAGATGTTTACTATCATTAGCCATTAGAGAAATACAAGTCGAAACTACAAATTCACACCCCCAGGATTATAGTAAAAAAGTCAGATAATAATAAGTGTTGGTGAAGATGGGGAGAAACTGCAACCCTGATAAAAGGCTGGTGGAATGTAATGTGCAGCTACTCTGGAAAAAGAACTAGAACTTCTTGAGAAAGTTAAATATAGAGTTAATATTTGATCCAGTACTTTTATTCCTAGGTATATACCTAAGACAATTGAAAACATATGTCTGCATAAAAACTTGTACATGAATGTTTACTGGTAAAGGTGGAAACAATCCCAAATGTTCATCCAGAGCTGAACGGATAAACAAAATGTGGTATGTCCACACAAAGGAATATCACTTGGCAAAGGAACCAAGTACTGATTATACTGTACAAAGATGCACCGTAAAAGCATTATGCTAAGTGAAGAAGCCAGTCACAAAAGACCATAAATTATATTATTTCATTAACAGGAAATGTCTGGAAGAGGTAAATCTATGAAGACAGAAAGCAAACTGGTGGTTGCCTAGCACTGCAGCAGATGAGGGATTAGAGGGGGAAAAAGGGAGTGACTGCTAAGGGGTTTCTTTATGAGTTAATAAAAATGTTCTAAAACTGACCATGACGAGGACCACATAAACTAAAATTTACTGAATGTATAATTTAAACGGGCGAATTATATTTCAATAAAGCTGTTTAAAAAAAAGTGGTCCAATGTATTTACTGTCTTCTAAAATCATGCTGGGGTACTTTTGCTTGCTTGCATTTTCTGATTTTTCTTTAGTGAGCAAGGATGGAGCAGATACAATAAAAAGCACATTTAGATTATTTCAATAAGTTGGATCTTTAGTTCTTAATCTTTATTTGAGGTATGGATTTCTCTGAGGATCAGACAAAAGTTATAGACATCATGACCTAAGATTTCCCATATATCATCCTCACAAGAAAATGTGTGGGGAGGCTCACATAACCCTGAAGCCCCCATGGTCCCCTTAGAGATCTATGGACTCCAGTTTAGATGAATGTTGTTTACTTACAAAAGGAGACTTAAAAGCCAAACTGGCAGCAATGGTGAGGGCAGGATCCAGACAGCGGAAGATAGACCCAAACAGCATCAGTTTGCCGATTCTCACATCCACGGGCAGAGAGGCCAAGTGATACCCTAGGGGGGTCAGCTTTTCATCTGGAGTTAATGCTCCTAAGTCTCGTAATCGTATTTTTGAGGCGCGGAGAGAGTCAGTGTGCGGCGGCTCAATGAGCCGAGAGAACACAGACTGGAGATTGTGAGTGCTAAACATCTCTAAAATTTTAATTCTACAAAAAGAAAACAAAATAGTAATTTTTCCATTTTATTTCTGGAGAGATGACACAGAGGAGAAAGCTTCTTTCTTGAAAGAAAATAGCTGATAATTTCCCAGACATATGCTTTCATAAGCCAGACAATGCTAGTTTAAATACTTTTTCTTTTGGGGGGTGAGGGGCAGAGGGAGAGAGTGAGAGAATCTTAAGCAGACTCTGAGCTGAGCATAGAGCCCGGAGCAGGGCTCCATTTTCCCACCCGAGATCATGATCTGAGTTGAAATCAAGAGTCAGACGCCCAACCGACTGAGCCACCCAGGCGCCCCTGAGCTGTTTTTAAATCATATGTACTATGTAATTACATTTTCCCTCTCATCCTCCCTCATGGGTCACTCAACTTCCAAAGCTTTCTCAAATCCCTTCGCTCCTCTTCATTTGCACTGTTACTACGTTAGTTCGAGGCAACTGCTTGCCCAACTTCTTAAGACCTGATCGTGGACACTTAAAAGTGGGGCCTGGGTCTTGATTCCTACATGTCTCTAGTGCTTAGCTCAACCCTTGGCAAATGGGAAGGCTTTTAAAATATACAGCTGGATAAAAGGAGAGCTATAACATCTTTGTACAAGGAACTTTTTATTATTTTATGGGCATACTCCCTCAATGCAGTGACTGGGTGAGAGGGCATGGCTAGTGTGAGTTCTTACATACACCAAGCACATTTTCAGAAAGGTTGAACCAAAGGTGGCCCAGCTTCAGTAACACTGAGTTCAATCACTCTTTCATTAAATCCTATTTTATGATATTTGTTCTTGTTTGTTCATCAGGTAAATGAGGGTGTTTTTCAAGTTGCTTTTGTTCACTTTGCTCTGAAATTGAGGCTGTAGATTTTTTTACCTTTGATGATTTAATATTGGTGTTGCCCCTAGCAGAAATTTCCTGATAAGTTAGATTATTTTCCTGATTACAAATGCATTCTTAAGCTCTATTTTAGGGCCATTCTTTGCAATGTAAGAGATCTTCATGTGCAAAAAGTTACAACGAATGGGAAAGGCAACACTGAAGAGCTCTTCCTTTGCAAATGAGTAAGTTCATCCACGTCCACTCTCAGCAAAACGTTTTCTACTAAGAAGAAAACAGGGAACTTAGGGTGAGAACCATGTATACCTTCCAGAAGGCAGAACACAGAGATCAAGGTGTACCTCAGACACAGCTGCTCCAACGGCACTCTCTGTATCTCTGGTAGCTGCTGCTTTAACAGCTGGTGATGGAAGTGATGGCTGGTGAATAAGTGGAAGCAGACCCCAGAGGCAACACGGCCCGCTCGACCTTTTCTCTGCAGAGCATTGGCTTGAGAGACGAAAGTATCCTCTAGGCTTTCCATCCCTTTACTGGCGTCATATCTACAGAGAAAAAGAAAACGGAAAAAGGAATGATTTTATAAAAACATGGCTAAGACCCTACTTAGCATGGACAGAATAGATGCACTACCTTACCGCCACGGAAGGCACAGTGTCCTGTGTGTTCTAGGATAGTTCAGTCCCTGCTGGGAGCACAGAGTGCGATTTCAGTGGCATCAAATGCTGGTGAATCACATACAGTCCTTTATGCAACTTTTTCTTTTTTTGGTATTTATTTGACAAATAAAAACCGTATATACTTAAGGTGTACAATGTGACGTTTTGATATATGTGCGCACCGTGAAGTGGTTACCGCAGTCAAACTAATTAACACACCCATCGCCACTTAGATCACCGATTTTCATTCAAGCACATGTAAAGCATATAAAAAAAAAAGAGAGGAAAAATAATTACTTCTAAGGTAAAACCTGAAACTTTCCACCTCCATTGGACTTTGAGACTATGGTCCCGGTACAGAATCACTCACATACACCCACACAGTTTTCATAAAAACCCGTGTGGCTCAAGAGCGTCAGTCGCGGACATGGCACGCTCCCTGAGACCTCATTAGCCCTCCTCTGGCAGCGCCGGAAGAGAATACCTCTTCTCTTTCATTTTCCCAGAATCGATGACATAGACAACATCGTCGATGGTTATGGATGTCTCCGCAATGTTGGTGGAAATTATAATCTTGGTTACACCCACAGGGGGTTTTACAAACACCGCCTGCTGCTCTTCACTGGATAAAGATGAATGAAGTGGGTGAACCACACATCTGAAAGGAAACAGAAGCACATTTAGTGTTCTAGCACAAAAGGCTGAAACTGGATTAATGGTGGGTGAATTTCTATTAAAATTAACAACAGGACTCCAAGTATCAGCAGCTTCTCTACAACCTGCCCTCAGGGTCCAGCTCTTCTAAATGGGAAGGTTCCTTCTGAGTCTTCCAGAACACGTACTCTGTTCTATGAACTAGAAACCTTGTAGCACCTTGGGGAAAACTGGAGTGTGACTCAGTAGTAAATATTCAAGAAGACTATATTGTTGATATCCTACAAGTAACGAGCCTAGAGCACACTGACAGCAGAGAGTCATTTTTCCCCTATCTTTAAGCCCAGGAATGAGAGACAGTGATGTATGCTAAGACTTCATTCTTGTATTTCTAGGGAGTGTTCCTCTCTTCAGTACTTGTCCCCTTAGATATGAAAACACAGGTCTTGCTACTGGAAAAGAAACTGTTACAAATTACTTTTTTCTCAAATGGCAGCATTTCTTTGTTGTTACTTACACTGGCTTCTTCCGTCCCCCGTATGTGGCAACTGAAATTACATGCAATTTTGCTGAGTCACTATGCTAAGTGAAGAGAAATATTTTTATTTAATGGAATGGGAATGATTGATTCCCTGGAACAAATAGGTTTGTCTACTTCCAGCTGGCATAAACAAACATATTCTTGAGGAGTGACACCAGGGTCTAAAGAGGGTGATGGCTGTCAGAGAGAGTTCTGGTTATTCATCTTTGCATGTCCCTGCAACAAATGATTAAGGATATGGAAAGCAATTAACTTACCGATGACTGCGTCTGTTGTTGAAAAGAGAATTAGACTGTAGCTGTTCATATAGCATTTTGATTTCTGCTAGTCCCGGTAAAAATACAAGTATAGCACCTGGGTACATAAAAACAATCAATGTGATAGACACAAAAAAGGAAAAACTAATATGGACTAGGGAACTGTTTTAAATTTTAAAAATGTAATAATCTGAGATTTTTTTCACTATCAATTTTCTTTGTAAAGTCCCTAGGGGTTTAAATGGATAGCACTGTTTTTCATACATTTTCTGACTTAACTGCAAAATGAATGGGGTATTATCTTTCTACAAGAGGAAAAACTGAAGTATAGAAAAATGTAATACCTCAAGTTACATAAGAATCATTCGCAAAGCTTTTTAAACATACTTCTTCAGTGCACTGGGCACTGACATTGTTTCTAGGAAGAGTTATCCTTCTAATCTTGTAAGACACGAATACTCTTCTATTAGTAAATAAAATCCATAAACATTTTACTGGAAATGAGAAAAAGAAAATACAATTGGCTGGCCAACCTGATAACCTAAATTCGGATATATGTTGGAGAGGCAGCACATTAACCACGTCATATTAACAATTAATGGGCTTTTAAATTTTACATTAAAGAAAATAAGCAGTGATAACTAATTATAGAATACTTCTGTGCCAAGAGTGGGCACTCAGCAAGTTACCTTCTTTTGTGCTTTATTCGGAGAAGAAACTGACACCATCTTCACTAGCCCCTCCTTTAATCCCACAGATATTTATTGGGTGTCTATGTCAGCTCTGTGCTAGGTACAATGAAATAGAAACCAAAGATCTGCCTACAAGGAACATAAGACCTATTATTTATCACAGTTATTCTCCCCACTAAGTAAATAAGGAAACTAAATTATTACAAAAAGGAACCCTGAAGGAGGCAAGAGACATCTTTGAGGGTTAGTTTCAACACTTCATAGTATATAAGGCACGTTTACATACACTATCTCATTTGATCCTCACAACCACCCATTAAGGTTATTAGTACCTTTAAAGTGACTCGGTAACTTGGCCAGGTGACAGAGTTAGTAAAAGTGGGGCTTAGACACAAACCTAAGGTTTCGGGCACCAGACCCATGCTCTTTCCATTACACATTCCATGTTCCTCTCTACTAAAATACCACAACATTTAAGAGGGGTAAAATAGGGGCACCTGGGTGGCACAGTTGGTTAAGCGTCCGACTCTTGGTTTTGGCTCAGGTCACGATCTCGGGGTTGTGATCTCAGCCCTGGGATAGGGTCTGTGCTCAGCAGGGAGTCTGCTTAGGTTTCTCTCTCCCTCTCCCTTTGTCCTACCCCCACCCTCTCCATGCTCTCTCTTTAAAATAAATAAATGCATTTTTTAAAAGATTTTATTTATTTATTTGAGATGCTCCATGTCACAACCCTGACATCACGACCTGAAGTGAAACTAAGAGTCAGTCGCTTGTGCCACCCAGGCACCCCATAAATAAATCAAATGTTAAAAAAAAAAAAAAAAAAAAGAGCGGTAAATAATCTAGATGGATGGGAAAAAATTTTTGTCTATATTTTTATGTGTCTCCTGATCTGCTCTGCCCTCACAGCTTGACCACCTGTATTGGGGATAACTTTATTATTATTATTTTTTAAATAAAGTAAGCTCTACACCCAACCTGAGGCTTGAACTCACAACCCCCAGATCAGGAGTCACATGCTTTACCGACTGAGCCAGCCAGGCGCCCCTGTATCAGGGATATCTTTAATATTCACAAACATATCAGAGTCCCTACTTACTACATTTAATCTGCTTTGAATTCAGGTAATTTTCTAACAGTTCTTTTTGTCTGCTGTGCCTGATGTTTTTCAAAAATCACCTTTTCCTCTGGGAGAAACAAGACATTCAGCCCAGTGATAATGCATTAGCCAACACTGACTACTTGCCAAGAGATAACAAACAAGGCACTTTAAGCCTTTCACGTGGCTCATACATCTCTTTAGAAAATATCACACAATGATCGATTACAGTCTAAGCAGAGGAGGGCAGCCATTCCCACGTCTCTAAAGCACTTTGCAGGGAGCACATCATGGAATTGCTTAATTTACGATCACCCGACAGTGGCTGCGTCTGTTCATGTGACAATTATTTACTCTGTACCTAAATATTCCAGGTGTCGTCCTGGGGTCTGAGGAACACAGTGGGGCAGGATAAATCCTATTCTTAAGGAGTTTGCATTCTATTGAAGGAAACTGTCAGTAAGCAGAATTATAACTCTGGATATTGTGAAGTGCTATAATGAAAATGAAAATCACTTTTGGATATCATGATAAAGCAAGGGGTGAGGGATGAGAAAACAGATAGGGTGGTCAGAGAAGACTTCTCTAAAGAGAAGATATTTGACAGAAACCTGAGTGATGGGAAGGTTTAGTTATGAGAAGATCTGGGGGATAAAGGACTGCAAGTGAGGTTAAGAAGGCCACTGGGATGGGAAGACAGTGAGTAAGGGGAAAGCAGGGACTGCTCTGGGTCACGGCAGCAGCAGTAGTAACAGTGATCGCAGCAATAATAATGATGATGTATGTTATAATTACAACGTTACCATCTACTGGGCATTAACTAGATGCCAGGCACTATGCTAAGTGCTTTACATATGGTTTCTTTCTTTCTTTCTTTCTTTCTTTCTTTCTTTCTTTCTTTCTTTCTTTTTTTTTAAGATTTTATTTTTAAGTAATCTCTATACCCAACACGGGGCTCAAACTCACAGTCCCAAGATCAAGAGTCACATGGTCCACGCACTGAGCCAGCCAGGTGCCCCCTACATATGGTTTCTTTTAATCCTAAAAATAGCTGTATGTCAGAGGAATTATGATTGTCATAATTTCACAAACAAGGAAACTGAGGCAGAGCAAGGATAAGGACTCCATCTGAGACTACACATTCCTGAGCAGCAGAGCTGGAAGTTTATCAGACCCCAAAGCCGGTTCTTTTAACCCCCCTGCCCTGTGACCTCCATGTGCAAAGTCTTCACGGGATTCAAACACGCATTACCAGACTCCCATTTAGCCTGGGCTGAGTGTTTACTATGTGGCTCGCCCAGGCCTTCTTTTCAGCTTTCTGCTTTTTGTACTTTGTATTGTTGGCATCTTTTTGTTCAGTGGGAAGAAGAGAACGCTGAGCAACAAGGAATGGGTGAGCCTCAAAAAATAAAATGTAAAATCTCCCCCTGAAAAGCCTAATAAGCAACATTACACGCAATTGGGGGGTGAAAAAGCAAGGGTGGGGGCGAGGGAGGGCTCCAGGAAGGGAGGCCGCCCCCACAGCACCCACTATATCTCAGTGAGTGAGCTGCCTTCCCTTTTGCCGTCTTACACACAAACGAAGACAAGAAGTGGTTACCTGGAGGGTAGGAGTGCTTTCCATCTACAATCCACTCTAACAAGGCCTCTATTAATTCAAGATTCACCTTTTCGAAATCCATGATGGACATTGTTTTGATGACCGATTTGCTAACCCCTGAAAGAAAGGTAAAAAATCAGAAGGATAATTATACCTTATTAAAGACAATGATCCTGTGAACTAGGTGAGTTTCCTGATTTAATGACATACACATTCACATTTATGCACCAAAATGAATTGTTTTCTTTCAGTCTCTCAGAAAATACATGCTTACTAGGAGCACTTTTTGCTTGAACAATGACTCATAACAGGCACCTGACCCTGCTGGAAAGGCCCAGATCGGCCACGTTTTCCTTTCTTCCTTCCCCTCTTTTATCCATCACACATTTATTGACAATTTAAATCCTAGAAACAAAATTCAAAGTCAAATACACTTTAAAAAGCCCTTCCAGATTCAATCAAGTCATGGGTCAGACCAGATGCCAGGGAAATCAATGGACAGAGACCACAGCCTTCACCAACATCCTCACGAGAGTGACTCTAACCTTTAGGTTCCTTTGAGAAAAGGACAAAAGTTCTGGATTTTCCCTGAAAAATACATGTGATTTTAATGGCTTCACCAACAACCCCTGAGGTCTAGTCACAGACTTTTAGGTTAGGGTTTCCACTCTCCTCCTAATTTATCTGAGGCCTAGTGAAGGATACAGTTCTTTGGGCTGTACTATGCACCTGAGCTCTTTTAAAAACAAACAGCATACTCTTGGGGAGACTCCAAAGACAGAACCAAATGGAGGGACATTCTACAAAATAACTGGCCCAAACTCCAAAAAAATGTCAAGATCTTAAAAGAAAAATACAGGCTGGCAAGTTTTTCCAGACGAAAAGAAACTAAAGACACATAACAACAAATGCAATATGTACTTGTGGGTTGGATTCTGGACCAGAAAAAAACAGAAATAAAGAACACTTTTAGATAATTGGCAAAATTAGAATTTTGACTATGGATCAAATAATAGTATTATATCAGTTAAATATCTTCATTTTGATCATGTCTGGTGTTTATGCTTTGAAGAAATACATATTAAAATATTAGGGATTAGGGGACATTGTATCTGCAACTTACTCAAAAGGTTCAGGAAAGAAATATATACATGTGCACAGAGCAAATGATAAAGCAAATGAAGCCAAATATTAATAATCGGTGAACTGGGGTGGAGGATACAGGCGAGTTCACTGGATAGTCCTGCCAACTTTAATTTTGAATTTGCAATCATATCAAAATAAAAAGTTATAAAATACTCAAGAATACATTTATATTTCACTATTTCCCAATTTTTCTATAATAAACACATTTTTTATAATCAGAAAAAAACCTGGTAAATACAGTAACAATTACATCCAACATGTGTTGGAACTGCTATTTTTCTTTTTTTTCCTTTTTGGAACTGCTATTTTTCTTTTTTTTTTTTTTTTTTTTTTTTTAAAGATTTTTATTTACTTATTCGACAGAGATAGAGACAGCCAGCGAGAGAGGGAACACAAGCAGGGCGAGTGGGAGAGAGGAAGAAGCAGGCTCATAGCAGAGGAGCCTGACGTGGGGCTCGATCCCATAACGCCGGGATCACACCCCGAGCCAAAGGCAGACGCTTAACCGCTGTGCCACCCAGGCGCCCCCGGAACTGCTATTTTTCTAAGTCGAAGGTTGTTCTGATGGATTAAGACAATGTAGCTATGAGATAAGAGCCACGTTGTTGTTCCTCTGGATCACCATGGGGGAAAGAACTAGTTACCTTCGGCATAAATGTAATATTCCCCCAGGAAACGCATTACCTTTATAGCGGGCCAGGAGCTGCTTGAAATCTAACTGCTGATCTGGCACTGCGTCTCTGACCGAATCCTGGGGCTGGAGGTGAAGAGAGAGCCTCAGGTCTTCCTCTACTTCTTCAAAGGCAGTTCTGCTGCGCCTTGCTTTCAGCTTCTCCTTTGTCATCTGCTTCGTGGAGCGCATATATGGGCTCCCGTCCTGTAACACATACCTGAGGAAGGAAGACAAAGGAATGGGTCCGTGGGGGCGCCTGGGTGGCACAGTGCTTAAGTGTCTGCCTTCGGCTCAGGGCGTGATCCCGGCGTTGTGGGATCGAGCCCCACATCAGGCTCCTCTGCTGTGAGCCTGCTTCTTCCTCTCCCACTCCCCCTGCTTGTGTTCCCTCTCTTGCTGGCTGTCTCTATCTCTGTCAAATAAATAAATAAAATCTTAAAAAAAAAAAAAGGAATGGGTCTGTGTGTATGTGGGTCTGCTGGCGAGAAATGAAAATGTTCACCGATTTACATGCTCGTTCTGCATAATGTTGCTCTGTTTCTGTCCAACCCATGTGCTGCTCTTCCACCAGTCCAGGGTTCCGCTGGCTGGGCCCTATTTCTGGGAGGGGACACACTGGAATGATTTTAGTTCTGTCTCAAGATCATTCTGGCGGCAGTGAGATTGAGGCAATGAGTCTGAGTTTGAAAGTGAGAGAATAAAGACCGGGAAACTAGTTGAAAGATTAATTTCCCCAGAGACTCACATTCCACGGAAGTGGGATGGGGCCCGGAGAATAACAGTTGTAATAAGCTCCCTACATATGCTTATTGCACACTAATATTTGAGAGCCACTGGTTTGGGGTTTTTAGCTTGAGAATATCGTACCATTAAATAAACAGAGCTAGGAGTGGGGCTTCTTAGAAATGGAAGGAGCAGGAGGAAGGAGAACAATTCTGAATTGAATTCAGGTGCCAGACATCAAGGGTACTTTACTTCTGGAACTCAGAGGTCTGGAATGAAGATAATGATCTGGGAATTCTTGGCACAGAGGTGACATCTGAAATACATGAGTCTAACAGAGGGATGAAAGAGTTTTACAGTGAGAAGAAATAGTGCAAGGATAAAACCACAGGGAGTCTTCAAGGCTGAAGAGTGGGAAGAGGAATCAGGGCTTTCAAAGGAGAAAAATGTTTGTATCCAATGGAAATGACCATTTTCTACCCAGTACTGAAATTACAGACATCTTAACACTCACACTATACAGCACGCTCCCAGAGGCTTGCATGATGACGATGATACCAGCTAACATTTATAAAGCATTTAGCTCTGCGCCAGGCACAGTTCTACGCACTCTGCAGCTACTAACTCCAAGAATTAACTAATTAATTAATCCTCATAACAACCTTGTGAAGCAGGTATTTAATAATATCACCATTTTATGTATGATGAAACTGAGTCACAGAGAGATTAAGCTACTTATCAATGTCAGTTAGTAAGCAGAAGGATTTTTTTTTAATTCTTTATTTTAAGTAATCTCTATACCCAATGTGCTCAAACTCACAACCCTGAGATCAAGAGTCACATGCTCCTCCAACTGGGCCAGCGAGACGCCCCTAGTAAGTAGAAGGGTTTAAATACTGGCAGTCTACCTGCCGAATTGGTCTTTTTCTTTCTTATTAAATTTTCCATATATTTGTTCCTTCATCATTTTTTAATAGACTTCAGCAGAAGGTATAGCGATTTCCTGATACCCCCCGCTCCCCACATATGCAAAGGCTCCCTCATTATCAATATCTCCCCACCAGAGTGGTATCATTGTTGTAACTGATGAACGTCCAGTGGTACATCATGAACACCCAAAGCCTACAGTTTACATTAGGGTTCCAGTCAGTATGGACAAAATACAATACTGTCTGTGAACTGCAAATAATTTGTATAATACTTGCTGAAAGGGGAAAACAAAATGCTCAAGCAGAAAAATTAGAAGAAAAATGAACACATCTGTTAAAATGCTTGCACACTGAGGTCAAATGATAACTCTTTTCAAAGGCTTTCACCAAACCTTCATTAGTATCTTCCTTACCTCGTCACAGCAATTGCATCTTCCAGAAAAAACTGATCGACAGGAAATGTACGACCTAGAAGAACAAGAAAATAAAAGAGAAAAGCCTCAGAATACCTGTTCAACTATTTTGAAATAAATAGTTGGTATATGCAAAATTCTCCTAAAACAAAGCTTGGCACAACAGGAATGGTTGTTCTGTGGTCTTAAAAATACCAAAAAAGAAAACAAACACTTTCAATGATCAAAATTAGAAGGGATAGATTCCAGCTCGTAAAACAAACCCAGAAGTGCATACGTAGAGAGATGCTCATTTAGTAATAAGACTTTTTTTAAACCTCTCTTTTTTTTTTTAAATCTGTTACACTTTTCCCACCCTCCCCTTCTCCCCCTCAGGGAACTCTGAACCATTCAACAACTAGAAGAAATAGTACGATTATTCGTCAAAATTGTCACCAAATTGTCCCTTTGGCAATCAATTGCAGAAGGTTAGAGCAAAGCCCAAGGTGATAAATTAATCCCACAATGACACTGGGAAAGCACCAAGAGACATAGACTATTCAACTTCACTTTTTCCCAGAGTAGACAACGCCCAGAAAGTTAGAAGAATCCAGCAATGAACCAATATGCTTATACACAGAGACAACTTCCCTCTTTATGACAGATTACCATTATTAACTCACACTTCGATGTTACACACATGGAATGCCAGAAATCCTAATAACCTAGACTTTTTAAGAAAGCATATATAAAACTAAAATCTCTTAACAAGTGGATATATGTCACTTCTTTATTTATTTCATTATATGGTCATAATTTTGCTTGTTATAAACAAATCACTTCTCTAGAAAATAGGTATAAATACCTGTTATTTTGTATCTCAAATGAACTTTAAAAATAATTATATTTGCTTATTAGAACAATGCATATTTAAGGATGCATTTTAATCACCTGGTATAGTAATAACCGGGCAGGAACTGAAATATTCTGAAAAGAGTTCAGCATTTAAAGTTGCACTCATTAGAATAACTTGAAGAGTTGGTCTCTGCAACACAATGTCCTTCAAGACTAGCAGCAAGAAGTCACTAAAGGAAATAAAAGAAACACCCGAAGATCAAATTCATAAAAATGAATTAACTTTTGATGTATTTTTTAAAAGATTTTATTTACTTATTTGACAGATAGAGAGAGAGAGAGCACAAGCAGGGGGAGGGAGAAGCAGGCTCCCCACTGAGCAGGGAGCCCAATGTGGGGCTCAATCCCAGAACCCTGGGATCAACTTTCGATGTATTTTGAACAATGAATGTATAAGACCTATGTGAAAAAAACCCAAAAAAACTATAAATCTCCGAAAGATGTGTCATGATCCTAGATGTAAAGACTTAAAAATATAAAGACATCTCCCAAATAAACTAAATTCAGTGTAGTACCAATCCAAACACTAACAGGATCTATCACTGCATTTGGTAATCCTACTTCTTGATATCTGCATGTACATAATGAAGATACAAAGCATTGTATCTTTGTACAGTTATTTCAAAACAAAACAATCGCATTGTTTATAATAGCAAAACAATGGAAACTACTTAAATGTCCATCCACCAAGAAGTGGTTAACTACAACAAAATCACCCATTCTATGGAATAACATGAGGCAGATAAAAGGAATAAGGTAGAGCTTTAGATACCGACGTGAAAACACCCGTAAGACATAGTGAAAGAAACCCAAGTTATAAAACAATTTGTGCTGCAGAAAAGCAATACCCTCACTGGTCCCCCTGCTCCAGCCTGTCCCCTTGCAATCTATTCTCAACAGAGCAGACCCACAATTCTATTCAAATAGAAATCTTACTGTGCCACTCTTCTGCTCAAAATCCTCTGATGACTTACTGAAGTGCTCACAAACAAGTTAGGCCCTACCCGACGGGATCTGCATCACCACCGCTCATCTCCTGCTGCTCTCCCCTTATGCACTCGCTCCAGCCACGCTGTCCTCCTTGCCGTCCTTGAAGCATGTACCTCAGGTCCTCTGCACATGTTATTAATTGGCCAGTAACGCGATTCTCCCACACATTCATTCACAGGTAGTTCCCTCACTTCCTTCAAGTCGTTACTCAAAGATACCTTTTCAGCCAGGCCTTCCCCGGCCACCCTATTTAAAAATTCAAAGGCTCCCCCTGCATCTCATATCACCCTTTCTCTTCTTAGCGCTTAAAATATTTTACTATATTTCACTTACTTATCTTTCTTATTGTTGAGCTCACCCATTAGAATATAAGCTCTATGAGGACAAGGATTTTGGTCTTTTTTGTTCACTAATAAAAGTAATCTAGAACAATGTCTGGAATGTAGTAGGTGCTCAATAAATATTCACTGACTTACTAAATGAACATATCATTTGTGTAAGAAAAAAAGGCCAGAAAACAAAGTACCTATTTCTAACAAAGTAAACATATATGTCAATGTATAGAAGGACATATCATCAGTCTGATCACCATAGTAATCTCTGGGGAAGAGACTGGTAATGGTTTGAAAGTGTGACGGGGGACTTCCATTTTATCTGTATTGCTTGAAAAAATATATATATATTAATTGTAGGCCCCATGCCCAATGTGGGGCTCAAACTCTCGACCCCAAGACCAAGAGCTGCATGCTCCACCAACTGAGCCAGGCAGGCGCCCCCCGTATTGCTTGAATTTTTCATGAGAGCGTATTCTTATATTATTTAGTTCTCTTTAATTTCATGAGCTAATTTAATTACATTGATGATTTTTTTCTTTTTTAGGGAAAAGGAAATAACATAACACTAGGAAATGCTTCAATAATTTATGGTACATCCATACTTTAAAATCTCCTTATGCAATTATTAATAATAACTTCAAAGACAGCTCATGCTATTATGTTAACTGTTACATCAAAAGCAGCACACAAACTCCAATGTTTGTAGAGACACCTATCTCTCCCTACCACATCTCTCCCCTAACGCCTAATATACTCCCAGAAGAAAACAGATCAAAATTGTAACAGGTAATTACTATACAGGGGACAGAAACTATTCTTCTGGACATCTGATAGTTGCCAAACATTTAGAAAAATCATACTATCTCTATGATCAGGAAATTTACTAAAAATTTTAAACTAACACATCTACAACTTTCCTATATCCAACCTTCAATCATGTCTATATTTTTATTGATCTTGGTTCCTGGATTTTACTCCTGTTTTTTGTCGTTTTCCATCTGGGCTAGCAAATATTCCTCTACTTTTTCTTATAATTTGTAAACCTTTCCCAAAGATTGGTATTTGTAAATGTCCGAATCTCCCTTCTGCAGTGTGTAACTTATTTTTATTCAGATGTTAAAAATTTTTGTATTTTTAACTGTTGATATTCTGCAAATCATTAAATTTTATAAAAATCTTTCCCTTTTAAGAACACGACTGCCTTCAGAAGCCAGATCCAGTACTACGCTTCAGTTTCTCTGAATTTGGGGGAAAAAAATTGTTATGAAACCCAAAGCCATTCTTTACATTCAAAATTACACTAGATATAATCTCCCCTAAAATTTTAAATGTATTTTAATAATATAATCATTTAAATATTATTAGTCTGGTTTAATGTTATATTTGATTTCCTCCTCCAATTGTATAGTGAATATACTGAAAAAATTTTCTTCTTTCAAACGTTCACTTGAACATTTACCTGCAAAATGAAATGATTTACCATTTATTTTTTCCCCACTGTTTTCTGGAGTCTCTACAAAAAGATTATTTGACCCTTAAAGATTCCCAGTGTTTTGTGTATAGTCATGTAAAATTTACGGGATGCCTGGGTGGCTCAGTCAGTTAAGCGTCTGCTTTGGCTCAGAGGTCATGATCTCAGGGTCCTGGGATCGAGCCCCGCATCGGGCACCCTGCTTGGCAGGGAGCCTACTTCTCCCTCTCCCTTCTGCCACTCCCCCTGCTTGTGCACTCTCTCTCTGTCAAATTAGTAAATAAAATCTTTAAAAAAATTAAATAAAATTTACTATTGTTGTGTTCTAGGAATTCTTTCCTTTTATTTTGATCTATTCTTTTCATATGCAAGTCTGCTTTTCTTTAGTTTCTAATTACTTCATATTTCCTATTTACTAGTGTATCAATGTATTTATTTCTTTGAACAAATAGTCTTCTAGTCATATGTCTTCCCTGTTCAGTTTTTAAAAACTTTTTATTGGCAATAGTTGGAGACTCTTTTCATATTTGTTTTTTTCTTTTTAAAATTTTGCTATTAGCTATTTTCTCCTCCTCTGTCAGTCTACTAACTTTACTTAGACTTTGTTTCTTCTCAGAATATTTATAATAGTATAGTCCTTTTGGGGAAAGTCTCATAATTATTCAGGACTGTATGTTTTCTCCATTAGTTTGTTGTTGTTGTTCTAGAACATGACCCACAAACTATGACAAACTATGATTAATACCACCTATTTACTTGGCCCTTCCTTTTAAAATACTGGAGATTTTGATTTTATATCCCAACCTTTAACGACTTCTAATTCCATTAAAATAAATTCTAAATGCTTTATTGTCCAGGGTATACAAGGCCCAGGAAGATGTGGCTCCTGCCTTTTCTACCTGCTACTTTTCCCCTCGCTTACTACACCAGCTGCAAGGGCCTTCCTCCAGTTTCTGGGCTCATGATGCCCTTTCTCACCGCAGAGTCTGCGAACGCTGGCCTTGCTCCTATCTGTCACATGGGATGCCTTCTCATACTTCTGTTTTTAATTTAATCACCATCTCTTGAGAAAGATCAGCTCTGACCATCTCATGGTTCTTTCTCCCCAAAACACAGCATCCTATTTATACCTTCTGAGTACTGACTCCAATTTGTCTTTATTTATTTATTTGCTCATTATTTGTTTTTCCTATCAGACCCTGAGATAAAGGAGAACCACATATGCTTGTTTGCTATAGTATCCCCAGCAATTAACAGATCACTTGGCACTTAAGACAGTCTCAATATACATATGAATGACAGTCAGGACTGAATGACTGACCAAATGAACAAAGAAGGAAGCACTGACCAGCTATCAACTACGCATGCGTTACACCTGTTATTCCTAAGTACAGCGCCCAGCTCAGTGTGAGGCCCAGGAGCGTGTTAAGCATCTCCTAGTAGAAGATGTGCATCTAACAAGATGACTCTTCTAATGATGAACATGTACCCTCCTAGCAGTTCTAGTATTCCAGACCATGGAGACCAGGAAAGCAGTTCCTCTTCTCTAACTTGGGCCGTCTCTGTGGACTTCCTCTCTAGCTCTACGAAATTGAACTGGAAACAGAACAAAATTATTTCAGCCATGTCTTCATTTTATGTGCGTGGCTATTTGTTTAGAAAATCTTTGGTTTACCTTTCTTCTGTCCTCTCATGAACTTCATCAACAATGATATGGGTGACTCCTTGGAGAGCTGTGTCTCCTTCCAGCCGTCTCAGCAGCACGCCCGTGGTGCAGTACAACAGTCTGGTGGCTGAGGACTTACACAGAAAAGGGCAGAGAAAGCATTCATGGAATTTTTGCAAAAAGGAAACACTTTCAAAGCCAATATGGCAAAGCCATTTTGAATGGATAGGGACAAAGAATCTTGAAAACATCAGGAGTTGCATTTAACATGAAACCACACTAAATGCATAGCTTCTTGCCGGCAACAACAGTAAAAGCTTTTCTATTTCTTATCAAAATTTTAAGTTTAAGATTCATAAAAAGCATTCAAAAATTATTATAAAACATAAAAACAACAGTGAGTGGTGAACTCAATTCTGCATTTCTCCCTTCCTTATTTGGTTAAGTGGATTAAGTCCCAGGTTTAAGAGTAAAACAGCACTTACTAGATCATTTCTGCCAATGAAGAATAAAAGGTCTTTAGAGAGGAAATGAAGTGTACCCAAAAAAGAGTTCTTATACCAAAATATTTCTAAAAGGTCTTCAGCCGTCCTAAAGTATGCATTTCAACTTGCCCACGAGTGTTCAGACTCCAAGAACCCTTTATATTTGAAAACGAAATTTCTGTTATCAGAAAATAAGCAGAGTATACAAACCTTGACACTTTCTAGCCGGATCTGGTACCCCACAGTCAGACCCACTCTTTCTGTCCTTTCTTTAGCAACACGTTCAGCGACAGATATGGCCGAGATTCGTCGGGGTTGAGTACAGATGATGTTAGCCACTTTCTCAGGTGGCCCATTCAGAGAATCATCCAGAATAAACTGAGGAATCTGTGTAGTTTTCCCACATCTGTATGTCAAAACAAGTAAGTTCTAAAATGAGAGTTTTCAAGTGCTAGTTAACTTTAAAAAAAAAAAAAAAGAGCCATGTGCAATGAGGGAAGTGAGAAAGCTAATTATAATAAAACTCGTTCAGCTTCAATTATCTTCTAAACGGACCTACTGACTTTTTACTTACAGCTCGTAACTGCTAGGAATTTGCACGTGGATTAACAGAACACTCATATAATAGTTTAGTATCATTTATAAAATTGGTACAATTGAGCAGACATTAGATTAAGTTCTATAAACACCTCTAGGAATGTATTTGTACATTCCTATGTATATACATGTACATACATCTGTATTTGAATCCTAAAGAAATGGTAGTATTCTCTTATGATTTTATATATTATCTTACCGATTTGGCTATAAGTGGACTGAGGTTAAAAAGATAAGAAACAGGAAGATCTCAAACTATTACTGTATCAGTGAGTCTGGACACAAATGTAATTATTAGGTTGAATACCTTTGAATATAGAACTAAATTAAGCCTACAACCTGTCTCTGTTAAATAAATTTGGATAACATATGAAAAGTGTGAAACAGGAAAAATAATATGCCTTAAGTTGTTCTTAAAAGAACAAATAAGAGCTCTAAGGAAATCAGAATAAATTTAGAAGATGAAAGTTTCCAAGTTAAATGTTCTGGAGAGGTACCTGAGTGGCTCAGCTGGTTAAGCAGCCAGCTCTTGATTTCAGCTCAGGTCATGATCACAGGGTCCTGGGATTGAGCACCCCCCATCGGGCTCCGTGCTCAGTGGGGAGGAGTTAGCTTGAGAATTCTCTCTCCTGCTCTCTCTGCCCCACTCCCAGCTTGCGTGCAGGCACATGTGTGCGCTCTCTCTCAAATAAATAAATAAATCTTTAAAAATAAATAAATAAATAAATAAATAAATACATAAATGTATGTATGTATGTATATGTATGTATGTACGTACATTTTGGAACTATCCTTTGCATTAAAAAATGGGCCTCTTAAAAGCATTCAGTAAGGGGCACCTGGGTGGTGCAGTCGGTTAAGTGTCCAACTCTTGGTTTCAGCTCAGGTTCTTATCTCAGAATCATGAGATTGAGCCCCATGTTGGACTCTGTGCTCAGTGCAGAGTCTGCTTAAGATGTTCTCTCCCTCTCCCTCTATCCCTCACACTTTGCGCTCGTGTGCTCTCTCTCTCCCAAATAAATTAATATTTTTTAAAAACCTTACCAAAAAAGTGTCCAGTTAGATCTTCTGCCTTAAAATTGTCTCAAGGCAGAGGTGTACAATGTGTATAAATTCCTGGATGGATTTCTTTTTTTTTTTTTAAAAAGATTTTATTTATTTATTTGTCAGAGAGAGAAACAGATTGAGAACATGAGCAGGGGGAGCAGAAAGCAGAGGGAGGAGAAGCAGGCTCCCTGCTGAGCAAGGAGCCCAATGAGGGACTCGATCCCAGGACCCTGGGGTCATGGCCTGGGCCGAAGGCAGATACTTAACTGACTGAGCCACCCAGGTGTCCCTTCTGGATGGATTTCTGAGTTTTGTTTTTGTTTTTTTGTAACTTGGGTCTGTTGGCTGCAGATCTACAATATTAGGGTCTGTGAAATATTATTTCATATCTGACCAGAAAAAGCACAAGTTATAACAGCTACTAGTTTTTTACAAATAGAACTGGTTGGGTAGGGGACATACCATATTCATGGATGAAAGCTGCATTACAAATAAATTGCATTCTTACCCAGTCATACCACTTATAACAAGCACTTGGTGCTCGCTCAACAATTTAAGAATGGTTTCTCTTTCTTCCCAAGCAGGGAGTGATTGTCTTTCTTGTAGAATTGACTGGAACTGTCTGGAAGCCTAATAACATGAAAGATAAGCCATCAGTTAGGGACTTTGAAGCATCTTTCACAAAGCTCCGAGTGTGGAATCCCATAGCTTCACCCACCCTTTTCTTCAATAATTTATTCAGAGAGAAACTGCAGATTTGTTAGGATTGGATGCTGATGACTTCAGTCAGAAGGCTGCTCAGAGAACCAGCCGGAATAAGCACTGAAATCTTTATGGTTTTCCTACATCTGAATAAACTGCAAGATCTTATAAGAGAAACAAGCCGTCCTGCTTAGCACTATCAAGCTCTTCCTAACAGGAGTCTCTGCATCAGCACTACCCAACAAAACTTCCCATGTTAATGGAAATGTCTGTAATAGCACCGACCAATATAAACACCTCTGGCTACATATAGCTATGAGCACTGGAAATGTGGCCAGTGCTACTGAGGAACTGAATTTTAATTTTATTTAAGTTTAATTAATTTAAATTTAAATAGCCACATGTGGCTAGGGGCTACCACATTGGACAGCGTAGTTCTATACAATATCAGAGTTTTACTAAAGTCACTAACAGTAACAGCACTCATGAAAGGGTTCTTTTTGGCCAGGCATCACATAGATGTAACAGTCTGACATCCAATGGCCAATAAACACTGAAGTGTATGTTAAAACTAAAGTTGTATTTTTGAATAAGAAATTTATACTAACACATCATTTTTGGCCTACAATTTTATCATATACATTTGTTACCTCTGAACACAAACTGATCAAACTGAATGTGGAATTTTTTGTTTCTACCATCTTACTATTTATTTATGGTATGAATTTCTATTCACTTTGACATTCTACAGGTATTGCACTATAATATGCGATAGTGTTATACTGTGTCAAAAATCAGAATCAGAACTTGACAAGTAGAAGAACCGTTAGACACATCTAATCCAATCCCCAAACTGGTTAAGCAACCTTTTGTCCTACACCCAACTCTGCCCTAAAAGTTCACTCATAGGTTCTTTTGAAATATTCTTCTTGTGAATGGGAAAAAAACAGCATGGACTTTAGGAACTGAGAATTTATTTGAATCCCTGTTGCCACCTACTAGCTATGTGATCTTGGATAAGTTATTTATCCTGTGATTCTCTGAATGGGGTAAGGGCCCCTCCTTATCCTTCTCTTTCCTACACTATTTTTTTCTAATGTCAATCAGTGTTAATTTTCATTTCACTCACCAGATTGTCTATTACAGTACCAAAGCCAAATGATTCTGAGAATATTTGGTATATATGCGTGTGTTCCATTTCCACCAGCCATTGGATTTTCCAGAACTATCTAGAACATGCACCAAGTTTGCTGTGGCATGCAGGAACTTTGACCACTCAGAGTTAAAGAGAACCAAAAGTATACTAGGGAGGGTAGCCAAGGCTTCCTAATTCCTAATCCGTTCACCCATACATTAGGGTACATTAGGGAGGCAATGCTAGCCATTCTCTCAGAATACCCTACCTGTTTTATTCGGAACTGCTTGCAGATTTTAGCATTTTCAGCATGTACTGATTTTGCCTGCCAGTCATATCTTTTGGAAATCTTTTTCTTAAGGTTCACATAGCTTTCATTCTCCACTATAACTGGTGCAGGACCTTCATCCTCATCTGTCTCCTCCTCGGGTTCTGATTCTTTTTCAACTTGAAGGGGATAAAAGGAAACATTTTCGATATGGAGCCCTTTCTTTAGCAAAGGGGGAAAGTCACTATCTAATAAAGTAACAACAACAACAACAAAATCATAAGATGGAGAGAAAGTTAAAAGCTTGAATAAAGCAGGTTCATTCTTTTCAAACAACTACTTCTGCTAAAGAAATTAAAATGCATTTTCAAATAAACTTTAATCAAGTACAAGGGGCTATTGCCAAACCAAATTACAAAAACAGAAGAAAAAAATCATAGCACGCCTTGTTAATTCTGTAGACTCTCTACATTCAAGGAATTAACTGAAAGTTTCAAACTATTTGCAAGCGTTCCTAAAATCTCATGACATAAAACAACTCAAATATCTATCAAATGATAAATCAATAAACGAAATATGGCATGTCCATATAATGGAATATTACTCAGCAATAAAATGAAGTATTGATACATCCTACAATATGAACGAACCTTGAAAACATGAAGCTCAGTGAAAGAAGCCAATCACAAAAGCCGCATATTGTATGATTCCATTTCTATGAATTATACAGAATAGGCAAATGCAGAGAGACAGAATGTAGATTCATGGCTGTCAGGGGTTGAGGGAAGCGAGAAATAAGGACTCACCGCTACTAAGTTAAGTATAGGGTTTCTTTTAGGGTTGATAAAAATGTTCTGGAATTAGATAGTGGTCAAGGTTGCACAACTCTATGAATATACTAAAAACTCACTGAACTGTACATTTTGAAATTAAGGGTGAATTTTATGGTATGTAAATTTTATCTCAATAAAGCTGTTACTTAAAAAACTCCAGGCCACACAATTTGTCATTTCTCAAGGAATATATTTGAAACCCACATGCCAAAAGCTGCCATTTGGGAGCAAGTGGCTAGTGAGTAACCTACCCAACTGTCCACCATCCCTATCTCAATGCAGTTTCGTTGTTCTCTACTTATTGATGTTTACCTAAGAACTGTTGTGAAATAATAAAAACTGTTTCTCTCAAAGAACGATAGCAACAAGAGAGAATTCTCTGATGAACTCTAAAAAAGGAGTTTAATTGTGGCGTAAGAATCTGTACAGCAAATCTGGATTTCGATAAAGCCAGAAGCGTGCACAAACATTCATTTGAGGACTTAAGGATTCATAAAGGTAGCACCGTGCTAATGAACTTTGGGGGTCTAGTGTACTATATAAACGGAAATGTCTCTAAAAACTCATTTGAGAGTCACTCCATGTAAAGCGTCAGAAGTAAACATGTGAAACCAAAACAAATTAAACAAAACAGATTTTCCAGGAAGATGCTTTAAAGTTCTTCCAGCCCCCAGCAGCTTGAATAAACTTATACATCACTACAAACTTTCAACGCAGAGAGCCGACAAAACCGGGACTTACAATTAAAGTCAGGCCACAGTTCAGGGGATTCTCATTCCCTTTTGCCCATGGACTGAGGAGAATGACTTGCCTAAGATCACCAGGAAATCCGAGAGCAGCCCTTGGAAATGCTGACTTCCTTAATCCACCATTCTGAACTCCCCCTCCACAAAGCCCTCCACGCTTGAATCAAGGCCTTACATACCTTCAGGAATTTGATTTGAAGCAAAAGAATTATTTGGAATCACTGGTTTACGACAGACAGGATTATTGATTCTGGTCCCGGAGGATACCGGCAGAAAGTTCACAGGAGGGACGCTGTACTTGTGATGGGTATTTGTCAGTAAAGTGACTATTTCTGTTTCTTCCTCTAAAAGGGTTATCAAAGAATATACAACAGGTTCTGAAGTTTCTGCAAATGTCAAGGCCTTGCCGTAAAGGAACTCAGAAATATGTAAACGACAAGCCAGAGGTAGATTCTCATTGGTGGAATAAAATGCCACAAGGGGAGCTTGGTAAGGGTATTTGTGGTCTTTAGAAAATCGAATTTCAAGTTCATATAAAAAAGAGGCATCTTCATGGGCATTAAGATGAGAATCATCCACAATTCTTTCTGCTCTTCCGACAATTTGATTTGGGGGCACTTCATGTTTGAATTTGCATCTTGATCCAAATTTACAATTTCCTTTGAGGTAAAATTTACAGATTTCAAGTGTAGTGTCCTGTGTATTTTTGGTACTTTCCTTTTGCTTAGATTTGCAGAATTTACTCGTCAAATACTCCAGTTCTAATCCAATGGTCCAGACTCGGTTCTGAATTCTTTCTATAAATTTCTCTCCACAGATGGACTTGAGAGCAAATGCCTCTTCCTGCCGCTGTTCCACACACTCATCCAAGCTTACATGGGCAACCGTCTCAGAGATCTTCATCTTCTCCCCAAATGTCTCTGAAAAACACTGTGTGAGCAGATGTTCTAGTGATGCCCCCACATCTCCATCGCACATCCTCAGGGCTGCCTGACAGCGTTCAGTGTTGAAACCATACCTACCAAGTGTGAAACGAGACAAAAAAATGTTAAGTAGTATCAAATCACAAAAGTGAAGTTCATTTACGTATGTTTATGTGAAGTTGTAGCCACACACAGGCAGGATCTGTATTTTGAAAAAGTATCTCTGCTAATACTCCCTGATCACCTTGTTCTGAAAGAGAGGCTGTTAGACATAGATCAGGCACCGCCGCAACCCACACAATAGGAAAGCACTCGAGGAGGGGTAGTTGGGTCTATCATACGATTTCAGTTTCTTCAGTTCTCCCCTAGCTCCCATAAATGTGGAAAGCAATCACCTGGAAAGTTTCTGCACTGCAAACGTTGAGACTGTAAATTCTGGATTATGAGGCTCCACTGGGCCCGAGCCAGCATATTCCAAAGGGTCACAGTCAGGAACAAGGGAAGCTTCTCGTCCAGCAGACCAGTACTGTTCATCATCACACTCAGGCTCGTCATCTTCCTCCTCCCCAGAAATGCCTCTTCTGACAAAGGTAACATGTTCAGATATTAGATACTAATTTCCATGTACTTCAATGAAAAATTTAGCAAGAGTCTAAGAATTAAGTTCAAGGAGCCAAAGGACAGGATCCTAACTATTCTTCAGTCACTGATTTAAACTTTTATTGATCTGTTCACTTATATCTTGGCAATTAATCCTTATCAGGCATTTATTACATGCCAGGTACTATTAAGTTAAGTGTTTAAATGTTCTACCTCTTTAAAAGTCTTTCCACTAACCCTTAATCAGATACTATTGGAATCTCCATTTTTCAGATAATCTACTAAAACTTAGAGAGGATTAGTAATTGCCAAAGGTTACACAGTAAAGAGCAACTAGAGATTTTAGCCAAGGCAGTCTGACCCCAGAGCCTGTATCTTAACCACAGAAGCCCTGGCTATCCTCTCTCCTCATTCATAAAAATCACCACTAATTTTTTGCTTTGCTGCATAACCACCTTTCCTAAATCGAAGGCGGATAAAGAGATTTGTAGGTAAGATGGAGACGGAGCTATTCGTGATGGACCATAAATTGTGGCAAATGCAATGAACCGACTTCCTTGATTGAAATCACAAAGCAAAACAATCAAAAGAGTAAAAGTTGTTTCTCTTAGGCAGATGGTTATGAGAAAGTGTACCCCCTAAGACTTCATCTGTTAACTCCACATTTGCTCCTACAACAATGCTGCTACTTGTTCACTCCAAGGTCTTGTCTGGAAGGCTGTGGATAAAGCAATTACCAAATCCGTTTCAGCATTGTCCTCGGAAAAAAAGCAGCAAAGCCAATCTGCACTGCTTGCCGATACTGCAAAACAAACTCACTCTGAAACTGCTGCTGAATAATTATTCTTGTATTTCTCTTGGCTCAGTTTCAACTAATTATGTTGTCACAATAGGATCAGTACTGAAAAGTGTTCCCCAAGACACACAGGACCTTCCCACGGCCAATACATCTTCCTTAATACACGGATTTACTCAAATGAAATGATTTACTCAGATCCGGCATCGGTGTCCTGTTCTTGCAGGTCCCGGAGAAGAGCTTTCACTTTCTCTTGGTTCTCAGAAGTCATGTGCAGGGTCTGAAGGGGCACTTTGGCTTCAGGCTTCCATCTGGGGTGTGCCTCTCCTTTCCTTACGCTACTGTTGCTAGGTCTGCAAAGGACACATTTACCTGGGACCAGAACTTGACACTTTCCCCACAGCCCCCAAGTATATACAATACCCACTGTACTGTCAAGTATCTTACAAATGATAACAATGAATGTGAAGAATTCCCTGTCTTCTACAGTACTTACCAGACTTCATTATCCTGCAACTGCTGAAAAAAAACTTGATTAGATTCTTAATCATTAAATCTGGCTTCACTAATTTAAGAAACCTCCGGAAAAAATGAATGGTATGACGACTCCTGCTGGAATAGAGGACTTTCAAAAGAAATATGTTACATACAAAGTATTATTTCATTCTATTTTAGGTACCCAATCTGAAAACAACGAAGGGTCTCATCTTACTTGTGAATATTAGGCCTGGCTTTTGAAATATTTACCTAAATTATCATTATTTCCTGATTACAAAAAAATAAATAAATACATGTTCACTGGAGAAAAGTAGAAAACAGAAGTCATCCTAATTCACATCAATTCTTTCCACAGATATTTTTAAATAAAATTATGCAGCATATATAATCTTTGATAATTTACTTTACTTCCTTATCAAAATAAAACTGGTATTTCTCTAAGATTAAATATTCTCCTACAACATATTTTTAAATGGTTACGTATAGATATAGATACACTGGAATTTATTTCACTAATCTTTCATTGTTGGATTTTAGATTTTTTTAGGGACTCTTTTTAATATTTTAAACAATAATAAATTCTAAAGTTTAACATTATTCACTAAATTTTTTGTTCGTTTGGCATGTTTCATTATAAATTTTCACAAATCTGGGAAATGGAAGAAACTTTTTTTGTGTTTAAAATCTCAGTTCACAATATTGAGACTTTGAAAAGAACCACACATTTGTACTTGCAACACTGGGTAGCAAAGGAGAAAATATAATCGATTGTGGTTTTAGCCACTTAGTCACAATTTCTGAAAAGAAATGTTGCCCCAAGTCTATCATTTCCTCTAACAGTTTTTTCTGTTTTTTTTAAAAGTAGGCTCCATGCCCACTGTGGGGCTTGAACTCAGACCCTGACGTTAAGAGGCGCATCGCGTGTTCTGTCGACTGAGCAAGCCAGGCGCTCCTCAATAATGAAACACGCACACAAACACAAATGGAACCTACACTTTAGAGGGTCCATTTTAGGATTTTGTTTTAAAGTAATCTCTACACCTAACGTGGGGCTCAAACTTATAACCCCGAGATCAAGAGTGGCTTGCTCTACGAACTGAGCCAGCCAGGCAAAGAGATCGCTAACTTTTTGTTTTGAAAAAATTTAAACCTATAGAAATAAACACCTTTTACCTAGATTCACCAATTGTTAACATTTGCCATACATTCATGCATATACACATGCATATCTCTTCCTTCCTCTCTCTCTCTATACGCGTACATGCCTGTTATATGCCCCTTCTCTACTTTATGTATACATTGCCGAACCACCTGAATGCATGCTGCAGGCATCATGCAGAGATCATATTCACTCTTAAATTTTTCAGCATGTATTTTCTAAGTACAGAGATAGACTCTTACATAACCTTACATAACCACAATACTATTCTCACTCACAAGATATTTTATATTGATACAGTATCATTTAGTATATAATCCATAGTCAAAGTTCCCAATTGCTTTAATCATGTCCTCTATAGATTTTTTTTTTTTTAAGATTTTATTTATTTATTTGAGAGAGCAAGAACAAGTGGGGGGGGGGGCGAGGAGCAGAGGGAGGGGGAGAGCAGGTTCTCCGCTGAGCAGGGAGCTTGATGCTGGGCTCGATCCCAGGATCCTGAGATCATGACCTGAGCCAAAGGCAGAGACACTCAACTGACCAAGCCACCCAGACGCCCCAGATTTTTTTGGTTATCTAATTAAAAATGATATTTAGCTATCCTTTTTTTCAAACTCCCTTAATTTAGAACAGTTCTCTCACCTGACATTGTCTTTTTGGAAGAGCTCAGGCCAGTCATCTTGCAGAAATTCTCACAATTTGGATTTGTCTGTTTCCTCATGATTAGTTAAAAAAAGGGGCAGGGTGGGGAATTCTACAGGCTCCTATCTCATCCACCACTTATCTGTATCCCCTTTACGTTGCCTTCCTTCCTGTTCCTAAGGAAGAACCACCCTAGACCCTAAAGTCAATCCCTCTATTTGTACACTGTGTCCCAATCTCTTCAATCTCCTCAAGGAAATCATCCCAGCACTTCTCTTTCCCTCTACATCATCGGTTCTTCATTCCCCTTGGAGCATTCCCATCAGCATACACACATCCTATAAAATGTCTACCATCTTAAAACAAACAAACAAAATTCTTCCCTTGAGTGCACACCCCCTCAAACTATTGCCTTATCTCTCCTTCCTCCTCTGCCCTTTATTGTAAAACTCCTCACAGGGATTATCTAAATCATTGTCTTTGTCTCCACTTTCTTTCCTTTTCTCTCTGACACACACTACATTCAGGGCTTCTCCTCACCAGCCACATCAAACAGCTCTTGTCAAGGTTACCTATGCTATAGATGTAACTCAATGAGGCCTAAAACCAAAATTATGAGGAGAAAAATCAAACACTGCACTAAGAAGATCCTGTCTCATCCTACCACCCATCAAGAGTCTTGAACACTATTGTTACTGAAGCTAAGGTGCAGATATTCACCAGGTGATGCCTTGGAGTAAAGCTGTATGTGAGATAAGACCAAAATGGGGCCATAGAGAAAAGATCCTCGCAGCTCATTTTCCTCTGGGCAAATAATTGTCATGCCACCTACAGAAGCAGTGTGAGATCTGGCTTTGGGATTCATAGAAAAGGGAGATACCAATTAAAAACTGAAATTACCTGATTCTTGGGAAATAACATGTGAGGGACATCTGGATTGTAAACTTTTCCATGTATAAGATAATTTTCTTAGTTAATCTTACCCAGGCGGCCTGCATAATCTCAGTCCTTCTCAATAAAACAGAAGTCTCCAGTAATCCTGAATTCAAATGAATAAACACCATGTAAACATTTCCAGTCTATCCCATTGGTTCAAGAAATTCCTGGTGGCCTTCACATGTGTTCTCCACGGGTCTGAGGGTGATAACTAGATTATATGGCACCTTTGTGGGAATGAAGAAAATGTTGCCATCTTCCAGAACTACTTAGGGGAAGTGATCATTCCTATGGGGCAGAGGGGGAGCTGGGGCACATGGGTAAAGGAAATAGAAAGGAATAAACTTAGTAATAAGATGATATGTTCTGGAGATGTAGTGTACAACACAGTGACCATAGTTAACTATCATGTTTTATATATTTGAATTTGGTAAGACAGTTCTTAGAAGTTCACTCATATGTAAAAGTTAAGAAACAAAAACAAATGAACACAGGAAAAAAAAGAGACAAGCAGAAAAGCAGACTCTTCAATACACGGAACAAACTGGTGTTGCCAGCAGGGAGGTGGGTGCCAGGGGATGGGTGAAACGGGCGACGGGGATTAAGAGCACACTGTCTTGATGAGCACTGAGTCATGTACAGAACGGTTGAACAATCATACTGTACAACTGAAACTACTATAAGACTGTATATTAATTAGACTTGAATAAAGAAAAAAGTTCACACCAAAAAGAAATAAGTAAACTGAAATTATGTAAGGCAATGAATATGCAACCTAAAAAAAAGGTTACCTATGCTATCCACAGTGCCAAATCCAGAGGCCAGCAGTCAGTGCGCACCTCTCTTCACCTCTCACAAGCACGCCTTTACAAGTGAGTGTCCCCATTATGTATCCCATCCTAGCTGACTGGATAATCCCCTTTAGAGCACCTTTATTTCCCAATTCCAGAAACCAAACTCTCTTAGTTTCCCTCCTACTCCATTGGCAACCCTTGTAACCCCTTTGTCAGATTCTCCTAATCTCTCTCAGCTCTAAAACCTAGAGTGTCCCAGGGCTCAAAGTTCAGACTTTTCTCTATCTATTGTAGTCTATCTCATCCAATCTCACAGTTTTTTTTTTTTTCAATCTCACAGTTTTAAATCGCAGTCATTCAGAGGACTCATACATTTACTTCTCTAGTTTAGATCTTTTCCTTGAACTCCAGACTTAGACGTAAATTTTCTGACATTTCCACTTGGGAGAGTATCTCCCAACTAGTCTTCCTGCTTCCAACCCATGTTCCCCTGGAGTCTGTTTTCCACGCAGAATACTGAGTCAGAGCTACTGAGTATAGTTGTGCAGACCGTACACTGTGCAAAGGCTCCTGGTGGGGGTAGGAGGAGGATGAGGGAGGACGGGACAGCAAGAGCTCAAATCCAGTCCATGCTAGCTTACCAACCCATGCATTCTAGGGCTATAACTGCCCAAAGAAAGGGACACCATTTTCTAATTCACAAAAAGGCGTATGTTGAACAGCAGCAACTCTGGCCGGAGGGATTGATGTCACACATCCTTACCTCAAAGCCGCCAATGGCTTCCTATCTTTCTCAAAGCAAAAGCCAAAATCCTTATAAAGCCCAATAAAGTCCTACGCAGTGTTAGCCTCTGGCATCTAACTGCCTGTTACCCATCCACTCTAGCCACATGCTTCCCTGCCACTTCTTAAACCTTCGAAGCACGCTCCTGGCTGAGGGGCTTTGGACCCTCTGCCTTGAGTGTTCTTCCCTCGGGTAGCTTCACAGCTCTCCCCTTCATTTCCTTCTTGCCCCTGCTTAAAGGGCATGCTATTAGAGCAGCCTTCCCTGATCACTCTACATAAAACAGCAACTATTTAAAAATAACAGCAGTTTATTTGGCATTTTCTACCTTTTTTATCTTCCTTTATCTTTCTCCAGGGCACTTTCTACCTGACATATTAGATATTGTTTATGGTCTTTATACTTCACACTTGCTTCTATGAAGACAAGAACAATATTTTATTCATTGTTGTCATTCTAGTCCCTAAAGCAGTGCCCGGTGCACAGCAGCCGCTCAGGACATACTTGCTGCATGACTGAACGCCCAAGGCGGCAAGAACCTCCAGTTACAATGTCTACGTTTTCAAAAAGAAGGGAGCTGCATCTAACTCAAAAGTTAGGTTCTTAAGTCAGCGGGTAAAGTGAAAATATAGTTTAAAATCACCCTGGAAGATTCCTAGATTCCTTTAAAAAAAGGTGTCAAGTTTGAGCTAGACATATTAGCTCTCAATATGTCCGAAAGGACTATTTTTCTTCTAGAACAACAACAACAACAAAAAATTGTAGATTCTCTGGTTGAATGTCATTCAAGTATTTGGTTATGTTAGGGTCTGTGTATAAAAACATATATTTAAACCCTAAAGTCACATACTTAGTACATCAAGTGGCTTCAACTACAAAAAGCACTTGGAAACTGAGACTGACCAAGGGAATTGTAATTCTTCTTCCATATCTTGCTCACCATGGGGCCCAGATTCATTTAGTGGCAAGTTTAAACTACCCAAATGCTATTTGCTTTTCTTTTTTCTTTTCCTGAGTGCATATAGTTGTATTCATTTAAGTTAAAAGCATGTTTGATGCAGTTAAACTCCAGCACTCACTTATATTCCTTTCTAACTAATATTTAGCCAGGAGTTACTTCCACAAAAGAGACAGAGAGTGTGTGTGTAGCTTTAAAGAAATCTTTCCATCTCTAAAAATTCCAGTAGACAGCTTGCAGTGCCATTTGAGAGACAATGAAAATTCTATATCTATACTGCGTAGCATGCAGCAGTAAAATCTTTACTTTCATTAAATTTTCATTGGAATTATCAGAATCTATTCATTATTTAAAAGTTGAAGATGAAAGAAGCCTGGATATGATTCTGTCGCTGGTCATCACATGAAGCACCGGTGAAGATTTGGCTGATATGTCTGGAAAATAGATAATTCATCAACTAAAAAGACAGAGAGTACAGACAAGTAGCATTTGGGGACTTTCAAACTACAATGTGTAAGAAATACTGAAAATACTTTTCATCACTTTCGCCATTTCTAATATTTACTTTCCTGGTAACATGAGTTATAATAACAGTATTATACTCAATTCACAGTGTCATGTAAGTTGAAGTTACCTTCAGATTTCGACCTTCCAAAAAAAGCTGTTATTTGCCAACATGCCTCTAGAAAAGGTTACAAAGTGGGAGACTGCACGGTTTTAAAACAAGAGGAACAATTCACTTGACCAAAATTACTTGGCATTTTCCCCCCTTCCTCTCAGCTCTCTGCTGTCCCACAGATTAGGAATTGATACCGTTTCTATATTTAAACATTAAAAAAGCATAATGACCTGGATGAGCGCCTCGATTCACTGAAGATACAAAAGTCATCGCCATCATCCCAAATTCTACTTGAGGCCTTTCTACTGCCAGCACTGCCACCACCACTGCCGGCGCCGCCGTGAGATTTGCTAGTGTGACTCCTGCCTCCTCTTCCTCCTCTAGAAGACCCTTTTCCACCTCCTTTGCCTGGCTTGCCTTTTCTTCTTACTGAAGAACTCATTTTCACCTGCAACAGAAAAAGTAATACAGACACCATAAAACCAGACAAGTGTGACAATCCTTTGTCACAGTTATGGATATAGCCCATTATAAAGAAATAAGGAAATGCACGTTTTTAAAAGGGTCAATCTAGGGGAAGCATAGACAATTGTTTTAACAAAAGCTTTACAAGCTCATCCCTCTGAGGATTAATATTTAGTGAGTTTCTCTGACACAGATTTCTTAACCAAGGTTATGCATCAGTTGAAAAGAGATGTTTTCCATGTATTTAATATGTGATTTGATAAACAAAATTTTAATTTACATATACACTTTCAAAGACACAGATCTGGTTCAGAGATTTTGCCTGGGTAGAGTGAAAGTATAGAGCTTTTGCATGCAAATGAAGTTAAGTTGTTAACCAGGTTAAAATAGAATGTTGTAACTATAAGATGTTTTATGTAAGCCTCATGGAAACTACAAAGCAAAAATCTACAGTAGATATACAAAAGAGAAAGGAATCAAAGCATACCACTACGTAAAATCATCACATCACAAAGAGCAAGAGAGGAAGAAATGAGCAAAGGATCTATAGAACACCTAAGTAACAATGAACAAATTGTCAGTATTAAGCCATTACCTATCAATAATTACTTTAAATGTAAATAGATTAACTTCTCCAATTGAGAGACACAAAACGGCTGAATAGATGAAAAAATAAGACTCAACTATACGCTGCCTACAACAGAAGTGCTTTGGCTTTAAGGACATCGACTGAAAGTGAAGGGATGGAAAAAGCTATTCCATGCAGATGGAAACCAAAAGAAAGCAGGGGGAACTATACTTTTATTGGGCAAAACAGACTTTAAGGCAAAAACTAACAAGGGACAAAGATGGTCATTATATAATGATAAGAGAATTAATTCATCAAGAGGCTCTAACAATTGTAAATACTTATGCACCCAACATCAGAACACCTAATATATATAAAGCAGAATAGAATTTATAGACCAAAAACAAAGTAAAAATGAAAATGATATATTAAAATTATAAAATATAGCCAAAGCTAGATTTTATTTTTTTAATTTTTAAAAAAATTTTATTTTTTAATAGATTTTATTTATTTGTCAGAGAGAGCGAGCACAAGCAGGGGGAGCTGTAGAGGCAAAGGGAGAAGCAGGCTCCCCGCTGAGCAAGGAGTCTAATGCGGGACTGGATACCTGAACCCTGGGATCATGACCTGAGCAGAAGGCAGACGCTCAACCGACTGAGCCACCCCGGCATCCCGAAGCTCGATTTGAGATATTTTCTTAGACTTACATATTCCTATAATAAGAGAAAATAGTTTTAACTCAAGAAGTAATAAGCTCGGGGCGCCTGGGTGGCACAGCGGTTAGGCGTCTGCCTTCGGCTCAGGGCGTGATCCCGGCGTTACGGGATCGAGCCCCACATCAGGCTCCTCTGCTATGAGCCTGCTTCTTCCTCTCCCACTCCCCCTGCTTGTGTTCCCTCTCTCGCTGGCTGTCTCTATCTCTGTCGAATAAATAAATAAAATCTTAAAAAAAAAAAGAAGTAATAAGCTGCATTAAAAAGAATAAAATACCTAGGAATAAATTTAACCAAGGAGGTGAAAGATCTGTGCGCTGGAAACTATAAGACATTGATGAAAGAAACCGAAGAAGATACATATAAATGGAAAGATAGTCTGTGCCCATGGATTGGAAGAATTGGTATTATTAGAATGTCCATACTACCCAAAGTAATCTCCAGATTCAATGCAACCTCTATCAAAATTTCAATGGCATTTTTCACAGAAATAGAACAAATAATCCTGAAGTTTGCACTGAGCCACAAAGACCGTGAATAGCTAAAGCAATCTTGAGAAAGAAGAACAAACACAATCCCTGATTTCAAACTATATTACAAAGCTATGGTAATAAAAACAGTGTAGTATTGGCATAAAAACAGACACACAGATGAATGGAACAGAACAGAGACTCCAGAAACAAACCCACACATATATGGTCAATTAATTCACAACAGAGGAGCCAAGAATATACAATGAGGAAAGAAGTCTCTTCGATAAATTGTGTTGGGAAAACTGGATAGCCATATGCAAAAGAATGAAATTAGACTATTATCTTACACCACAACCAAAAATGAACTCAAAATGGATCATAGACTTGAATATAAGACTTGAAGCCACACAACTCCTAGAAGAAAACATAGGCTGTAAACTCTTTGACATCAGTGTTGGTGATGATTTTTTGACTCTGACTCCTAAAATCAAAGGCAACAAAAACAAAAATAAAAAAGTGGGACTACATCAGACTAAAAAGTTTCTGCACGGCAAAGGAAAACAGCAACAAAATGAAAAGGCAACCCACTGAATGAGAGAAAATATTTGCAAATTATGTATCTGATAACAGATTAATACCTAAAATACATAAAGAGCTCATGCAACTCAACAGCAAAAAACCCTAAACAATTCAATTAAAAAACTGGTAGAGGATCTGCACAGACATTTTTCCAAAGAGAACATACAGATGACCAACAGGTACATGAAAAGATCAACATCACTAATTATCAGCAAAATACAAACCAAAACCATAATGAAATATCACCTCACACCTGTGAGAATGGCTATTATCAAAAAGACAAGAAATAATGAGGGTTGGCAAGGGTATGGAGGAAAGGGAACTCTTACACATTGTTAGTAGAAATATAAATTGGTGTAGCCACTATGGAAAACAGTATGGAGGTTCTCCAAAAAGTCCAAAATAGAACTACCATACAATTCAATAATTCCACTTCTGGGTGTTTATCCAAAGAAAATGAAAACACTAATTCAAAAAGATATACATATGGATATATACAATGGAATACTATTCAGCCATAAAAGAGAATGAAATATTGTTTTTTGCAACAAGGATGGACATTGAGGACATTTTGCTAAGTGAAATTAGTCAGAGAGAGAAAGACAAATACGTACTATCTCACTTATATGTGGAATTTAAAACAAAAGCAACTAAGCGCACAGATAAAAAGAACAGATTGGTGGTTGCCAGAGGTGGTGGGTAGAGGGTGGGTAAAATGGGTAAAGGGGGTCAAAAGGTACAACTTCCAGTTATAAAATAAATAAATTATGGAGATTTAATGTACAGCATGATGATTATAGTTAATAATACTCTATTGCATACTTGAAAGTTGCTAAGAGAGTAAATCCTAAAAATCCTCATCAGAAGAAAAAAAATTTTTTTGTGACTATGTATGGTGGTGGATGCTAACTACTAGACTTACTGTGATCATTTCACAATATATACAAATGGCAAATTGTTATGTTGTATACCTGAAACTAATATAATGTTATATGTCAATTACACCTCAATTAAAAAATGGTCCAACTATATGCTATATATTTACCACTTTAAATTCAAAGAAACAAATAAATGAAAAGTAAACAGATGGTAAAACATAAATTATGCAAATAGCAACCACAAGAAAGCTGGAGTGACTGTGCTAATATCAGATAAAATAGACTTTAAAGCAAAAAAAAAGTTACTGGAAATAAAGAAGGACATTTCATGGAGGCCTTGGTGGCTCAGTCGTTAAGCATCTGCCTTTGCCTCAGGTCGTGATCCCAGGGTCCTGGGATCGAGCCCCACATCAGGCTCCCTGCTCTGCTGTGGGCCTGCTTCTTCCTCTCCCACTCCCTCTGCCTGTGTTCCCTCTCTCGCTGGCTGTCTCTCTCTCTCTGTCAAATAAATAAATAAGATCTTTAAAAAAAAAAAAAAAGGACATTTCATAATGATAAAGAGAAGATAAACAATGATAAATATATAGGCACCTAATAACAGAGCACCAAAATACATGAACCAACAACTGACAGAAATGAAGGGAGAGAGAGACACTTCAATAATAACAGTTGGGGACTTCAATACCCCACTTCCCACAATGGTGGAAGAACAATGAGACAGAGATCAACAAGGAAACAGAAGACTTGAAACACAGTATAAACCAACTAGACCTAAGAGACATCTATAGAACACTCTACCCAAGATGATAAACATTTTTCTCATTTGCACAAGGAAAATTTTCCAGGACAGACCATATCCTAGGCTATAAAACAAACCTCAATAAAGTTAAAAAGATGTATTACAAAATATGTTTTGCAACCACAGGAAAATGAAATTAGAAATCAAAAGCAGGAACAAATTTGGGAAACTCATTGTCATGTAGAAATTAAACTAGGCCTCTTTGTATTCTTCAAAATCCTTCATAATAATACAGATTTATACAGTGCTTATTTTATGTTTATCTCCCCCTTCTTCCTCTCAAAAAGCTCTTTGAAGGCAAGGATTAGGTCTATTTTGAGTTACACAGTGTCTGGTGCCTAGTAGGAATTCAAGATATACTTGTGTAATGAATGACTGAAGGCTGAGTAAATGACTGATATGAGAATGGAGATTCATTCACTCCACAAATATTTTTTGAGCACTTATGATGTGCCAGATCCTAGGGATATAACAGCAAGGAAGACAAAATTCCTCATGAAGCTTACCTTCCAAAGGGTAAGACACAAATAAACAAATAAATAGATAATACCAGTTAAGAGTTATACAGAAAAAAAAAATCTTAAGACTGTTATTTTAAAGAGAATGGTCAGGTAAGGCTTCTCTGAGATCATGTTTGAGCAGACACCTGAACAAACTGAGAGAATGAGCCATGAAATATTTGTGAAAAGAACATTCTGAGGGGAAGGTGCCAGGTCCAGAACATCTTCAATGCACTGAGCTGGACAAACAGTAAGAAGTCTGATGGGTCCGTACTGAAGTTAGGAGAGGGGATGAGGTCAGAGAGCAGAGAAGGCCAAGAAGAAGCTGAAGACAGGGGGAGCACTGGGAGGAGAGGCAAGAGAGAACAGGTTGTAACCTCAGTAAAACCTGCAGGCCACAAAGCTAACGTTGCATTGCCACAGTAAAGACCTGGATGGTTTCATTTTTAAGTTGCAGTTATTGCCAGTTTGGGCTAATACTTGACTTTGAAGATTTTATACACAATATTTTTGTTATACATCACGATTTGGCCACCTCTGCTCTAAACAACAGAATGAATTTTCTTTTTTTTTTTTTTAAGGATTTTATTTATTTGACAGAGAGAGAGACAGCCAGCGAGAGAGGGAACACAAGCAGAGGGAGTGGGAGAGGAAGAAGCAGGCTCCCAGTGAAGGAGCCTAATGTGGGGCTTGATCCCAGGACTCTGGATCACGCCCTGAGCCAAATGCAGACACTTAATGACTCAGCCACCCAGGCGCCCCCAGAATGAATTTTCTTAAAGTGAGCTCAGTTTCTGAACTTTTAGTGATTCATGAATGTACATAGATTCTGTGATCCCATTTCATACTGCACCATACAGGAACACTTTGTATAAACGAATTGCTTTTTGTTTTCACATTATTAGTACTATCATGGTCCCATTACATGCCTATTAACCTCATAAATGTGTCATTAGTCTTTGAAAAAAAATATGTAAATATGTATGCAGAACATGAGAATTTCTCTCCAAAGTAGGGCTTAAAGTATTTTGGAAAACTTTGACAGAGTGTATCACATGAATTCAGATTTACCTCAATGCCAAGAATTATGTTTAGATAGGAAAAAAGAAACTTGTTTTGATCTCAGATAGAAAAATAGGTTGCTTTGGGTTTTATGTAGCTTTAGATTTTAAAAAAGCTAGAATTGTGTTTAAAAGTGATTTGGAAATTTTTAAAAATTTATTATTTATTTATTGTTAAGATTTTATTTATTTATTTGAGAGAGCGACAGAGAGAGTGGGTGAGGGGCAGAGGGAGAAGCAGACCCCCTGTTCAGCAGGGAGCCCAATGTGGGGTCCGATCCTGGGACTCCAGAATTGCGACATGAGCCGAAGGCAGACACTTAGCCGACTGAGCCACCCAGGCACCCCATTTCTTTATTTTTTTTAAAGATTTTATTTATTTCCATTTCCAACGACATGGATGGAACCAGAGGGTATTATGCTAAGTGAAATTAGTCAATCAGAGAAGGACAATTATCATATGATCTCACTGATATGTGGAAGTTAAGAAACAAGGTAGAGGCTCATAGGGGAGGAGAAGAAAAAATGAAACAAGACAAAACCAGAAAGGGAGACAAACCATAAGAGACTCTTAATCTCAGGAAACAAACTGAAGGTTGCTGGAGGGGAGGGGGTGAGGGGATGAGGTGGGTGGGTGATGGACACTGGGGAGGGTATGTGTTGTGGTGAGCGCTGTGTACTGTGTGTAAGACTGATGAATCACAGACCTGTACGCCTGAAACAAATAATACATTATATGTTTTTAATAATAATAATAATAATAAAGATTTTTAAAATTTATTTGACAGAGAGAGAGAGCAAGCACAAGCAGGGGGAGTGGCAAGCAGAGGGAAAGGGAGAAGCAGGCTCCCTGCTGAACAGAGCCTGAAGTGGGGTTTGTCCCAGGACCCTGGGATCATGACCTGAGCTGAAGGCAGATGCTTAACTGACTGAGCCACCCCCATGTCCCCTGGAAAAAAATTTTTAAGTTCTAAATATGATAGGAAGTCACTAAAGAGCTGAGGCAAAAGACTGCTAAGGCTGACTCATGTTTTAAAACAACTACTCTAGCTGCTATGTGAAGAATAAAGAGACTATAGGGGGGTGAGGAGAAGCCAGGAGGCCAACTAGGGAATTACTGCAGTTGTTCAGGCAGAAGAAATACAGAAAAAATACAGTGGGTTGGACTAGGGTGGGAGAAGCAGACACTTGATCTTAACCAAAAAGCCAAGAAGCGATTAGGTGGGAGCAGCAGAGCTGAGAAGTGGTCACAGACTCTGAATGTATTTTACATGTAGATGAATTAGATGAAAAGTATGCGAAAGAAATGCCTACAATTATTTTAAGATTTTTTGGCCTAGGTTAACTGGGTAAATAGTGGTGTCATGTGCTCAGAACTGGAATATTGGGGAGGAAAAAATCTGGGGGGGGTGTCACAAGTTCGGATTCGATCTGTTACACTTGAGATGCCAATTAGATACTCACATGGATACATACTGAAGGTTGTTGAATATACAAGTCTGCCTTAAGGGGAAAGTTTAGTTTATTTCATTTAACCCTCTAAAAATCTAGTAAATATTATTTTCTATATTTTATAAAGGAGGAGACTAGAGCACAGATAAATTATATGATTTGTCTAATGTCACCTGATGTATAGAAGCAAAGTCTGGAGCCAGGGTTTGAAACAATCTGTTTGACACCAAAGCCAAAATTCTTTCTACCATACCTCCTCCTCCTCACCACACACACGTACCTTATATCTTTACTTCATAGTTTAATGATAAACATCACCCCCTTTGATTTGTGCCTGGGTCTTAATTTATAAAAGTGACAAGGAAAGGTCAATGCCACCAAAAGAAAAGTTTAATGTTATTCACCGTTTAGCCAGAAAGGAGAGAGTCACAGCATGCCACAGCAGGCCAGGCCACAGGAGGAAGCACCAGTGTCAGTCAGGAGGCACAAAGGAGCCAGGGGAAGGCAAAAGCCACAGTCTTTCTTAGGGTTTCTGCAGGTAAGGTAGGGTGGAGTAAACAGTTTAGGACTGGCCAGTTAAAATAATTCCAGCAGGCTATGGGGCCTAGGGACTGTCCCTAGTTGCCTGTGACCTGGCCCTGGGTTGATTTAGGGGAGGGAGGAATTGGCTTGGGGTGCAAAAATTAGATAAAGGAGGTAGGTGGTTGGGGGTGGGTCTGCATATGAAAGGTGTGTTCACAGGTCAAGGTGACTTAGCTATCTCTAGGAAGGGCAGTTTCTTCCTGGCCAACTAGGCCCCCGATGTGTCAAAATATAATAGAATATGGAAAACAAAAAATGATTAATACACTTTTCCAATCCGAATTTAAAATCCCTTCATTGCAAGTTTCCTGACTCCAGATCTCTTAGATAAGAATATCATAAGAAACCCAACTATCTCAAATTCTTCTGTAAAAACAGTGGTACTCATACATACACTCACAAAAATGGAGGGTCATTTAAAGCTTAACAGGAGACTAAAACAATCAGACAAACTGAATTCTGTAAAGTTGTGTATTAACAATTACCTATTACTTCTAGAATTCAGAAAAAGGGTAAGGATATACAAATCAGACAGAAAGATTAGAGCTTCAGCTCAAAAAACACCCAGTCCAGGTAAGTTTGTGTAAGTAAAATACATTAGAAAAAAAGCAAGACGATAATGTGCTTTGATTTTTAAAGAGTGGCTAGCCAACAAGACCGCGCCCCAACTAGCTTGCCTAAATAATGATCAACAACTTGTCTCACACCGACCGAGAAAATGTCACCTTTACAACCTGATCTAAGATCTGTTCTCAAAATGTTGAAGGAAGACTTGCTGGCTGTATACAATATGATTCAGCCCAGGTGTTTTTAAGTGAATGGGAATTAGGTTGCACAATCTACATGGATAAATTTCACTATTCTATTTCATTTAGCCTGGGAAGATTCCAGCTATTTTTCTTCACCGTGGACACAGGGACCTAAGTTTGGCTCAAAGAGGAGCCTTTGTTTCACACCCAGAACAGGCCCCCAGGAACAGACTCACCAAACAGGGCACTGAAAACTGATCACACATCACTCCCTTCCCAGGCAAACCTCTGACTGACCCCATCTATTCAGCTCCACGCAGATACCTACACCTGGTACCTTTCTTCTAGCATACACTCAGTTCGATATGGTGACAAGAAACAGAAAAGGAAACCTGAGCCTCTCCAGAGCAACCCCTTACGCCTCTCCGAGCTGAATTCGGCTTCCTCGCCTCCAGCCTGGGTGCGGAGAACCTGGGATCCCGCTGGTGCAGATTCACCGGCCCCAGCCAGCCTGCCTGGATCCCACCCGGCCGGATGCTGCTCAGCCCGTGACCACCCCCGGACAGGGAGGCGGTAGAAAGGTCCGCACACTGACAACCCCGGCGGCTCGCAGACCACGCACACAGGCACACATCCCTTGTCCGCGTTCGGGGAAGCCGTGGCGGGTTCGCAGCGCTGCTTTCCGCGTCGGCTGTCCGGAGCGAGAGCCCACGGCTGAGGGGTCCCGCCCGGGCTTCGCCACCCACCGCGACCTCACCTGGAGCGGCTCCGAAGCGGCCCTGCTGCAACAGCACAGCCTGCTGCCTTCCGATTGGCTCAGCTTCGGCCCCTCGCATATTCGCTTCCGGGTGAGAGGTGCCTCGTCGCCCCGGCAACCGAGTCGCGCCCTGCGCGGAATTTGCGCTTCCTTCCCTCAGTGCCATAGAGCTGGCGGCCCAGGAGGAACCCCAGAGTCAAGAAAGTATCTGCAACACACCTCTGTCAAGTGAGTGCCCCTTCTCCCAATGCCCTGAGCCGGGAAGGGCTCCTCTACGTAGAACGCTTATTAAGACAGAGCGTGGCCACTGGTAGCTCCTGTGTGGCTGGGACTTATTTCCTGATCGTCTACACTGGGGATGACGTGGAGACGCGGAGAGCGCCGCCCCCCCTACCCCCGGCCTGGCAATCAGAACATCTGGATTCCAGCTCTGTTTCGGCCATCGATTTGCTGTTATGACATCTTAGGCAAATGCCATCCTCTCTAGATTTGTTTCCTCTATGGTGCCAGATAGTCTCCGTCTCTTATGTTCCTTCTCGCTCTAACATTACAAAGTTTCAAACGTGGAACCATTTAAGGGCATTTGAAAAATTTGGTTTATTGTATGATCAACTTAAGTACCCTGCTTAATAAGCATTTAAAGATTGCTTCCCAAGCGCCGTTCGTTCGCTAGCCATTCAGTTCCTACCTACAAGTACTAAGCACCTACCACTAAGTACTATGCTGGACACTAGAGTGAAAAAAAAAAAAAAAGATTTGACTAATCCCTGATCCCCGACCTAGACGAGCTGGGTATTGTGATTAGGGATTCCAGCACAAAAGAGTTATTTTAACAGGGTTCTAAGTACTATAGTAGGGATCGGCCCAGAGTGCTATGGAGACTCCTAGATGAGTCTGGGGGTGAGGGGAGATAAGAAAGGCTTTGCCCAAGTGATACCTGTCTTTTTCTTTGTGCCTTTTTCCTGGGAAAAATTTGCAACTTTGTATTCCAGTTCACCGATTTACTTTTCAGTTGTGTCCATTATGCTATTCAGTCATTACACCAATTATGTTATTCATTCCCTAGCTTGCTAATTGGTTCCTTTTCATAACCATCTATTTCTGCCTCAAGGATACTATACCTTTCTCTCTGAGGATGTTACAGTATTTTTAAGTCTTCTACCTATTGTGTTATGTTTTTTTCAAAGGGGATGAGCCTTCAGTCTTTCTCAATTGGTACCTAAATTAATTTTTAAGTAAAAATGTCAGTTCTCTTGCCCCACCTATAGAGATTCTGATTCAGTAGTATAGGAACTTGCAAGCATCCCAAGTAATTCTGAGCCACGAGCCACACTTCGAGTAACATTCTGGTAGACTCTATTGTCCCAGAAGTTAGAATTTGCTTATCTTCTCTCTATATATGTTTTCTTTGGCATTGGGGGAAGAAATTTTTAACAGTTTGGTCCACTAAATGCCCCAGGGCTTTCAGGCATAGGTTTCCCTCAGTCCTTTCTTTTGACCTGGCCCCCATTCCAATCTCATTCTGTCTAGACAACCTCACCCCTACCTCTCCCCACTATCATTTACTGTCTTTATTTTTCTATTCCCTCCTTCCGCCAATTCCTCACTCCACTTTACCTCTGTGAGGGCATCCATAGGTCATATAGGCTACCCATGAGAAATAAAAAAACATATCTACACAAAAACTTATACATGAATGTCCACAGCAACGTTCTTCATAGCAGCCCAAACTGGAAACAACCCAGCTGTCCACCAGTTGATGAATGGATAAACAAACTTATTTCTGTACAGTGAACTATTATTTGGTGGTAAAGGGATGAAGTACTGCTACACACTACAACATGGATGAACCTTAAGAACATTATGCTAAGTAAAAGAAGCCAATTATAAAGGACCACATACTGTGTGACTCCACTTATAGGAAATGGCCAGAATAGGCAAATCCATAGAGACAGAAAGTAGATTAGTGGTTGCCAGGAGCTAGGGTGAGGTGGGGCTAGGGGTAGAGAAGAGGTGGGAGTCGAAATTAGGGGAATGAAGACTAACTGCTAACATTCTAGAATTAGATTGTGGTGATAGTTGCGTACCTCTGAAAATGCTAAAAAAAAAAAAACCATTGAATTGTATACTTTTAAAGGGTAAGTTTTGTGGTATGTGAATTATATATTTAAAAAGCTATTATAATAAAGAAATAAATAAAAAAGATCATCTAGACAAAGTTATTCATCTCCCCAGGACCCTACACTAGACAATGGAAATGCCAAGTAATCATGATACGCTTGTGATCATATGTAGGGAGTCAGTTTGGTTAGCTCTTAAAGCACATTTGTTACAGGTCTTCTCACATAAAAATATTTACGTTTATGTGACTTTTCTTAAATCTTTTAAAACAGCTGCTGAAGTGTATAAGATTAACTTTATATTTCCAAATGGAGACAAGTATGGTAAGCATAGATTTCAATTACTTTTTCTATCTAGACTAAAATTAAATAGCATAAGAGTAAAAATAATGAGACTGTAAATTTTGTTAAACTACTATTGGGATATTAACTCCTTTAAATAAAATGACGTAGAAATACCAATAGATGGATTTTAAATTTAAACTCTAATTTAAGTCTAGACAGTATGCCTTGGAAACCTATGTATGGGATCAGTCAGTCTTCCTGGCCGGTGTGTTTTAATGGTTACATGATCTTCTAAGGGGCGCCTGTCTGGCTCAGTCAGAAGAGCATACAACTCTTGATCTTGGGGTCATGAGTTCAAGCCCCAAGATGGATGTAGAAATTACTTAAATGAATGAATAAACAAACAAACTTAAAAACAAAAACAAGACCCTCTAAGTCCATGGAGCTCCTTATCTCTGGCCTCATTGGTTTTAATGCTAGGGAGCCAAAAAGACCCACAGGGGTGCAGTTGTGATTAGGCCTGAACATAAATACTTTATTACCTACCTAGTCAAACAAGGTTCCCATGCATAATGGATTACAATATATATCTCTCTTGTTTAGATGGTGACTGTACAAGAACATCTTCTGGAATCTTTGAGAGAAATGGAATAGGTATTCATACCACTCCTAATGGGATTGTCTACACAGGAAGCTGGAAAGATGACAAGGTATTATTGTTGTTGTAATATTGACAGTGGATAAGTAAACCTATCACTTGAATGATTCCTGGCCTTTCACCATTAATGAAAAACACATGTGAGTAGACTATATAATAAAAATAACTGATACGAACATAGAAGTGATATTAAAGTCATAGAGGGTTTGTCATTTTTTTTTTTTAAGTTTTCTTTAATCTCTACACCCAACGTGCCCCCACCCCCTCCACCGAGGTCAAGAGTTGCATGATCCTCTGACCGAGCCAGCCAGGCTCCCTGTCATCTTTCTCATCTCCTATTCACTGAGTAAAACTAAATGCATTACATAATTTACTCCTTTGATACTCACAGCACCTCATGAGGTAGGTACCATTAATGATCCTATTTTACAAATGAGGGAAATCAGGCTCAGGTTTCTTGCCCAGTGAGTGATGAAACCAGACGTGGACACAGGTGTGCTTGAATACAAATTTTTGTTCCGAACAACTTCTTTGTACTGTTTCCTGGGCTAACTAAGCTGGTTGTCCTTTAAGATTTTTGATATATTCAAGATATCTTGAGGACCCTATTATCATCATCATGGACCCCTTAGATGTTCAAATGCCCCAGATCAGGAACATTTGACTTGGTGGGCTTCAGAGAAAGATGCATTTGAAGGACAATGAGAAATGGTAAATGTTGTCTTATTTTTGTGGAAATACAGGGTGATATAATGATGGATTAAATAATAACTAAGTGGATGATAGACTATATATACATATTAAGTATTCTAAGGAAACTGAATGTTAGTTACTGAGGTAATTTCCTTTTTTGCAAACAGATGAATGGTTTTGGAAGACTTGAGCATTTTTCGGGAGCAGTGTATGAAGGACACTTTAAGGACAATATGTTTCATGGATTGGGGACTTATACATTCCCAAATGGGGCAAAGTATACTGGAAACTTCAATGAAAATAGGTAGGCTTAAAATAAAAAGTCATTGTAGTTCTAAAAGGTTCTTTTCAGGCATGTTTGCTTAAATATTATATTTAGTCAATGCTAAATATTCTTTTGTAATATATTTCATTAAAATATATTTATAATATGTTTTTAAAAAATTGTTGGATTAGGGGCACCTGGGTGGCTCAGTTGGTTAAGCATTGACTCTTGATTTCAACTCAGGTCATGATCTCAGGGTCATGAGACTGAGCCCTGCATTGAGCTCTGAGCTGGGTGTGGAGGCTGCTTAAGATTCTCTCTCTCCCTCTGTGCCTCTCCCACCTCTCTCCCTCCCTCTCTGTTAAAAAAAAAAAAGAATTGTTGGGTTATTTTGGGGGGAAAATGTTATAAAGAGAGGCTAAGACCATCAAGAGCTTCCAAAAGAAAATATTCTTATTGATAATCTATTAGACTTTTCATTTATTTCCTCTTACCTCTCCTACTGTTATAGAACTTCTTGCCATCAGCTTGGAAATGGAAAGCTTGTCACAATCACTGAGAAAATTTAGGCCAAAAATTACTTTCACTTGAAATATCCTGATAAACTTTTTTTCCCCTTAATTTTAGAGAGGAAGGGGTAGAAGGAGAGGGAGAGAGAATCTTAAGCAGGCTCCACACACAGCATGGAGCCTGACCCCGGGCTCGATCTCACATCCTTGAGGCCATGACCTGAGCTGAAATCAAGAGTTGGATGCTTAACCAAACTGAGCCACCCAGGCACCCCTATCCTGATAAATTTTTTAAAAAAGCAGCCTTGGGGGATAATATCATAATTGTGTATTGGATTTTGACATGATATATGTATGTATTCTTACTAAGCTAATTTTTAAAATGTAAGCAAAAAGTTTTCAAACTGTAGAAGTGTACTCACTGTTGTCCTTTCTGAGCTTATGCTTGAAGGAAAAATAAAAGTGAAATGAAACAAAAGCACACTTTTACAAGCTTAATCTTCACACTGAATACCATGCCACGTCATCCAGAGGTTCATGTTCATTTATAAATATCCTTTATTTCCAGAATTGAAGATGCAACCTAATTGTTATGAAGTGGTTGATATAAATACATTTTGAGGAGGACAGAAAAGTGTTCACCTTTTTTGAGTCTCAAGTCTATGCTGATAACACACACTTTTTCCACTGTTGTTAATGAAAGGAAAAAATCTAACCCATGGCATAAAGGTCTGTCTGTTTATGTGAAGTACATTTTCACTACTCCCAAGAGTCCAAGAAAACCCCCCCATAGAACACAGCACCTCACACATAGTTGATGTTCAATAAATATTTGTTGAATAAATGAATGAACTAATATGAACTTTTCATTTTTTAACTGATTGTTTTGGTTTTGTGTAAACTTAGTGTATGTGATCCTAAAATCTTGGACACCAAAATTTGTATAATAATAATGTTTGTTTGGAATAGTAATGGTTTTGGGTAGGATATGAAAGCAGGATGCTGAATTTTATTTTACTTTATTTTATTTTTTTATTTTATTTTTAGGATGCTGAATTTTAAATCAAAGTTTGAAAGTGGAAAGTTATAATTCTTCAGGCATAAAGTATAATATGCTAGACAATCGTATACCTGGACTGTAAATTCTTGGTCCTGGTTAATGAACAAATTTATTTTTCTACTATTTTCTACTATTGCAGGGTGGAAGGTGAAGGACAATATACTGATATCCAAGGACTAGAATGGTGTGGTAACTTTCATTTCACTGCTGCTCCGGGCCTGAAACTAAAGCTCCACATGTAGTATATTCTGCATTCAAGTTTCAATGTGGTAACTGAACCTTTTAGTTATGAGAAAAACTTAGTCATCTGAAATAACTTCATATACTACCTCTGTATCATAATTTTGCCAATAAAACCATCTCTCAATGCCTTTTTGAACTTTATTTTCATCATCGTATAATTAGTTTAAAATAAATTATGTGGGATGCCTGGATGGCTCAGTCGGTTGAGTGTCCAACTCTTGATTTTGGCTTAGGTCATGATCTCAGGGTCATAAGATAGAGCCCAGCATCAGGCTCTGCTCTGGGTGTGAAGCCTGCTTAAGATTCTCTCTCCCTCTCCCTCTGCCTCTCCCCTGCTCTCATGCATGCCTGCTCTCTCTCAAAAATAAATCTTTTCAAAAAAAAAATAAATTATGTGATTCATTTAATAAACACAGCAGAACTATCTAAATCTTGGCAAAGTCAATTTCCAATCCTGTGCCTGAGTTTTATCATCTTTAAAAAGCGTATCTGTGTGTGAAAGGGAACTATCAAGGAAATGAAAAGAATCCACAGAATGGGAGAAAATATTTACCAATCATATATGTGATACAGATTTAGATTCCAGAGTATATAAAGAACTCATATGTAAATACATATAAATAAAAATACAACCCGATTAAAAAATGGGCAAAGGATTGAACAGACATGTCTTCAAAAAAGATATGCAAATGTCTAATAAACAAATGAAATCATTACTCTTTAGGAAAATGCAAATTAAACCTACAATTAGCACTTCACAATCATTCAGATGGCTATATTAAAAAAGACAGACAATAACAAAGATTGGCAATGATAGGGAGAAATTGGAAACTGCCAACATTTCTGGTGGGAATATAAAATGTTACAGCCGCTATGGAACAGTTTTTCAAAAAGTCAGACATACGATTACCTATGACCCAGCAATTCCTAACTATGTCCCCCAAATAAATTGACCTGTATGGGAATGTTCATGGCAGCATTATTCATAACAGCTCAATATTAGACACAACCCAAATGTCCATCAACTGATGAATGGATAAACAAAATGTGGTATATATGGATATATATTCAGCCATATATATTTTTTCATCCATAAAAAGGAATGAAATACTGACATGTGTTACAACATGAATGAGCCTTGAAAACATTATACTAGGTAAAAGAAGCCGGTTGCAAAATTTTGGCCACATATTGTATGGACTTTATGTGAAAGGTCCAGAATAGGCAAATCCATAGATATAGGAAGTAGATGAAGGGTTGCCATGGGAGGGAGGAACTGGGAGGCATGGAGTTTCTTTTTGGGGTGATGGAAATATTCTAGAATTAGTGCTGATGGTTGCACAACCTTGTGAATACTAAAAGCCACTGAATTATTCACAATAAGAGGGCAATTTTTATGTGTTGTATGTGAATTATATTTCAATTTTTTAAAAAGTAGATCTATGTGTCCTCATGTATTCTATGCCAAGGAAGCTTTTTTACCCTCTAGATAATACAGTTTAAAACTTACCAGAAGAATACATGACAGCTACATATTAAAATTACAATAAAGACCGGAGTGCTTGCTGAAACTATTTTTCTGAAAACGACCAAAAAATGCTGTAAACAGTAACTTCCATATTTCTTCATTCAAAATCTTGTGGAAATTTGTACTTTTCAATATATCATTGTTAAATTTTTAAAAATCTCTGTTGTACTACTATAAATCTGGGTTGAAATGTCTTTTAAAATAGAAATAAAAATGGTATTTTTGTTAGTTTCTCATAATCACAGATTATGTATTTAATTTCAAAAGACCCTATTTTTAACTGTTCAAAGATACATTTTTAGAATTAGACACTTTTGGATTTGTTGATTAGCACTAATTGGCATGTTTTGGAATTAAATATTATTGTCCTGGAATTTATACAAATTAAGATAAAGTGAGAGGATGTTTTCAGGGACCAGGACATATAGAGCAATTTCAAAACTTGTGGAAAATATAGAAAAATATCTGTTTTACTACAAACTAATTTTTTCCCAATATTTTTCTTTAAAAGTATTTAAAGTAACAAGATAAATACTTTACTTTTAAAATCTTTAGCTTTTTATTGATATAGAAATAACTTTTTAATGCTCAAGTTTCCAGTTTTCTAAGATAACAAAGTCATTCCTTTTAAACAGTTTTCTTTCTTTTACTCCTTGAAAGTAAATCCAGTTCAGTTGATTAGTTGATGCTAGAATTTGACCTGAAGCTTATATAATTAGAAGAGACACTAGTTTTCCTCATTTAAAAGCCTAGTTAGCATATGACAATCTCGTTTCCGGGGAAGTCAAACCTCTCCTGCTTTTTTTTTTTTTTTATATAACCTTTAAATTAATTTAGAATCCAGATAAGCCTTGATCTGAGGATGATATAACAACAGCAAGCAACATGGGGTAAGTGTGTGCTTTTATGTGCTTTGAAAGGCATTGACAGGGGAAATATTTTCATAAAAGAAGAAATCCCATATATCCTTACTAATTTAAATTTAAAACATGCTGACATTTATTTAAGGTAGCCATTTAAAGAAATAACTATTTAAAATTTATAACAATTTGTAAAATATTCATTTATTTTTCTTGCTTAATTTTTAAATTATATCATAATCTGTCTTTGCAAGTTGTCAACTAATGAAATGTTTGGGGACTGAAGAGTGTTGGATGTTTACATATTAATTTGAAGTGGAATTGCATTTTGAGAGCAATCTTAAAAGATGACGGGTTTCTTGATTTACAAGGCAGATAAATCCAATATGTTTATACCTCTTTGGGATTAAGAATAAAGAATAAAAAAGATAAGGAATGCCTTTTGTAACAAAGAAAAGAGACAGAGGATTCTATCAGAGTTCACTCCTCTATGCACAGAATAATGTGTGCTGATTAATTACACAAGGACATTAGTGAAACTTTATTCTAAACTCTTTCTGGGGTTTTGGGAGCATGATGAGAAGAATTGGGTTTCACTTGAAATCTTTCTATTCTTACGCAAGAATAGCATTCCATATCATTATAGCATTATAATTAGTACTGGAATCATATGGGTTTTCACATGCTGAAACTAGAATTCTGAAAATATAAAAATATGTCTTTTATTACCCTTTGTCTTTTTAAATAGCTGCTTTCAATACAAAATTGTACAGCTGGAAATGGTATAGCCATTTCACTGAAGGTACTTCCGAAGGATTTAACATAAATGATCAGAAATTTATACTAGAGAAATAAGTTTTTTGACACATGGTTATTCTAAACAGTTTCTCTGTATTTAATTAACATTTACATTTTTGTTAATACCATGGACGCTGAAAATGCCATCTAAACCAGTTTGAAACCTCAGAGGCTTTTGAAAGGAAGTTGATCATACGATTGTTAACTTCTAATACAAATACAATATAAAAGTTAACAGATAAATACCTTGTACAAATTTCACATATATTTGGTTGATTTGATTTGGGACAGAATTGATGAGACTCCTGGTTTCTCTTTATTCCCCCTTTTTCCTTCTTTCTCTTCTCTGTATATAAGAGTGAATATCAACATAGTGGTAAACTAGTAAACTCCAAGCAATGGGCACAAAAAAAGTCTTCCTTTCTTCCTTCCTATCTGAAAAAAAAATTGTAAAATCAAAAAATGTCAGGCGATTTACAGATGGTCTGAATTTTAATCTATGGACCCCAGATTAGGAACCTTCTGATTTTGAGTTTAGGGACTGGAGTATGAGTTTGCTCAGTATTTTTCTCAGTTTTTGGCTTTTTAGAAAATGTAAGAATATTTAATAATTCCTGCTAATCTTCTCTCAGGGACAATGCTGAAAGTACTGATTCTCCCACTGACCATCTCCCAACACACACACACACACACACACACACACACACACACACACACACTACAGGACAATGAAGCACAGTTTGATCAATACCCATCATTCAACAATCACATTACTGCTGCTTGTCCCCAATGACTTGATTAATCACCTGTGCTTTCAAGAGTGCCAGAAATCACCTTGGGAACCATGGAAGAAAAAAATCCTCATTATTTTAGTTGGAAGGTGCTTTCAGTGCCCCAGATAAGATGAACTAAACCATAAACTGCTAAATTTTGCCAAGGATACTCTTCTGATTATTTTGTTATCTGCTCCTGCCCTTATTGAGAAAGAGAGTTTAGTAGGTATTAACACCCGTTTAAGTTGTCCTAAAATAGAAAAATAAAAAAAGAAAGTGGCAGCTGATCAGATGCTCAAATTTTTTCATTTGAGGAAGGCTCTAGAATTTATCCCCTGGGAATGAGGAAGTAGCTGTTCAGGATTTTTTTGGACAAGGGTTACTTATCTCAAAGCTATTTGAGAAGACAGTGTCCTTCTACGGGTCTGTGCCAGCTCTTTCTATTTTTCCTCAGGCTATGCTGGCATGATTTTAGTGAGCAACGAAGAGGCAAATAATAGAGGATTCTTAGACTCTCTAGAAAGCTTCCTCCTTCTCTTAAATTTTCACTGGATCCCTCAGGGAGAGTGAGGGTGGGTGGGGTGGTAGTGATGGTGCATAAGGGTGGTAAAAGGATAATTGGGGAGAAGTGCAAGAAGCTTACTGTGTAAGGTACCCTGATACCTGCTATTTATTGTCATACCTGGGCAGAGGATGAACAATGGGAAAGAAGAGATGGTTGCATTTCTTTCTTTCTTTCTTTCTTTCTTTCTTTCTTTCTTTCTTTCTTTCTTTTCTTTCTTTTTCTTTCTTTCTCTCTCTCTCCTTCCTTTCTTCCTTCCTTCCTTCCTTCCTTCCTTCCTTCCTTCCTTCCGATTTATTTATTTATTTTAGGGGGGAGAGAGAGAGAGAGCATAAGTGGGAGGGGCAGAGGGAGAGGGAGAGAGAATCTCAAGCAGAATCCACACTGAGCGCAGAGCCCCACACAGGGCTGGATCTCGTGACCCTGAGATCACGACCTGAGCTGAAAACAACAGTCAGCTGCTTAACCGACTGTGCCCCCCCACCCCCGAGCCCTACTAAGATACTTTTGAATACTCTTTCCCCATCTACCAGTTATTCTGTGCACTCTCAGTTAACATCTGAGGATAATAAAAGTTAAGGCTCTGCTAAAATTGTAGAACCAGTAAGTTTATTATTACAGCATATTCAACCTCCTTTTAGGTCCCCAGTTCAAATAAGAGTAATTAAAAAATTCCTTAATGACTATATTCTTCACTTTTGAATCTGAGAATTAAAACCCAAATCTTTTTCCTGGGCAAAGTATACATTTAGCTCATGAAATAACCTCTGAAATGTTGCTTCCATCTGTGCCTTTCTGTCCTAATAGCTGCTTCCCTAATTCCGACTGTCATTACCTTTTACTTGGATTACCAAAGCTGCCTACTCACCGGACTCTCTGCAGCTGGGCATCCCTTTGCAGTGGCCCCTGTAAGAGGCACCTTCTTACTAAAGACATGTGATCTGGCTACTCCCTTGTTTAAAACTTTCAGTGACTCCTTAGTCTCTCTACTGCAGAGCAGGCCCCCAAGAAGATATTCACAGCCCTGTATCTGTCCCCAGTCAGCCAGTCCAGCTTTTCCTCCTACTTTTGCTTCATGCTCCCTAGAATCCCTAAGTCCACCTATGCCTTGTGACTTTCTACCTCTGTTCCTTTGCTGAGCCTCTTTTTACCATTTCTACACACACACACACACACACACACACACACACACATATTTTTAAAAGATTTTATTTATTTATTTGACAGAGAGAGACAGCCAGCGAGAGAGGGAACACAAGCAGGGGGAGTGGGAGAGGAAGAAGCAGGCTCCCAACACAGAAGCCTGATGTGGGGCTCGATCCCAGAACGCCGGGATCACGCCCTGAGCTGAAGGCAGACACTTAATGGCTGAGCCACCCAGGCGCCCCAACCATTTCTACATACTGTTCAAACCCCAGTTCAAATCCTATCTTCTTCTTCTTTTTAAGATTTTGTTTTTTTATTTGGGAAGGAGAGCAAGCATGAGCGGGGGAGGGGGCAGAGGGACAAGCAGACTCCCTGCTGAGCTGGGAGCCAGATGCAGGGCTCCATCCCAAGACCCTGAGATTCTGACCTGAGCTGAAGTCAAACACTTAACCAATTGAGCCACCCAGGCACCCTTCAAATCCTATTTTCTTGAAATTTTCTGTAATCCCCACGACTGGAACTCATCTAGTTTCCTCTGAAAGTTTTAGGCACTTTATATTTTTCTCATTGCATTTTTTTACAGTCTATCGCATGCTACAGTTACTTGTCTATCTTCTTGAAGGAGAAATAATATCATCTTCATATTTCTCCCAACACCTGGCACAGTGCTTTTTATATGGTATATGCTTAATAAATGCTTATTCAGTTGAAATGAACTGTTTTCCCTTTAATCCACAAAAAAGCTAAAAACTTAATTTTAGCCAAATTCCTTCTTTCTTCCCTAATAGAATGGCCCCATTTTCCAAGTTCCTATCTGAAGAGCTCAAATGAGTGTATAATGCCCAAAATATGGGTGTTGCAAAGGGGAAAGGTAAAAACAATGATTGAAGTGACATTCTAGAGGCTTCTGAAGAGTGGAGAATTTGTTATTAAGTAGAAGGGATACACAGGCTCAAAGGAGAGAAAACTTTCAAGAATTAAAAATGCTTCTTGGTTCTAGACATTTTCCTAGAGGACCAGGTTCATCTGTATATGATGGGAAAGCAAACTAATAGTGGCTTGAACAAGCTAGAAGTTTATTTCTCTCTTCTGTTAAAAAAAAAAAAAATCCTAGGGCCACCTGTCTGGTTCAGTCTAGAGCCTGTGACTCCTGAGCTCAGAATTGTGAGATCAATCTCCCCACTGGGCATGGAGCCTATCTAAGGAAAAAAAAAAAAAAAAAAAAAGCCCCCAGGTAGGCAGTGCAGAGCTGTTAGAGCAGGTCCTTGTGTGCAAGACCCTGGTTCCTTCTCTCCTGCTCTTCTGCCATCCTTAGTGTACCCCTCTTGGTCCAAGAAGGTTGCTCAGACTTCACCTATCTCATTTGTGTTCCACCAGAGGGAAGGGAGAATAGGAAGAAGATGCGTTCTCTCTTTTGAGACTTCCCAGAGATCGTTCACATTATTTCTACTTCTATCTCATGGGTAGAATCTATTCTTGTGGTTACACCTAGCTGTGAAGGAGAAGGGGGAATTTGGTTTTTTGTTTTGGTTTGGTTTTTGGGTTTTTTTTGTTTTGTTTTGTTTTTATAATTTTTATTTTGTTATATTAGTCACCATACAGCACATCCCCAGTTTTTGATGCAATGTTCCATGATTCATTATTTGCATATAACACCCAGTGCATCATGCAATATGTGCCCTCCTTAATACCCATCACCAGCCTATCCCAATCCCCCACCCCCCTCCCCTCTGAAGCCCTCAGTACGAATGTGGTTTTTAAACTAGGTTACTAAAGAAAAAGGGATACTGGGTGGCAATGAGCAGTGTCTGACAGAGCCGGAATCAGGCCTTGCATTGCCCCTTAGATTCCTTCAGGACAAAGAGCAGCATTATGCACAAAAAGGAACATTTTAAGAAAAATTTTCTGTAAAGTTAAGAGGAAAAAAAGAGCAAGCTAACTGGGAATAAACATAGATTCTCTTAGGATAAAGAAGGAGAACTTGACAAAATGACAAAGGTGACTAAGTAAGCTATTGGTGCCCCTACTGCCCACGTTCTAGTCTCTGGCCCCCCAGCCTTCATCTCTCTTAATCCTCACATCTGCATTGTTATTATTATTATGCCAATTATGCAGACCAAGAAACTGAAGGCCAGAAAGATTCCGTGACTTGGCCAAACTGCCCAAGAAGCTTCAGATAATGAAATAATGAAAAATAAATAAAACATATAGCTGGGTTGAAACCTGGTATATTACTCAAAACAAAAAAACAAAAAAAACCCAAAAAAACCCAAAACCATCCATCATATACTCATAGGGTATTTTCCAAATGGGTTGCTGCTTAATTTTGACTGTAGATCACCTCAATTAGCCCCTACAAAAAAACCTATTATGAACCTATTTCACTTGTCACTTGAAGTAGGTGACTTCATTTAATGTGGGATACTTAGGAAAATTTCTAGATTTGTGGCTTTCATTATTTTAGGGTCACATGAACTGCTTTGAATGTTGGAGTACTCCAGCTGATCTTAAAGACACAGGAATTGTTTTTTATTTGTCAACCAAAGATATAAATGCCAAGGTGAATGTGCTTACTCAACACCAAGTAACTTAAAAATGAAAAGACTAAAAGAAACAAGAACTTTTACTTCTTACTTTATATATTGTTGAATGATCAGGAATTTTTTTAACAGCAATCTCTTGAATGTACAATAAAAACCTTTTGTTATAAAATTATTAAAACAAAGGATGGCATAAATTACAAGGTACCTATCATCATCGATGGCATTTTATTTCTCGTAGAACCTCTAGAAAAATCAGAAAGACTTCACAAAACATGATGTGATGTCTACTGGTGGAGACAGGCCACGAGGTGAGTGAAAATCGCAAAGAACTTGTTTCTAGTAACCACACAGATGAACTGAGAGCTTAGTTTAAACCAGTACCTGTACTTCATTTATAAATTTAAACATTTATAAATTGTTTAACAATCCTGTAACTCTTCTGTTTATTTATTTATATATTTTTAAAAAGATTTTATTTATTTATTTGAGAGAGAGAGCATGTGCAAGCATAGGAGTTGGGGGAGGGGCAGAGGGAGGCGGGAGAAGCAGACACCCCCCTGAGCAGGGAGCTCCATGTGGGGCTCCATCCCAGGACCCTGGGATCATGACCTGAGCCAAAGGCAGATGCTTAACCAACAGAGCCACCCCAGCACCCCAACTCTTCTATGTTTAAAAACAAGCAAATACATCATGGGATTCCTTATTAGTCAGCAGTCAGAGCTAAAAGCCACCTTATAAACTAGCCATGTTACATCAGACTTTTACTGAATGTATAAATGCTTACAGTATTGAGATAAAAATGAACTACATTTTCACTGAGTTCTATTTTGGGTGTCTTGGGAGACTGCAAACAAAACAAAACAAAATCTTAAGGACAACAAAATTTTCATTTAATAATATTTACTGAGTCCCCACTTCATGCTAGGCTTTGTGGCATGATAACAATGTGGGATAGGTAAGTATTATCCCATTTTACAGATGAGGAAATGTAGGTTTATAAAGGGTAAGTAACATTCCCAGGGGCACAAAACTAAATAAGGAGCAGAGCTGCAATTTGAAGCTAGATGTCTCATGGACTTAAGAAGAAAGTCCTATGGTTTAAAATATTATTTTTAAGTTTCAAAACTAAAAAACACACATTGTAAAACAAAGTTGATCAAGACTGAAGAGGATAGGGGCACCTGGGTGGCTCTGTGGGTTAAGTGGCCGACTCTTGATTTTGGCTCAGGTCATGATCTCAGTGTTCTAAGATCAAGCCCCAGGTTGGGCTCCGTGCTCAGCAAGGATTGAGGATTCTCTCTCCCTCTCCTTCTGCCCCTCCCCCCACTCACACACACACACTCTCTTTCTCAAACAAACAAATCTTTAAAAAAAGACACAAGGGTATAAGTAACGTTTGAAAGCCCAACCCACCACTACCCCATCCCTCTTTCCAAGAATAACCACTGTTAGTAAGTAGTAGTTTGGCATAAATGTTTCCATATCCTTCCTTTTGACTAATGTACTTTTTACTATATCACTCTTCCTATTTACTTAAAAATATGAATGAATAGAGAAGGTTGAATATTACTATGTATCTTCTAATATAAATATCTAGTCTAAATAATAACTGAAATGTTCATTTGGCAAACATTAGCATCTAATTGTAAAGATTCAAAGAAGTATATAACTTAACTGTTTCCTAGGGACTCATAGTCTAGTGCAGTGGTTCTTAATTTGGTTTTGAGAGGGTAAATATGGACTCTGTTGTGAGTATGATGTGAGCTCTGAATCTTCTCCCCAGCAGAAAATGAACCTACATAAATTTTTTCCTATAATTCAGGGGATTCATGGACACCCTGAGAGTATGTGGACCCCTGCCTCTTGTAGAAGTAAGATTCTTATATTAATAATTTAACTTAAATACTATAATAGAAGTGTGGACAGGACACTACGGCAGCATAAAAAAGCAAGGGCTTACCTTTAGCAAGACATGTCAAGAAAGACAGGGGAAGAGTGATTCTTGCCCAGACTCCAGAAGCACACAAGAAGCTTGACAGCTCGCACAGGGTAAGGGAAGAATGTCCTCTGAGGAACAACTCTATAAAGCCCAGAGGCTAGAAAAGAGGGAGAACCATAGGACTTTCTTTGTGATAGGAGCCCAGTATGCATACGAGAATGATCGAAGAGAAGTTTCGAGAGCTGGGGAGAGGCCAGATCACAAAGGTAGAGGTCTGCTGTGTTAGGACATTTGAACTGTAGGAGTCACTGAAGGATTCTGATTAAGATTTTCATAGGTAGGTAAGAAGACTATACTTAATGCATGACTGAATAAATGATCGTGGGAATAATAATTTAGATGGCAGGATAAGATAGAAAAAGGAGATAAGACCACTTGTTTGACTTGTTGGAGGGTCAGTGACAAAACAATAAGCTATTCAAAAGATGCAGTGCTAAAAATTGGATGGAAATCATTGGAAGGTCATTCCTTTTGCAAAGGAGATTGGGAGCATGAAACTCGGAGACCGTGTAAGATAAAACTCAAAATTTGGGCAGCACGTCTGCCCCCTCACTGCAGTGAGTTCCACGCAGAATCAAACTAGTGTCGGTCACTCAGGGCGTATCACTCACTCCTGGTCTGCACACCTCCATGCCTTCTGCTGTCCTCCCGTAACTCCTGATGGACGGCTCATTTTCCCATCTACTCTTCCACCTGCAAAGAGTAGAAAAGAGAAAGGTGGTAAAATCGGTCAGTTTCTCAATATTTCTACACTGAGGATATGTATTCCTTTTATAATTATTTTTGTAATTCAGGTTTCAAAGTAAAGCAATTTAGAGCAAGTCTTACAAATAATGGCATAGTTGATTCATTTCTTTTTGGGTCTTAACCTAATATACCTAGCAAAAAATCCAATTTTGTCTTGCCTCCTACTACTTGGCAATGACTTCATAATTGAGGCAAGACTATAACATCTCAAGGATAATTACTTGATTAATATTTATTATTCATTAAAATTTTACTTATCAGATGCTGTAGGACTTTGAAGACTAAACTTATCCATATATTAAATATGCAGTTTTGCATCATTTGTCATAAAAAATTTTTTAAATACAAAGATGCATTTGCTCTTTGCCAAAGGGTAGTTCCTCCAAAAGATTTCTCAGTCCCTATGTTTAGATAGTGAACTTTTGTTAAAACAAAATTTATAATTTGAGGTGAAATAGCATTTTTTTTCCAGCTTACCTTTTCTAGCTTATTAATTTAACAAAAATGCATCTCCTTGCTATTACTGTGAATGAATAAAGTTGTCATTTTCTTTTTTCCTCAGCTTTACTGAGGAATAACTGATAAATAAAATCGTAGTGTATTTAACAGCTGGTCTGTTATATATAAACGCTATGACAGGATTTCCCCCATTGAGTTAATTAGAACATCCATCATCTCACATATTTACCTTTTTCTGGTGAGAACATTAAGTTCTACTCTCTTAGAAATTTTCAGTTATACAGTATTATTAACTATAGTCACTATGTTATACATTAGACCCAGACCTTATTCATCTTATAGCTGAGAGTTTGTACCCTTTTCCCAACCTCTCCCTATTGTTGTCTGCTCTAGGGGAAAAAAAATCATTAACCATTCACATCCTCTGGAATTGAATTAAATTCAACTCAAACTTGTGTTGAGTGCTCATCACAAAAAGTTCTCAAACTACCTCAGAGGAATGCGAACAAATAATATAAATGTATTTACCTTTTAAAAGCCAAGCTAATTTTGCATGCCTCTCTATAAAATATCTCAGCATTTAAGAATATATAATAATTTTTAAGTTGCTTATTATTGAGTAAAATTGCCATATAGGGAGATGATTTATATTTATCTTGAGGCTTAAAGTCCAGCACTCTAGTGTGGTAAGAACCAGACGCCCAGGTGCTATGGCTATGAATAAGGTGCTATGGCTACAGCTATGAATAAGAAATGGTTCCTGCCCTAGTGGGGCTGACAGTTTTGCATGAGAATCAGACATGGGAACTAGGGATACTAATAGTATGATAGGAGAATGCAGTAGAAGAGAGATTGACTAAAGATGACTTGGAGGAACAGGGCTGGCTTCATAGAGAAGCAGGTGCTTGAATGGAGCCTTGAAGGGTGCGAAATACTTCTTTAGGTGAGGAAAGGTACTTGAGGCATAGAGAATGGGAGGAACAAAGGTACAGAGGCAAGTGTTTGATGAAATGCATGAACTGCGATCATCTACACATCTATATCACACAAACTAACTACTATAAAGTTTTATCTGAAATAGTATGAAACGGAGAAACAAATCAAGTAAGTTCAGCTGGTTCTGGCAATAGCTGTTACAAGTAGCAACATCATATCGGTTAATGTCTAGCCGGCCCAGGGACACGTGGGGAGCCTCACCCAGGCAGCCTCTCCAAGGTTCCAGAGAAGACTGTCTGAGAGGATAGGATGAGATTGTGATTTGCAGAGCTGATGAGTTGGTGAGAAGGGGCTACTGGGATATAAAATTAAGGGTCAAGAGACCTGAAGGAGACTAACAATCGGACACTCATTCAAATGGATTTGCTTTCAATACTGAACATTTGAATAAGGGACAAGCTGATCCCCTCAGGGAGGAAGAGTGGGAAAGGAGGCCCCTTGAGGGCAATACTTGGCCTCCCATCCTGGATTAAGGCAGCTCGGCTCCAGCCTCACACTACAGCACTCAGCAAAACAAACATTTTATAAGGAAACCGGACTCACCTTTCTTAGCTGGCTTTTTGATGACTATTTGTTGTTACTCAAGACTGCACCTACAGGGGTGCCTAGCTGGCCCAGTCGGGAGAACATGGGACTCTTAATCTTAGGGTTGTGAGTTCAAGGCCCACGTTGAGCGTGGAGCCTAATTCTAATTTAAAAAAACCAAAACAAAACAACAGACTGCACCTAGGACATCCCATCACCCCCACCCCAAACACACCCACCCACATACCCTCGCCATGTTTACAAAGCATTCCTTTCAATCACACGAGATACTGTCCTTGAGAGAAGTCCTGACAGATCCAGTGTTCTCGCTCTCATTTCCAGGGCTCTTGTAGTCCTGTGATAGACTGGCGCATGCATGGCTCCGTAATCCAGCTCCAACCCTGTTCTCAGGCCTGAGAGTGTCAAGCAGGCTCCCCCATCCCACAGCTGGGCTGAAGCTGCAGCGGCAGAAGCAAGCGCCAGATTCTGGCTCCTGCAGTGGTAACCAGGGCCTCTGAGTGAACCATTTTATTATTTCTGTTCCAAACAGGAGCTTAGGACTCAGTCAAGTCATTCAACCTCTCGACCTCATTTTCTTTATTCGTGAAGCAACAGGGTTTGGCTGGCTGATCTCTATGTAATCCTTCAGTTCTGATTTTCTTCACCCCTATGTGCTTAATCTTTAGCTTGTATTGCAAGTAATGCTGGTTTGGTTTGGCCTGGTCCCTCCAAACTACGATACTGGTTCATTCACTTATTCAACACCTATTTATTCAAACCTATTCTGTGCTAGATCTTGCGTTAGACTTGAGGGGATGCAGGGTGAATAAAAGTACCCATGCCCTCATGATGTGGAGGTGGCAGGCCGAGATGGCCGGTAAACAAAGAAAAAGACGGTATCATCATTTGCTCGTAAATGCTATGGAGAAGAAAGCAGTGAAGGGCAGGTGGGCAGCAGAGGCTGGGTCCTGCTCTTACACATGCGCTCCAGGAAGGCCTTTCTAATAAGGTGACATTTAAGCAGCAACCAAAAGCCTCGGAACTTTTTTTATCCTTGATGTATGATAATGGGATACTGTAAATTTGAGAAGACCTGGAAGTTGTCAAGAGATAAGAATGAAACAGGCCCTGTGGAGGTGTGTGAGAGTTTGGGTTTCACCCTAGCTTTGCCCTGTCCCATCCTTCGTGTCCCAAGATTTTCACAAATGAGTTTACCTCACTTCTATGATTCTAAACATTCTAACATTTTAATGACTTTTCAAATGTACTGAATCTACTTACTTATTTCACTTTTGTCAATGGGAATTATGCCTCTTAACAATAAATTCAAAAAGCTTTGGCAATGGAATGTGTAGGAATTTACCAAGCAGGGATTTGTTTGGCATGTGAATTTTTTTTTTTTTTTTTTTGCCCTCCTTATTTTTTTTTTTTTTAATGATTTTTTATTATATTATGTTAGTCACCATACAGTACATCCCCGGTTTCCGATGCAAGGCTCGATGATTCATTAGTTGTGTATAACACCCAGTGCGCCATGCAATACGTGCCCTCCTTACTACCCATCACCAGTCTATCCCATTCCCCCACCCCCCTCCCCTCTGAAGTCCTCAGTTTGTTTCTCATAGTCCATAGTCTCTCATGTTTCATTCCCCCTTCTGATTACCCCCCCCTTTCTTTATCCCTTTCTTCCCCTACTGATCATCCTAGTTCTTATGTTCCATAGATGAGAGAAATCATATGATAGTTGTCTTTCTCTGCTTGACTTATTTCACTTAGCATTATCTCCTCCAGTGCTGTCCATGTTGTAGCAAATGTTGAGAACTCGTTCTTTCTGATAGCTGAGTAATATTCCATTGTATATATGGACCACAACTTCTTAATCCAGTCATCTGTTGAAGGGCATCTCGGCTCCTTCCACAATTTAGCTATTGTGGACATTGCTGCTATAAACATTGGGGTGCATATGGCCCTTCTCTTCACTACGTCTGTATCTTTGGGGTAAATACCCAGTAGTGCAATGGCTGGATCATAGGGTAGCTCAATTTTTAACTTTTTAAGGGACCTCCACACTGTTTTCCAGAGTGGCTGTACCAACTTGCATTCCCACCAACAATGTAGGAGGGATCCCCTTTCTCCACATCCTCTCCAACAATTGCTGTTTCTTTTGGCATGTGAATTTTGCATCCCGATTTTCAGTACTTTTCTCTTCAGCTCCACAAACCACAGCCTGCCTAGAGGCAGGACACAACCTAAAGAATGTGTGGGAAGGAGGTAAATAATCAATGACTAGACTGGAAATACTCCTTTCAAAGGGATAGGTGTTTTGTTTTGTTTTTCTCCCCCTAGATTCATCTTGCATCCACTGGCTCGTTCACTGCCTATCATGTAATTTGTTTTGGAGCAGACCAGAGGCATGGGTCCCCGAGCTGATGGATGGCGGACACTGCAGGCTAAAGGCAGGTCCTGTGGATGTTAAAAGAAGAGAAGTGGGCAAATCCCAGGTAGTGAGGTTGCTAAGGTGCATTCCAAAGTGGGCTAAGGATGAAAAGGATTCACCTTGCTTCCAAATCCAAAACATTATGTACACACACACACACACACACACACATATATTGGTGGGGGAGAGACTCTCGAGCAGGCTCCAAGCCTGATGCAGGGTCTGGCATGGGGCTCGACATGGGGCTAGATGTGGGGCTCAGTGTGGGTCTCAATCCCACGACCCTGAGGATGATGACCTAAGCTGAAATCAAGAGTTGGATGCTTAAGCAACGGAGCCACCCAAGTGCTCCACAGGTCATCCTACTTTCGGTCCTGTAGTTCTGAAAACCCTCTTTAGGGCTGAGACAGAGCCTTAAATCCCTTTGTTCCACCTCTCTCAGCCTGGATTTCCTGTGGCCAAGTTCTTCCTCCCTTAGCCTCTACATCCATGACTACTGATTATCAGATTTTTAGGTAAGATAACACTTAACCAATTAATTATTAATAATTAATTACACCTAATTAGCACATTAGATTATGTGCTAAATAGTTACTATTTGCAGTGTTTAGGAGGTTTATCCTCTTACTCAATAAGTTTTTAGTGAGCTTCTACTCTGTGTAAGAACGTAGAATGAGCACCAAGGATACTAAGAGGTAGAAAATAGCCTCTTTTCTCAAGAAGTTTATAATCTATTTAGAAAATGAGATTATTTATGTAAGATAAATAACAGTAGAAAGTCATGGTTAAGGTTCCAATTGAGTTCTACAGATATTCCAAGAAAGGAGGGGTAATATCCTACTGGATTGAAGGAGGAAGTTCCAGAGGTCAGGAGCCTGAGTTAGACTTGGGGAAGGAGTCAGGATTTGACAGCTGGGGTAGGGTGAGGAGGGCAGACCAGGAAGCACAGAAAGGGAGAGCCAAGGCAGGGATGTAGACAATGCATTAACTCAGGAGGCTGGAATACCTCCTACGTATTGGAAACGAGGTTGGAGAGGAAGGTCAGGGATGTTGCGGAGGACCTAGAAAAAATAATTTATGTATTATATTTTACAACTCGAGTTTTTGAGCAGGAGTAAGAAATGATCAAGTGATATTTAAAGGAAAATACTCTAGTAGCATTGTCGAGTGTTGACTAAACTAATTACGAAGATCCTACAGAGGTTGAGGCACGGAACAGTCAGTGTTGAAACAAAGAGAATGAAAAGGGAAGGAGGAAATTTAAGAAATCTGACAAAGAAAGACTCAGAAGGACTTCACTGCTGGATTGGAGGAGGAGAGGAAGTTCGTTCGGAGGTCTTGAGCCTGGGTCAATGGTAGTGCCAGTGACAGAGCTAGGGAACTCCCACCGGGGAGCCTGGATAGGCTAATGATGACCAGTGTGATTTAAACAGCTTGAGTTTGAGGTGACCATGGAACTGTCAAGTGACAATATTCATTAGAGAGAGATATAACAACAAGGGATGCCCATTTAGCAGAAGAGAAGAGAAAAGATCAGAAAAACAGCTGGTTTTGTTTCCTTCCCTCAAAATAAAGACCTAAGTACTAAAAAACAGCTAAAACTGCATAGTGGAAGAATTAAGGATTAGGAAATTATGAATGGCTTAGCATAATTCCAGCTTGGGGTATAGTGGGTTTTTTGTTTTGTTTTCATTTTTGTTTTTTGTTTTTTTGATTGAACAAAAGAACAATTATGGGAGGCTGAGGGGACTGAGGGGGCTGGGGAAGGGAGGCGGTTGGTTGCTATATCCCCATGTTGCTGAGTAGTATTTAGACACCCTCAGCATTTTAGAGTTCCGAGGACTTTGAGAGCCTCCTCGTCCTAGAGATGAGAAAACGGAAGCCCAGAGAGAGTACGTGGCTTCCTCTTGGCCCCGCAGAGTCAGAAGTCAGGGTTGGATCTCAGTCAAGTATTCCTCCCATCCCCCTCCCCCCCAACCCTGCTAGTCAGCAGGTGTACTACCCTCCTGATTGGGGGGGAACATTTTTACATCGATCTATAGTGGGATGCCGGGTGAAAAGGTTCAGATTGCATTATCAAAAAGCAAAATGGATGGTCTATGAAAAGCACTAAGCACACAGCACTGGAGGCAGGAAATGATGAGGTGCAGCACGTGTGCACCCCCTGTTAGACTGACTTGCCTTCCGTGAGGGAACCATTTTGAAATGGCATCAGAACAAGATGAAACTGGCATAATCTATGCAAGTAAAGATTTCCTTATAGCATGTTTAAGCAGCCCTAGAATAGATTTCAAGTGAGATTGTTTCAGTGTGTTTCCATATCTATTTTTAAAGGTTCTGGAGATTAGGATTGCTATCTAACAATATGGGATGGGAGAAGCATGTAATTCAGTTTGGAGTCAGGAGGATGAAGAACTTCTGTTTTTCATTTACTTATTCCTGTCCCAACTTGTTCCCAAAAGGAAATTGAAACAGTGCAACAAGAGATTTAGGAATCAGGATATAGCTTCTTAGCAAAACCAGCCCCAATGTGTTCTGGTCTCTTTATGAAGTATTTCTAGATCTTTTCACTTTGTGCCAGACTTGCCAGATATTGGTAAGTGGTAAGAAATTACTCATTGGTTGGGTGCATGATGCCTTAACTCTAGGAAGTCCTGTATGAAGTAGGCTGAAATTAAAAAAGAAATAATCAAGCTAATGATGAATTTACATTTTTCATCGATGAATAAAAATGTTGACTATTTCTTCTATCTAGGTTAATGTGTTGTTTAACTCTAGTAATAACAGGTTATAAGATGACCCTTGCCTTAGTGAGGATAGGTGACAGCTGAAGAGAATGGCCAAGGCAGGCTTATGAAGGGTACGACACTTGAACTGCCCTTTGAGGGCTGAGTGAGATCTGGGCTGGCAGAGTGCAGAGGGTTTTAAGGCAGGGCACCTGCAGGGACTGCGATCCTCAGGTAGAAATGCATACAGCGCGTGGGTAGACCAGTTCTGCAGGGACAATGTTGTCGCTTTTTAGTGGCCTAAGACCATCACGGACCCCTGTCAACAGTGCATGAGCTGTGGGGCTATTCTTCTAACTGAGGTTATAGATTTGCGGGGTTTGTCTGTGACTTCCAACACCTGGAGTCTTTGTTCGCTGGGAGGTAATGAGAAATTACAGTCCTTCTGAGGATTGGATTTTACTCTATTCTCCTTTCTAGCAGTTCTGAAAATGCCAAAGGCAGATCCAAATTGGATGTCATTTTATCTGTACTATGAAAAAACATCTCCCAGGAGAGGCAGCAGTAACCTGGTTTCCCCTCTCACCTAAAAAAGGCTTTGGTGACTGATGATCTATTTCACAAGGTACTACTAACTCGGCCACGTGATCCAGCTCTTGTGAGGCCTGCTGCTGCCTCTTGCCTCTGCCTCAGCAGGAGGCATACTTCCTGAGGACTAGTTACGGTTTGCCATTTGGATACACATCTCCCCCCCCCCCCCCCCCGCCGCTAATTAGGGACGTCCCTAGGGCTGGAGCTCAGGACTCTTCCCTTCAGGGTTCTCCCAGGAGCCTCTCTCGCCCTTTGCTGTCTTCCCGCCTGTCCCATCAGGACCAGCCTGGTGAAAATACAGTGACAGTCATTTCATCTTCCTCTCAAGTAGGCGTTTACCTTGCACTGGGGCAACACTGTACCCTCCGCCTCCTGCAGAGTGTCCCGGAGAGGCTCTTAACTTCAACTCAGGTGAATCCAGGGAGAGAACCTGTTTGAGAGGGTGAAATTAAAGTGAGTTGAACCAGGATAAGAAAAGAGAGAGAGCCCATCCTCCTAACCAGACCCATGCTACAGCATTGAGGTTCACAAAATTCAGTTTGGGCACATTTATGCCAGTCAATAAAATGAGTCAGAAGAGCGCCTGGAGGGGCGCCTGGGTGACACAGCGGTTAAGCGTCTGCCTTTGGCTCAGGGCGTGATCCCGGCATTATGGGATCGAGCCCCACATCAGGCTCTTCCGCTATGAGCCTGCTTCTTCCTCTCCCACTCCCCCTGCTTGTGTTCCCTCTCTCGCTGGCTGTCTCTATCTCTATCGAATAAATAAATAAATAAAATCTTTAAAAAAAAAAAAAAAAAGAAGAGCGCCTGGAAGTAATAGGGTCTGAAACTGTTGATACGTTTTGATGTCTTAAATGACATGATAAACTAAATTTTAATTTTAATTTTAAAATAATTCTAACCATTGGGTTGTTTTTGTGTGTGTGTGTGATAGCATACTGGTGTTCTTTTTTTCCAATTGTTGTTGACAAATGGCAACTCAACCAAATTACTCTATCCTGACTGATCCCAGGTAAACAAACCAAAAAATTAATGTGCCTGTGGAGTGGAAGTGAAAGGATCTTTGTTAATTTGTATTCTGATGTAAAGAACCTCTGTGTGCCCTTGAACTCTGGAATTGCCCGCTCTTTGCTCCTCTTCTCACTGGCTTTGGTAGTTATAATTAGTTTTACTGTGGCGCCGTTTGCTAAGAGATGGCAAGATCTCTAAGCCAATGGTGGGCACAGGGGATATGGTTCTGCTACTAAACCTTTGCTTGATGGGTTTTATCCCCCCTAATAAAAATCACCTTGAGGCTAAACTCTTTCTCTATTTACCAGTAATTCTTTTTGCTTATGTGAAGCACCATGTGGTAGAAGGCATGTTTCTCTTGTCATCCTGGATGAGAATTCAGTTCACTCCCACAAGTATTTGTTGATCACAAGCCCTAGAAGGGCACAAGGAGCTGGGGACACAGAGATGAATAAAACCCCACTCTGCTCCCAAGTTGCTCACAGTCTGCTGAGGGGACCAGCATTTAGGCAGTTAACCAAGGACGTGATGATGGCCTTGTGACCTGGTTCCGTGGCAGGGGCTGCCCTGTTTCTAGCAACATCCATATTTGGGAAAAAGTCAATTAAGAGGCTGACTTGAGGACCGAGGACCATTTTCAAAATAAGACTGCTTATTTTGGTGGATGTCTGGAGGCAGAGTCCTAGATTTTAATTCTTTAATGTATTGCCTTTGCCACCATAAGCTGCTATGTATTCAAGAATGATTTGGTTATCTATGTTTTTAGAAGCAGGTGTAAAAAATTACATTATCATTGGGTATCATCATTGTAATCACTTGCATCCATGCTTATATATTGTGAAATTTGTTTTATCTCCTTATCATTTTGCTTCTAAGGGTCACGCTATGCTCTCTGTTTTCTTGCATTATGTTGATTAATGAATTATATTAGATTTATAAGCATCCAGCTATTTTTATACTCTAGAACAAACTCACAGGGTTGTATTTTTGCTGATATTTGATTTAGAATATTTGTACATTTATTTAAGTTTTTCTAGAGCAGATTTGGTATCAGAACCTCATGGGATAGACTTAGGGATTTACATATATACTATTCCTTGGTACAGATTACATAATACAGTCACTGCTATTTTCAGAAACTTCTTGTGATATTACCCTAGGTTATTTCTTATTTGAGGGGTAGATATTTGACACCCCCCCTTCAATATCTTCTCTAGATAGTTGTTGCGGTTGACTTTACAGTTTTTAAAGCTCAGCAATCTGTTTTCCTAGAAAATTGTCCATTTCATTTGGCTTTAAAAATTATTGGCAACAAATGACATATAGAATTTTTAAAATACTATTTCATACCCTCTGAATTGGTGGTAACATCCCTCTTTTTTGTCCTATTTTGTATTCTTTATCTTTCTCTCAATCACCCTCTGTCTTGTCAGGCTCGCTAGAACTTTTCTCCTTTTACCAATCCATTCAACCTGTTTGTTCAAATGGCTCTCCGAGCCCATGTAGGAAGGAATACATTTTTAAACACAGTAAAAGTGGTTTCTTCTATTATAGTGCTTTGAGATCCTGTGGCATGAAGTGGTTTATTCAAAGATCTAGGTTAATACAGTAATGGTCTTGGAGCTACTTCTGAAGTAACTTTGGGCACATACTTAATTGTTGAGAGCTTCAGTTTCCTTCCATATAAGCTGGATGGTAACAATGCCCAGCACAGCACAGCTGCAATGAACAACAAAGACAACGTAGGAGAGAGTGCAAACTATGGCATGTGTACAAAAAAGGTCATGAAATATGTCATTTCATGAAACCTTGGTCGCTTCTAAGCTATAGAGAAAAACAACCCCCTTAGAAATTTTTTTAAGCATTTTTCTACATCGCAAAGATCATATAGATTTGCCTCTGTGAAAACATTTGCAGGATTTGTCCTGATGAATTAACTTTAGTTTCAGGGGAAAATATTTCCTCATCACCCTCCCCTCAACATAAAAAGTTCTCATTCTACTAAATTAGAAATGTGCACTAAAGACCCATTCAATAAAGGACACTGAAATGGAAATTAACTCAAGTCTGCTTTCAATTAATTTCAATTCCCCAAAGTGCCAAACTTTCCTTTTCTGTCACAGCAGTAATTGGAAAGTAATAGACAATCCTAAGTTTTTGTGGTCTTTCGTGTGTATGTGTGTGTGTGGTATACATTCTAGGTCAGCCTAGGGGAGGGTCAGGAGATTTTTTTTTTTTTTTTGGTGTTCTTTAGGCTTCTATTAACTTTATTAATATTATTAACTTAATTATTTGAATGAATTTCATAAAAATCTGGCTATCACTTCTTAGGTTAATTCCTATTTCTCTACTGCAATAATTTTAGAACCTTTGTCTTTCAGTAGCAGAAACAGATTTTAAAAGGAAATCCTTCCCAAAGCTGCAGTTTGTTAATCAGAGAAGAACGGAGAGACTCTGGTTGAAGGGGATGGAGAGGGGAGCCCAGGACCCCACAAGCTTGGTGGCTTTCTCCCTGTTCCCAAGGCAGGTTCAAAAACGGCCGAGGGCTTAGAGGAGTACAGACTGAAAACCATTGTTCTATATAATGATCAGGCATGGTTTAGTAACTTATAGCCTCTTCCTAAAAACCTAACAAGCAGTGTTTTCCAAGCGTCTGCCAGGGTCCACATGGGTGTGTTTAGAGGCTGGCTCTGCCACTCTAGAGATAGAAAGACAGGAGAGACACTGGGAAGGAGAAGAAGCCACATTAATTTGGTGAGAGGAAAGCATCCACCAGTTAGTGATTCCAGGGCAACGAAGGACAGGCTAGAGAATGGGCTCAGGACTGTAAGTAAAATCTCAAAGGGGATGTCAGAATGTAGTAAGGCTTTTTCCAGAAAAAGTCATACTTCTTTTCCATGTAATCTTGTTATTCTCCCTTTTAAAATGTGCCTTTAGATATATGTTACTTATTTTTATGATCACAGTGTTTGAACTAGTAATTCTCTTCTGGAAAACTTGCCTAAGAAAAAAAATGTCTTAAATATGAAAAGAAAAAAAAGCTATATTCCTTTTAACATTTATTTATTACAGTGAAAAACAAAAAACTATCCTAATGTTCAATAATTGGGGGAAGGAAGGAAAACCGACACATTTCCTCAAACAACTATTTTTTAGTAACTAGATATAATGACTGTGTAACGATCTGGAGAAAGACACAGGTAATAAAAGCACCCGTTCTGAAATCACAGAGACCTGAGTTCCAATTCTGGCTCCCTCTGCCGTTTTTTATCCGTGATCCTGGGTATATTATTACCTCTTTTTCCCAATCCTCAATATTCTCATCTATAAAACGAGGATAATGATACATGCTCAGTAGGACCAATATGAAGATTCAATTAAATGGGACAATATCAATAAATATGAAGCAGTAGAGCTTGGCACATAGCAGCTGTTCAATAAATGTTATTTCTCTCTCCACCATTCTTTTTCTTTTTCTTCTTTTAAGGTTTTATTTATTTATTTGACAAAGCGAGAGAGTAGAAGCAGGGAGAGCATCAAAGAGAGAGGGAGAAGACCTTGGGATCATGACCTGAGCCAAAGGCAAATGCTTAACCGACTGAGCCACCCAGGTGCCCTCCACCATTCTTTATATAGCATACAGAAAGATGCGTAAGCTCTATCAGCAGATTTGTTGACAAACTTAAGGAAATACATGGTTTCCTAGGAAAACATAAATTACAGAATTAAGTAGAAAAATTGAGTACATCAACGACCTTTGAGAAAATTGAAAAGGGTTTAAAGATCTGTCTACCTTTAAAAAAAAAAGGCACCAGGTCCAAATGGTTTCATAGCTATGCTCTATTATCTTTCAAACAACAGATAATTTCAATTAAACTGAAATTTTTCCAAATTATAGGAAAAGATTGAAAACTCTCTAATTCATTTTAAGAAGCTAGCATAACCTTAATACCAAAAGAGAATAAAAGACAAAAAACAATAAACCTTCCACAGATCAAAATCATTCATGAATATAGATGCAAAATGTCTAAATATTAACAAATAGAATCCAGCAGGGTATCAAAAGAGATCTATCCTATGACCAAGCAAATATTATAGGAATGTAAGGATGATTCAACATCAGGGAAGCAGCATAATTCATTATAATAATAAATTAAAGGAAAAAAAGCAATTCTATCAATAGCTATTGAGAGGACTAGTAAAATACAATAATCATTCCTAATAAGAAATTTTAGTAAAATAGAACTAAAAAGAAATTATTTAAATATGATAGCGATTATTTACCAAAGATAGCAAGTATCATTCTAAATGACTTTAAAGCCATTTACAGTAAAATCAGAAAATGGGTCATAATGTCCACTATCACTATTAGTGGTGGTGTTATTCTGGAAGCTCTAAGAAATACAATAAGATAGGACAGTGAAATAACCAGTACAAATATTTGAAAATAAGGATAAAAATCACCTAGAAAGGGGGCACCTGGCTGGCTCAGTCAGAAGAGTGTGTGACTCTTGATCTCGGGGTCATGGGTTTGAGCCCTATGTTACTAAAAAATAAAATAAAATAAATTTAAAAGTTACCTAGAAATCTCAAGAAATACTCATTTACTTATTTTATTTTTTATTTTTTTTTAAGATTTTATTTATTTATTCGACAGAAATAGAGACAGCCAGCGAGAGAGGGAACACAAGCAGGGGGAGTGGGAGAGGAAGAAGCAGGCTCACAGCGGAGGAGCCCGATGTGGGGCCCGATCCCAGAACGCCGGGATCACGCCCTGAGCCGAAGGCAGACGCCCAACCGCTGTGCCACCCAGGCGCCCCTACTTATTTTATTTTTTAAGTGGGCTCCATGCTGGGCTTGAACTCACGACCCTGAGATTAAGATCTGAGCTGAGATCAAGAGTTGGATGCTTAATTGACTGAGCCACCCAGCTGCCCCAAGAAAAACTCATTTAGAAATCTTCTATAATTAATAAAGGAATTTACTAAGGTGGCTAATGTAAAATAAATACAAAAAAAAAAAAAAAACCAGAGAATACAAAAACCAGCTAGAAGTGGAAGTGGGAAAATGCCCTTCATAATAGCAATAAAAATTATAAAATACTGAAGAATAAATTTCACAGGAACAGTACAGGATCTTTAAGAAGAAAACAATAAAATCTGATCAAAAGACCTAAAGCAAGATCCAGGCAAATACTTTTGGATGACAAGATCTGATGTAAAAAAAAGATCAGTTGTCCCAAATTAACATATAAATCTAATGCAATTCCAACGGAAATCCTAATTTTTTTTAATGGATAAAATGATCTTGGAGTTCATTTATTCATATGGAGAAATAAATGTCAGGTAAAGCAAATAATAAAAAAATAATAGTTGACTTGCCTTACCAAATGTCTTTAAAACACAGAAGAACATCTATAATTTGTGGTTTGGGAATAGAAACAGATCAGAATGGGACAGAGGGCCCATAAAGGATCTCTGTGTATATGGGAATTCAATGTGTGACAAAAATAATGTTCAAATTCCATGAAGGAAAAGGATGGCTAGGTAATGACTGGTGCAGGCACAAGCAGCTATCTGCCTGGAAGATAAACAAATCCAGCACTCTCTCGCGCCACTTACAATAACAAGTTCCAAATGAATTGAACACTTAAAAATAATGAAAGACTTAGAAGAAAATCTAGGGAAACATGTATATACAATCTTGGGGCTGCAGAGAGCTTTTAAAGCAGTGTAAGAAATCTAGAAGTAAATAAGGAAAAAGATCTGTTTGACTTCATAAATTTAAAAATGTTTCAATAGCAAAAGTGACCACAAAGTCAGAAGACAAAAAAGATAGATGGGAAAAATATTCAAAACTCACACGACAAATGAAAATCTAATCTCAGTTATGTGAAAACCCTTACTAATTGATAAGGAAAAAACAGACGACCCAATGGAAAAATATGCAAAGCAGAGGAACAGGTAATCCCAAAGCAGCAAATCTAAATGTACAGTCAGTCTATGGAGAGATGCTCAGTAGCACTAGCAATTAGCAAAAGTAACTATGGAATATCACTTGTCACTCACCTGATTGGCAAGAACTTAAAAGTGTTAACATCCGCTATAGGCTGGGATCCAGGAGAGGAGATACTCCTGCAATATTCTTGAGGGAAATGAGAATAATTACAGCCCTTTTGTGAAATGGCCTAGTCTTACCTGTTAAAATCCTACATAATTAAAAGCACCAGTGTGTAAGGCTCTATGTACTAAGCTGTTTGTTATAGCACTGTTTGCAGGGGCAAAATAATGCAAAGAGAGGGAATGTACATTAATACAGAAATCATTAACATAGGTCATTCGTACCCCAGGTACTATGCAGCCACTAAAAATAATTTATTTGATCTATACCAATTAACTTGGAAAGATTGCCACAATGTATTATTAAGTGAAAGAAATTAGATGCAGGGAGGTTTCATTTGAACCTACAATGACATGTATGCTCTTGTACGTGTGTGTGTATGATTATATGAGGATGGAGAGAGGAATGGAAGAAACTAGCAGATTGTTAACACTGCTCGGGACCGGGGAGGAACACTCCAACTCTCTGCTCACATGGCCACCATAAAAACAACATGAGTAACAAGGATCCAATTTTTAAAAAGAAAGTAAAACACTTATGCTATAACATAGGTGACACAGTGATGCACGTAGGTCCATTAACAGTCATGCAAAACATTCAAGAGGAAAAAGATTGGCAGGTAATACAGCTGAATGATCATCACGGTTGTTTAAGTAGAGGCATTATAGTTGTTTTTTTCCTCTATATAGTCTAAATTTTCTCTAATGCAGTTTTGTTGCTTTTGTAAATAAATAACTAAAACAAAAATTCTAATTTATTTCTGTGAACCACACACTTTTTTATTATGTCTTTAACCAGTCACTATAGGTACATATGTGAGCTTAAGGATGTCCTAACTCTGAAAATCTGTACATTTTATCTATGACACCTGAGAGGTATTTTCAGTTTGTTTTCAATTAGTTGTAGATTAGACACCTAAATCCCTAGGAAATAATTATCCATAAAAATATAGCTTTACATATTTCAACATTTCTTTTCCCCCATAAACAGTAACAGATACCACTTCTAACAGTAATTTTCAAAGCTGCGTGGCTTTGGGCCGGTCATTTCTCTTCCTGTCCCTAGGCCTCAGTTTCTTCACCTATAAATGAAGAAGCTGGATGAAATAATTTTCTCATGGCCTTTGGCTCTAACTTTCTGTGATTTAATTTACATACCTCATAGAATGCATTAGATGTCAAACAAATGAACAATTGCTAAGGAGAAAAAAATTTTCATCTGAGTAATACTTACATCAGCTGTAAAAGACATTCAGGTAACTAGAGAAGATGCCCAACCTTGACATAACTTTCATGCTCAAATGAAAAATGTGTAAGATTCCAAAGACTGTATAGCCTTGATTTTCTTGATATCCCTCATTTATAATTATATAGCTGTTGATCGATGCTTTTTCATTCATGTTTACACTTCTGCCCCTGCCAACTTATTATTTTGCTTTACAGACCTCAATATATGAATGAAAACCTTTTTTTAAAGAAAGACATGAGTGGGAGGGGCAGAAGGAGAGGGAGAGAGAATCTCAAGCAGACTCCCTGCTGAGCATGGAACCGACCTGGGGCTCAATCTCATGACCCTGAGATCATGACCTGAGTTGAACCCAAGAGTTGGAAGCTTAACTGACTGCACCACCCAGGCACCCCTAAATGAAAAGTTTGAATTCTATTTTCTTGAGGTGTAACTTGTAGAAAATAAAATGCACCCAATGAAAACATACATTTTTATGAGTTTTGACAAATTTATGCACGTGTATAACCACTACCACAATTAAGCAATAGAACATTTCTATCACCCTAAAAAGTTCCCTGTGCCTCTTCCCAATTAATCCCCACCTCCTATCCTAGGTAATTACTGATCTGCATTTTGTCACTCTAGGTTAGATATGTCCTTTCTAGGGCAATGAACACATTTTTGCCTTGTGTTTTCTCAATCTTGGATAGTGTTAATATACTTTGACAGTTTCAATCAGGTTTCTCAGTTGCAAGCAACAGAAAAGAGCTCTGGCTGATTTCAGCAGCAAAGGAGTTTGCTGAAAGGCTATGGGCAGCTCATAGAATTGCTGGGAGAACAAGACTGGGATGATGCAGCCAGCAACAAAGCCCCAAATCGTAGAGTACAGCTTTTCTGGTGAGGAAAGCACCACAAGCAGCACTTGGAGTTACCTCAACTCCGTACCAGATCATGGTCCCCCCCACCACCCTTGCTGCCACTGCTATTTTAGGAACTCTGTTTCTTAGAAAGTACGAAGTACATCCAGTGTATCTGTCCTAGGAAATCCTTCTGCAACTGCCAGTGTCAACTGAAGTGAGTAAATCTGAGTGGCATATCCTTGTGAAGGTCATGTGATCTTCATGCCTAAGCTGCAAGAGAGGCTAGGAGAAACCACCACTTTCAGCGTCTAGAGTCAAGCTTCATAAGATGGGAGGATTCCCCCAACATGCAAAGGGTTAAAATTCTAGATGGCCAAAAAGAGGGCCAATGTCCAAAACACTAATGGTTATGTTTGTTTGTTAGATTGCATTCTGAACGTGTGGCTTCATGTCTGACGGTCACTACAACCAGGCCACATTTGATAACACCGCCTGCGTGTAAAGTGGTCTACCAGAGGCCGAAAGTGGGAATGAGGTCATCAAGGCGCTTACTGTGTAATGAAATAGAAACAGATGTATTGGCCCTTGTACTTGCTTGCAAGTTTTTTCTTCTTAAGATGATTTCCCTCAACTGTAGCCTGTTAATAAAATCAATGGGTCGAAAGTAATTGATTTGATCCAGAAAAGAATGTAGTATATTAAAAAGTACTGTAATTTTAAGTAACAAGTTTCATATCTATTACAAAATACTTAACCTTTAACTTTTAAACTAAATATTAACTTGATATTTTTACTCTTCTGGAATTACATAAACCTCAAGTTGCCTCTAATAGCTGTGTTCATTTAAATTATTTTAAGTTAACACATAAAGTAAGTCCAGTTACTTCACCAGTTCTACCTGCTATCCCTTATTCTTGATTTTAACTGCCAGGTCCAGAGAAGAAGGGGTGGCCTGATCCAGGGACAATGAGGATGTAATGTTGAAGAATCAGCTGGAGGAAAGAAGCAACAGGCACCATGGAAAAGACCAAAACAAAGCAAGGTTAGATTTTTCCTATGTCTTGCTTTAGATCTCGGGATTTAAGAAATGTAGGTTTCAGTCTTCTCTTGCCATTGTATCAAAACATGATAATATGTTGCCTTGACTATTCTCATCTCCTTATCATCATATAATGACCATGAAGAGCAGAGACTTGGTGCTGGAGAAACAGGAAATGCTATATATATAATTTGGTCTGAGTAGTTACCTAATTTTTCTTAGCAATAAATTTAAGACTTGCTTCAGAACAAGCTGCTGAATAAGGCCAAGATACAGATTCAACTAATAAACATCCGACACCTTCTAGGTTAGCCTAAGTTATGTTAGCACGTAAGTGCTCTCTTTTTATCTTTACCATATAGAATTAACCATATAGAAATAGTTTTGTTATCATCTCCAATTTACAGATAAGGAAACATTCATAGAGGAGTTAGGCTACAATCACAAAATGTCAAAGTTTGATCTGGGAGCCTGGTTTCTGTTCTCATGTTCTGGTTCTTGCCACGATACCAGGCTGTTGGGACACAGTATAAAACAGGCTAAGTAATCTCTACCCAAGCTTGTGTGAGGAGTTTTGGTGATCTCAAACCACCTGGATTTTATAGGAACAGCCTTCTGTCTGTGTAAGTTCTGGGATGAGGTTATGTATTCCTCTAAGGAAGGGTTTTCTATACCAGCATGTCTTCAGAAAACAATATACACATCCATACAACCAAATACGTGCAACCGGTGCTTTCATCTATAAACTGTTTGATTCATACAAGGTGGCACAATGGAACTATAATAAGTGGATGAGCAATGAGCTGCATGTTTACATGGGCTGTTCTGTCTTCATGGCCAGCCAATATGGTTCTGAAAGGTACTAAGCCAACCTTTTTTTCCCTGGTTTGTAAGTGGTTTTTATAACCTACTACGTCCTTTGTATTTGCCCTGCGTTTCACAGTATCTGGGGTTGCCAATATTCTTTTCTTTTTGCCTGCATCCTTCCCAGAATCTTTCCAGTGATAATTCCCTTTACCCACCCTCTTGCCCAGGAAGAGAGTAAGGTTACCTTAGCGGAACTGGGCAGTGACAGGAGAGAGCTTAGAAGTTTGGCAAGGACATTTTATGCAGGCTTCCTGAGAACAACAGAGTGACAACTGGACAAGTGTCTGGTGTAGCCTTCCTGAGTATAGAACTACCCCCTCAAGTAAACTCCTGTCAGCCCCAAGAACATGAGGGAAACCCTTCATGGGCCTTCCCTTCTGGTTGGTTAATGTTCACTAATCATTCAGTTTGGTTGAGAAACTTCCCCACTGTGGTAGAACATGTTTGGCTTTGTTTTGCTTTGTTTTTTACTGTAAGAGTTGTATCAGGGAGATATGGTTAGGTCATTAAGATGTGAATATAGAAACCACTTACACCAGCTTATATTTAATTCTTGTATCATTGGTTTCTTGTCATGCAACCACAGATTTAAGATCCTATGAGTCCCCTGACTCCCTGCATGTGTGTGAAAAGGATAGGGACAGAATGAGTCGTGTTCTTTGAACAAAGCTCTTTCTTCCTACAGGAGAGAATGAACATATGCCGATGAATAACCCTTCCACGCAGATTTACCAGGTAAAGACAACTAGATCGTTTTGAACACTCCTGTGATAGTGATGACTGTCGCTTACGTATAAAGTTTTCTAGTACTCACAAGTGCCTGCACATCCGTCATTGCCTTGATTCACTTACCAGGACCATGAGGTAGGAAGGGGCAGAGAGTGCTGCTCATGTCGCACCTTTGAGAAAACTGTTGAGTGAAGGACAGCTTATCCAGGTTCTAAATTACAGCACGACTCCCACGTTCACTCCACTTTCCTTGCCTGTCACCACCATCATTCTGGCCATGACGCTGTGCTGAGAGGAAGGAGAGAGCAAGCTCTGTTTTTCTTGGTTTCCTATTTCAGCAGGGAGAATTGAGGACTGAAAGGGGGTTAACACTGCAGATGTTCATGTAGGGTGATCGAAAAAATGTTAAGCTCCCTTTAAACAATGGAAATAATTTAATTTCCAAGGAAGATAAAAATTCTGTAAAACATTTTATAATATGTTTGCAACAAGGGTCATATGGGGCTGCTTTGGCTTTCACACAGTATTTATTTGGGGTCTATCTTCTAAATGCAAATTTAAAGTAAAATTCTGTCCTTAAAAATCATGGATGTTTATTCTGATATAATTTGTAATATAAAAGAAGCTTGGGCTAGGAAAATCCATGCTCCCCTCTAGAGTTAAGGCACTGTTATCTGGAATGCAGGAGAGGGAAGAAAGAACTAGCAGCGCTCAGTGGGGGCTGGGAGAAAGAGTGATTTCAAAGTTGGCTGTAAAGTTTTAAGCTTTGGTAAGGATAAAGAGTGGTCTTCTGAAAAGAGCTATAGGAATCCAGAAGAGTGGAGAGTTTTAGGAGAAATGTTATTTAGATTTGTTGAGTTTAAGTGATAGTAAGGTGAAAATAACAACTAGTTCCCAGAAATCTCACGTAAGAAATCAATGCTGTGGGCCAATCAGGGTGAACCAACACAGGATTATGAAAACATTTTTGTAATTGTGATGCTCCTAGACCAAGACCAGCAGTGGGAAGGGATAGAGGAAATAGCCTCATTTCAATTTAATACATATTTATTGAGAAGTTACTATGTGTAAAATCAACTGCTTGGTCTAATGAGAAATAAAACAGATGCAACAGACAGTTGCAACTGATTTTTAAATGTCCGGTACCTGGAAAACACATGCAATGAATAACTCAAACAGGTAGGCTGTTGGAAGGATTACAACAGAGGCACCGATGTGGTGGAGGGATGAATGAATATTGGCTGAAGGATTTGAACCAGGCATTTAAGGACAGACTGGTCATTTGGTAAGTGGATATGGGGAAGGGTGTTTCAAGCAGAGGGACCAGCTTGAACAAAGGCCTGGGAGCAGGAGTGAGTCTTCACTCAGTGCTGATTTGATGCCTCATTTGTCCACGACCTCCAAATGCCTTCCCTGCCCACCTCCCCTCTGTTCACATCTGACCTGTGTATGGCATTGGAATGACTGTGAGTATGTCTTTAAACTTAGGAATGATTTAAAGTCTATTATAGATTTTATGTAGGTCACTCCCTGAATGTTGGCTAAATATAGCGGCAGTGAGGGGTGGCCTCATTCTCTTATTGTATCACAAATCCAAGTACATCTGTTCGCAGTGGAACAAATGAAGCAGTGGAAGTGAAGTTGTTCTATGTGACCTCTATGATGCTGTGATTATAACCCCATCCTTGTTTTAAAAGAATGCTTCCTAAACCCCAGTCTGTTTACTCCAAGCAACACTTACCAAAAGAAGATGAAGGAGAAGTAAAGAAAGAAGAGGAGGAAGAGGAAGGAGGGAAACAGGGAGAGGTTAACTATAATAGAATACAATCTATACCAAAAAGGGAGAGCAAAATAAGAAATTTGAAGAAAATATGATGTTTTAGCCATTTGCTATTTTATTTTCTTAATAGACCCCCATCCCTACCTGAAATTATAGTTAATATTATCTTGTTTATTTATTTTTTTATTGTCTGTTTCCTTCTCTAGAATGTAAGCTCCAAGGGCAGGGATTTAGTACATTTTGCTCTCTGTTGTATCCTCAGCATAAAGTACAGTGCCTGGAATATAACACATATTCAATAAATATTAGTTAAATGAATGAATGAATATCTGCAAGATGTGTATATTGCTTTGAGCCAAGAGACCTGATGCAGTCATTTAGTCTGGTGTCAAATGAGTTTGGAAAATTGTCTGGTTCTTCTTTGGGACAAAAAAGAAGAGATCCTTACTTCATAGCCTAATCAAAATAAACTCAAAAATGGATTAAAGGGCTGGAAATTTAAAAATCAAACTATAAAAGTTGAGAATTAGTGAGAATTTTTCTTGTCTCTGGATGTGAAATGTCTAAGTAAAAGAGCACTGGAAGAAATCACAAAGGAAAGGGCTAGAGATTTCACCCATATCATAATTCAAAAATTTCCCAACATAGATATATTTTCAATCAATTCAAAGGCAAATAACAAAATGGGGAAAAATTCTTACAAAGACTATCACAAGGGTTTAATGATATATAAATAGTTAATATAAGTCAGTAAAAAAAGAAACTTCTGAGACCTCAGAAGAGTATGGGCAAAGGACGCAGACAATTTACCAAAGTAGAATTACAGATAGCTAATAAGTAGGAGAGAAGATTGAGGCTTTTGAAGCTTATGACAATCTGATTAGTAAATAATAAAATAATTAATAATATTTAGTTCTGATGAGTGTGTGTAAATTGGTGGAAACTTTTACAAAACTTATTAGCTAAAATACAGTAAAAGTGTTAAAATGTTCAAAACTCTAATTAACTCCTGCTCTTTGGATGGATTTGACCTCCTTGGTGAGTAAGGTACATTGACCCCAAATCAGGTCCCGGGAGCCAACAGGAGAGTGAGCACTACCATCTCCCAGTGCATTCCAGAATTATCACCAGAACCAGTGAATCTGTGTGGATGCACTGATGGCTCCTTGGCTCATATTGCCTTTTATTTGAATCCAAGTCTACCCCGCTTTTCTCTCATTCTTTGTTCACTGCACATAGGCCTCTCAGATTTCACCCAATCTCTTTTCCAGAGTCAGATTGTGTTCCTTCAGACTGATTACTTCCTTTGCACATGGATTTTTAAAATAAGATTTCGTTAATGTGAGAAATGGGGGTGGGGTCCCACAATCAGGGCAACAGATGTGGTAACTGCACCATTTGGTCCTAGCTCAACTCCCCTCTAATGATGTAAATTCCAACTGTGTTTCTGGCTCACCTGTAGGAATGTAAGCATTGCAGCCCCCTCCATTTGTACTACTTATGTTTTATATATTTTGTCCAAGACATGTTTTTCTAAATACACTAATTTAGCCCTTTGAGTCAAATACTACCCAACGTCCTTAAACTCACAGTAATTTCATATTTAGGAATTTATCCTAAGGAAATAATCTGAAATACATACCAAGCTTTAAACAAAAAGCATTATATGTCAGCATTATTTATAATGTTGAAAAATTACAAACATTAATTTCTAAGAAAACTGAATGGGTGGATGAACTCTGGCACATCCATAGGATGGAATATCCAGTAACCATTAAAAATAGACACTTAGAAAAAATTCGAAGGCTATAGGAAGGGTTTATAACAATGTTTGGCAGTAAAGGGGGGACAGGATCAAAATATATCTGTAGTATGATTTCAACCATATAAATGTATCCACTTACATTCATAGAACAAAACAGAAGGAAATGTGCCAACACATTTGCGGTTGTATTCAAGTAGGGAGATCTGAAGTGATTTTTTTCTTTTTCCTTTTTCTCTGTAATGAAAATAATTTAAGAAAATGAGTTATGTGCAAAAGGACCCCTAACTGAAAAATTATGGGAACCAGTCTTACAGTAATAGGTTTCATCATTAAAATTGCCATTGAAAGTTTTCTAGGATTTTTAAGTCCTTTTCAAGCCTCAGTCTCTTTTTGCCATTAAGGAGTATCTTCCAACACCAGAGAAATTAATTCTACTAGGTCTGTGGTGCATCCAGGGATTGATAAGAGAAATTTCCAGCACGCCATGCTTCATATCAGCTTCGGCAGTGCCCTGTAAGAATGACATTAAGGGTCAACTTCTGCAGGGACTGTAGAGGAGTATATTTGGGAAATCTACTCTTGACCGTTCGAACAACTTGCTGCCCACTTTTTGTTCTAAATTATCATATTTCTGGGGATTAATAAAGAGGCCTAAAATTAAGAAGATAAAAACTGGCAGAAAGACGATGTTTCCTCTGTACAAACCCCAGTGTCGGGGGAAACCAAAGCAATGATGTTGGCATCCTTGCCATCATGTGCTGCTTCTAAGAGCCTGTAGTCAGGTGTTGTAGGCATTTGGCCTGCCTTGTGGAGCTTTCTCAAATCTTGACATTTATGACTTAGCAGGGATCTCAAGGCTCGGGCCCAGTCCCCTGAGTGGGCCTCAGAGTAGACTTTGACCTTGATAATGGAACATATTGAAGGACAAGTCTGTGTGAAAAACAAGTTGGAACGACTTGCATAATTTATGAAAATTTAGTTTGAGGGATCTTTGGTGGAAAATGATGGGAAGACATTGATTAAAACTCACCTTGAGAAGAGTTAAGAAGCCAAGAAAGTAAAGAAAATTGAGAAACAGAAATTAAGAACAGGAAATAGGAAGAATTCGGACTCCTCTCCCCTATTTCTTTGAGCCTAAGATGCCCTCTGTGGTACCCTAGGCTTCGAAGTACAAGTCTTCCCTGAACCTGCCTCCGGTGGGAACCCGCCTCCAGCGGCAGGATGGAGGGATCATAACCTCTCTAGAGCAGCTTCATGAAAAAATCAACGAGATGAGGAACGTGTTCAACTCGCTGGAGAACAAGGTAGACACCCATTTCTAATCCTTGGGGTGGGCTGTGGGCTGTCAAATGAGAGAGCTGAAGAGAGAGCATTTTTTAATCACAAGGAATGGCCAGTTGGTCCTGGAAAACCAGTCAGTAGCAGCTAACGATACTGAGCCCCACGCCATCTTCAAAGCGACGTGCTGCTTCAGGTGTCATTGTGCTCACATATGGCATCCCCTCCCTTGCTCATCAGTGGTTGTGAAGCTGTTTGTGTCAGGCAGTAGTGTTACTTCGGTGGCAGGTACCCAAGGGGTTTAAAATAATATATGGGAAGGAAATGGGCTCATAGCTTAAAATGGTCTCAAAATCCCCAAAGTCCCAATATAATCTGGCTGTTAGGGAAGACTCGGGGTAGGGGATCCTACTGCTGTCTTTTGGTTCCTGGGGAAAACTCCACACATCCACCTTAGGGAGCAGTGATAATGAAACCTATTTCTGTCGGATAGTGGTTCCCTTTTTTTTCAAACAGGAAACTTGAGTTTATTTCAGAGCACCTGAATGAGTGTCAGGTTTCCTTCCTTCAATTTTAAAACTTGCACAAATTTTCTTTTGGTATTATATTGCCGGCGATTTTGTTTATTTTGTTCACTGAAGATGAATTTACATAAAGAGAATGACCAGATCAAAGGTAATTGACCTGGTGATTTAATCCATTACGATGACTAGATTAGGACATGTACTAAGATCCACCACAAAGATTAATTAAAATTAAAAATGACTAGAGCAAAACACAGATTGCTCATGGCGTTTCTCAGGCTTCCAGTCTGAACACTTGGCAGGTCCTGCTTTTTTCCTCAGAATGATCTCTTTGGTTCCACTTATTTTTCTCTATTCCTGGCCCTTGAAAGAAACCTTTGTGCGGCACAGTGAACCACAAAACCCTATATTTTAAAAATGTGGTGTAGGAGACCAAGTCATTTTATAGTGGGAGGTGTCATTGTGAACTGGAATCATTTTGGATAACCAGATTCTGAAAATGTTTAGAAGTACACATTGGAAGGAATTTTGTTAATGTTGTCAAAAGTTCTGTTTTAAAGAGAGAACTGGGGCTAGGAGTTCCTCTTCTTAGCGGAGTGTAAGATCATGAATTTTCAGAAAGTAATGTTATTATCTTCTTGTTATTATTATCTTAACTTTCTGTCTGTTGAAAATGCTTTTTTTCATTTGTTCAATAAAAAACCCCTGAACTTTAGAAGGGCTCCATTTTCTCCACGTTTCTGTTTGTGCTTAACATTTTGATGTGCCACGTAAAGCGGGAGAAGAATTAAAACTTCTTGAATACCTTCTATGTACCAAGCATGCACTGTGGCAGGAAGCCTGCCTAAATGTATTCATTGAACTCTCCAGTCAGGCCTGTGAAAGAGGCGTCACAGTAGTTATTTTATGCAGGAGGAGACTGCTACAAAGAGGTTAACCAACTTGCCTGAGGTCTTACTTCTCCCAGGAGAGAGCTAGGATATTTGTACCCTATCTGACTCCAAAATTGATACTTTTTCATGCTGTGGAAGTTGACAACAGAAGTCCAATGTGTGCGCTCCTACACGACCAGGCTTGACTCCTGAAGATAATTCAACATCACTATCAACAGTGTGCTGAGCTCCTGTCACTCAAATACAAACGTCATTTTCTCCTTTTCCACATCATCCAACATTCATATATATACATATACAGGAAGCCTCTTCCCTTTCAAAGAGATTCTCAGATATGCCTATTTATTACTCTTCTTATCATTTAATTTTTTAAGGGAAAAACAACTGAATTTCTTCACTTTCTATAATACCAGGGATAATATGACCCATCCCTTCTTTCATGGGATTCAAAGAGTTACTGGATCAAGATGGTCTTTCACAAGCATATGTTGCTTTTCAAGTAAATCTCATTTTAATCAAAGGTGTTAGAATAAAGAGTTGCTCACAGGAGCACCTGTGAACTTAACTGTTTGCTTGCTTGTCACTATTGAGCTTTGGCATGTGCTATATAAAAAAGACCCTCTTTTCCTTAAAAGAGTGGGACCAAGGTTGCCTTATGTTGTCTAAACTTTAGTCTACCAGTAAATGAGGTCTGTAGGTTTTCAGGAGCCTGGTTTCTTAAACAAAATGAACATTCAAGGGGCCAGTGGTAGTATTTATAATAGTTTGTAGTAAACTGAACTCACTCTTGGTGATTATCTTTAGTTGCAGGCCTTGGCCTCTGAACTCAAAACTGGTTTCACGGAAGCGATGCAAGAACTGTCAAGAATTCAACATGGAGAATATGCTTTGGAAGAGAAGGTTAAGAGCTGCCGATGTTCCATGGAAGAAAAAGTTACCGAGATGAAGAATTCGTTAAACTATTTCAAGGTAGGCTCCTCTTCTTTTCCCCGGCTAAACAGAGAGGTTCTTGGTCTTAGTCACAGCAGAAAACACCTTTTCATGTAGCAGTCAAATAAAAGAATTTTCCCTCTGGCCCATTCACTAATTATCACGGAAAAAAAAAATCTATCTCATGTTTTTCTTTCTTGGATCTCTGTGTTAAAATTATAGATCACAATAGAAATAAGACGTTCATCTATCATTCATTCAACAACTATGTATTAAAATCTTACCATGTACTAGGTATCATGTTATATCCTTTCGCCCCTTTTACCAGATTCAGTATGTATCAATTCCTATTTTTCAGGAAGAGCTGAGCAATGCCATGTCAATGATTCAGGCCATCACTTCCAAGCAAGAAGAAATGCAACAGAAAATTGAACAGCTTCAGCAGGAAAAGCGAAGGGAATCTCGGAAAGTTAAAGCCAAGTGAGTGTGTTACACAAAATTGGCCAATGGCAAACAAATAAACTGTGGCTTGTACAGTGACACCGAGAACACCTTCTCCCCCTATCGGCAGATAGCTAACTGGCTACATACTGCTGGGATCTGCGGGTCAGCATGTGACGGAGGTTCTAGAGTCATAAAGACGGGTTACACTTAAAAATGGATGGTAACTATTACACGGAAAATGTGCTCAATACAACAGGAAGTAAAATGAAAATGATATAAGATGACATGCAGAATTCAACTGTAAAAACATGTAAAATAACAACCAGAAAGATCCACTCAAAAATGGTGATTGTTGTGTTAAGATAGTGGGGTCACTCAAGATCTTTTTTTAATTAGTTTTCTAAAATTTCTCTCATGTTACTACTAGTTTACTTCTACCATTGAAAATACATTTAGGTTAATAACTCCACCAGGTTGAATCAATTAAGTTTCACCATTAAACATAAATAATCATTATTGTTGTAGGTTTTTAAATGATCAAATTTAAAATAGAAATATGGCAACAGTATTTGTGTGACCCTGAAAGATGGCTCGTTGTTTGTGGTTGAAGACCTCCTGCTTCCCGGTACCTTTGTGTTGCTTTGTTAAGTGAGTGCAGATCACTCCAAGCAGATTGTCATCTTTGTAAACTCTGTACGGATCCTGATGACAAAGAAGCCAGGGACAGAAAAACAAAAATATAGATATTACAATTAGGATGCAACTTGTATGTATTTGAAATTTTTTCTCCAGCTTTGGTGATGACTCAAGTTGAACCCTAAGAATTGCTAATATCTAACTTTTTAATTTACAAAAACGGCACTTTTGTATGGTTCAACCTGATAATTCAGAATTTTTCTTGAATTATTCTGAACTGATGCTCTTCTTAACCCATCAGGCATTAAGACCCTCTGTTTTCCTTCCTCAGGAAAACTCAAAAAGAGGAACATGGCTCACAGGCTGGGCCTGCTCAAGCACAAGGAAGTCCTTTCCGTTCAATCAATATCCCTGAGCCTGTTCTTCCAAGCGAGGACTTTACAAACCTGCTGCCTTCTCAGGCCTATGAAAAAGGTACGGTTTGCAAATCATATTGAATTAGCCAAGCCTTTTCCCTTGATTCCTAGAGCTTACGTAATAGTGAGAATGTGTTTATGTCCTCTATCCTTATATAGGAAAATGATGTATTACTCAGAATTTTTTCTCCTGTAACTGGAATTTATAAGAATCAAGAGGATCCTGGGGCACCTGGGTGGCTCAATCGGTTAAGTGTCTGCCTTCAGCTCAGGTCATGGTCCCGGGGTCCTGGAATCGAGCCCCACATCAGGCTCCTTGCTCAGCAGGGAGTCAGCTTCTCCCTCTCCTTCTGCCTGCCACTCCCCCTGCTTGTATTCTCTCTCTCTCAAATAATAAATAAAATCTTTAAAAAAAAAAAAAAAAGACTCCAGCGGATCCTAAGAGACCAAGAGAATCTGCCCAATTTTAAAAGATTTTCTTTTTTGGGAAGATACTTATCTGAGTTTTCTAAATTTCAGATACTAACCTTAGTAGAAAAATGTTAAAAAAATTATTCACTCTAATAACTCGTTTTATTTTCCACATTACTTCTCAATCCTTGTCTCTGCATAGACATTTTAAAGGCGTATTCTTAGCATAAAATTGGGTGTTCTGCTTTTTTTTTTCAGCGGGGTGTCACTGATATGAGAAAATCACATCTGTCTTAACTGGCAGGCAGTGATGTCAGTGGCAGTGTAACTCTGTACCCCTCTTCCTCTGGATAACCAGAGCTGGTGCTGTCTGTCGGTGGACAATCACTAGCCGCACCGCTGATCTGAGGGATGAGAGAACAGATGCTAGAAAACTGTTCCTGGGCAGTGCTAAAGAAACTGGTTTTCCATCCAGTTACCTCCATCTGTAACCATGTCTGGCTACATGTTTGCTACATCTTTGTATGCTCAGCAATGTCTAGCAAAGCACCTTATATGCCGGAGATTGAACGGAGATATTAACGTTGTTTAGAAGAATTGTCCTCTTTTTTAAAAAAATGTTTTGGTCACATATAGAAAGCCTCCAAAAGAGGCTCAAGGACTTCTCAACCAATTGTAAGCTCCTCTGGGGCAGGGCTGGTGGTTTTCTACCATTCTGCCTTAAGGCACAATATATTCCTAGACGATAAATGTGTTTTGAATAACTAAATTTAAAAAATCTAAATCAGACGGCTTTTAATCAGTATAACTTCAAAGTATGGATCTGCTTTTCTTCTTTGTAGTTTTGTTTTGTTTTGTTTTTTACCTCTTTGAGTAGTTACTTTAGAGACTGATAGGTGCAGTGCGGGAAAACTCACTGATCCATCTGGGGAATGAGTGGGTTCATCACAGGTGGTTCTATTTTCTTTGCTCCATGTCACGAGGAACAGGACATAGAAGGATGGTCTTATTAGGCAAGAATACAGGATGGCCTTGGAAAGTAGAGGTCAGATCAGTGCCTGGTCTGGGGAAGTTGAACATGTTCACAAGATAAAAGATTAAAAATTATATTTGCAAAGTGCTCAGATGGAGTTCAGTGAGCCGTGTGGTGGCAACTCCTCCTTCCTTCCGTTATAACAGACATAGCTTATATAACATAGCTTATTCAATTGAGTTTCCACAGAATTTGGGAATAATGTGCCATAATAAGACATTCTGGATATGATTGGTGGTAGGTTATGTTAAAACTCAGGATCTAAGGGCCACACTTTAGAAAGGGTTAGGTTACCAACTGTTAATTATAAAATGGTGCAATTTTTGCTTATTGCTCCAAAATTCAGTAGCTTAAAATAGCAAACATCCATTATGTTATAGTTTCTCTGAGTCAGGAATCTGTGGGTGCCTCTGGCTTAAGGTCTTTCATGAGATTGCGGTTAAGGTGTTGACTGTCCCACTACCCGTTTGTCTTTCCTTCTATCCATCCATCACCCAAGGTGCTGATGTAGATGGTGGGAGATAGTAATGAACTAAACAACAAACATTTCTGCCATCTTGGAGCCTTTGTTCTGAAGGAAGCAGACAATGAACAAGATAGATAAAATGTGCAGTATGTTAATGATAAGGAGAACAATAAGGAAACACAGGTGTAATTTTAGAGAGGGTGCCAGGTAAAGAGCTGAAGAAAGTGAGGATGTGAGCTTATGCATACGGAGGGGAAGAAAGGGAACAGCCCGTGGCAACGTCCCAGCGGGAACATCACTGAGATGTTCAAGTTGGAGCAGTGGCGCTAAAGCAGAGTGAACAAGAGAGACAATAGGAGATGCGGTTTTAAGAAAAGAAGGAAACAGCAGGCACAGAAGGGGGCAGATATTTTAGGGCCTTACGGTCATTATAAAGCCTTTGGCTTTAACGCTGACCCGAGAAGCCATTGGAGGGCTAAGCAGAGGAGTGACAGGGTCTGACTTACATTAGAACAGCCTCATTCTGGCTCTTCTCATCATCACCATCCTCACCGTCATAGTTAGACAATAATTTAGGTCTTACTGTGTGCAGTTTACACATGTAAGTGCCACTCATCGTATCTTCTTACAAATGGGAGAATAGTGCTTGCCACTATATTGAAATTTTATTTTATTTTTGGCTCTTCTGTCTTCTTCAATAAACTGCCAGCTGTCCCCAGTGTCTGGCTCATTGAAAGTGCCAGCCCTGTTAGTGGAGTGAATACTGATTGAAAGCTTCCCTTTCTCTGCAGCCCAAGAGTCCAGATCCATGCATGTAGCAGACAGTAATGTGAAGGGGATGATGGGTCCTGGTAAGCAGCTCTGTTTTTAGTTCTCTTCTCTTCTAGCAATTCTACCCTTTCCCTGCTTCCATCTTCCCTGCTTCTAGTCCCTTAGTCACAAACCAGGCTTGAAAGAATTCAGGCAAGATAAAGCACTATGGTTACTAAGATGCCAAGATGTATAGTAGAGTAAGTCAGTGACTCAGTTAAACCAAGGAGAGAGAAGGGGTGGAGATGTTTAAGACAAAACCAGTATTCTTGGTTCTTTCTGGCTCACATCAATTACCAATGAAATAATATTTGCTGAGAAACTCACAGGTATACGTAGCATGGCATAAGTTTTCTACGGACACATTTTATAGTTTATTTACTTTAAAAGTTATTTACTTAATAGACAATTCACCAGTATTTTATAAATTATTTCATCTTCCCTCCCTCCATTCCTCCTTTCTTTTTGCAACTTACCATTATCGGGGCCAAGGAAGACAAATTGCAAAAGAAAGCATTGTTTTTGGCATCTTTCTTCCTCTGTATTTTGTCCCCTGGTGTGCTCGCCTAAGAGGAAGGAGATACAGGAAGTCCATGCATACTTACTACAAATTAATTATAGTATTTTATAAATTTACTTTTTAAAAACGCATTATATAGTAGAGACTACATACAAAGAGTAGAGGATGCATAAGTCGGAAACAGACAGAGGTAATCCTTTACAACTGTGGAAACTTTTAATCCTTAGTTGATACATTTAATCCTTGAGGGATAGTTTGTACCCAAACAGGGGCATAATATTTCAGAATTAATAACAGATATAATTTTTTTTAAAAGTCAGATCTTTTTTTTAATGATTTTTTATTATATTATGTTAGTCACCATACAGTACATCCCTGGTTTCTGATGTAAAGTTCGATGATTCATTAGTTGCGTATAACACCCAGTGCACCATGCAATACGTGCCCTCCTTACTACCCATCACCAGTCTATAAAAAAGTCAGATCTTGACAGCAGGTGTTATTTTTCAGGAATGAACCCAACAACTCCAGAAGCAGAAGAAAACCTGAAGTCTTGCCTCTCAGCTGATATCCAGCCCAAGAGCCATCTCTCATCTGGTGTGTGGAGGCAGCCTAAGGAGGGTAAAGAATGGGGTGAGGAATATGTCACGAAAGACCACCCAGACAAACTCAAGGACTCTGGCCAAGGCAGACACAGCTCCTTGGAAAATGTTTTATGTGAAACCTCTTTAGCTGGTAAGTCCCAAGGGGAAATACAGGTTGAAATTTTGAAGAACAGGAAACCTACAGGCTAGAACCCTTGCAATATAGGTTCAGGGGACATATGAGACCACGTGCTCTCCAGTTTCCTTTTCAGATGAACACTAAAGCCTATAGGAGTGAAGGGACTCACCTGAGGTCACATGGCCAGCTTGGGACCAGCACCTTGATTCTGGGTATCCATGACATTTGGTAACACAGTGCTTTGGGCGGGGGGAAGGCATAAAGTTGGTGGAGAAGAGGGCAGCATTTTGTGAACTACGTAGTCAATGATGCGAAATCTTCAAAATGTGCATCTTGGATCAGTGTCTGTCACCAAAGTATCAACCACTGCAACAGGGTCTGTCCTCCCACCCTCCCTCCTTTTTCCCTTCCTTCCTCCCCTTCATATTGCAAATTGCTACTCAATGCTTATTATACATCGCATAACGGCATTTCCCTCCAACTATTTTGTGGAAGGCAATTTTTAAAAATTAGTTTTTACTATCAAACACATGAAAAATTAAATAGTACTAACAGGTTGGTTATGAAGAAAACAGCAACCACTTTTAATTTGTTTTCACAGTTTCTTTTGGTACTTGCTTCCACGTTTTAAAACAAGTTTATACTGCTATTTTTTTTTTAAATCAGTACTTTACTGAAGGATAATTTACATACAGCAAAGTTCACAAATCTTGAGTTTCAGTTCGTTGACCTTTTATATATATGTATGTATAGCCCCTTGTGATCAGTACCTGGATCGGGACATACAATATCTGTTACCCCAGAGAGTTCTCTCATGCACCTTACCACCCGAAGAACCACTCTTCTGACTTCCATCACTCTACATTGGTTTTGTCTATTCTCGAACTTCATATAGAGGGAGTAATACCATGTGTCCTCTTTTGAGTCAGGCTTCTTTCTCTCACTATAATGTGTGTACTTCATTCAGTAGTTCATTCCTTTTTTCAATCATTGAATAAATTTACCCCAATTTGCTTATCTGTTCTGCTGATGGACATTTGGAACGTTACCAGTTTAGGGCTACTATAAGCAAAACTGATAAGAATATTCTTGGACTAGTGTTTTTTGGATGTCTGCCCTCATTTCTCTTGGATGTACACGTAGGAGTGAAATCTCTATATTAAGGGATAGGAGTATGCTAAACTTGGAAAGAAAACATCCGTTTTCCAAAGTGGTTGGGACATTTTATACTCCATCCAGTAATGTCCACGAGTTCTGGTTGCTTCACATCCTTCCCAATATTTAGTATGGTCAATCTTTTTAATTTTAGCCATTTTCATGGGGGTGTACTGGTATTGTAGTTTTAATTTGTACTTCCCCGATGACTAATGACGTTGAGCATCTTTTCATGTACTTATTAGTTATTTGTACATCTTTTAAGGTGTGCCTAAGTTCTTTATCCAACTTTTATTTATTTTTAATAATTTTTTATTATGTTATATTAGTCACCATACAGTACATCCTTAGTTTTTGATGTAGTGTTCCATGATTCATTAGTTGCGTATAACACCCAGTGCTCCATACAATACGTGCCCTCCTTAATACCCATCACCGGCCTATCCCAATCCCCCACCCCCCTCCCCTCTGAAGCCCTCAGTTCGTTTCCCAGAGTCCACAGTCTCTCGTGGTTCATTCCCCCTTCTGTTTAACCCCCCTTCATTCTTCCCTTCCTTCTCCTACCCATCTTTCTGCTATTTCTTATGTTCCATAAATGAGTGAAACCATGTGGTAATTGTCTTTCTCTGCTTGACTTATTTCACTTAGCATAATCTCCTCCAGTCCCGTCCATGTTGCTGCAAATGTTGGGTAATCGTTCTTTCTGATGGCTGAGTAATATTCCATTGTATATATGGACCACATCTTCTCAATCCAGTCGTCTGTTGAAGGGCATCTAGGCTCCTTCCACAATCTAGCTATTGTTCTTTGTCCAACTTTTAAAGTGCATTATCTTATTATCAATTAGAATTTCTTCATATATTTTGGATACGAGTTCTTTATTAGATATATGTGGGGAGAATATTTTATTCCAGTATGTGGCTTGCCTTTTCACTTTCTTAATAGTCTTTTGATGAATAGATGTTCTTAATTTTGATGAAGTTAATCAATTTTAAACTTTTTTATATAGATTGTGACTTATGTGTCCTTCCAAGAGATCTTTGCCTATCCCAAAGGTGTGGAGATATTCTAGTACATTTTCTTCTAAAATCTTTATAGCTTTAGCTTTCACATTTTGATCTACTATTTATCTTTTTTTTTTTTTTAAGATTTTTTTTAAGTAAAGTCTATGCCCAATGTGGGGCTCAAGCTCATGACCCCTAGATCTGGAGTTGCATGCTCTACGGACTGAGTCAGCCAGGAGCTCCAATCTATTACTTATCTTGAATAGATTTTGATGTATGGTGTGAGGAAGGAGTCCAAGTTCATTTTTTCCCCATATGGCCATCCAGTTGCTTCAGCACCACTTATTGAAAATATCTTTCTTTCCATATTGAATTGTGTAAAGAACATCAGATGATTCACATATGGGTGGGTCTAGTTCTAGACTCTATATTCTTTTTATTCCAATTAGCAGAGAATTTACATCTTGACAATATTGAGTGTTCCAATCAAAGAACATGGGATGTCTCCCTTTATATAGGTCTTTTTAATTTTTAGCAATGTGATGGAAAATCTATCATTTACATTCTTCTTCTTCTTTTCCCCCACCAAAGCCTTTGCCCTAGAGTCCTCTGTCATCCTAGTCCAATCTGGCCTGTTGCAGTGCTGCCATCCCGGGACTTCCCATTCTTCCTAGGAATTCCCTTCATCGTTCTTCTATGTCAGATTCCCTTTTGTTTGTTTTTATCTTGTGTGTCTTTGTTAGTTTCTTGGTTTACTCTTTGTTTGACGGAACCCCTCGTCCAGCAGCTTCCACATGCTTTGTTGATAATTTAGGTGAATATAAAATCATTTTCCCTGGGATGCCTGGGTGGCTCAGTCCGTTAAGCATCTGCCTTCAGCTCAGGTCATGATCCAGGAGTCCTGCATTGGGCTCCTTGCTCAGCAGGGAGCCTGCTTCTCCCTCTGCCTGCCATTCCCCCTGCTTGTGCTCTCTCTGACAAATAAATAAAATATTTAAAAAATAAAAAAATATAATCACTTTTCCTCATCATTTTGAAGCAACTGTTCCACTGTCCTCTAATTTCTAATGTTACTATTGGAGAGTCCAATACCATTCTGATCACCAGTCCTTTGTATGTTACCTGATTGTTCTCTCTGGTAACTTTTAGGATCTTCTCTTTACCTTTGGTGTGCCTTTGTCTCCTTCATTAATTATGCTGAGCACAGTGGGCCCTTTCCTCTAGAAATGTGTGTCCTGGTATTTTTTTTCTATTATTAATTTGATAATATCGTCTCACCAATCTTCTTTCTTTTCTCTGAAATTTCTACTAATTTGATGTCAGGTCTCCTGGATTGATGTTCTCCACCACCATCTTTTTCTGGTCTCTTTTACTTCAACATGTCTCTTTCTTGTTTTGGGGGGGAGTGGGGAAGAAGGCAGACCTCCTTGACTTTATCTGACACTCTTCTATCTTCGAAAAAATGCCAAAAATTTCCTCCTCCTCCACTTCCTCCTCCTTCTTCTTTTTTCTTTTTGGATGTTCTCTTTTCTTAAAAAAAAAAATAGCATTCTGTACCTATTAAATGGGCAGAATGTTTTTCTCATATATTTTTGAGGATATTAATTATAAGGTTTTTAAAAAAGATTTATTTACTTATTTTTATATATAGAGAGAATGCATGAGTGATGGGAGGAGCAGAGGGAGAGAGAAAGAATCCTTGAGCAGACTCCCTGCTGAGCAGGGAGCCCAATGCAGGGCTCGATCCCAGACCCCAGATCATGACCTGACCTGAAATTCAGAATCAGTGCTTCACGGGATCTCTGGGTGGCTCAGTTGGCTAAGCATCTGCCTTCGGTTCAGGTCACGATCGCTGGGATGGAGCCCCACATCAGGCTCCCTGCTCAGTGGGGAGCCTGCTTCTCCCTTTCCCTCTGCCTGCCAACCCCCCTGCTTCTGCTTTCTAATAAATAAATAAAATCTTAAAAAAAAAAAAGTTCGATGCTTCACCAACTGAGCCACCCAGGTGCCCCTTAATTATAGGATTTTTAAAAAGTTTTGTTTCTGCATTGTCTCTTTTTTAATTGATGTATAATTGACATATAACATTATATTAGTTTCAGATGTACAACATAATGATTTGATATTTGTATATATTGTGAAATGATCACCACAATAAGTCTAGTTAACATCATCACCATACATAACTACAATTTTTTTTCCTTTGAGAACTTCTACATCTACTCTTTCAGCAACTTTCAATTATGCAAAACAATATTATTAACTATAGTCACCATGCTATACATTACATCCCCTGCATTGTCTCTATTTATTCAAAATGTATATATACCTTTTTCTTCTCTTTCTTTTATGGTGTAAGGTTGATTCAAATGTCTGAGGACCCTTAGCTGATTTTTTTTTTTTATATCTAAGAGAGGGGCCCTAAATAAAAAGAAACCACAAGATTCTATATTGGCCAAGCTTATCAGTAAATGGGCTTCACTATAGGCTAATCAGGTAGCAAATTAACTTTTTGGTAGGTGACCTCTTTACGTCAGTGTCTGTAGGTCTTTTCCCCTTGGGTAGTTCAGGTTCTTCAGTGGAAGATCCTCCAGTCTCCAGCCTGGAGAGTGTAAGTCTCCCTACTGGCACTGTGGGAAGACCTGCAGGGGGAGGGGCTGATGGGAGTCTCCCCACCCAGTATGCAAGCCTTCTCTGAGTCCCCTCGTTGGCATCTCAATTCTTCCCTCTACTGTCTTTAGTCCAGACCCCAGAGATAAGGACCTCTCTAGTTTAATTTTTCCCATTTTCCCATGGTGGGGGTGAATGAGGAAGCCATCTGGCATGGGGGTAGGAGCCTGGAAGTTCAGTTGCACTATATGTAGACTAAGTCTCCTGTTTTCAGCATTGTGCCTTATTTGTACTTTCTGTGGTGCCCCGTGCCTTCACTCCTTGAGGCTTTCTGCTTCTCAGCAGATTTTCCATCTGCAGATGAGAACACCAAGGTTTTGTGCCCTTACTCTGCTGAATTAACTACCATGCTTCGGTTCTGTTTTCCATCTTCCAAAAACTTGCTGATATCTCTTTTTATTGCTCTCAATGTCTTTTTATTGCTTTCTATGATTTAATAGAGTTTTGGGAAGGAATGGTTGACAAAAATTCCCTTTGATTTGTTTTTAAAGCTAAAAGACAGACTGTGGCTCTAGAACTGCTTGAGTCAGAAAGAAAATATGTCATTAACATCTCTCTGATCCTGAAGATCAAGGCAACATTCCAAGGGTCAGATGGAAAGAGGAATTCCAAAGAGAGAAGGTATCCATGTGTTCATTGCCTTTGCTTTTCAGATTGATTAAAATTTAAGGTAAGTTGTTTATTGTTTCCACTTGGGGAATTCTGGGACCTGTAAAGAGTTCCAGAAATAGTCCTTGAAGAGAGAGTAGGCAGTGACAGCAGGTAACACCTGGCAAGTCTCAAGTTTAGACTTACAGCAGATAAGAAAATGAATAAAGTCTCTGAGACCTTCATTGTCCCTGGCATGTCTGTAAAGAGCTTCAGGGAGAATAAACGCGACAGTGAGGGAGACATTGCTCTCAGTTGCCATCTGCAAGTCCTCGTGGGATCACAGGTCTCATGGACGTAGGAGGGAATCGACGCAGTGGAAGTCTGAAGCATTAAGAGGCCATTAGATACATGGCACAAGGCTGATTAACTCTGGACTTGGCTCTTATTTGTTTAGGTGATCCCATAGTACTAGATGGTGAGCAAGTGGGTGGGGTGTGTGTGTGTGTTTGTGTGTGTGCGTGTGTTGGTGCTTCCACAGGGTCTGCAGGATATTATAACAGCACACTAGCTCCAAGATTGCAACACTCCATGATTGCTTCTGTTCATCATCTTTATATCCTCTCTGCTGCTTCTCCATTAAAAAAAGCAGGAAGGAGGAAACTCTGATTTGGTGGAAAGGACTAACGTCATGAAGATGTAATAATCCAGATTAGTTGAGGAAAAGGCCAATCCAAAAGAATGGAAAGTCTGGATTATGGACTATTACAGATACATGTAGCATTAATAGTTTAATAGTCTATCAGGTAATAGACACTGGTGGTCCATAAATCGTGACTCTATCTCAGGAAGCCCCTAAATGTATTTTCCTCCTCTTTACCATCCTCCAATTTTACTTGGCTTTGCGGCTGCCGACAATATGCCCAGTCACCAGAACACAATGCTCCCCCTATCTAAATGGCTGAGGTGAGGGAATAGTCCCTGACAGACTCGAAAGCGGTTTGACTATTTTCAAGAATCATTTTACTGCAAAGCTGAGGTAAGCAAAGTGTAGAAAACAACAAGGAACAGAAAGGGTAATGTGATGGGCTAAAGCTCTGACCACTAGAGGCCCTGGATGGGGCTTCACCCTCTCTCAGGGGCCACCCAGATTCTCATTCCTTCCCCGTCTGGAACTCCTCCTACCCTCCCACATTGCCCCTGCAGCCCTCTGAGATGTCTCTACCGCCTCTAGCTATCTTGCTGCTCCTAGAGACCTGCTCCGTTTACACTGATCAAATCTGAAGGCAAGTCTACCTCTTGGTGTAGTATTGCTTCCACATCCGAGATTCTAAGCCAGCCGCACGTCCTCGTTGTCTCTGAAAATTGAGGGATGGGACAAGGAGAGAGAGAGAGAGAGAGAGAGTTGCTTACTGTGGAACACAGTAACCGGGCACTTCATTGCTAACTTCATGAAATCTTCACAGGAACCCTGGGGAGCCTACCTTACAGATGAAGAAACTAAAGTCCAGAGCGCTCTAAAGCCACCTAGTCCATTAGTGCCAGGATTCAAACCCAGGCTTGTCTGCCCCTGTCCTTGTGACCTTTCCACATCATACCACTTCTCTGAGGACCTTGTCATTTCGGACACATCACCTAACTAACAGCAATATGCCAGGTTTCTCAGCCAGAAGCAGACCTTCTGTCTGTTCCTATTTCACAGCGTAGGCTTCCCTCTTAACAGCGCGTACGTTCTTACTTCAGATCTCAACTGACTTGTCAGGCAGAGATGCTAGAAATGTTCTTGGCTCACTGAAGCTCTCTTCTACTTGCCGTGATTCCCGGCTTGTCTAGGATGTTCTCCCATGACCCATGACTGAGGAAGGACTGATCTTCCCCAAATCCCGAGCTTAAAAAAAGTTTAAAACTATCATACAATCCCCCATGAAAGTCGGAAACCGGATATTTCTCATATCCATGATAATGCTATTCATGTTAGTTACTACGAAGCTAACTGTCTTTTTTCTTTTCACAGATCGAGACGAGAAAAACTTTAAGTCAATACTCTTAGGACTTATGTAGAGACTGGAGTTCTGAGCTTTGCAGTGTTGCCATTTTTCCACCCTGGTCTTAGATTTCCATTATCCTCCTTCGCTCACTACATTTCTTCTTTTTTCTAAGCTTTCCTGACGCCTCCATGGGCACTTTAAATAGGCCAGCCGAACGAAATACACAACAGAATGAGAGTATTCCTTTTCTCTAATGGCATTTTCCCCATGGAAAGATGAAAATAAGTTAGTAACATTCCCTATCTTTCCCACCATACATTGCAAGCCACCAGCACTTTCTACCCCTGCTGAAAAGTAACCCCCGGCGTGAAAACAAAACCCACCGTAACTACAACCGGACCCTCAAAACTTCTCAAACCTATACAATGAAACTTTAGGCTTTCCCTAGAGGAAAGTAAAGCCCTCAAGAGTCTCGTCAGCCTGTTTCAAGCCAGCCCTGCCCCTGGCTGAAGGAAAGGGCTGGAAACTGCAGGGGCACGAGCTGCCAGCTGAGGTCTGAGTGGAACTGTGGTGCTGTTCATTTGTTAGAGGATCACGGAGGTTGCAGTCCTTGGCTTCGTCTGGTCTGATTCACTTAGATAGAGTTACAAGCTCAGGATCAAAGGGGCCTGTCTGTCGGAATCCTTGTGGGGAGGGGTGACGCCATCCTGACAGGATTGCCAGGCAGCCTTCTGAGCGCAACTCCACATCCGCCAAGAACTCCGTGTGCTACGGCTCACCACCAGGTGGCGCACGCCTCGCGACGGCGCCCCTCAAATGTGGGTGCGTCCTGCTGCTGAAGCTCAGGACTTCTGGCCTAAAATTAGACTGGCAAGAGCTAAGTTATTGATCTGAAACTCGAACTGGGTTTTCCTTGATGGCTTTTAGTTTATTTCCCTTATTGTTTAAGTACTGTATTGTGGGAGTTGAAATAACTTTTAAGGTTTTAAAAAGATTAAACTACTCATGTAGTTGCTATAATTTCACCCCTAGTAAGGAATAGATAAGAAGTTGAGTACTTAATACTATCATCTTCATGAACAAGTTGCTTCTGGGAGTCAGGGGTGGCTCTAGGCAGAACAAGGAAATAGGTTATGTTCATGTCTATACCGCTTGCTTCTTTCTCCCTCTGCTCTCCATCTCCTGGCTCCCCTCCTTCGCACTCCTCTCTGATTTCAAATAATGTCCTTATTAAATAGATTCCCCCCCCCAATATTTGGTATAGAACCCACTGTACGCCATTGCTCTTTGTGGAACTTTTGTGTTTCCATGATACTTGATGGGAGCATTAACCTTTTCTGACCCGTACCCTGAAATCTCAAACTATTACCCCAATGGACAGTCCAGGAGGTACATGGCCTCCAACCAAATTACCAGCTTTCCAGTTCTGCAAGGATACTGGTCACTGTGTAGCAGAAGGCAGATTTCTCAAAAGAAAGAGAAAGAACGTCAGGCCAGGTGAGGCCAGGCAAAGCCAGGAGAGGAGTAAAGAAAGAGACAAAGAAAAGAGATCATTTAAGAGATATTATATAACCTATATGGACAACCCATCTCAAAGTAAGATCTCGCCATGGCATGGTGCCCTAACATCTTTCAGTGTCACACCGGGAATATTACCCAAAGTCATGATAGCCTTGGGTGGGGAGAAATCTTTCACAACTAGACCTTTCGCGGGTACAGTGTTTTACTCTGATTTCAGTTCAATCAGTTGTGCTTTCCTCCATTAGCTTTATGGTCTCCTCCACAGTCGGACTGTCTCCTAGCCACTCCTCCAAATTCCCTCTGATCTGACAGGGATTACTTAAATCTTCTGAGCCCACTGTGCGAGCCGTAACAGCTTAGATGGGGAAGCCCCTCCACTTGTGTTTAATGGATCAGCTGGCTTTGCATGTGTGGAGACTAGTGATACAGGAGGGGGAGGGAGAGAAGACCGGAGGGAGGGAATCCTTGTATCTTTTCACAAGGGGCTGGATACTCTCTCTGTTATCTGTGTCTTCTCTGAGCTATAGCCTCAGGGGAGTCTGCTTTACTTGCAGATGGGTTGAAAAAGCCTTTTTTTAAAAAAATTTTTTATTTATTTTTTTGGATGGGAGATTGAAAAAACTTCTTACCAAAGTGCTGTTCTTCGTAATGTTCTCAACAAAGGTCTGCTTGTTCAGGGTTGGCAAAGCACCTCAATTGTCCACTGATTTATTCTCGTTGGACCCTGGGGGAATATCCACGTAAGTTCAGCTCTTGTTGACAAGCAGGCCTTCCTTCACTTTCATCTTCGTTAAACTTGTGGTCTTGAAAGCACGAGGGAACCTACTATCAATTCCCGTAAGTCACCAAGCTGGAGTTCTAGTCCTGGCTGCAGGCCAGCAAAACTCCCTTTCCTTGTGGCTTCCATCCTCATTCCTATAGGCCCTTGATTGCCCCACCCTTCTCCATGCACCCTCTTCCTCCTCCCCTGATTCTTTCTCTCTCTCCTCTCCACCTCATCCTTCTCTGACACCTCTCTTCCTCCCTTCATTTCCTCTGGAAAAACAAACAAACAAATCGGGACACACTGAGAGATGGGGGAGAGGGTAGTGAGAGGAGGAAGGGGGCTCTGTGAAGCTCTAGGGAGTAACAGGCCAGGCCTGGTCCACAACCTCTCCAGGCAAGACTGTGTCCTTACCCAGTATTCCTCTTGGAAAATGAAGGGAAGGGAAAGGAGCACTTTCATATGCCCATCCCCTGAGCATTTAGGTGCCTTCTTTAAATAAGTCTTCCCTTTCACCTAAATCAGAGTCTCTTACTCAGTAGCTAAGAATGATAAGTGCCACCTTAGTGCTGTCATCTACAACACTAATTAGAGTAGACTCTTTTGCAAGTGGGAATAACTTTAAAATTTTGGAAAAGAGTTCCCTTAGAATTTCTACTGTCGCATAAATGAGACAGTAACTGTTTGGCTTTAAAAAGGCCATTCAAGGGACACGTGGTTGGCTCAGTTGGAAGAGTGTGTGATTCTTGATTTCAGGTTTGTGAGTTTGAGCCCCATGCTGGGTGTAGAGATTACAGAAAAAAAAAAAAACCTTAAAAAAAAGAAGCCGTTCAAGTGATGTACTCTTTATTAGTGCAATACACATTTGTGTAGAAGCCACTGGTAAAGGGGTTTTTTAATTTATTTTTTTAAAAGATTTATTTATTTATTTTAGAGAGAGCGAGCGAGCGAGTGCACCAGTCGGGGTAGGGGCAGAGGGAGAGAATGTTCAAGCAGACTCCCCTGCTGAGTGCGGAGCCCAACAGGGGCTTGATCCCAGGACCCTGAGATCATGACCTGAGCCAAAATCAAGAGTTGGACGCTTAACCAACTGAGCCACACAGACACCCCTAAAGGGGTCTTTTTTACATCTTGAGGATATTTGCTATTAGGTCTACAATGTCAAACTTAAAAAAAAAAAAAAGTCCTGAATGCAGAGCTGTGACTCAGAATATTCTGAATGACTGGGGAAAATGGAACCTCCTGCATATGTTTTTATAGTGTCTTTTCTCTACACCTGGTTTGTGTGATCCTATCTCTATTCTGTTTCAAGCCTCTTCCCTGGCTCTTTACGGTACCTTGTCCAGCAGCACCTCGATTTGCTTCATGCTCTGCAGGAAAGGGTCCTGAAGTGGCCACGCCAAGGAGTTCTTGGAGATTTATTCCTTAAGTTAACAAATGATGAGGTAAGTTTTTAAAAATCCTTTATAAACTTGAATTACATGCATTTACTGCTGAGATCTAGCCTAACCTCCTCACTCTACAGAAAATGAAATAAAGTTCAGAGACATTAAAAGACTTTGTTGAAATCGCTCAGCTGGCTAGGTAGTTGTGGATCTATGACCCACGTCTCCTAACTTCCAGCCCATCGCTTCCCACCGTACTATGTATAACTGACCCACTGAACATGCACGTAAATGTGTGTGTGTGCACTTGTGGATAAATATACACACATTCACAAACATATCCATCCACACGTACAAAATAAATATAAGAGGGTTTGTGTATGTGAATGTATTTCACACCTAATTTCATTCCTTAGAGATATTTAAAACTGTGAGGGGTAGTTATTTGTCTTGGATGTTTTTTATTTTCACTTCCTTGGAGAAAAGGGTGTTAAGTTTCGAAATCTCTGTAATGTTCTGCAAAGAAAATATGATCCAGGCCAGAGGTTGCAAACTAAAATGCCTGCAGGACCAGACAGTGATATAAATGAGTGGAAGTAAGTGGAATGTGATACAATATGGACTATTGAGAGGTGAGCTTAAGTGGAGCACATATGCTTTTCTACAAGAAATATTATCCAATTATTATTCAGGAAGAAGGGAAGAGAATTGCCAGATCTTCTGATATTTTAAGAGACACTGCCAAGCCAGAATTTTATGTGAAAATTTATTTTAAAAATATTGTGTGGGCTAATCAAAATTGGTCTGCAAGCCAGAGTTAGCCTGCAATCAAACTCTGTATATCAATCATGTAGGTGATAATACAAAGTTTATAAATTATTTACTTATATAGATGTAATGCAATCCCTCTAATATCACTTTTACTCATTTGTATTCAATATGCTTTCTTGGGCTGAGAATTGTTGTATCTGTGGGAATATATCTTTGGAAGCTGAGAATTGTTTTCCTGAAAATATATTGCATACATGAATAAGCAATCGGTGGAAATACACAATTAGTGGAAAAAGTTGAGAATCACTGGTCTAGACACCAGGAGGTGGGCTGGACAAAGTTCCTTATTGGATGTAGATGACTAAAATAAAAAGTAACTTAAAAACAAAATAGGCATTTTAATTATTTAACAATTTAAAAATACTTTTTCAACATACGTGACCCCTCTCTGCTGCGCTGGTTTTTCACTTTCTCTCATTGAAACAGGACTATTGAGTTTTGGTTCCCAAGTCCATAGGGATATTTACCTTAAAACCAAAAAGATTTAAAAAATGAATTAAAAAACAAACAAACAAAAAACCCATATTAATGAACACATTAAATAAATGATGAAGATAATCTCTGCAAAGTACTCCTTTTTGATATAAATGACTCTATAAAAATATTAGCTGCTATCATTCCTGTTTCCGGGTTCTTACCATGCATTTTTGTGTTTGTTTTCAAGAATAATTTCTTGGATTATTACGTTGCCTACCTAAGGGACCTGCCGGAATGCATCTCTTTGGTTCATGTTGTTGTTCTGAAGGAGGTAAGGTAACTCTATGTGTGCACTGCCCTTTGGTTACATGTGTATCTATAGGTCGTTGCTTAACCACCTCGGGGATTACAACACATGCACTCAGCTTGTCTTCCAGGCTGGGGAATGGCTCGAAGAGAGTCACTGACACTCCTACCTGGGGTTAAAGGAGCCCACTTGAGGAGGAGTGCCAGTGCTTTGGTCCTTGCTCTGATTTATTGACTTCTTTTTTCTATTTCATTAGAAGTTTGCACACAGTAAACAGGTGTTCTAAGCAGAGATCCTCCGGCTGCAGCTTGCATGCTGGGTGTGGGTTCCCCCCCCCCCCAGGCTCAGCTAACTGGAATCTAAATATTAAACTCAAATCATCCTGTGTCTGTCAGTTTATAAGATCATAAAGTGGTTCTAATATGTAGCTTTAAGTATTGCTACTGCAATGCTATATTAGGTGCTCAATAAGTGCATATAAATATCTAACAATTCTAGCTATTTTAGGTCAGTAGAAACCCTCTCAGAGGCCTAAAGTTAAGAGTTAATCAAGTTTCACAAGAGGTGAGGGTCTCTTTATTAATGTTTTACTTCAACCCCCGTTACTCTCAACCCTGTAAGTATAATGCCTACCACATGTTAGCATTCAGCAAATATTTGAGAAGGGGAAAGGGAAGGGAAGGGAAGGAAAGGGAAAGGAAGGGATATGGAGAAAATCCAACATGTTTCCTCTGCCAGCCCAGCTGACCGGTTTCTAGTTATATTCTTTCTCCACCCTCATGAGGCTCCAACCCACCCTTAGTGCCTACTAGTAAGCCATTGTAATGAGCACTTCCATGAGAATCTTAATGAATGCTTTCAACTCAAATATAATTTGTTGAGTGGCCACTTCTGTCCAGCACTATGCTAAAAAGAGTGGTGGGGAAGGACGGGATTGTTTGGAAAGTTGGGTGGTTTCAAAAGAAGTACAATATGCTTCCTGCTACAGAAGAATTGTCTCCTTGAGTGTGTCTCTGAACAAGTGTCCTATCCAATGAAGGATCATGACACTCTAGAGAAAGAAAATGCTCTGCGAATAAAAAAAAAACCCTGGGTTTTTTGGGGTAGGACTGACTTTGGGGTTCTGCAGCCAGAGCTGAAGAATGACTCTACCTTTCTTTCATTCAGGGTGATGAAGAGATTAAATCTGACATCTACACACTGTTTTTTCACATAGTCCAGCGCATCCCTGAATATCTGATACATCTGCAGGTAGGCATGGCTGGGAAGCCACCAAACTGATTTTCAAGCTAAACTACTATTTGTGGCTTGCAACTGAGAAACACGGTAAAGGGTCAAGGAAGAATCGTTGGTATGATATCTAAGGAGTAATGAAATGACTTAGATTGCTGTGATTACCCCATTCCTACTTTGTTGTATGAACTGAAATCTCAATCTCTAAAAATTTTTAGCTCATGACGTTTGCCTTTGAAGTTCTGTCTTCATTTACCAGCAATCACCACCTCTGCTGATCTAGGATCTCTCTATAGCAGCTCCTGGTAGATTCTGAGTACTATTCAGTCCCTTCCACCTTGTTCTACAGCCATCTAAATGTACACCCAAACACTTACCCCACCCGCTGGCATCTAAGAAATATCTGTGTAACCTGTCTACTTAACTGCTATCCTGACTACTTTCTTTTGGCTTGAGTCCAAGGGCCTACCATATATTGCTCATGTCGTATGTCACAGAGAAAGCATGAAGAAGTTGATGAGCTGACTTCTGCACACCATTTTCCCCATAGCACCCAACACGGGGCTCGATCCCATGACCCTGAGATCATGACCTGAGCCGAAATCGAGAGTCATATATGCTTTACTGACTGAACCACCCAGGTGCCCCAATAATTATCTTATTTAATGCTTTCAATAATCCCATGAAATAGGGGTCATTACCATTGCTTAGGTAAGGAAATGGAGAGCCAAAGAAATAAGTAACTTGCCCAAGTTAACACACATATAAGTGAAAAAAAAAAATCTAGGACTGAAACCCAGGTCTTGCAAGCAGTATGGTAAATAAGAGCCCTGATTCTACTCTCCGACTTGAGTTCAAATTCTGACTCTGCTACTCATTAGATGTGTGACCTAATGAAGATTACTTAACTTCTCTATGCCTTGATTTCCTTATTTGTTAAATGGAGGTAATAACTGCACCTATCTAACCTAGCTGTGGTCAACATTAAATGAGAAAACAAATCTGTGAAGGCATTAGTACTTGGCAATAGGAAGACTCAATAAATGTTAGCTTTCCCAGATCCAACCAAGGCGCACGTTCCTCTACAGTGCAGTAGCCAATATAATAGGAGGAACCACCAGGCCAGGCTTGGTCATAAACATCATCCCCTTCCAGCCTGCCTTGATGCCTGACATTCTCACCATTGGCCTGACTCGTTTAAGTCATAAGGCATTGCTTATAGATAATAATTCTTAGAATGTTTCTATTACCCTAATTAGAGATCTATTGAGTAGATCCTTCTAATTTTCAGAGGGAATTATCCAACGTTCACATCCAACTCAAACAGGAGCAATGGTGACTATTATTCTCCCTTGATGGACAAAGAGAACAGTAGGTTTAACCATTCAGCTTACAATTAGATTGGCCACATGTATTGTTGTTCTGGTTAAATGGCTACCAAACTCTGATAACAGATGGAGGCAAGGTGCACAAGAGACAAAAGTTTCATTCTAATTATGCAATGCTGCCTCCTTTTTATCTCCATCCAGAATGTCCTGAAGTTCACAGAGCAGGAACACCCTGACTATTACCTCCTTCTGGTGTGTGTTCAGCGCCTTCGAGTATTCATCTCGCATTACACCCTGCTGTTTCAATGCAACGAGGATTTGCTTATTCAGAAACGGAAAAAGCTCAAGAAGTAAGCTTCTAAAGGTGCCATCTAGAGGGTTGATCAAAGTTTTCTGACAACAGGGATATCGACAGTCAAGGTGGATACCTGTCAAAAGTGACCTCATTGTATGTTAAGTTGCTGAAATGCATTGACGGGGGAAGAAGAGAACAGAAAAGAGGAGGGAAATGAGATGGTCAAGCTGGCTACAGGAGGGAGGGACCTATTTATTACCTGGTGGTAAAGTAATTCCATCAGGTAATAGGTACAATTACTTTAGAAAAATAAAAACAGTCTTACTCTAATCCCTATGCAGGCTCCCTCTTGTGTTATTAACCACCTTGAAAATAGTTGTTTCCCTAAGCTTACCAGGTCAAAAAAAAAAATGCAGTTTAAAGGCCAGAATGTGGTTTCTTTCATGAACTCAACAAGTATTTATTGAGCACTTACTGTGTGTCGGGTACTGCTCTATGTACTGAGTATACTGCAATGAACAAAACAAAAATCTTTGCCACGTGAGCTTACTTTCTAGAGATGGACAACCAGTTAATAAATAGATGGCGTAAGTGCTGTGGATAAAAACTAAACAAATAAGGGTGCTGGTTGAACAAAGTTCACGCTAAAGAGAAACAAAAAGAGCTGACTAGGGAGAATCTGGGCTTCAGAAGGAACAGAAACAACCCATAGCAGAATTTTCTAATGACCTGGATTTCCTTCAACCTCATCCCAACCCAGTGAGGAAAACAATCATTTCTGTGGATGTTTGAGACCAGAAAAAGATGCCATTTCCCAAGCTAGGGCTCCTCATATGGAGGACATCTTTCTATACCACCCCTTTCATTCAAACTTAACTCAGGCAATTAATCAGCATCCCTATTCTTGCCCAGCATCTAGCCTGTACTGTTATGTAAACAACTTGGTTTGTGGAGGGCCATGGAGAGACAGAGAGAGAGGGAGAACTTCACAGCTGAGCTTTGTCTGAGAAATATTGTCTCCTTATCTTTCTTGGTATAATCTGTGCATTCAGAGCCAATTTCCCACTGTACACCCTGAAAATTACTACTTCCATTCTCATAGGTCATCCATGGCAAAGCTGTACAAAGGGCTGGCTTCCCAGTGTGCAAACACTGGACAAGATGCTTCCCCTACTGCAGGCCCTGAGGCTGTCCGTGACAGTGGGATCCACTCAGAAGAGATACTGCAACCCTACCCTTCTGCTCCCAGTTCTGGCCCTGCTGTCACGTAAGCACTTGTTGCTATGGAAAGGTTATATGGCAATGCCCTTGGGTGCCGAGTCATCTGTATGGGGTAGCAGGACAGCGTGGAATAGGAGTATGACCTACAGGATTCCTCCCTCCCTCTTGCTCCATCAAGCCTATATATGGCAGGCAAGCAGCTGACCCAATGGTTGGATCCCAGAGGAAGGCTAATGTTAAGAGGCAGGCCTAGAGGCTGAAGGCTACTCCTAACAATTTTATCACACATAACCCCCCTCTGCCTACAGCATAAGTTTCTTTGGGTTTAGACAATGATTGAGTGGAAGAGAAGACAGGAAGGCATCTTACAGCTCCTCAGAAGGATAGGAACACACTTAAGCTCTCCAAAAGGTGTAGCAGAGGGAGAGAGAATCCCAGGCAGGGGTGAGTGGAAGTTAAGGCTCTGAGAAGAGAAACAGGCCTGAGGTGATATAGAAAGAATGTTGTTCAGCCTTTCCCAATTCCCCTTGAAGCTGCTTCAGAAAGGGATTTCTTAAGTTCTTCATTTATGACAGCTTCTCTTAAAGCTGTTGTGTGCACTGGATGTATTTGACAGCCTTTTAAAGTCTCTGCACACAACCCTCTAGCACATTAAGCTGGATTCTTATTCATCAAACTTCTTGATGATTTTTACATTAAGGATTAGGCCATTTATATATATTTGGAACTCTTTACCTCTGAAGGATAAGGATAAAGTCAAATTAGCTACTTTTGAAACCAGGATTTCTGGAAAGATAAGGGAAACTAAAACTCAAAATTCCAAACCCCAGCACTCTGTCAAATACAGACATTTTTCATAGAAGTAATTCCTTAGACTATAATTTCTGCTTTGGGTTTTATTACCTTAAGGAAAATTTAGTTTTATTATCTTAAGGAAAATTTGAAGTTTTAGCTACTTTTCTAAAATTACAATGAAGTAAGAGGTAGGCAACTGAGATTATTTCAATTTTTAATCGCTACAATTTTTTAAATGCCAATTACAATCATTGGAAGGAGTATCTGATCAGTAATGCAAAATAAACCATTTCCTTGTTCTGCCTTCATCTCTTAAAATTGAGAATGATATATCATCGAAAGACATAAGCGTAAATATGGAGAGACAGAGATATTCCATAAACATTCTGGACCTATGAGACATTAACCTTTCTATAAATAGAGCCCAGGAAGATTTCCTTCCTATAGAGAAAATCCCACAAATCCTGTAGGGGAGAACTCCATACAGAAAAAATACCTTTCATGGGTGGAGAGTGGGAAAGAGATAGGCAGGAAGAGGGTGTTTACTTTGTGGGTCACTTCAGCTTTTATGACAATGATAAAGCTATCTTCTTTGAAGTGCAGCAAATAGAGCCAAAACAATCCCTAGAGATTATACCCAGACCAAAAAGATGGCTGCCATTGCACTCCATGTTGGGAAAATGGCCAGTAAAAAATTTAACAATTTTCCAAGTGAAAAGACAATTCAAGTTAGGTCAATATTTCATTTTATCATTTCTTTTCACCTTTGAGTGTGAGACCTCGTTTTCATCTTAAGTTCACTGTTTTTTCTTTATAATACATCTGCATTTTTAATGCATTTTTGGTGGTAGAATTAATAAACTATAAATAAATAAAAGGTTGGGTCTGCGTGTAGTTATGGACTCACATCTGCCTGGCAATTACCTTCCACCAGAACTGGCAAATCCCATCCAATCTGACGTGTATGCTACCCTAATATCCTACGTAAATTATTCATTATTCATGGTTAAACATGAAATTGGGCATATTTAGAGTGAGAGCTTTTCATTTTGGTGGTTGTTCCTGTCGGTCAAAGTTTGAGACAACTTTATACAGCATGCTCTACAGCCACAAAATTTTTTAGTTTTTTATTGTGAAAACGTCAAATATGTACAAAAGTAAAGTGTACAGTGAACCCCATATACCATCATCCAGATTCAACAGTTTTCAAGGCTGTACCACATTTATTTCATTTAGAAATTTAATTGTTCTTAGGCGTTTAGATCCAGGAGTCGAACAAAAGTTCTTTGCATCATTTGGTTTCATAACGCTAGAGCAAAAAAAGGAGAGGAGAGAAAAGGAGGTACCTTGGGGCTCTGGCCACGTGGTGGGCGGGTCAGAGCTTCCACGTGCGGAGGGACGACCATCCTTGGCTAACCTGCCATCTCTGTGCCAAGCCTGCTTGCTCTGACAGATACTTCGGTCATCTGCTTCACAGATGGCGTTTTCACCCTCCCACGTGGGGGACCAGGGCTCATGGGGACTCCTTAGCTGTAGAAGCCCATGGAGTTTGGTAGGTGACACACGAAGGCACCTAGGAGGGCAGAGAGGAGAGGAACCATTAGTTGTGCGTCTTAGCAGCAGCTGGCAGAGGCGTGTTGCTCCCAGCCTCGTGCTTCGGGGAGAGGCCTGCACTAACCAACCGTATTGTATTCCGTTTCCCCTTTAAAGACACTTGATGCCCCCAGTGAAGAAAAGCCAACAACAGCAAAGCTTGATGGAGAGCATGCAGCCCGGGAAGCCCAGTGAGTGGGAGATGGAGAGCAGAAAGCACGAGAGGCCCGAGAGCCTCCTGGCGCCGGCGCAGTTCTGTGCGGCTGAGCAGGACGTGAAGGCGCTCGCCGGGCCCCTGCAGGCCATCCCCGAGATGGACTTCGAGCCCTCACCCGCCGAGCCGCTGGGCAACGTGGAGCGCTCCCTGCGCGCCCCGGCCGAGCTCCTGCCCGACGCCCGCGGCTTCGTGCCCGCGGGCTACGAGGAGTTCGAGTACGGCGGCGAGATTTTCGCGCTGCCCGCGCCCTACGACGAGGAGCCGTTCCAGGCCCCGGCCCTCTTCGAGAACTGCTCGCCCGCCTCTTCCGAGTCCAGCCTGGACATCTGCTTCCTGCGGCCCGTCAGCTTCGCCATGGAGGCCGAGCGGCCCGAGCACCCGCTGCAGCCGCTGCCCAAGAGCGCGACGTCGCCGGCGGGCAGCAGCGGCGCGTACAAGCTGGAGGCGGCGGCGCAGGCGCACGGCAAGGCCAAGCCGCTGAGCCGCTCGCTCAAGGAGTTCCCGCGCGCGCCGCCCGCCGAGGGCGTGGCCCCGCGCCTCTACAGCACGCGCAGCAGCAGCGGCGGCCGCGCGCCGCTCAAAGCCGAGCGCGCCGCGCAGCCGCACGGCCCGGCCGCCGCCGCCGCAGTGGCAGCCGCCCGCGGCGCGCCCCGGACCTTCTTCCCCCAACAGAGGTCCCAAAGCGAAAAGCAGACCTATTTGGAAGTAAGGAGGGTAAAGTAAAACCAAACCCAAACCCACAGTGCCGGCAGCCCCGGGCCTAGATCTCCAGGGAGCAGCCTGGGCTCCCCTAGCGTGGAGGGGAAAGCGGGCTGGCCAGAGGGGGAGCGGAGGCCGCCGAGGGAGAGCCCCGGTCCGAGGCTTGTCCCTCAGGTGGGCCCGGAGGCGAGCGGTAGCGCCCGTTCTGCAGTGCCAGGGCACGAGGGCGTGTCCTGTACGTGTATGTATGACGGCAAAGAGCCAGCAGAGAAGACGGACTCTTAGACCTGTCTACACCGTCACCACCCTGCCCCACACCTCCCCCGTACAAAGTTAGGGGTGTTCTCTGCCTCGCTGCTTAAGCTGCGGCACCTCACAGTTGCACTTCACATTCGAAGCCCTGCACGCTAGTCCCAGACCTGTTTCCTCCTCTGCCGGCACCTTCTCGTGGAAGTGTTCAAAATACTGAACACGGTGTGCCGGCCTGCCCCACTCCCCGAACCCGCACTAGCCTTGCTGGTAGCTAGGGAGGAGGCAGGTTGCCCCGTCTCACTGTGGACTCCCTGCAAAGCCTGCGGCAAATGTGACCGGCAAAGGGTGTCACAGTCCTTTGCCCATTCTACTGGGACAGGGACAACACGATATAGTCAAAGACGCCTTGACCCCCAAATACCTTCTTGGCGCCCAAATCAATGTTTAGTATTTTGATATCTAACGTTGCTCTCTGCAAGCCTTGGGACGTTTAAAGGGGTGTTTAAGTACATATCCATGGAAGGGCTAGTAGATCCTGAGCAAACAATTTCTCTGCATGTGATTGGAACAACGCAATTTCTGATTAAGCAGAGAGGAACAGGATAGCTTTGACCTTTGCCACCATTCTTCTTGTTTCACCTCGTTTGAAGAGTAGTGGTTAGGGTTTACAGGGCAGCTCTGTATTGGTACATCATGAAAATGATATAGTCCAGGACTAACTTGCATCAAGCTCTGGAGACCTTTTGCCTAGGCTAGAGGAGGTTTTTCCAGGAATCAGGGCCCTGTGATCCACCTATTCCCATTTCCAAGTGAGTGCGGACAGATTGAGGATCACTGACTCCTTTCATTCATTCATTTTCAGCAACACTGAGCACCTGCCTCCCACCGGGCTCTGTGCTAAGGGCTGAGGGTTCAGAAATGAATGGCACCTAAGTCTCTGCCCTCCAGGACCACTGGCTTATCACAGGAAGGAAACACAGAAACACAGAATTATAATAAATTGTGGGAACACGTGGGAAGGTTATTTAAACCCTGCTGGTGGTCAGACAGGACCTCCTGGATAAATTGAATGTCTGAATTCAATTTTAAAATCTCCCTAAATGAAGAGTGAGGTAGGGAAATAATGAAAAAGGCTCATGAGTCTTTTTTTAAAAAACAGTAGGGTGATGTTTTTCCTCTTGAATACTGTGCCAGGTGGGACTGGTGGACAGCAGGCCCGAGGAACAGGAAGGGTCTGCGTCATGAAGAACCTTTGAGCTTGTAGCCCATTTAGACTCCAGGTATCAAAGTCTGACTGGTTCCTACAGTGGGACCTTTGTATGCTCAGCTAAAGTTGCTGAGATTCCCCAGAGTTCTGAGATTTTTTTTTTCTGGCTTTGATTTTCAACTCTGAACTTTACAAAATTCTATTAGGCAAAATTTCATAGGCAAATCAATCTTCAGCATGTGTCAAAGTTTAGAAGTTCATTAACAAGGGAAGTAGTTAGGAAATAATAATGCCAATTCAAATTGACTTGAGATGGGCAGATATTTACATATAAAACCTTCTAACTAGTATAGTCTAAGCTGCAAAGAATGCTTTTATTTCACATGTTCATAAGTCTCCCCCCCCCCCCAGTTAATATGTGAAAAAATGGGAGTTCAACAACTGACTGGAAAAGAAAAAACACTAACCAGAAATAACAAAATATATCTGAGAAGCAAACAATGAGTAAAACATTTGTGGCTATTTATCAGACATACCAGATAACAATAAACAATATATTAGGGACTGTTAATCAGACATCCTGGAGAGCAAGTTTCATCCCCTAAAAGTGTCAGACAAGAGTCAAGTCAGTTCAGAAAGTGACACTAAGGAGATGTCAAATAGAGGTCAGTTACAAGAGGCCTTTTCTCTTTCAGTCAATAGTAAATTTTTCAAGCATGTGAATTTTTCACACAAAGTTTACCTTATTATTTCTGTTTTTGGACAAAATTTTTCTTTCTAAAAATTCAGAAGGTGTGGATTGTTAGGAATCCTAGAGAGGTGGAATGCAAAGTCCAAGTGGGCAGAAGCAGTGCGTGTGTGTATGCATGTCGGCAGGCATCTGTACGTGTATATATGTGTTTGTGTGTGCATGTTTGTGTGTGAGTGGTTGAGGTGGAAGTGAGGTGGGGTTTTAGGTGCAAAAGATGAACCCTTCAAAAACACTATCTTTAAAGGTGTCAGCTCTTTCTCGTTGAGACGTGTAAAGCTCCAACTATTCCATCTCCTTAAATATACTCTGTGTATCTTCCACCCTTGCCCCGCAGAGCCAGCCAACCCCTGTCTTTAAGAGTCAGGAAAGGAGGCAGTATACTTTAGTGCAAAGAGCACCTACCTGGGTGTCAGGAGATCTGGGTTCTAGTCCCGGCTCTGCTATTGAATAGCTGTGTGCTTTTGGACAATTCACTTGGCATCTCTGTGCCTCCAGTTTTCTCATCTGTAAAAATAAGACAATATATACCTTACCTAACTCACAGCGTTGTTGTGGGGATCAGGCCAAATAAGATAAAGTATGTGAATATGCTTTGTAAAGTACGGAATGCTATACAAATGCAAGATATTATCAAGATCATCATTGCACAGAGAGATTTTCCTTAAACTCCATATACTTAGTTCCTAACAGTCCCTAAAAGCCCAGTTTTCAAAGTGTGGTCCTTAGGGTAGTAATAAATGCATTTATTACGTGGGAGCTTATTGTAATTGCAGAATTTGGGCTCCACCCCAGACCTACTGAATCAGAGTCTGCATTTTAGCAAGATTCTCAGGTGACTCATATAAACATTAAGTGCAGGTGGGCAGGAGCATACCCTAAACCACTGGTTTTTAAAATCTAAGTGTGCATCAGGATTACCTAGACCTAACTCCAGAGTTTCTGATTTCCAAAAGTCTGGTTGGGTTTCAGGGCTCTACATTTTAAATAAAAACTCCAGTTGATCCTGTTGCCCCGGGACCACTTTGAGAAATGCCACACTAAGCGATCAAGATGTTGCTCTCCATAGTTTAGTAACGAATCTTAGTAGCGTCTCAGAGAAACTCTACATCTGCTACTGTAACTCCAAGTTAAATTTTCAATGTCAAACCATGTTTCCTGAAAAAAAAAATCATCCCCATGCCTCACTTCACTGTCAGCAAGTAGTCAGTCACTCATCCAATTCATGAAAGTTTCAGGGTGGTTTTTGCTTTGACTCCTTGGGTTCTCTTCTGTGGTTCAAAATTAAGCAGCTATTTTAGGTTGCTTTTGTCTCAGTCACCTCACAGTAAACATTTCATTCATATGGAACATAAATATAAGTGCATATCTTTTATTTAGCACATCTCACACTTAAAAAGTAACTAGAAAGTTCACAGAAGATAGAGCCTTATTTTTTATTAAGTTTTACTTTACACTGTACATACCATGAATTAAGAATGACAAAAACTATACTAAAGGCGTATTTGCAGGTTGGAAGTGTGTGGCAGGCACACATACACGCATGCACGTACGTGCCCATATAGACAAGGTTGACTTCTATTTCTAAACAGATCTGACCCCGCAAAACCTCCTTCCCTCATTTATGTCTAAAATGGAGAGTTAGGAACATGAGTTTAAAACTAGCATTACAACAAAGGAACTGCCCTATTTTGTAGAAAGAGAAACATTCCCAGAGACATGAGGGGCCCATTGTTTTCCAGCAAGACAGGATTGGTGCCAGACTAGGAAGTTACTCTCCAGACCCTTTAGATACAGGCTAACTCCCCTTATGTCCTGATCTTTAATTGTTTTTATGCCGTAATCCTACTCTAAGACTGTTTGCCTTGATACGTACAAAATACTTCTGCACTCAGCGGAAGGTTATCCTCTTTTCAACTTCTAATAAGCATAGGTTTGCTTTAGTTGGAATAGGGTGCTCACCGTTAGTCTTTGGGGTGGGAGAGGAAAGTGACAAAGTTAAAAAAAAATTGTCCCAGTCAGGATAACGTTAACTTTGGAAAGAGTAAATAAACACCCCTCTTTTATATTTTCAGGAGATGCATTTAGAAGACACCACCAGATTCTGTCCAAAGGAAGAAAGAGAAAGCGAACAAACATCTTTCAGCGATCAAAACCCCAGGCAAGACCAGAAAGGGGGCTTTCGGAGCTCCTTCCGCAAGCTCTTTAAAAAGAAGTGAGTAGCCCTTAGACAAGACAGCATTGTAACTCATTTCCCTTTGGGCTAAGTCTTGGGGTTTTAACAGTAATAAGTTTTAAGTAGCCTGGTTTCACACAACAGCTTCAAGCTCAGTGCCTGCAGCCAATAGCCACGATTCCGTCAGGTGAAGATGTTTCTCATTGTAATCTAGAGTAAAAGCAAACTCAGCCCTGTCCTCTGCCTCTTTTAGCTCCACTTCCTTGTTCCCAAAATCACGTGTCTGAGAAGAGTAAGCCGAGTCGGTCCCCAGGGGAATGAGCTGGTGACAATCAAATCCCTTTAGACTGGGAGGCCTGGGATCCACTGTTGCAGTTGGGTGTAATGGGTGCTCCATCCAAATCTCCCCACCTGTGGAGAGTTTTCCAAGGCATCTCAGCACTTCTGCCTGTGGGAGTCTATAGTTATCCTGGATGCTAGTACATGTTTATTGGGACTTTCGCTAGTGTTTTCCTTAGCAGAAATGACGGAATGGATTTGGCTTGGGCCCTAGTTAAAAAAAATAATAATAATAAATCGCTTTAATGACGTTTCCATACTCCATAGGAGGCAAAAACAAGACATTTCCCTTCTGTGGTCCTTCTAAGACTCTAAGTCCTTGTTGTAGGAAATCACCCACCAGGCATTTTGGCCAGCATTTATCGGCACTGTCTTACAGACTGGGAGGTGGTGGCCAAACCCCAGCATGAAACGTAAGGAAGAGAGGTTTGAGCATTTAGCATTTGACCTGAGAGGAGTTCTCCAGTCTAGCCATTGCCCGTCTGGGAGACTGCTGTTTCTTATCTGCACTGGTCCTCACGCCATCTCCCCCTCCCTTAGAGAGATTTTCCCTGCTACTCAGTTTCTCTGGGGGAGAGGAGGTTCTTTCAGTCAGTTTTAAACGTTTCGTGGATGGGAAAGTTAAAGACACTATAGCTGCCTTTGGAGAGTTGCTGATAAGTGAGGAAGTTGAGGGACATCACTTTCTCCTTGAGGGTAGAAGTTACTGGCTGATTTAGATAATGGTCTTGATGGAAGAGTTGGGGGCAGGCCTGGAGTGAGGACTTTTTTGGATGGTTTGTCTAATTTTTCTCCCATGGGGAGGGTGGTACCGAGATTAGAGGATCTCTGAGTGTGGGTCCCTTCCTGTTGTTACTGGAAGAATGAGGAAGAGAAAGAGAGCAATAGTATTGCATTAGACACAGTACTACTCCACAAAGTCCCCTTTCAGTTTTGCTAAGGTACGTGTGACTGTTGCTAGATCCCCTTTATGCAGAGGGTGAGGAGTTAAGACTCGTATTCCTCTCTTTACGTTCATAGATTAGACTTTTTCTTGGCCCAGTGCCTTCCTCTGTCGTGTTTGGCCAGGGTGGAGAGACCTGGAAGCAGACAACCCTCCAGGCTAACCTTAGGATTTAGGCTCCTAAATCCTTCTCAGGACTCCTAAGATAGGCACTGCTTAAGCCTATCTTTTTTCTAGACCACAGTATTCCCAAAACAAATAGCCACTTTTTGCCCACTGCCATTTATAATGAGTGGGTACTGTCTGTTGGAAAACAGGGAGCCATGGACTCACCGCTGGTTCCTTTACAAATTCCCATTTTTCAGAGCAATGTAAGAAGATGCTCTGCCAGTTACTTGAGGCAGAGGGAGTAGTCTTGTCCCCTCTGTATCAAGGGGGCGGAGCTAGGAGTGGGTAAGAGGAAGAACTTTCTAAAAATGCAGGTGCTGGAACTGGAGCTGGCTGTCTCATGAGGGAGTGGGTTCTCCTGAGTAGAAGCTAGATGACCCTGGTCAGGGTGCTAATGGAAGGGGTTCCTGCACTGAGTGGGAAATTGCCCGAGATAAGCACCTGAGTCCTTTCTAGTGCTAAGATTTGCTTTATCTGTACTTTGGCTTTGTTTTAGATCAATCTGAGTAATCACATCTTTTTAACACCTGGAACAAGAAATTAATATGGCGTTGGGACCTATAATTTTAAAGACTCACCATTGGAAGACCTGATTTTACCTTTCTGTAGCCCTCCCACCGCCCCCCGCCCCCAGCCCTTGGCACAATGCTGAGGACTAGCTGTGGACTCTCCAAATTCCTGTTGGTTAATTGCTTTCAGTCTTCTTGCACCTTTTGGGGGTCCTTCTTAGAGGGTTAAATGGATCTCCACAGTCCTCTTCTCCTTTCTCATAGATCAGTCCCTCCTGCATCAATCACAATGCCGCCACCAGTCCTGCTGCTGCCTTTGTATTAAAAATCTGAAGTTGTGTATGAATGCAAGTGAAGGGGCTGCCGCACAGATGGCTGCTCCCTCTGGCAGGCTCTCCTGGCTTTGAACATGTGGGGTAGGATCGTGAGCACCCCCAGGTGATATCTGCATATCACCGGTGTCAGGGAGCTGCAGTGGGCGCCTTGGGACTCTGCACAGGGTAAAGAAGAAGCCTGAGTAGCTTCTCCTGAGTGTTCTCATGTAAGAACCACGGGAAGTTTGCTCCATTATGCTAAGACAGAGAGGAAGGGCAAAAAGGTCCCAGTGTAGCACAGAAAGGTCAGCAGCTCTTAACTCAGATGAGAACGTACCATTCTTCTCAGTAGTTAAGCATTCTTTCTTATATGCATGTGCTGTATGAGACACTTGTATAGGAATTGTAATGACATAATCCCAGCTGTTATGTAGGAACTTGCACTCTGAAGTCAGGCATGTGGACAGATACAGGGAGGAACCAGAAAGAGACATTTAGCTCCTTCTCCTCCCATGTGTCGGGAGGTCAGGCTGGCAGCAAGCCCTGTGACTTTAGGAAGTGGTTAATCCTGGGTACTGGAACCATGCCACAACCTGGCCTCAGAGATCCAAAATGGACTAGTGCCAGAACAGCCACCTGTGTCACATTTGGGGCTCGCTGCCTGCCTCCCCCACAGCCCTCTGGAGGCTCATTCCTGTCTACACTGATACCCTTTTTGTATCCATAGGGGCTTGTTTGGCTGGTGGCCCCACACACCCAGAGTGCTGCTTCGGGACGAAGCTAGGCATGGAGCCAGATGCAGCAGAAAACCCGAGAAAGGGTTCTCTTCCCTCTGAGGCTGGGAGGGCCGAATGCTCAGACCCACAAGGATTCAAAAGGGAGAGTCAAGTTGACATCATTAAAAAAAAAATCCTGAAAAGTGCCCAAGATATTTGGAGAGAAGGTTGATGCTCTGATTATTTCTGTCTCAGGCACATTTGTCCTGGGTAGATACCAGGTCACATGTCCCTGAAAGCTGCCCAGAACTGATCAGAATAAAGACTACATATCTAAAGCTTGAAAATGTTAAGTGACTTTAAAAATTTTTAATGAAGATCTTAGAAGCCAGGAACAGACCTAATGTGATAGGCTGATGCTGGACTGAATCCTTAGCTCTGTGCCTTTGAGCAGGGAGTAAGGCAAACTGTCCCATTCTGGAAGGCTGTATATGGGGGCTGTTCAAGACTTACGTCTAGACTACTCTGAAGTGTGAGGCACATACTACTTTATACATAAATCTTGCACTTAGTTTATTAAGTATTCTTGGTTGGGGCCGTGGCACAGAAGAAGAGGATTACGTAAGACAGTTTAGGGGTAGAGAGTATAGAGGCTCTTTTATCCTCAAATTTGGGGGGTGTGGAAGAAAAAGAATATGGCTTCCAAATGATTAATTCTGCTTCCTCACCCATTCTCTTCCTCTTTAACATTTTATAACTTATATACCTCAGACTGTTTCCTTCCTACATCATCACCTTCCCTGCACCAATCACATCAGAATCTCTCCATTTTTGTAATCACACAGACAGAATACTTCTACAGGGCCCCATGTCATTGAACATCAGTGAGTCCTCTTCTTTTGGTGTCTTACCTGCTGGTTCTGTACATGCCCAGCCTCGGCTATGGAACAGACCATGTAATGGAAAGCAGGACTACTAAAGAACTAATTGATAATTTACTCCACCTTCTTCTTTACCTCCTCACAGCCTATCTTACGTCCTTCTCCCATTTCTTACCCACTCAGGCTCCTCTCTCATCTCCCATCTCATTTCGCTACATCACTTCAAAATTAAAGGAGATGGTTGAAGGCATAACATTTTAGATGACTTAAACCTCATTACAAATGTGTCTTAATAGGTCATTTGAAATCCATCACTAAGTTAAGGGTCTTTAGTGTACTAGGTTCTGTCTAGCACAAAAGAAGTAAAAGACATAGTTGTAGCCCATTAGAAACTTACAGTTCAAAGGTAAGGGTAACCTAGCTGACGGTTTAGGACCTAGAACATAGTAAGCACTCAACAAACATACAGTAAGTGAATGCTCATTTGTCACCCTGTTGATTACCACCACTGACTGATTTGGGTGACAGGATGGGTGTTCCCCTGTTCCCTTACTTTTCATGTGCAGGTCTCCTAAAGCTTGCACAGGAGACGGTCTTTCCCATCAGAAAGCCAGCCCTTCTTAGGTCAGAGGGTTCCACGGCACTGGATTCTACTCCTCTTCCCAGCTCCAGATAAACTTACAAGGCTTATTTGTAGCAGATGTATACTTGTATGACCTACCCAGCTTGTTATTTTCTTTGTCTCTGTGGACTGAGTGGAGGGAAGCGTAGCAACAGGTTATTCTCTTTCCATCAAACACTTGGATTGCTATGCGTCAGAACGTACTGGCAGCCAGTGTACCCGTACCCAGCAAGCATCTGCTTTCCTTTCCCTCTAATGTCTGCTCAGATCTGCCCTGCTATCAACCAAAATGGCCCCAGGAGCTCAAAAGCCATTTCCGTTTTATAGATGAAGGGAATAAAAGCAAATACACTGGCCCCTTCTCCTAGGTTCTGCAGGTTATTTCCCAGTAATTTAGGTATACATTACTTCGAAGCCTAATAGCCACACATTTGGAGGAGTCCAAATGGCCACATACTACAAAGCGGTCAGTTAAAATTATCTTTAAAAGGATAAAAATAAGCTTATAGTCATGGCTACAGTAGAATGCTGGATTTTGAAAAGGATTAGCAAGTTAGCCATTAGTTAATTAATAGTTAATATCAAGAAATGCAGAGAAATTCACATACTTGGAGACACAGAGAAAGTGGTTTGTGAGAAGAGCGGTTAAAAAAAGAAAATACTGAGCTGAGTTTGTGGACTTTGAAAACTAGACAGGGCGATTTTGGCATTTGTTTCAGAAATGGGAACGCAACTGGTGAAGATTTCTGTGGTCCTTGGGGCTGGTGGTGACATCAAAGCTTTCCCATTTCCAGGTAAACACTAAACAGTTGCATGTTGGAACCATCAAAGTATGACATACTGGGTTTTGGAGAGCTCAGATGTAGCTAAGAGGGGGAAATGTGAGGTAAAGATTTTAAGTTTTGACTAATGATTTTCTGATGAGAAACTGCCATATGGGGGAACCATTCAGAAGAAACACCAGCCAGATTCAAATCTTGCTTCCTATTTCCCACCCCAAAATCTATAGGCATTCCTAGCCTTCCGGATAGCAGAAGATATGGGGAAAGAATAAAATTGCCAAAAATATACTTCCTAACATTTTGATTTGTTAGGAAGATGATTTGAACTATAGGTAGGCGGGGATTCTGAGTTGAGAAAAGGTGTGGAGTTTTAGGGTGGGGCATGTGGAGGCTGTTTCAAGGGAGAGTTCCAAGGGGGATTTTGAAAAGGAAAAAGGACTTTCACCCCACCAGATAAGAAATAATCTTATCTGATGAGTACGCAGACGACTGGTATTGAGAGAAAGAATAGTTTCTCCTCTGTGCACTGGGGTGTAGTGGAAAAGTGCTTCTTCCTGACTGGAAGTAGAAAACATGGTGGGCAGCTCTGGCTTCATCTGTGATACCAAGTATCAGGGTGAATAGTAAGAAAATCCAGTCAGTCATCAGGTTTCCAGATATCAGGATTTTAGTCTTTGTGTGGATCCAACTTCTTTCCTTGAATAATGTAAAGGGGTGTTTGAATTCTGCCCAATGAGTTCAGTGGATGATAGAGTCACAATTAACTTACCTAACAACAACAGTGAGGACTCATAGCATACCAAAGAGAGTGAAAGAACTTACCCTTCTTTTGTGGATAGTGGAAGCATGCCTGATTCTGCCTCAGCACATGGGGAACTTGTTCAGTTGTGTAGGAGCTTTGGACAAAGAACTTCATGTCTAACATCACTTCCATACATCCTGCATGAGGTCTTTTGATATTGGTTCTTAGTCAGTGGGCTAGTTCTACCCATTCTAGCTCAGAGTTTAAGTTAGCCAAAGGTCCCCAGCCTAGCTTATCAGAGGTTATTTCCAGAAAGCCTCCTCCCTCCAGGGACTTCTGACATGAACAAACTGGAGAAGGTGCAGAGCTGGAATGGATTACCCAACTGGCTTAACCAAGATAAAGGAAGAATGCACCCTCGACTGGGGACTCAATTGGACTGATTTGAGTTGTTGACTATTGATTGGGCTTGGTCTCCTTTGTGGTGGTTGAGATTATAGCATCTCCTCAATCTGACTACTGTACGAATTTCTGCATTCTACCAAATGTAGCATATATGTGTGGTTGGCTTCAATAAATCTTTCATTTAAAAATGAAAACAAGCAAAAGCAAGAGTTTGTAATGTAATGCCCAAATTCAGTAACGGCCCTTGATAGATAACCTTGGTTGAGAACAATGAATTCCATCCATTTTAATTTAAGGGCCTTGGTAATTTCTGGAGTAGTTACTTTGTTGAATCAAAAATAGGATTTCCTAAATTTTCTGAGCTTTTATTTCCCTTTTACAACGTTATCTTACACTAACATACACAGTTGTCACAATTGTCTCCATAAAGCGTTAGAAAGATATTCTCTTTATGTTCGTTGCAAATTTTAGTTACACATGTCCTGAGTCATGAAATTGAAGGGAAGTAAAAATTATTCCAGATCTAAGAGGCAACTGTTTAACAAATGCAAAACAATTTGGATAAAATATCTGAAAACAATTAAAACCAAATCAACCTGTACTTTATCTGTGTGCTGAGATTTTAGGTCCAGTGGATCAGAATACAGGGAAAAAACTAATGAGAGTCCCTCAATGGATCCTTCACCCACCAAACAAGATTTCTTCAGAAACCGACTTGCTCTTGCAAATGACCTTGACCAAGGAACAGCTGTGTAAAACATACTTAAAGTTGTATTGTCAAGTGGTAAGATGAGGATAAAAAGCTTGTATATATCTGTGTAGGAATATATATATATATATATTGATGTATAAATCCCTGAGGAAAACTAATATAAATACTTACATATGAAACTAAATCAACATACAAGACATTGAAGAGATGAAGATTAGTCTATGGTTGAGAGCTGGCTTTTTGAACCTCAACACTTGGGAAAAGGGAAATGAAGACTTTTCACAGCATTACAGAAACACAGTAAATTTGGAGGAAAATAAATGTTTGTAAGAACAATAACTTCCAACTTGAAGTCATTCCCCCCAATAGAATGTTGAGATGTAACGTGGATGTGAGTTTTCTGCTTCCTAGGCATTTACCTTATGAATTCATCCCAGTGTTCTTAGGATAATACACACGATGTTAGGGAGCTGTTCTGTCTTGCCGTTTGTCTTTCAAAAACCCCAAGGCAATACCCAACATCCCTTAAGGCAAAGGATCAATGAACAGAGTTGTATTTTACATGTTGCCAATCTGAGTTGTGGAGAATTTGTGCTTAAACCATGATATAGAAGTTTCAGATCTTAGAGACGCATTGATCTCCAAACAGGAAGAGAACCCCGAGAGTAGTAGTTCTCTTCTTCTGTGGTTATGAAAATCAGTACAGGGAACAATGATTTCTCTCGAAACTGGGAGGCCAAAGAAGCATTTTCCCTCACGTGGGTTGTGCTATAGATGAGAACAGTCGAGAGTCTACGTGTTTTTGAGTATTCAGGATTCAAAGACCCACTAGTGACCCCGAGTGTCACATACGCCCACGCACAGGCGGATTGGGAAGAAAGCCCTTACCTAGCTACATCCTCTTTTTAAAAAGATTTTCTTCAGTCTGTAAAGAAGGTGGCAACAACATCAGTGCTTTAGCGGCTCACACACAGGGGTTGCTACGAAACACCAGGTCAGAATGAAAACTTAGGGCTGTTTTCCAGCAGTGAGCTGTAAAAAAACCAGCGTTCTTGTAGTTCAGAGGAATCGTGGCCATGAGGCTTGCCTGGCTGCGGGGTGATGGAACGTGCTCTGTTTCTACACGGATAGATCCAACACGGTCCCCATCCTTGGCATGACCCAAATGTAAGAATAATAGAAACCCATTTGGTTTAAACAACTTGTCTCTCTTCCCAGGCAGTCGCCTGTAATAAATTAGAGGCATTTGGTTACTGCTTCTTCAAAATCTTGGCATTCAGACCAACTTTTTTAGAGGCTGTTGCTCTAGGAACGCGCTGTTTGATAGAATCAGGGAAGTTTTACTTCTGAGTGTTACAGGTTTTCTTCTGCTTGTCTGATGATTAATTAGGAACTCATCCATTAGCATTTTGAACAATAGCTGATCTGGAACACTTAAAAGATCACTGCCAAATTTGGGGCATTTCCAGTATTTAGTGTAAGCCAAGCTTTTCATTTTCCTGAAATTAACGAACGCCTTCGAAGTTAGATTTCTCTTCATTAGTAGGCTGAAGGCGGTTTGAGGGCAGTGCCTGAAAGCACAGTGCAGAACTGACTGGACATGGAAAAGTGAAGCACAAGTTACAGTCTTTTAAGTAAAATGTAAAAACAATAACGTTTCTTTCCCCTTCGTAATGTCGATCATAAAAATGATCGATTACTGGGAAGGTTTCAAAACTCTCACACACCTCCCAAATTTTCATTCTGATAACATCTTTTGAAAAAGTCTTAATGTTACATCTGTAGCACAACTCAGTTTTGTTATATTTTATGAAACTAGCCTATAAAACTCGTAATAATTAGTGCTGCTACTCTCTCCTTCACCCGATACCTGGGTTTTTCTTGTAGCTTTCTAACTGCCCCCAAGGGCTGTCTGTTCCCTTCAATCCTACACATCTCTAACACATTAATATTCCTGAATACTGAATTGTGTGAAACTATCTGAATGTTCTTACTTGTCAAATTCTGAACATCCAAGGTTGTCCTACTCTCCAGTATGGCTCCCAGTCTTTTCTCTGGCTGCCATCTCCCACTTCGCCGGCCTGCTGGACTACTGTGCCTCAGCCAAGCTGGGCTTCTATTGCCCGCTGGCGGGCCATGCACCTTGCTTCAGGCCTTTCCCCAGCCTCCTTCCTCCCTGCCAGTCTTCGAGGTCCAGTTTAAGTCCGCCATCTTTCTGTGGTCTCTGGTGCTGTAACTTGTCTATCTTTTGATGTGTTTTGTCTTGTCTTCCCAAGAAGAATGTAAGTCCCTTCAAGGGAAGGAACTATGACGAACTGTGATGTACATTTTAAAATTCCTTTCCACCTCTAGAATAGTACACAGTAGGCTACAGAGGATAATTTCTACTCATAATTCGACAAAGAGCTTCAGGGTTGTCACTTTACCTTCCTGCCTTTCTTTTTTTAAAAGAAAAATATCAAAGAAATAAAATACAGTTGTCTTCAGAAGCAGTTTTTGCTTAAAGGCAAAAGGCACCGCTGCCACTTTCACAGCCTCTAGACGTAGAAAACATCCCTCCACTTAAAAAAAAAAAGGTTGCTACTTTTTTCTCTGTTGTCCTGGCTTGTTTCATCATCTTACTATGTAGTATTGTATAAACTGACAGCAGAGATAGGATCTTTAATGAAATTTCTTAATGACATCTAATGTTTCAGTAAGGATGAAGTCAGGGTGAGAAAGAGTCTTGCAATTCCTGCGTCTGGGTGCTCCAGTCTCTTGGAGAAGTGCAGTTTAAGCAGAAGGCCACAGCTGTCTTCTGGAAGTGTCGGGGTTCATAAGCAGAAAGAACCACTCCACCGAAAGATGAGGGGGATGTTTCTGCACAGGTCGGGAGCAGCACCCGGTCCCTTCTGCGGCCTGGTGTGGTCTGTGTCCAAGCCCGAGCAAGGATCGCCCTGCTTTTCTGACTCCGAAGCTGGAACCTCGGAGAAGAGGGATTTGCGGACCAGTGCTCTGGGGTTCCCTGCAGGGGGTGGTTTCATCACGGGACAAATGGTTTAAACCTGTTGGAGACTTGAAAGCAGAATGTTTCATGTTTGTCCAGGGAAAACCCTTTGAGTAGTGCTTTCTATAGTATCTCGTGTCTCGTTCACTTACCTTCTTCAAGTCTTTACCAATGCGTTTCTTTCTCCATGAGGGCACTTGTAAAAATTCAGATTTCTGGGTCCTAGCTCAGTCCCTTTATTGGAATATTTGTGAGTGGGGCCCAGGCATCTGCATTTTAAATGCACTGAGGTGATTCTTTGGCCCACTGACATTTTAGAGCCATTACCTCTTAGACTAACAAATTGAATGATGTAGTAAACTTCAGCACTCAGATTCTATCCATAGGTGGAAATTTAGGACAGAATAAAGAGTTGATTACACTTACCTTGAACAGAAAGTTGGTAGTTCATCAAAACCCAAATGAATCTTTCTGAATTCTTACATTTATCATCTGTGACCTTTACTATCACATACAATAAGATTTTGGTTAAAATATACATGTACACAGGATTAGTGTTCTTTATAATAAATCGGTAGAATTGATTGTATATTCCAGATTATCGCATGCACTTAGGAAAACAATAAAATGAATGTCATACATTAAGTTGTATAATAAAATTAAATCTAGTTTTCAGACTAAATTTTCTCTTGAAACATCACCATTAATAATTTTCTTCCTGAGCCTAAAACTAGTAATGCTTTTGGGACACTTGGAATTCTCATAGCCTGAAAGTTGATTTAACTTAAAGATGTGAGTGTGGCATTCTGAGCGTCTGAGCATACTGGTATTTATGGAATACAGGCCAGTGAGTCTCACGTGGGGGGGAGGGGGGAGAGAAAAGGAACATGAGATATAAAAGAGGTTGAGAAAATTGATGAGGACCTACATATTTTAAGGGAAAAAAATAGAAATTGTTGTGTGACACTAGACCAAAGTTTTAAACATACGTATAAGAACATATGATTTAGGCAATGCTGAGAATGTTGTTTTTGGAGTTTGTCAGACGTGCAAAATAGTCAAGATTTTTCTACCCAAATAGCTTGTTTCCTAAACTTGTTTTCAAAGAGCTTATGCATGCATGATCTTGATAAGGCATCTAAACTTGTTTCTTATCTATAGATTATTTTCTCCCCTCTTGCCTCATTCCCTTCAGAGATGGTAGCATTAAATGCTCATACTTCTGAGCAGGAAAACTGAATGTGTTGTGTTTCTTCCTCATGTATGTAAAGCTGTTCATCTGAAGGCAGTGGGCTCTCCTGTAAAGGCCTGTTGCTGGACGCCGTCGGTGTTTCTAAGTGGGTTGTTTCCATTCAGCACTAGGTCACATCCCTTCTCCTCATTATCACATTTTCCAACTGGGACAACGCTTCAGCATACAAGCATGCTCTTATTTCTCCCATTTTTTTTTAAAGATTTTATTTATTTATGTGACAGAGAGACAGCCAGCGAGAGAGGGAACACAGGCAGGGGGAGCGGGAGGGGAAGAAGCAGGCTCCCAGCCGAGGAGCCTGATGTGGGGCTTGATCCCGGGACTCCGGGATCATGCCCTGAGCCGAAGGCAGATGCTTAATGACTGAGCCACCCAGGCGCCTCCTATTTCTCCATTTTTTAAGCAAAAGATACCTTGACTGTTGTAGCTATGCCTTACGTGCCTGCTTGCCTTTCGAGTGAAACTTGAGAGAGGCAACTGCTCCAGTTCTCCGCATACTTTATTAGACTCACTGGGCCTGCACCCCTCCCCTGAACTGGTTGAGTCCAGAGCATCACTCATTTCCGCCTTGCTAAATGAATGGTCCACTCTCCCTGTCAAAGAGTATTTGACACGCTTATCCCCTCTCCCTTCTGAAATAATTTACTAGGCTTCAAGGGCACAACCTACTGTTGGCTTACAACTTCATTGGCAGCTCCTTCTTGGTCTGTTTGCTGGTTCTCCCTCCTTCTCCCTCTCTTGTCTGAGTGCCCCTGGGCTCTCCTTTACTCTCTTCTTTTCCCATTCTGTACTTAGCTTCTTTGGTGATCTTATCCAGTCTGCTAGCTTTCAAATATGATCTTTATGAAAGTGACTCCCAATTTTATATTCTCAGCTCAGACTCCTATCTCCCACTGCCGCCTGGCACCCCTCAGATGTCTGACATATTTATTAAACTGAATGTGTCCTAGCCTGCTTCAACTCTACCTTCCCACCTCAGTTAATGCTAACTTTGTTCTTCTAGTTGCCAAAAACATTGAAGTCATCCTTGACAATTCTGTTTCTTTTTAACTCTTTTCTTAAAAAAGATATTTATTTATTTGAGAGAGAGAGAGGGAGAGAGAGAGAGCACAAGGGGTGGGGAGGGGCAGAGGGCCAAGCAGACTCCTTGCTCAGCACAGAGCCCATCGCGGGGCTCGCTCTGAGGACCACGAGATCATGACCTGAGCCAAATCAGACGCTTAACCAAATGAGCCACCCAGGTGCCCCGATAATTCTGTTCCTTAAGCCCCATGTTCAGTCTCTCAGCAAAGTGGCTGTCTCTGACCACTTCTCACCACCTGCACTGCTGTCACCTTGACCAAGCTGCCTTCTGTTGGGCTAGCCGCCCCACTCCTCCTCTTAACCCCTAATTATTCTCAACATGGCTGCCAGAGCGAACCTCTACTCAAACGCTTCATGGGCTCTATTTCTAATGGAAGCCAAACTCATCACAAGTGATCTGGATCCCACTGAATGTCCGATGGCCTCTCCTATTCTGCCCACATTCGTTCCTCTGCAGGCACACATAGCCTCACCATTCCTTAGATGTACCAAGTATGCTCCTGCCTCTAGGCTTCTGAACTGGCCTTTCCCTGTGACTTGGCTGATTCCTTCCTCAGACACTTGCACGTCTCCTTCCTTCACCTCCTTCAAGTGTTTACTCATGTGTCACCTTCTCTGTGAGCCGACTCTGATCATCGCATTTACATATCACCACCGCATCCCCTACATCCCCTTGTCCTTTTTTTTGTTCATAGCAGTTACAACATTCTAACATATATGCTATTTCTTATTGTCTATAGCTCCTCATTAGTTACTAATCTTATTATGATATAGATTTTTGTTTTGTTCTTCCTGACATCAGAAGTGTACCTGGAACAGTAAATATTTGTTGAGTAGTCAGATGGGCCCTATGAAATGCTTATAAGACGGTTACTCAAAACCAATTTAAGTGATGGTAAACATCAAAGGAAGCTGGATAGTAAAGAAATCAAGAAGTTATGGGGACTTCAGGATGAAATATCAACCTCTTAAAAGATACCTAAAAGCAGGCAAACTTTGAAAACACAGCCCTCCTAACTTTAGCTACCTTTATTAAGCACCTATTCTGTGAAAGGCGTTGAGCTTCACACGTATTACCTTTAAACCTCACAGGAGTCCCCCAGTAGATTACTAGCCTCACATGTTGATGAGGAACAGAGACTCAGATTATTTAAGTAACTTCGCCAAAATCACACATCTAGTAAATAATGGAACCAGAATGTGAACGCAGATGATGTGATGCCAAGGCGTCTGCTGGCTGTCCTCTACCACAATGATTCTTCCTTTTCTTGGTGAGTCACAAACGTAGAGAAACTAGTTTCTAAAAAAGGACTGTATTTTTTTTCCTTGCCTCTGATGAGAATCAAGAGTCTTAAAACAATAGAAATGTACACAAGTTTCTTTGGAATTCTCTGGGAGCCGTATGCATCTATCTGCAAAGAGGTAGGCTCCCCCCATCGTGGGCTATGCCCTAGAGACTTAAGTGCCCTGAATCTGTGATGAGCTAACATGATTAAAATGAGTAAAAAAGCAAACCACCCGGTTAAAATTCAAAAGTGACATTTCAAGAGCAAATTCAGAACCAGGTTGACTAATATCAGTATTAGTGTTATTTACCTATAGCTCTTAAATTGATTACCTAGTATGTACTCAATAATACATAATTGGATTTCACTGGCCTACAAATGGAATTTGTACAAATTAATGATTTTGTGTCTTAAAAGTGGGGGGCGGGGCACAAATAAATTTTAGCAAGTCCTGAGAGCAGCCCTCCAAACACGAGGAAATGAAGTTGAGCCCATTGTCTCAGGAATGAACTGGCACAGGACGCTGGCTAAGTCATCTCGCTGCTCCAGGCCTCGCTCCAATTTTTAAATAAGGGTATTAGATTGCTAAGTTTTTCATCAATTTTTACATTCTGTAGTTCATCATGAATGACCTCACATTAAAAAAAAATTCTTTACAGCATATAACCGTAAACTGTATCTTTTTATGCCAAGCCTAGAAAGAATTGCTAAACGTCAGGCTGCCACATTCCAACAGGTCTCAGTAAAACTTCCCTGTCAAGGAACTGTAGTATCTTAAAACTTTTATGGAATACAAATGCCTCCTCGGCCCTTTGAAACTTCATCCAGGTGACGCCCAAGGTCACTAAAGTCCTGATTTTCGTCCCAAGGGCCTCCCACTCACTACAGCCCTAGGGCTTGAGACAGAAGGAAAGACTGAACTTTCTATATATAATATGATCCAGGAAAAAGTGCTTCCAAAGCAAGACCATGATAAAGAACAAACTATTTCTATATGGAAAGCACGAGCGAAGAGGAGAATGACGACTGATACTGAAAGGAGTGCTTTTTAAAATAAACACATACAAAAATAATACACTTGTGGACTATGTAAGGCATTTTTCTTTATTATTTTTCAGTTTATCTTAGTAATGCCAGAAAAATAACAGCCATTATCTTCACTTTAAATGCAAACCAAATACTGCTGCACACAGAGTACAAAGATTACCTACGAACATGGTTAGGTACAAAGGCCATATTAGATGTATAGACTGCACTTTGTTTTTACATCAGAGTAAGACTGACAGAGCAATTTTTTGGACAATTATTTTAGCAAATACCGTGCTACTAAACAAAGGCAAATACACACACACACACGTATATATATATATACACAAACACGTTTCAACTAAAGTTATACATGTCACTTTGACAAAGGCTTCTTCTCTGGTGAGTTTCACCAGATATTTGCACCCCAAGGTCCCCTGCCCTGATCCCGCCCCCAAATGCTGACTTGATCTGAAGAAAAAAATTAGAGATGTTCTTAATTAAAGGCACATTTGGCAGCTACTGAAAGTGGCATGCATCCGGCACAGGTGCGCTCTTCCTAAAGCCACACCACATGTGACTCCCGTCCTACGCATCTTGTTTCTTTGAGTGGTAGTCCAATGTGATCCACCTTTAGCTAACTTGCTTTATAATTTTGCAGCAATTGGCTACTTAATGCACTATTTTCATTAAAGGCAAAAGGGAAATTTGCTCACAGTCGACAGAAAATGCACTTTACGGTGTCAAAAATGGAAAATAAGGCATGACATTTACAAAACAAGTTACAAGTGCTTTTGTTTAGATTTATCATATAGACATCATGCTTCTTAACTGGAGCTCAAAATATTTCATTGGCTCATGTATAAGGGATTATGAAATGATTTTAAGTTAGTAATGAGATGTTTCAAAAGAAAAATACGGAATAAATAAACTAAGTCATCACTTTCCCATATAAATAATTCTGCATAATTCTTTCAGCCAAACTGATATTAACCTTGTGATGTTTGTTTTACTGGTAAAGATTAATGTGCAACAGGACCAAACTTCTACACTAATATGGGTTAAAAGAATAAGTGAACCTACCCATAGCAGCAGAATACCAAGAAATAAATGGTTAAATTTCTCTCTTTCTAAATCAGGAGGAAATGAAAGGTCTTCCTCAATATATACCACACTAACAACCTGGGAACCTCTCCTTCCACTTCCATGATTTGTTTTGCCAAGCCACTTAAAACGGAATTTAAGCTATCATTAAAAGGATGAAATACATGACTAAAGTAAGCTAAAATTGAGAATTAAGATCACGGTCATAGATGCCAACTAAGTTTTGGTTTGTGTAACTTTCAGTTTGTGAAAAAACCCATTAAGGAAGAATTTAGAACCATAATATAGCCTCCAAGTGAAATAGTACTTGTTCACTAGACTGTTGTGTTGATTGTAGTATTAGTGTGGCATGCTCTTTTCTAAATTCATATCCATTAAAACATTCTTGAGCTGTTAGAGCATAGTAACCCGCTAAACACATAATTTGATACCCAACAACCTTTAATTAAGCAAACTTTTAATGTTTGTATACTTCCTGATAAGTCTGTACTCTTAAATTACATTAGGAGTGCTAGGAACAGTCAACTATCTGTCTTTCAATAAACTTAGAAACATACACTTCTCTGTTCCTGTTTTACAAAGTGCTTAGATGTGAAAAGCCTCCCTTTCTATTGTTATTGTTTAACAGCCCACTTAATTCAAACTTGAAATATTTTTATTTTGTGATCCGAAGATAATGAACCTTCTAAGAACATTCCCATTTCTAAAAGAAATGTCCCATATTGTGGAATGTGGTTTAGAAATAGTCATGCTGCATTGACTGTCTTGTAATGTCCTGGATTCAAAAGCAGAATTTTGTGGTGATGCAGTTCTCTTCTCAGCCACTTCTTGTCCCTGAATAAGTACATTTTAGTTACTACAAAGAATAAATTTGTCAGCTAGTTAATGTTTCACATATGAAGAAGGCAAGGATACAGTTTTCTCACCTCCGTTTAAGGGCATCCAATTGAGATTTTTCTAATCAGTTACCACTGCAGAAAATATTTTTACCCAAATGTCAACTTCAGAATAAAAGTATCCTCTATCCACAATGCTGATGTGGTCTCCACAGTGAAGTGGTCTCCCAGAACCACTGGGGTAGGAGAATGGTTCCCTTTGGGAGAAGTAGGATTAGAACTCCAAATCTGAGCTTTTCCTCTTTAAAAGATCAGGTGGGTTGAAGAGCATTATTGAAGGCTAACACACTGGCCAGAAAGATACTGAATGGGCTCCAACGTAACTTCTCAGGTTCTCATTTGGAGTGGGGTGGGGTAATTAAAAAGAGAAGTGATCAATAAGACATATAAAGGGAAATCCTATGGAAAATGAGGCTGATCTAGTAAAAAGCCATGGGGGAGTCTGGAATGTGTATTATGACTATTTGTAGCAGCACTAGTAAGTAGGCTTAGATCAACACTTGTTGCATGAATGGTCTTATGGACACTTTGTGTACAGGAGTGGATTTGAAATTAATTTTTTGGGAGACTTTTAAAAGGAGACATTTACAAAGAGAAAAATGGCTACCATAATAGGAATGGTACAGATATTAAACAAAAAAGATTCAACTCTAACAAATAAATAAGAAAGGATATGATAGGATGGATTGCTTAATGATGATGCAATCAACATTCTGGTCTTAAAGGACTATACACTGTACTACTGTGATATGCATTTAATGCTCTAATAAATATCACAGGAAATTATTAAACTACTAGGTTTCCACCATGATGCAGCACTTCTAAAAATGTCTCTAATGGCACATGGTTAACAGAACCGCTGCGATGTTGCTTCATTATTCTGAGGACACATGCAGATACTGATGAACTGGCTACTCTCTGATGATGGAATACTGCACATTTCACGGACATTCTAGTGGAGATTAATAAAACTTTTTCTCTTCGACAAGTTGCATGCATTTCAGTCACAGTATTGGTTAGACTCAGAAGATCAGTACATAGGCTTAATGAATAATCTGTATTATGATACTAATGATATAGGCAGATGTTCTGTTATGAACAGTTTTGATAGAGCACAGACCTCAAGCAAGGTAGAATGTTTAATATAAACTAACAAACCGTATACATGTTGCCTAGGAAATTAAAAAACTTACAAAGTTCTGCTTAAAAGATACCCATCCTATTCTAACCCAATTTTTTCCTACATGCCAAACTGTAGCTTTAGATCATTCTTTAAGATGAATACATACATCCAGAACTAGAAAACCAAGGCGTACCACATACGTGCTTTTATGCTTAGTGTTTGCGTGTGTGTGTGTGTATGTGTGTGTGTGTGTGTGTGTTTCAACTGAAAGAAATAAGAATCAACCATTTTCTCCATATAATAATTTAATATATGCCAGCCAAACGAAGTATTTGTATCTTTATTCAATTAAATTAAAACAGACCTGCCGGGTTTATTATATAACATTCACTATATACACATGATTTCGGCAATGCAAGGTAATTCTAGATATGGGCTGATTACTCAACTATCAGTAAAACATGAATGGTGTCAGTGATGCCCAGCAAGTGCTCCTTCTCACACTGGGTGACTGCGTTTCCAGAGTATGGTTAGAGGGACAGCTATGAGCCATGACATGGATTACCAGTAAACTTTTGTGGGAGAAGGGGGGAAAAGAACAATCTAGCATAGATTAACAGTCTCCTAAGTGTAAATTGTATACTTGACAGTTAACAGTTTTAAAAAAGTTCTTCTGTCACATTAATGACACAAAACTTCTCGTTTGAAGGCAACACCATCACGTTTTGTTTGTGTAGGGAGGGTGGGTGGGGGAATGCTCTTAAAATTAGTATAATTACTCCTTAAAAAAAAAAAAAGAAAAAAGAAAAAGAAAAAAAAAAGTACCTCTTTGGTGAAGCCTCGGTACCCATTCACTTCACTGTAATAATCTGTAAACAGGACTGTGGCACAGTGCTGGGCCTTGACTCCGATGAGGTCAGGCACCACAGCCACTCCTCACAGTCCTCTGAATGATTTTTAAGAAAATATTCTAAAGTAGGACGAGTAAAAGCAAAGGAAAACAAAGGAGATATGAAGATCCCTGTTTAAGATTTCTTTTTAAAAAGTGCATATTTTGAATTACAAAAACTGTCATCATGTGGGCCCGCTGGACACTAGACTGTGTTTTCCATCCCTTTAATGATAAAGATCACTTCACAAAAACAGGACTCCTGCCTATTGGCCGGAAAAGGTCCCTTTACTTGATTTTCAGGTGCAATCAATTGTCCAATTCCTCTAGGTCAGTCTTTCCAGATTCTAAACGAATACCATTTTCATTTTATAATTACGTCTGGGTTAAAATTCATTGTCTCATACTGCGTCTTGAAGTAGAGTCGTTAGTGTTTGGAGCTGTCATTGAACTCCTCAGCGCTGGCACACTCAGCGCGTCCATCGCCAGCAACGGATCTGGGGCTGGGCAAACGTCCGTCCCGGAGCAGAGACCCTCAGGACGAATGGGCGTTCTCCAGCAGCGGTGGGCCATCCCTGTGCATGGATGGGTGTGTGTGCTCCCTTTTGTAAGTTTTTGGAGGGAGTTTAGGGATATGTTGAGAAGTGCTTTGTCGTGGAGGAACAGGCGGCCCAGTGACGGAAGGAAGGTCCACTTCTTGTGTCAGTGGTGGCGATGGCAGATGCCTTCTCGTGCCATGAGGAGAGGGTGTTTGAGGAGGAGGCGGTGTAAAAGGGGAAGGGCTGTTCGGGAAGAAGGCATTGCCATGATCACTTTTTTTGCCCAAAGGGGGAGGCTGCAGATGTAGTGGTGAGCTGGAGAAAACATCAGGTGTCCTCACAGGTTCTCGTGGTGGTAATAAGGGAGGGCTCTCAGGAGGGTCTGATAGCGAGGTCCGGTCTGATATTGAATATCGTGGTGAATAGGCTTTTGATGTGGGCTGCCTAGGAGGAATTGCTGGGGGGCTGTCCAAATGCTTAGACATAATCTAACACAAATGAGAAAAAGAATAAAACACAAACTTATTAATAATTAATGTAGTATCATGAATACATTAAGAATTAAGTTGGGGTTTTCACACACTATTGGTAGAGCCCTAGGTGTGGATCAGTGAGTTTTGCGATATGTTTTAAATGGGGGGGGGGGGGTTATGCCAATTTGTTAAGATTTTTTTTCAAAGTTTTAATTTTTCTCAAAATTTTGTTGTTTGCTACTGCTTACCTATCTATCTAGTATAAAATCATTTATGATTTAACGTAAGTTCATCTCATAATTTTAAACTTACTATATTAACATTTTATGATGTTCTGCAAAGTGTCTTGACTTGTCCAGGTGCTCTGCTCTCTGGACACTCAGAACCCCTGAGTCGTTAATGGCTGGCAAAGGAAGAAGCTTAAACAAGTGGAAAAAATGGCTATGATAAGCCTTTAAGGTCTCTTCCAACCCAGAACTGTCATGCAAATCCCATGTAAAAGCAGGTCGGATTTCTATTAAAGGCTCAGAGAGGTAATGTTCAAGTTTCACTTAAAATGCGCTTTCATACAAAGCTTCACACCTCTTCGCTTCTTTCTCTTCCTCTGTATAGTCTCTGCTTGAGATTACATTATTCTTTACTGATTAAACTTGTTTTTTCCTTGACAGTACCCAAAATCTAGATTTATAAGGGTTTTGAAAACATACCAAAAAAACTACGTGCAGAAGAAAGGAAATAAACATTACTTCAGGGTAAATCCGTGTTTAGTCCTTGTCTACACTCTATTCAGCTCAGCTACCCTGAAGTGTTAGCCTAATCCTGTGGGAAGTGAACTAGACACGGGGGCATGACTGTAATGGAACCGTAATGGCTCCAGTGTGCAGATGACGGGACTCGCCACTCACCTTAGACGGCGAAGACTCGGCGGGGGGCGGATTCTGGCCGTCTTCGTGGAGGGACAGGAGGGGGGACAGGCACTTCATCAGTGCCCTTGGTTAGACTTATAGATGATACTGAAGCAGATCCTGTAGGATGTTACATTTTTTTAAAAGTTCACAGGAATTTTATTTCATCTATTAATCCTGAAAAGGCTTAGCTGGAAACTGCTCATATTTATTAAAAGAAACGTACAGAATTATCAAAAGCAGTTCAATAAACCAATACACAACAGTATTTCCTTTATTAAAGCAAACTGCTACAAAAGCATGCAGAAATTTCCTAGCAGAATTTTCAGAAAAAAAAACCTGCCTAAGATATTCTGTTATTTTGCTTCTTGAACAAAATAACATTCCCACTGTTAATCTATTATTGGAATTTTTTATTTGGGTATGATTCTCAGATATCTGGGAGAAACAGCAAACTACTAAAAGCTTTTGGAATGGTAATTTTGTTAAGCTTTTGTGATGGGCTCATTTTCTGAGTTTATTAGTATAGAATTTCCCTGCCCTTACTGGATATTCCTTGGGGCTAGTTTCTCATCTTAACTGCTCTCCCCAGGGATTCTCTCAAAGGAGGCCGGGGAGAGAACTCATGTCCGGGGGAGGGGTCTCTCCTCACTTTGCTTAGGTATAGGCTGGCTCTCCTTGGCGGGTGAGCAAATTCAGTTCATCATACTCGAATCCAGAAATTTTAATTGTGACGGAGCTATTTAAGATGATGGAGGGAGCCCTGATAAAACAGAAACTACACTAGAATCTAATGAGCCTGACTTGAGAATAAGTTGATGAACTGGCACAAAAAGGGTAAGTAAAGCTTCTAATTGGAACTTATCCTATAGACATTTATGATGACAAGGGCAGAATATAGGCATAAAGTAATTACATTCTGAAAGACATTTATGTAAGTTGTTAGTTTATGCACAGTATATAAAAGATGAAAAAATATATAAATGATCATTTAGAATCATACTTGGCAGGTTCTTGTTTTCCTTTAAGCATCGACAATTTTTCTTTTGTCGATGAAGAGTTATAAGGATACAGAGCTTAGAGTACTCTGTGCCTGACATCACTCACATGGGCAGCAGTTCGATGACCTACCTTCTTTCTTAAGAGACTATGTAGTAACTTAGCTTCTAACTAATGTTTTCCACTGTATACATTTTGAAATCATTTGCATGAAGGACAGCACAACAGCTAATCTATTCGTTTAAAACTTATGGAATCACTTGGTGAATTGTTAGTTGACTTTAAAAACAAAAGCAAATATCTACAGTGGAACTTTATTTTGCTTAACAGTGATGAATATTTAGGCTGTATAATTTAAGTAGTTACAATGATAAGATAGTTCTTCGAAAGTCAAATAACAGTCATTTGCCTAGAGTCTGTGCCGTGGCCAGGCTAAGTGTATTTCAGGATTTCCACACTGCAGTAGCTGCCAGCATTCCCATATGCGCATGCATGCTCTTGCTGTTTTGTTTTGTTTTTTTTAAGTTGAGCATTAAAATATATTTAGAACTCTATAGTTGGAAAAGAGAGATGGTTACATGTGGAAGTCACCCAATATAATAATGTTCTTTTAAAAGAGAAAACAGGTTTTACAAAAAGCATTAAAAGTATCTAAGTTGAAGCAAATCATTTATGATCGGAAGATAGCACAAGTGAAGCCCTCACTTCTACGATATTGCAAGCAAGGTACCAAGGCTGCCAGACCCAAGAAGAGTTTTAGCAGGGAAGGTTACACTTGGTTTAATTTTTAAAGCCAAAGCGAGTATTAGGAGTCTTAAACCAAATATACTAACTTGGGCCATGGGGCAGTGAAACTTGGATAAAGACGGTATCGCTGCCTGTGAAAGGAAACAAGAAAGAGTAGATTTTTTTCTTTCATTAATTCAGCTCATCTGTAAAAATGCATTTATGATAAAAATGTCATTTTGGTCATTCTAACTGTAAAGAATGATACAACAGTCTTTAGTTAAAGCTCATGACTTCTTACTTTTGAGAAAAATAAAGAATTAAGTTGAGTTAATATCATATGGGGAACTTTGAAGATTCCTTTTAGATTCACTACCTGATGTCAAAATAAGTAAACGAAAAGCATTCATGAGAAAACTAAAATATCCTCTATTAGCGGAAGACTTTAAAAAAAATGTATAAACCCAATTCAGGCAAAGAAGTCAGCTGGACGTATAGAAATATGTCATTTTCTAAAGGTTATTTTGAAAACTCAGATGTGTGAAATTAGTAAATAATGAATTTGTTACGTCAATTGAAAAATAAAAGGGACACTGTGGAAATGTCCCTGCAGCGCATATGCACTCATCGCGCAATGGTTACAGCTCCGACACTGCAAAACAAGCTTGGAAGTGACACGGCCTTTCCCTTCTATATTCCTGAACACTTAAAATATCAATAAATACTTGGCGCTTGACATATTTGATACAGGAAACTCACTAATTTAGAATGCTTAATTTCAACAGTATTAATCCTCTAAGAAAAAGAACTGAAAACCATAAAAGCCAAAGCCCCAAGAGCATTAACAGAAAACTGAGACAAGAGGCTAAGTGATCTGTGCTGGTGCTAAATCAACACAGCTGTTGACGGGACACTGCCTCCTCTTACCAACACGCTGAAGCGATAGTATCCAAGAGACGAAAATCATTCCTGTAGCACTAGTCTGAGCTGAATTTTTAAAAATTCACGTTCCTCTCTCTTTTTGCACAACCGACCGTCACTCAAACAATTTGGACCATTGTTTTCTCCTAGGTGCTTTGGTCAGAACAAGGATAATTTTATGTTCCAGGTTCAGTTGGCAAGACTATTAAAGTGATTGCTATTTATATAGATATGGTGGGTTTATTTCCCACATAGCCCCAATTTCCAGCCATCTATCCCATTAATCTCCTTTCCTGATGCACTGATATTTATTTGGAGGCCATGGTTACCAAGGGTAGCAATCCAGCTAATTCTACTAAGTTATCTCTCGGAAGATTAATGTTTCTACTCCGATAGTAACTGAAGCTGTTGCTCTGTCAGTGACTCACTCCACTACTTATCAGGCACCTACGATGGATGGAACAGGGGCTAAACGGGTATTTACCTCTAGCGTTTACCTACTTACTTTCCCCCCCTTTTCTTGGAAAGGAAGTAAATATGGCTCCTGGAGATAAGCCTCGAGACATGGTAGTACACTTAACTACAATTTGGGAGTAGAATAGAAACACAAAGCTTGTGACAGCTACAAACTGCAGGCTTTTAGAAAGGATTATTACCCCTCTGCATACACACCTGCACATACACAGACTTGGCCTTGGTCATATTCACATGTATGTGTATGGCACAGGCTTCCGTTTGTGTTTGGTAAGTTAAGGGCACTTTCTGATTTGTCATTTTAAACGAATTTCTTGGTCTCACTGTCTAGAAAATGCTAAAAAAAAATCTCTTAGAATTATTCATGCTAGAATACATACTAGAAATTCCATACGAGCTAGGTACTGAACAAATTTATTGATAATGAGTTAGGAGTGAAGCCCAATTAATTAAAAAACTAGTATTAATTTGTTAGGTATAAATCCCAGACAAAAAAAGATCAGTGGTTCTCAATCTTGGCTACACATTTCAATCCCTCCGGAAAGCTTTAAAAATACGACAACAAAAACCTGATCCTTAGTGCCATTACCAGTCTAATTCAAGTGTGGGCTGGGCATATAGGTTGTTTTTTTGTTTTGTTTTTTTTTTAAAGCTCCCCAGGGATCATACTGTATAGTCAGGATTGAAACCCTGCTGAAGATACTTTCCGATTTATAACCAAGTCATTCTTGAAAATAGGAACAAGCATTTTCCTATAGAAAGGAATTCTATAAATCACGAAAAACTTCTTAAACTCACAAAAGCCATTAAATGCAAATGTATCTGAGATTAGAAACTAATTCCCAAAACAATCTTCTATGAAGAAAAGCCTTGCATTCCAGCCTGAAATGCTTGGACTACTCTCTTCTGGTCAAAGCTTCCTCTCCTGAGGGCTCGAGGTGAAGCTCACTGGCAGCACAAGCCCAGGTGGGCCCTCACTCCTTCCTCCTCTCCACCTTGTGATGGCAGCAGAAACAAAGCAGCAAGCTGGGTGGTCTCTCCTCACCACCTCAAAGGCGGAGGTGGCCAGGGCAAGGTGTGGAGCAGGGCTCTGAGTGGGAGGGTCCAGGCAGCAGCACTAAGTAGGTGGCCAGTTTCCTTACCTCTCCGTCCTCACCACAAAGCTGCCCGTGACCACTCTTGCCCATTCTGTGGTCATCTTTGTGTCAACTTCCAAGCACTGTGTCTTCACCACTCATTAGCATTTTGCTGAGCCCTTACGTATCTTCTCTGGTATAGCTTGCAATCTTACTGAGAGTGAAAAATAAACATAGTACAAAGAGAATCATGGCATTTAACAATGGTTAAAGCAGTAAACTAGGATTTTCTTCGTACTACGATTATTTTTCATCTCTCAGTAAGATTATGAGCTTTACCAGGGAAGATGAAATGTATAAGTGCTTGGCAAGGAGTGAGATATACAACAGATACTGGCTGATTAATTAATTATGGTTTTAAATTAAATTATTTTGAAAGACAAAGTATAAGAAGCAAAAAAGCCCTATTATAACTGATCAAAAATTCTAATCAAACTTTGCCTTTTGAAAAACTTAGGCAATGGACCTTTTTGCTGTTTTGTATTGAGTGGAATATGTTCAGATGACCTAAGAATGTAGGCACAGCAGCTCTTTCCTGACAGGCCCTGAGGACGTAGGAATTCTCTCTGTGGTGGCAACACAGTGGGCAAGCTGGGAGCTCCGGTGACCCCCACAGCCCTAGCAGGTCTGTTAAGCAAAGGTGGGGTTATCGGCACGTGAGGACCTTGACTGCACAAAGACCATGGGTAAGTTTTAAGTAAGGGACTGAGCGTACAGATGGTTTTATATTATGCTGGCTTCTCTGATTTCAAAATCAGTTATTTTCAGTTTTTAGTAAGAGCAAAGGGAATAGCAACAGGAATTTTCTTTATCACAAAGAAAGGGAAATTGAGAAAACCCTCCAAGCTGAGCTTACAAAGCCTAACTCCTGGAACAGTGGTTTCTCCACCTTCCAGCTGTTGAATACTGTTCCCCTGCCACACAGGACAGAGCACTGCATTCCAGAATGATTCCTTCTTCCTTGACTGCTTTAAAGATTCAGCACTAGTAGGGAACGTTAATGTGCTTATCTCCTGTTTTTCCCACCTCTTCCATTTTTAGCTACTTTTTAAACTAAGAGAAGTAGAATTTGCAATTGACAGCTTTCACGTGATTTCAATTATTTATTTATGTGGGAATCTTTATAATATAGACCATAGCTATCTGCTCTAAGAAAAAAAACCCTGCAAACAGTTAAATAGGTCAGAATTAATAATGATTTTAGGTTGGGTGTATTGCAAAAAGTGCTGGTTTTATTACTTAATTTTAGAGGTTTTATGAATTGGGGAAAATAGGTGGGAATTTTTTTATCTGGTGTTTATTTGAACTTACCAAAAATATCTGGTAGCTTAAAATGTATATAACGTGACTCCATAATAATCCCCGGTAGCCAAATAAAGCCAAGATGTAGTAATTCTCAAAACAAACACACTTTAGGTGGTAAAAAGACAAGACAAACTGCTGGGTAACTATGAATGTATGTACCACACAGGAATAAGTAAACAGGATTCTGGGCCAAATCTCAAAATAATACACCTCCAAAGAATAATTTTAAGTCAATTTTTGTTAAAAAGTTTGATTCTCTGAGTTGGAAGAAACCTTAAAAATCTAGCTGGATGCCCAGAAGGCACAGAAAGTCTTTCATGTAAAATCAGAAAGCTCACTAGCAGACTGAGATCCCAGACCGGATTCCCAGCTCCTAGGCCACCTGCTTCTCGACCTCCTTCCCCCCAATAACAACACACTATCTCGCAGGACTGGATTCTGTTCTGTCAGGTACCAGCGGAGGACTTGATCTGTACACTGAGCTGAGACAGCCAATGGGAAGAGCATGTGGAAGTGGCTGAGAGGGGTGAGGGTGATGGGATTCAAGTTTTGATTTTATACTGAAAAAACGGAGAGAGATGGTGTGTTCTTAGAGCTCTAAAGCTCCATGTGGAATTGACTAGAAAATGAGTGGAAGCAGGGTGACCTACCTCTCAAAGGCAGCCTCTTCAAAGGGCTGGAGCTGAGCTGTAGTGTTTGGAAGTCACTAGCCATATGTGGATAAATAGCACGTGAATGTGGCTAGTCTGAGTTGAGGTGTGCTTAAGTGTGAAATGCATACTGGAGTTTGATGATTTAAAACAAAAAAGAGAATAAAATAGCTCAATAAATTTTTATCTTGAGTTCATGTTGCAATGCTAATATTTTGCACACACTAAGTTAAATAAAATATATTATTACAATTAATTTCACCTAATTCTTTTTGATTTTTAAAATGTGGCTACAGAACACTAGAAGTACACCCGTGGCTCACATTATATTTCTACTAGACAGCACTGATCTAGAAATAAGAAAGGAAGGAGCAGTAGTATGCAGTCTGTGAGGTCCGTACGGCTGGGCTTGGAAGCACAGGCGGTGTATTAGCGGGAGCTATGCAGCATCTGCCAGATGGTGTAGACTGAGAAAGGGTTAAGTAGGAGTTTAAATTGGATACTTGCTGCAAAATTTGAAACCTACAGAGTGTCATGGAAAGGGAACGATGTACTGAGTAGTATTCAAATATAATAATTTTGGAGGCAGCATTTAAAGCACTGGACTGACAATCCTTGCAGATTTTAGGAGTTATTTTTGTCTCCTCTAGATACAAAGAACGCATGTTAAATTCACCAGTTGAAAACAAACGCTCAAATCAAGTTTAAATTGCCAATTTCGTCACCAGGCCTTCTGGTAAAGTGTAATAAATTTGAAGAGGGCTGTTCCAACAGGTTTTTAAAAATCATAAGTTGCTGGAGTTTAGAATTTACTTTATATTTTTATAATAATATCTTTCGAAATGGTATTTATCTACCAATTTACAAAAAATAAAAAATAAAAAAGTCATACAGATTCTTTTTCACCTCTAGCACACATAATACTAACAATTACTTTAAAGCACTTAAAACGTTAGCACCTACTTGAGTGAAAAGGGCTCGAATGATCGGAATCAAAAACGCTGCAAACATCCGTGGTACTAGAAGCGCCGGAAGCAGGCGGAGGTGTTAACGGTGTTCTTGGAGAATTCGGTGCAGACGCTGTACTTTCTGTTTCACTTTCGGGGATCCTACTGTAACTGATTTTCCTGGGCTCCTGCTGCAGAGGTGTGGGATGTCTCATGGTACCTGGTCTTGGGTTTGATGGACGAACACCAGGAGATTTTAGGGGATAGCTATATTTTTTTGGCTGTAGACATATCAAAAGAAACACAATATTTACAACACACAGAAAGGAAGGCTTTTCTCTATATGCCTGGTAAAACTCAACTAGTATCTAGGAAAACCATAAAGAAGTTATATAATGATTAAAATCCAAGTGTCCAAGTTAAAATATTAACATCCCATTTCCATAAAGCCTTGGCTATCTAAAATATTAGGCAATGAATTTCTTTAAATAGCTGAGTCTTAGTCCTAAAAATACCAGAGTATTTATCATCTTAATATTTTTGAATGGAAATCTAAGATATGCTGTAGATTTCTCTGGCTTTTTAAACAGATCCTGTTGAACTAATTTAACCTTGCTGGAAAAGCCAGGATCGTTGCTATGAACTATGATACCTTACAATGCTGTGATGCGGTGATGTTGGAATCGCTTGAGTTATTTACAAATGCATTAAATTGCTTCAGTTTTCACCTGTGTGCGTGTATGTTAGTTTTATGAAATTTCCTTACAGAGTACTATTAGCAAGCTCTTTGGAGCAAAGACTATATAGCTATTTCTAATTTGCTGTTTTTAATACATCTTTTAAAAAACCATTTTAGGCCTTGAGAAATTTTCTTGGGAGGTAACTGCATAACCTTTAGTTCACAGATACTTTGAAGTTTATCTTGGTTACTAAGGAAGCCGTTTATATTTACTCCTTGATTTTTTACGTTCTTGTGAACAAGACAGATTATATTCAGATTAGTGAGGTGACGATACTGTACGTAAAACTGGCCAGGCACTAAAAACAATGGAAACTGTACTTTGCCCCCAAAAATGTCTTTAGCCAGACTTGTTATTTTTATGGCTAATGATTCATGGTTAAAAGTTTTCATAAGTCATTACTTTAGAAAAAAAGTCATAAATGCATATATTTATTATAAGTGAATTAGTATAATCAAATTTCCTGCCCTTAAAATAAATCTCGAATAACATTTTTGTTTTAAAAAAACTTATATATTTGCCCAATTTCTTCATCTATCAGAATTTATTCAGATTAATAATAATGCTCACTTATTTGCAATCGATTGGGATATTCCTGAGCATACGTGTTAAGCGTTTATTCATTACTTTTATCTATCACATGTACACTTCATCCCTGAATGCCCTCGTGGAAAACTAATCTGTATAACACATATGGTAGTGATGACATCACCAGACACAGATAACTGCAAAAAATACATAAATATTAAAGAAATATAAATATGTGATTGCTTACAAATCTTGGGAGAGGCTTAGGGTTTCGTGGTTCTATTTCTAGGGATTTGTTGAAAAGATAATCTGTAAATTCTTTTTCCATGCTATTTCCCATTGGATTCAAATTTTCAAAGAACCTCTAAAATAAATGCAAAGAAATAAACATTAATATTAAATATTTTAAATGCAGGTTGAAATTCACAAAAGTAACTTAAGAAAACATTTAACAACATAAGAAAACTTAAGTTATTTTTAGCTTTATTTTCCTTTATATCCTCTATGAAATAAACCTGCCTTTCATCGGCCGGTTTGTAAACTTAATTAGAAAGATGTATCCTCAAATCATTCAACTTACTTTGATATCTGATTCTACTCGTAAACAATAAGGCTGATTTTGGTATTGCTGGATCTCTCCTGTTATTTCTGCTACTTTCCTCCTTTTGCTAAAGTTTATAAGCTCTTTTCCATGCCTTTTTAGGACCTCAGGGTTGCCTTCTTCTGTTTTCAAGATATTAGTTAGATAAATTCCTAGAAGATATAATGAAATTATTTCAAGGATAAAAAAGGAACCAGCTAGTTCTTTTTCTTCGTCAGTAATTGTAGGCATATTACACTGTACTATCTCAATCACCATAACCAAAGATTTAAGGCAGATTTCCATTTGATGAAAAACTAGCTAAATATCAAGAAAATACAAGTATCAAATTCTTCTGTGACACTTAAGTTTTATAAATACGCGAGAAAAAGGGAGACAAGGTTTAACAAAATTTAAGAGCTGTATCAGGAAGAATAACCAATTCTCCATACCTCCAAAACCATATGGTATTTGACATAAGTCACTGTGCTGTGAAGGAACTTTGAACATAACCTGTCACTTAATAACACACATTTCTGGCCAAAGGGGAAAATGTTAAATTCAAAGGATCATATTTTCTGCTATTCCAAGGCTGTTAGGAGTTGTAATTCTGAGGTAGTACTGTTTGGATAGGCTTACTCGCGGGAATGTGGAAGGATCTGCAAGCCTATCAAACACAGCACTGCACAGAGTTTGTCTGTTCTGGTCCTCAGTACTTCTAGAATTAGTGGCGATCTCATAATTGAGCTCCTATTTCCACATCACTGCAGCTTGGACACCGGAGGAGGAGGAGAAGGACCCAAATAACAGGCACTTTTGTTCTCTACACGGCCCTCTGGTGCCAGGAGCACCTTAGTTCCTTTCTGTTCTAGCATAAAGGTTCTGGGGCCGACCCTGCTGCCTCTACTTGTGTGGTCTCGGACGAGTTGCTTAGCTTCTATGTGCCTTGGTTTTCTCATCTGTAAAATGAGGACAGCAGGTAGCTTTGAGAAATAAATGAGTAAATTGGTGTCCAGGCTCAGAACAGGGCCCGACAAAAGTAAATGCTTCGTTAGCTATGGTTGTGATCGCTGACGCTACTGTTGCTAGTCTCGGCCTGTTCTCTCAAGCTGCTGCCTTCTCCCCTGAAGCACGGACTGTGCGGCTTTGGGGAAAGAGAAGGGTGTGTATGAACATCTGAGTTCCTTCCCCCAGCACACAGACTCCCCCGAGTCTCTGCTGTCCGCCCAGCACTGCGTTAGGTACTGCAGAGACAGAGACGAACGAGACACACGGTCCCTGATCTCAAGGAGTTCCGAGCTCTGAATGTGCGCTGCAGGACAACTCGGTAAGTACCGCACGTACGAGGCGATGAGAGCGCAAAGGCGTGCCTGACTCCGCCTCGGGCCGGTGGGAATAGAGAAAGCATCACAGATGAAGTGACGTTTACAGTAAATCTCAAAAAATGAAGTGAAGCGTAATGAATGAGATGGAAGGGCATTCTAAGCAAAGCGGCAAGGCGTCCGAAGCCGCTGGTCTGTGCCGAAGCCTGGAAGGCATCCTCAGAGACAGCATGTTGTGTAGTACGGCTAGACCGGAGGGTCTGGGGTGGGGGGGGAGAGTGCAGGGCGTGAGGACAGACACAGGCAGGGGCTTCAGAGTCCCGGTCTCCCTCGCTACGGGCTGTGCGCCAGGGAAGGAGCAGAATGAACAAAACGGGCACTTTCGTTCTAATCACAGTTTCGTGGTTCTAAAGGCTTTTGTGATAGAGGCATATTTTCAAATACTAGAATATGTGGCCACATTCTTGAAAAGAATAAATGACTCAAACTCAGTGAACAAGTCAGCAATAATGAAACACGATAAACATCAATGCCTGTTTGGTTCTAAAAAGTATCCAGTTTAAGTGCATTTGTTGGCTATTTCGTAGCACCTAGGCTACTCTTGATTATCCATTCCTAAGACAAAGGTACCATGCGTTCTAACATGCACAGGCTTTTCATTTGCCACATCTGCCTGTCACTTGGCTCTTTTACTTGCAGCGGTTATATTCTCCCCACGACACTATGTCGCATGATGCACTCAGCTCAACGTTCTGTCTGGCAAACACATCCATACAGTACACATATTTCAGGGCAGTTGGGATCAACTTTCCATACTGGTCACACATTGATGGCCCAACTGGGAAGAGTTTGTGGGTAGCAGCACCTGGATTGGATCACGAAGAGTCTTTTTTTAAAGAGCTTAATTTTTATTCATAGTTAGAAGATTGTTAGCATCTTTGCATTCTAGAAGGAATACTCTGGCTGTACTATGAAGCCAAATGGGTTAGAAGGAGTTAAGATTAGAAGCAGGATGAATGTAGTCCTGGTGAGCTGATGATGGCTGTCTTAGGGTCTATAGGGATAGAGTGACGTGTACACATATTTAAGGGGTAGACTCCACGACAACTGATTAACTGGTCTGGGCAAAGGGCAGGGATGGGGTGGGTGGGAAGGAAGACTCAGCTTTGTGTTTGGCTGACTGAATGGGCGGTGGTATAATGACAGCCACTGGGAACAAGGATAATCAGTTATGGGACGTTTTATCTGTTGAAAGTATACTTGAATGAAGTTGTGAAAATGCTTACAAGTGGCATTTTGGGAGAGCTCAGGACAGAATCTTGAAATTATTTTATAACATATTAATGGCTTGTTAAAAGGAGAACAAATGATCAAAGAGGTGGTATCCAAATTTTGTTGATCATATGTGACCATCAGTAAAAAAATGTTTAAGCATGGATCCTCTCTCTCTCTCTCTCTGAGTAAAAACTGTAGTACCAATGTATGCATAGACCTGAATATTATACACAGTTAAAGGTTACTTTTTTCAGTAGATCATTTTACATACCCTGCTCTGGTAGCAGCCGTGTGGGGAGAGGGAAAGCAGAGCATTATGACATGAACAACGAAGAGGGGTAAGGTTTCATGTTGTTGCCGATGCCTTTTCCAGCCTTTCTAGGAAAAAGTGGCTGTTCAGGGTTCTGGGGTCATACTTCAACTGATACATTTCTGTGATGCGATATTACATTTATTACATGGTAATATAATTTATTTTTCTGTTCTTTCAAGAGAGCTTATTAAGGGTAAGACTATGTTTTATTTGTCTCTTGATTCTTGGCACCTATTCCTGGGCTTGGTGTTCAACAATGTTTCTGAATGAATAAAAAGAAGCACATTATTTCAGAATAGAAGGGAAAGCATTTGAAGAATAGCTCAGGATGCAAGAGACATACAGTCAATCCTAAAATGGCAGGAAACAAGAGTGGAGAGGAAGCAGAATGACAAGAAAGAGAAGGAGGACACAAGAACAGAACAAAGCCAATGCTACAGACTTGGATGTTTGTGCCGAGAGGTGAGGCCTAACTGAAGAAGAATCTACATCCTGTTACCTTAGAGGAGATGTTAGTCTGACTCTATATCCATTTATAATGAGTAGAACACTTTGGTTTATGGAGAAAAACTGAGATACAGACTCACAGTCTAGGAAAGCCTCGGCAGGAGAAGTTACCTGACTTTTGTTCTGTAAATGGTGTAGCGCCAACAAAAGCCTGAATGAGAATTCTGGCAAGATGACAGACGAAGTAAAAGTGTCAGATACTATCCCTGACCCTCCCATACAGGGCGAAAAAATCCAAAAACCCAGTCCCCAGAATTAGGGATAAGAATCTGGAAGGAGTTTCTACAAGCTACCACAGAGACAAGACAGAATTAGGAAGCAGCAAGAACATCTGGCTCTACCCTCTGGTCAGAACCACAAAAGGCTGTGTGGCTAACCCCAGGAACTGGGGAACAACAAAGATCTTCCTAGAGCAGGAGAACTGACCTTGAAACAGAAGAGGCTCAATAACCAGGAAGATAAGCAGAAATGGGGAGGAAGGCTGGCAGGCGGGTTGTCGGCACCTATCAAACTAGCCACGAGTTTGTGTTCACTCAGCAGATCGCACGGCCGACCTTAAAACACAGTGGAATCATACTCTAAACACAGGTCTGAAACTTTTTTTTTTCACTCAACAACATGTTATGAGGATCAGTTATGTTAGTTCATACGTCTGTGAGAGAGTACTTTAGAGAGTTCAGCTTGTGTGAATAAATGCTCACCAATCAGGGTGATGGGGTAGCAGGGGCCACACAGGGAGCTGGGTGAACAGGCCCTGAAGTTTCTTTTCACCTCTCACAAGCGGTGACCTATCACAAGTAGTGTGACCATAAGCTCAGTGAGCACACGGAGGGACTACGTATTTTTCACTTTTTCTACACACCTGACATAGTCCTTGACACTTCACAGGTACTCAAGAAATACTGTTGACAGACTGAACGAAACGAATATCAGGCCTACCCAGGTCCTCCCGTGTACGAACTAGCACCACAGTCACCATACTTCAAATACATAGACTTTGACGCATCTGCTTCAATTCTCTTTTAGTAAACTATTTTTAAATTATTCTTTAACTCCTTATCAAAATTGTCTTTACACTCTTTCCTTTATGAACTGTGGAAGGTCTGTGTGTCTTCTGTAGTGCCCAGACAGGTATAACACTTCTCACTTACAAGATCTTATGTAAGATACATTCCATTTTAAAAATTAAATCTGACTGAATCTGTACTTAAAAAAAAAAAAAGATTTTATTGATTTGAGAGAGAGAGAGAGAGCATGAACTGGGGGACAGGGCAGAGGGACAAGCAGGTTCCCCACCGAGCAGAGAGCCCAACATGGGGCTTGGTCCCAGGACCTTGGGATCATGACCTGAGCTGAAGGCAGATGCTTAATTGCTGAGCCACCCAGGCGCCCTGAACCTGTACTTTAATAATTAAAAAAAAATGTTTTACCAGGAAGAGAAAATAAATGAACTGAATAGTTTTTCCAAGAATGTAGGTAGGAGGGCAAAAAGTTCTCAGGAAAAAAATAAATAATGATAAAAAGTAATATATGATAGAGAAAACAAGAGAAGAGAGTAATTACGTTTAAGATTTTATCTTTTTGAAGTAAAAAGCAGAGTAAAACAAGTAAAAATAGAAATGGGAAACATATTGCAAATAGGAACAATTTAAAAAATAATGTTTTTGTAGATATAACTGACTACTAGTATTTTTTAAATAATGAAATGAGACAAGTGTGTAGCAGAAAACAGAAATAGAAAAAAATTAAGGAAGAAATGAAAATGTTACTAAAAAATTATATCCTACAAAAGATTCCAGGCCCAGATGGTTTTTCTGTTGGCCTATTTCAAAGTTTAAGGCTAGATCACTTCATGATATTCCAGAATAGAGTTAAATGGAAAGCTACTGAACTCATGTTACAAAGTCAATATAATAACAAAAGCTGATAAATCTAGCACAAAGAAAAATCACAGACCAATCCTGTTTATGTAGATGGATATAAAAATCCTAAATAAAATGATAATGAACAGAATTCGTGTGTACACTTAAAAGATCAATCTACTATAAATAAGGTTTAATATTAGTAAATAGGAAAGTTCAGCATTAGTAAACCTATAATTTTAATTTGCTAAGCAAGAAAAATTATTTTTCCCTCACTAAGATGACAAACTATTATAAAAGTAAATGTATTTGCTAACAAAAAGAAGAGAACTACGAAAAAAACTTTAACATAATAAAAAGCATCTTCAAGCAAATAGCAGAATTACACCTATTCCCACTGAAACTAAAATTAAAACAGAGCTACTTATTTTTATCATTATTGTTAATCTTTGTTTGGGAAGGTATGACCAATGCTATAAAGCCTAACACAGAAATAAGATCAAAGGAAGAGACACAATCAAATATTTAGAAAATCCAAGGAAATAAAAAATTCTTAGAATTAAGGGTAATTATTAAAAAATGAATACCATTCACAACCAAAAGTACCTAGGAAAATGTGAAGTATCATAAATGTTCTTTCCAAATTAATGGATAGACTGTTCCAACTGTATTTATCACCCTCCCCCATTATAAAGTTGAGACAAAATTGGCAAAGAAAATACTGAAGTGGCATTGAAAAACCAACTTTGTCATATATGAACACACTATAAAGCAATGTTTCGCAGCCTTGGGCATTACTGACCTTCTGGACTGGATAATTCTTTGTTGTTAGGGGCTGTCCTGTGCATTGTAGGATGTTAGCAACATTCCTGCCTTCTACCCACTAGAAGTCTCTAGCACCTCCCAATTAGAACAACAACAAATGTCTCCAGACATTGCTAAATATTATTCCCTGGGGGGCAAAAATTGCTCCTCGTTGAGAATCACAAATTATAAAGTGCCAATCATTAAAAATTGGGGCACTAGTGTAAGAAATTAATGGGAAACAATATTTATTAAAGAAAGAGGTACCATATATAAATGGGGATAAAGAAAATTACTCAATAAACCTGGGTCAACAAATAAACAACTTGGTGGAGAAATAAATTTGAAGATTTCATATGATATCTAAAAGAGACTTTGATTAAAGAGTTAAATATAATTTTAAAGGCCATATCATAAAGCAAGAAGAAAATATGACTGCAATATTAAATTACTAGACTGGAAGAATTTTCTAAGGTTAGAAACAATAGAAATCATAATGGGAAAGATGGACAGATTATACAATTTAAAAATACTGTATATCAAAGAATAGAAATAAAAAGGCAGATTAATAGAATATCTAGCTTGAGAAATTCCCAGCTAGATATAAATATCTAGCTAGATTGGTTATCTAGCTCAAAAAATATTCTCAAATACAGACAAAAGGTATAAATATGAAGATATTGATTATAACATTATTTAGGAAAGCAAAAAAGCTGGAAACTATGTATCTAGTTGTAGAGCAATAAACTGACATACCAACTTTATGGACTATTATGTAGCCATTACAAATGATATTATGAAGACTAATAAGACATCACAACATATTTAGATACAGTAAGTTAAAGAAGTAAATTATGTGTACATGTCATATAATTATGACTATATATAATGCACATAGCAAAAAAGATGAGAAGTAAAGACAAGTGGTTGGTTGTAAAGTCTGAACAAAAACTATGGGAAAGTATGATATGTTAATTGAAAAAATATCAGGAGGTAACAATGTTATGTGCAGCATAACTTAAAGCTTTATGGAAAATACATAGCTGTAGATGAGGAAAAGGCTAGGAGTAAATATACCGCATATTAAAAAACCTAAACCAAAATATGTGTGATAGAGATCGTTAAACATTCAGAGGAAGAGTCATCAGAGCATATATACAAACAGAAAAGAAACCAGTTGTGAAAGAGATATTGAAGCTACGAAATACAGGAAATCCAATGATGGAATCAGATAGAGGAATCTACATGAAGGGTGAAGGTTCAGATGGTGCTTGCTTCAGTCTTAAAAGGAAGGAAAGGGTACTTTCTTCCTCTGGCGCAGAAGGGTAAGAAAAAAGGGTAAAGCTTTGATGTGCAGAAGGTGTGGGTTCAAAGATGCACGTGCTAAGACTTTTAGCGATGTGAAACTGTTACAAGGAAGAGGATTAGAAATATAGACGGGTATGGCCATACATCTTCTGTAGAGTGTTTGGTTTATTAAAATTCAACAAAAAAGATTTCTATGAATATAAAAACACAAATGAGCTTTTATATGATATCAAATGGCTGCCCACGATGGAAATACAAACTGGAATGTATACATTGCATCCAATGATCTTCAGAAGTCCTAACAGAGTAAAATTCTACGGTGATTCAGGTGCTAATCATTTACTAAATAAGTATTTTCTGCTGGTATATTACACATATGTAGATTCAGTCATTCAATGAAATAAGTGTCTTGTTTTATCCAGAAACACAATAAAAATTCAAGAAATGCTCACCAAAGAAAGGCACGCACGGTGGATTAATAGACCTGAGTTTTGCCAAATATTTCTTATAGTGATCTTCACTTAATTCATGAGCTTCTTCTAAAATTTTCTTTTGGCGACTTGGTATTTGCTACAATAAAAAAAATAATATTTAGGAAGCGTAAGTTTACAAAAGGAATCGCAGATTTTGCCCCCAAATGCCAGGCTAAGAGTAGCCCAAACACAACAGTATCAGTTTGCTAAGAATGATGATAACTGTTTCAAAGACACTATCTTCATCGATCCTAGAAGTTAGGGTGTGTGTGTGTGTGTGTGTGTGTGTGTGTGTGTGTGTGAGAGAGAGAGAGAGAGAGAGAGAGAGGGAGAGAGAAATCTAGTTTACCTTGCAGTTCTTTACACAGTTACGAGAGCATTTAATTGTATGTTATATACAAATAAAGTGCTGAGAGGTTTTTCATCTTCTAACCTAGCCCAGGACCTGTGAATGCATTTTAACGAGAATGCCTAATTTAAAAAAGTGCAACCAATTGAATACAAAATTTAGACTATTCCATCTTTTAAACTGTTACTGAAAAGACATATGAGGCACTTTAAAAATTAAAGAACACGATTATTAAAATCCTGATTCTTCATTTAAAAAACACTTACACAAACCTACCTCAAATGTGTGGTCTAGTCTGTAAACAGGTGAGGAGTTCATAGCACTGACAACCTCAAGGACACCGTTGAAGTTGTTCAGCTCTTGAAAGACTTGTAGAATCTCAATTATTCGACTCACCACAGCTACTCTTTCTTCTAAGTTTTCAGTTTCTACAATACATCTGGGAATCAAAGACAAACAATGAATTAAATGTGTAGTTTCCCCAACAAAGGTATGATTTAAGGAATTTAGTAAATAAAACAATGTAGAGTGGGGGGATGGTTACAGAGCAACTATAGAGAATATATACTCAGAATGACGGGTAAATAGTAAGAGACTGGATGATAAGGAGTGCCTACAGTAGGGAATGCTGCCCTTCACTATTTTTCACATTGAAACAGCAAAACAGTCAATCACTTTCCTACTCTGTTAGAATTAACTGATGAGCCTAACATCTTGTTGAATGTATGCTTGGTCTTTGGGATGTGGGTGTGTTCTAGGGGAATTTATTCTGGAACTCAAAAATTCTGTGCTTCCTGTTCATCTAATTGCAAGATTTTAGAGATTAACGTTTTTTTCTTTGACATACAGAAATAATTAGCTACATTTCTAGGAGCTGCTCTTCAGAAAAGCATTGAAATGTTAAAAAGTCAAAGTATTTTACCATAATCAAGAATAAAAATTTTTAAATTACTCAGGAAGATAAAAAAGTCAAAAACATTTTACATTTAAATACCAAGAACCCTTGGAAGGTACGAAATTCCAGTAAACAGCTAAAAGGAAGTGTACTATGCTCAAAAAGAGGAAACTCCTCCATGAGCATTTACTAATATTTGAGAGAATTCTTTAATTTACCAATCACCCAGACAGGAAAAAGGCATTTTAAACTTGGGTTTTAATAATGTAATATTAAACAACTTATAATCTAAGAAAAAACAGAATGGAAGAATAAATATAAATCAATATTAAACATTTTTTAAAATGTAAAGGTGAAAATTACATTATTCTCCAATGAGGGTAACCTGCCACCAAGAAAAAAAACTATGGTAAAACTATCAAAATAAATTTGCCTGTCATCAAATTAAGCATAACATGTTTACATGTTTAAAGCAGCTGGATCTCTACAAATACGTCATCTGCTGGCTAACTAGTTAGCTGGACATTTAAAAAGGTACAAGTATAACATATTTACATCTTTTATTTAACTATTTCAGTTGATATTACCTAGGTAGACAGACTGAGATCACCTGTGCAGTTTTTGTAAAAGCCAGGTAAGTCTGGGGTGACTTATCCATAGGTGACTCCAGTTCTAACGTACACGCAGCACAGCAAACAAACAAGAACCCCCCACACTGAAAAGGCCAACACTAGAACCCTTTGCACCGTTGGCGGGAATGCAAACTGGTGCAGCTACTATGGAAAACAGCATGCAGGTTCCTCAAAAATTAAAAATAGAACTATCACATGATCAATCCTCCAATTCCACTTTTGGTTATTCAAAAGTACTGAAGTCAGGGTCTCGAAGAGATATTAGCACTCCATGTTCGTTGCAGGGTTTGTTCACAACAGCCGCAATGTGGGAACAATTCAGATGCCCCTCTACGGATGAATGGATAAAGAAAAGGTGGTCTACGCACATGACAGAATATTACTCAGCCTTAAAAAAGAAGAAAATCCTACAATATGTGACCACACTGATGAACACCTAAGACGTTATTCTAAGTGAAATAAGGCAGTCACAGAAAGACGAACACTGCATGATTCTGCACACATGAGGTATCTAAGATAGTCCAAATTATAGAAGCATAGGACGGTGATTGCCAAGAGCTACGGGAAGCAGAAAATAGGGAGTTGCCAACCAGCATGTATAAAATTTCAGTTACGCAGATGAATAAATTCTAGAGAGCCACTGTACATTATGCCTATAAATTTAAAATAGCGTATTATACATTGAAAAAATTTGTTAAGAGGGTACTTCTCATGTTACGTGCTCTTACAACAACTTAAAAAAATAAGAAAAAGGAAAAAGTGCAGGAAATGGCCTTCTCTTCGGTCATCTGTTAAAAAAATAAGAAATGAAAATAGTCTGTCTTATCGGTTGTTTCCTCTTTACAGACATAAATTTTAATTATTATGATAGAAAGGTCTTGTCTGCATACTTAAGTATAGTTACTTAATTTGATAATGAAGAAATCAGGAAGCAACATTGAGAGGGCAAATTCTAAAGTTTTACTTTTTTTTTTTTTTTAAGATTTTTAAATTTTATTTTAGAGGGAGCAAGAGAGCAGGAGGGTGGCAGAGGGAGAGGGAGAGAGACTCTCAAGCAGACTCCCTGCTGAGAATGGAGCCCGACGTGGGGCTTGAACTCACAACCCTGAGATCATGACCTGAGCTGAAATCAAGAGTCGGACACTTAAAGGACTGGGCCACCCAGGTGCTTCTCAAGTTTTACTTTTTAGAGGTTAAGAGATAATAACATAAAAGAACGCAAGTGACCTGGAAGGCTTATTTCTCTTTAGGAATTGCTTTCAAGTTTTTATCCACGTTCTAGCTTAGGTTCCAGTCATTCCCTATAATTCTAGTATGATCCGTGGAAACCTCACATCACACTTCTAAATATTAGTCAACTAATCATATTGTATTTACTCAGAAAAAAATATGGCCAATATATAAAATGCCACTCTGTAGCCCCAACTATAAAATTGCATTGAGATTCTGGACTGCCGCTATCACAATGTAAGCAGCTCTGCTTACCCACTCCTCAGTGAAACTGGTGAAAATTATACATATATAAAAAATATAATGTAATATATATATAAACACCCCCTCCACATTTAAAGTCTCTGGAAATGGCCCTGAGAGCAAATGGCAAATGAAGAAACATACATTTAAGAAAATCTGCAAAAATTCAGTAAGGGAGGCAAGAGTTCATGGCATTGGAACCAAACCCGCCCCTCCTTCCTCCAGAGACCCTCTTTCGGTGGAGGGGAAGAGTCTACTGCAAGAACTGCAGCCAGAACTCAGGCCTCCCTCTCCACCTGGCTCCCAGCTGGAGGGGTTTCTTCTCCGGGGGAACAGGACTTCAGCATTTCTCATCTAGTCCCCAGCTGCCCGGTGGCTGAGGCTAAATTCCTGCTGAGCGCAGCGGAGGAGTGGGGACTCCCTTCTTCTGCCAAACTCCTACATGGAGCACAGGCTCTCCCTAGAATGACAGTTTTTCCCCGGTTCCCGAGGCAGTGGTTCCATGCCAGGAGAGGTGAGCAAAGAGGACCTCGCACATCACCCCCAACCACGCATTCGGCTCCTAGAGCAGGAATGTTCAGAGAGGCCCGCCATCAGCCTGAGCCCAAGAGGCCAGGCTCAAACAGCTTCCACTCTCGTCACTTGCAACCAACTGTGGGAAGTTTGAACCTAAGTGCTCTCGAGAACAATGAAGGAAGGTTGTGGTGAAGACGATAGGGAGATTCACGGATCTAACTGCCTAGACTGTCGGTCGACTAGTTTGCAGGAGAGAACCAGGGAAAAAGAGCTGGAAGGAGTCGTCCTGGGGTTAGAACAAACGTCAAGAAACCTAAGAAACCATTCCTTAACAGGAGTCACGACTGGATTGGATTAGTCTGTAGAGCAATTTATCCCATTAGGGAAATTGTTGAAAACACTAGAGCAATCAGCCGGCAGTTAGTGGAGTTTAACAGCTGGGTGTGGTCAAGAAAGTCGCCAAAGAAATCCCTATACTGCTGCCTTCTTGGGGTGACTGTGGACTTACCCAAATCTGTACCTCTCAGAAGAGGAACTTCTCAGCTTAACATCTCAGTGTGGAGGGAGTTGGGGGGATAAGGCCTCATTTAAATAATCCAGCTGATCACTAAATAAACAAGCAATAACCATAACAAACTCTGGGGGGGGGCACCCACAAGTTGCTACAATGTATTATCTAAAATGTCAAGTTTCCAACAAAGAATTAGGAGGCATGGAAAGCAACAAGTACAGTGGTCCCGCCCCATCTGCGGTTTTATTTCCCAGTTTCGGTTGCCCACAGCCAGCCCTGTCCTGCAGACGGTCCTCCTCTTGAGGTGCGGTAAGAAGGTCATTAGCAGCCTACGGCCACGTCACATTGCCTGGGCATTCACGTCACTTCACCTCACCGTGTAGGCATTTTATCATCTCACATCATCACAAGAAGGGTGAGTACAGTACAGGAAGATATTTAGAGAGAGAGAGAAACCACATTCACATACTTTTATTATAGTCTATTGTTATAACTGTTCTATGTTATTAGTTATTGTTATTAATCTCTTACTGGGCTTAATTTATAAATTAAACTTTATCATAGGTATGTATGTATAGGAAAAAGACCTAGGATACATAGGGTTCGGTACTACCCATGGTTTCAGGCATCCACTGGGGGCCTTGGAACACATCCTCCGCAGATAAGGGGGAACTACTGTATGACCCACTCACGGAAAAAAAAAGCAGGGAACAGTAACTGCCTGTGAGAAGGACACAGATTTAACAGAAAAAGATTTCAAAGTAGTCATTATGAATATGTTCACAGAACTAAAGGAAAGAAAGCATGATTTTAAAAGTACAGGAAGACAGGATAACAATGTGCAGCACAGAATATCATAAAAGACACAGCAATGATGAAAGGAACCAAATGGAAACTCTGAAATTAAAAAATACGACAGTTAAATAATTTACTAAGGGGGCTTAATAGTACATTTGAATTGGCACAAGAAATAATTAGTTAATTTGAAGATAGGCCTATCGTTCAAAGATGAAGGCAAAATAAAGATTTTCCCAGATAAACACAGAATCAGTTGCTAGCAAACCCACCATACGAGAAATACTAAAGCAGGTTCTTTGGGCTGACAGTGAGGAACCCCAGATGGTAACACAAATCCACAAAAACGAAGAGCAGCGGTAACAGTAAATCTGTGAATTTTGAAATCTGTAAATATGAGACACTGTAAGTGCATATTTTTTTCTCACTGCTTAACTGATTTAAAAAGCAACTGTATAAAATAATGTGTATGTAATGAAATGTTGGACCTATAAGATATATCTATGTAATATATTGCCAGTAACTATACAGAGGAGATGGGTGAGAGCAAAGCTTTAAGGGGCTAAGAAAATAATAACAAATGGTAAAGCAACAACTGTTACAATATATTATTAGATTTGCATCATTATTATATGTAATACATATTACAATTATACCACAAAAAAGGGAGACAGGGACTAGAGCTCTGTAGGAGGAACATTTCCATCTCTCCCTGGAATTAAGCTAGTATAAATCTGAAGTGGATTCTGATAAGATGTAGATGGTAAACCTTAAAGCATTCACTAAACAAACCCTCAAAAAATCATTAATAAAATAAAAATGCTACATTAGAAAACTATTCACTCAGTGCAAAGGAGGGGAGGAACAGAAAAGAACATGAGACATATAAAGATAGAACTGCATTTAAAATCATAATCGCTGACTGCTAGGAAATGTAAGAATGTCAGTAATACTTACTTCTCAAACCACAGAGTGAGGTTAGTGGTATGCCGGATCATTTTTAGAAGATTAGGAGAATTAATTTCTTTGTCTTCTTTTGTCCACACACTTCCAACTAATTCTGATGGCTGTACAGCTCTAAAATCAAGACATAATTCTACATGATACTTTTCCCTCTAGCATGCTGTTTTATTAAGTAAATGAGGTAAATAAAACTAAACTCCCATCTAAGCCTTCTTTTTACACCAACAGAAAGGTTTATGAAGACAAGGTATAACAAAAGTTTATAATTAAGGGTATTTTTCTATAGATTAAAAAATATTTTTATGCATGTACCTGTATATTTATTACTTTATAGTAGCATTTTGCCTTGGGCAACATTGAGATTTTTTCATAATATCTTTCCCAGCACTTATAAATACTATTTAATGAATTAGGGTGGCAATGTAATTCGGGGTAGTTCTTTTTAAATAATGATATAATAATCATTTCATTGAGGATATAGTAATCACTGCAATTCATAAATCTTTTTTTTTTTTTCCTCTAAAGGAGAGGGGAAAACCCTATCAGAGAAAGGTCTTGGGAAATAAAATAGATTCTAACATTAGTTTTTGGGAATAGTGAGGATCTTTAGAGTGGACAGAGATTTATAAATTTAGTTCTCTTTTTTTCATTTAGTTATTAAAAAATACTCTGCAATTCTAACTTCTAAATAGTCCCCATTTAAATGAGAAATGGACTTTCTGAGACAGTTATGTCAATGTAGAAAAACTAAAAAAGGCTATGACTGGCCATGACTTAAGTTCACAACTACAGGGGCGATAGCTAGCTTACTGAGCCCCGACCTTGTTTTGGGCAATGTGCTAATAATCACTGTATATATATTGACTATTTTCAATCTCACAACAGCCCCAGGAATAGGTACTATTATTAGCCCCATTTTAATCTTGAAGAAGCTAAGGGACAGTGATTGAAGTTAAACAAGAAGGCTAAAGTTGCCCAAGGATACCAAGCCAGCGATTGGTAAAGCCAGGATCTGCTCTTAGCTTTACCAGCTCGGAGTGACTGCAAACAGAGAAAAGCTGTAAATCCAGGCAGAGCAGGGGGATGAGGGAGTGAAAGGAGGGGAGGCCTTCTATGCAGCAAGGCTTTATTACTGCACGCTTCACGTACCAGCTCATTTATGTCTTATAACATTCCTATGAGGCAGAAAACAGTATTTCATTTAAAAAATTAACTCCTTTGAAATGATTTTTCAGCTTGAATGTCAAATTACCTACCGATATAGATCTGATTCAAGTAAAGTGAGTTGTCGAGCAATTTCTATTGGGTGTAAGGTGAGCAGGTCAAAAGTCTCTATGTGCCCAGGCCTGCTTATATGCCACTCAACTGTGGGAGGTGAACTCTGAAATGTAATATTATGACCTGGTCCATTGTCTCTTGCAATTTTTTTCCTTTGGATTATTTTAGTGATGGATTCAACCCATTTTTTCATTGCTTTACCTGAAACACATTACATTTTAAATGACATTTAAATACTTTTCACTCGATATTTTATTCTTTTAAAATATTTTAAAATCAGACAAGTGATACTTAAATATATCTTTGCTATTACAAAGTTCAAATGATCAAAACAAAAAAATGGAAGTTCCCCTTTACCATGCCCCTGTTCCCAATCCCAATCTCATTCTTCTTCACATGGGTAACCAGTGTTAATAGTCTGGTATATATTCTTCCACATCCTTTTGAAATATAATTAGAAAGTAATTTATTCATAGATTTTTCACCTCTACTGTTCTGAACTTCAGTTCAAAATATTATTTTATAATCCTCCATAGAAAAAGATGTATCTTGCACACATAGGATTTATAAGGATAGACTATACACCTTCACTGTTAATTAACACTGCATTTTATAAACCACACAGTGCCAGAGGATTGATTCCATCATGATAGTGTGCGTTTCTGATGTGGCTCTGCTTTGTACTCTGCCTGAAAGTACTCTTATTGAACCCTGTATTTTCTGATTCTCATTTAGAGTGCACTATGGAAATTAGAAACAAGTTTGTCTAGGACATTCTTAGACCTATATGATCATAGAATCTTTAAAACTCAAGGGGAAACTTTGGCATCATTGAGTCTTACTCCATATGTTACTGATGAGGAAACCGGAGTCCACAGAATCAAAGTGGTTTTGCCCAAAGTCATGTATCTGGTGAGTGGCAGTGTTCAGAACAGAACTCTTGTTTCTTGGCTCTCGATTCGATCTGCCCTGCAGCCTCTCTGATGCATGCTCTGTTCCCCGAACCGGGGCCCAGTCACTGGCGCTCTGACGGCACACCAGTTCCTAACTGTGCTCTGATACACATACCTTCACGTAAGTGCAAAAACAGCATAAATCAAGATTTTTTCCTATCCAATTCCAAAACAATCCCTACGTTGATTTACTAGATGAAAATACTTTGGGTCAACAGGGTGATTATTGAGCAATTTGTAGGTCAAAATGTTGTTTGATGAAAATTTTTGACTTTTTCAAATGGTTGTGCTGCCACTGTTATAAACAACTCTTAACACTGAACAATGACATCAGTTGATAGTCACCATATTGGCACTTTTATTACATATAAAACTAAGCACTTAAAAAAACCATACCTCTCACTGTTCCAATAAATTCTTCCATTCGCTGCAAAAGATCTGCATCCCTTTCAAAATCATAGAAGTGGTGCTCTACCCAATGCCGACATACATTTAATACTCTATGGCATTAACACAGAAGAAGAACTGAATTACATGGGAACTCAGATGTAAGTGTTTACCGTGATGAATCGTATAAATTAAAACAGAGTAATTCTTTCCAAATTAAATAATTTTATACGTGGCTTACCACTTTCAAAATTCTATGTTAATGAAGACTTATACAATAATTTCTGATAATTGCTCTTCACTCGTTTTACTTGTTACCTCCTCCTTGCTTGGGCAAGATCCTTATTTACTTCAACTCTGAAACAAGAGCTCAAGGCAGACTTCCCCAGTTATCTCATTACTGCTTACCGCAGCTGTACAGGCTGTATGTATTCTTTTCTAAACCTTTTTAGTTCTGCACTCAAGGGCTGATCTCCATTCTCTATGGCTATGCGATCAGCTTCTGTTGGCTCAGGCTCTGGAATTTCAAACCTAACATAAAACAGAACAAACTAATGAAAATACTAGTAATATCAAATTATACAAACAGAAAACGACACACCTTTTCACTAGTCAGCACAATCCAGAGAGCACTGTGAAAATTACTACAGATATACATACACATCAGTGAAAACAAGTAAGGCTTCTATAATATAAAAGGTAATGATCTTATTTTAATTTTTAAAAAAGAAATTAGTACTTGCCAATATAAAAAAACCCGAGAAAGATAATAAGGGATAAAGAATACATGTAAAGTCTAAAAATACAGTGATTGTAAAGTTATGGGACTAGTGTTCATTTTTGGCTCGTGTAATCAATCTGAATCAGCTACCATAACACTTTTTAAGAGTAATCCTTAAAGAGTTGACTGTTCCTTGGGTAGCTGAAACACGTTCCTTGATTATGGTGTTTGTTCACTGATAAGCTCCATTTTCTTCAACATGTGATGTATTTGAAAAGTTCTGTTTAGAACACTTAAATCATCAAAATTTAAATTTTCAGAACCTAAATTATACATTTTTATGTAGTTCTTTTAACTTGACTAATTCCATAAATTTGAAATTTCAAGTGCTGGGTTTCCATGTAAAACAGAATGCTTATTTCTGTACTTTAGTAATCAAAACTCAAAGATTATTATAAAATAAATGGTCACTGAAGAGATGTTACTTCTTTAAAAAGTACTCATGGACTACAATTTAAAGCTCATACAATTTATTTCTGAGAAACATAGAGGATCTTAGCTCAATCTCTTAAAAAAAAAGAATTTAAACATTTTACATTAACAGACCTTTCTATTATAAGACTCAGTAGTTCTTGAGGTTTACAAAAGGATCTGTATGTTGTAAGAAATGTCCGAACAAAATTGGGATCTAAGAAGAAAAAGGAAAATTATCTTATTAAAATCTTTTGATTCAGAATGATTAAAGCTTTATTATTAACATTTTCAAAAGAGATGAAACAGTCAATTTTAAAATTCCCAAAATGTACTGACCACACAGAATGCTTCGGACTTTATAACAAACTGCTAGCTTGAGTGCTTCCTAAATTAGTGTCAAAACCATTGTTACTAAGATTCTGTATCAACTTAGTTCTTGACCTCTGTACCCTCTGACTAGCTGAACTTTAACTAAAGTCCTCACGGGCTGCAGGAACGCAAAGAAAGGCAAAGAGCACGGGAACAAGCTCCCACCTACTACCTGGATCTCAGAACATCTCCAACTGGTTTCTATCTCCCTCGTGAAGGGAAAGGCCACAGCAGTAACCCGTTTCTCTTTCTCACGTCCAGACTAGTTGATCTAGGATCAGTTATCTAGATTCCTTTAAATCACATTAACAGAGCGTACAACTAGACGTCGGATCTTATAATGCTGTAGATGAACTTCAATACAGTTTCTCAATGATTTTATTCGCGAGAGGTCTTAAAACTGCTAAAAGAAGCTGACCTGTAAGTTATTAAAACTACTAAGTGTGTGAGAATGTGCATCTGGTTCCTTTCACAACTTAATTCCTTTATTTCAAGTAGTCATGCTAAGAGTTCAATCGTAAGAGCAGCAGTCTCCCACCCCTTCCATGAGTGGACCTACTTTTCATGCACATCTCCATGATGTGAATCAGGAGGCTGCCTGAGTGTGATCACTTCCCCAGCCCGGCTACTCCAGTCTCTCCTTGACAGTTTTCTCCCAAGTTGTGGAGAAAGGCTGCTGTCATCAGCACAAGAGACCAGGGCTGTCATTTTCTGCATAGACAAGGGGAGAGACATCTTCCCACAACGGGGGGGAAAATCACTCCTTTCTATAACTCCAATTTCATCAAGGTCCACATTTAGTTGTAAGGCATTAAAAAGAAGGAGGGGAGAATTCACTGACTTTTTATTGGGAGCACCCTTTCCCTACCTTACCTTACGGACTGGGTAAGCTCTAATTTAACGATGAAGTCACCGAGAGCAGCAAGTACCTTTATTTTTGTTAGGCTTCACACTGCGGATCCTTTGTGAGTACAGGGTCTTTTATTAGCACAGGATTTACCAAGAATCAGAGTCAATTTGTTTGGAAAATTTCTACTTAGGCTGATTCTGTCTGATTAAGAACCATGCTAAATTTAGCCTTAACAAAAAATGATAATATATTAAACTCCCTCCCCCAAAGCAAATGTATGGATTTATCATAGAAATCTATTCCTAATCTATTGGTATATGTGGTCATCAAGATAATGAATTGATTTAAATATCAGACAACCTTGAAGTTATAATGCATTTTTAAGTTAAAGAAAATTCACAGAATAAAAACATACTGGTTTTAAATGCCCCTCTTCTCCTTTACCTTCCAAGTCTAGTGGGTCACTGATAAAAGTAATTTCAATATATACAATCCTTTAGTAATTTCCTCTCTGTTGGTATCTTATTGTTTGTCTTCAGTTACAGAGTTCCTCAAACGTTAAAGACTAATGTCTCATCCAGAAGAAAAGATTTTAGAACAGAAGGCTGTACAAGATTTTAAAACAGAGATTTATATCGATTTCATCACAATCCTCCCTTTCAAGAATCTACTTCCTGTTCTGCAAATCTATTTGTAAGGTGAGGCTACTCAAAACATCATATGTCTAGGATGCAAAAGCAGTGGCCACTGTAGAGATGCTGAGCTGTCCCTGAGGGAGAGCAAGCCCAGACCCATCGTAGAGAGTGTTCCAAGTATCCCTGAGCTGTATTCTAAATTTAGCCTGGCCCCTCCTTTTTTTAAAGGAACGTTTATTTCAGTCTAAAAGTCTAAAATCAATATTCCGATCCATTTCTCCTCAGATGCCACCTAAGTTAGGCTAAAAAGTTGTGGGATATCAAAGGTACTTTTAAATTGAAAAACAGAATAAAAGCAAGTTCTAACTGAATTATTCTATTTATTTATTTATCCATTTTGAGAGAGCAAGTGAGAGAGAGGGAGACAGAGCGAGAAGAGCACAAGCCAGGGGGAGGAGCAAAGGGAGAGGGAGACTCCCCACCAAGCAAGGAGCCGGGCGTGGGGCTCCATCCCAGGACCCCGGGATCATGACCTGAGCTAAAGGTCATGATCTGAGCTGGCTTAACTGACTGAGCCACCCAGGCGCCCCTAAATAATTTTTTTAAAGAAAACTGCCTATTTTTAAAGGCAAACTACTTTAAAATGGTCTTTTCATCTTCAACCAAAACATCTGGTCATTTCAGACCTTAGTAACCGATGACAACACTGGGAAAGTCATGATACGCCTCAGTGCCACGTCAGTCACACGGGGATCATATCGATTCCTGGTATCTGTTATGTAACGTTCTCAAAGGGCACTCACATAATTTATTCCACATGACTTCTGTGAAGTGAGTGGCGCTGATGTTTTTCCTTTCTACATGTGAGAGAAGGAGCTAAGACTTATCCAAGGTCACACAGTAGAGGGGCAGAGATGGAGCCAGAACCTAGACTGCGTGATTCCTAATTTTATGGTTTTTTCTACTGTATCACATAACCTCTCTGGATTAAAGGATCCCTTCCAGTTTCCACAGCTGTGACATATAAATACAAAGAACAATTCCATGAGTTATGTAATCAATATACAAACAAATAAATGATTAATTCAGAATGTAGTGGCAAACTGCTAATCCGGTTAACGGCACTAGAAAGTCACTGAAAAACTAGCAGTCCAACTGTGATTCTGTTAATTCTTGTTAAGCCTTCTCCCAGATCTTAGGAAGCAGCAGCTGTACCTTCCTGCACACTGTATTCAGAAGAGGAGTCTGTGAAGCGGGCAGCGAAATAAACACTCCCACAATCATCACTGTTGTACTAAATTCTAAAGTGACTCAAGTTTAAGTTGTTTTTAGCTTGATTAGAAATAAGAGCAGTCTTGCCAAAAAGAAAAAAACCAGCAGAAGCTAAAAATAAACCAAGAAAACTTGGCAAAGGTTTAAGGACTTTCAAAAACTATCCTACAGGCTGCATATATTCCCAGGCTTGTATTGATTTAGACTCCATTTTTAGTCTCGAGTGGTGCAGAACTGCTAATGAATGAAAAGCATGAACATCTGTTTTGAGGACATGACATCTGTATTGGAAATTTTACACAAAAAAGGGTACAGAGTCCAGAAGCTCTTTTTATCTCTATTAACTTCCCCCCCCTTCAGTGATTCTCACATGTACTATGTCACACTAACCCCTGGAAACCTTTACCTTATGGATGATGTGAAGAACTAAGATAACTGAGTATTTTAAAAATACTCACCAATAAGTACAGATGGTATAATTTTCTAAGAAAACAATCGCCTTTATCAGGCACTGATAAAGGCTGAGTGTTACCCTGGCTCTGTTGGTTGTGGGGCAGCAGCTATCTACCTGTGTTATAAAATGAGGTTTCAGAGACAGATGGAAGGCAAACACATAACAATACAAAAGCCAGGCTGCTTTGGTTTTAGAACATAAGCACGAATATTTGCGGAGAACATAAAATTGGCTATTCTGACAGTCTCTTTCTCTGTTTACCACTTGCTTGTGGATGTAAATTCCACAAACCTCTTTCTCAAATATAACCCCAGTTGAATTTCAAATGAGCAATGATAAAAGCTTCCTAGTGGTACTTCTTCGTTATTATTTCTACCGGATTCTCAAAGCCCTGCACGAAGTTTTCCAACAAGCTCACTATGCCTCCTCCCCTCTATACAACCTCTCCAGACAAACGGCTGCCGACTCTCCCGTCAAATCCCTGGTCCAGGTTATTCCAAACAGGAACTGCAGGGACTTTTCTCTGCTGGTCTTCTAGCTGCCTTGTCTCCTTCACTTGAGAACTATTCTTTAGTAATACTTCACCGCACAGTTCTGCAAAATTTTAGGAACTCAAAATATACCTACGTTAATGTTCAGAAGACAGTAGGTTAAATTCGAGGTGATAATTCAATCCTTTCTTCTTAGGTACCTATTTTGATTGACACTTGACATTTTATTTGGCAAGGTCAATGAAAATTTATGAAATATTTGTTCCATGGAGTTATTTATGTCAAGAATGCCCCTCCCCCACCACCATAGTGAACTGCTGTTAATCAGGATGTCTGTTCATGTGATAATTTTCCCTTTAATACAGCCATTTAAAAAGCCACAAGAAACAATACGCTTCTCAACAAGGATTTATAAACAATCACTCTTGAATTCCTTAAAAAAGGAAACAGACGCTATGCTGACGCACAAACACTTAAAAAAAATTATCAGAGAGTTTAAAAATAGAACAGCACTGCCCTATAGATCGAAATTGTTCAAAAGATTTTTTTTTAAAGTGAAGACACCCAAACTGAACTTATATAGGCCACAAACTCAAAAGAAAGCTAATGCAGGTTTCTAAGGATTTTCTGAGGGCGTAAAATAGCAATAAATGCCTGAAAGAAAATGATCAACTGGCTTAAGTTTTTTCAGTACCATTTTTAGAAAAGAGTTCACCACATATGGGAAACACCTTTTTCCCATACTTCAATATGAAAAGCTTTTACTTGCGTATAATATCAGTTCTAAATTTCCCCCACCCCAAGGTCACCTAATTTCTCTTAAAATAAGACTATCAAACCAGACACTCCATTACCAAACACTTCTTTACTCATGTCGTTTTAAGTCTCAATAATTAATTTGTACTTTATTTCCTTTCTGTAACTCTGAAACAGAAGTAAAATTCCTACTCTCATCTCTTCTTTGCGTAGATTGCTTTGTGCTCTCTTACGGTAGGTAAGGAAAGTCTCTTCATCTTCTTGCCAGATTCAGAATGATCTAACTAGAGTAGTGTCCCTTCTCCAGCATTTGAAATGGATTCCAAAGTTCTGATGCAGTTAGCAAATTAGTCTATGTCCAGAAAATACTGGATCTGACAAGCTATAAATCAGATTCCACATAAGACCTTTTTAAGGGTCTTTTAAGCGACAGTTAAGCACTTTCTAATTTACCTAAATTTAACTTTTTCTTCCAGAGAGCTCTCCTTTACAGAGCAAGCACCACCAGTAGGCTGGGTTTTGTTAAAAATTAAAATTATGATGCCCAATATCTAACTGTATACTAAAACGTATGCATTAAAATGGAAGTTTACCTACAGTCAGAGATCATTACCTATTTAAATAAGAGAAAAAAATTACTCTGCTTAAATCTCCATAGTAAACCTGCGTTTGCCCAATAAGGAACAAGCCATTTATATTACTGGCAATTCAAACCAATCAATAAATTCTCATTATTTTTATTATTTGATACACATATAAAACATATTATGTTTTAATAATGAAAAAAATGTGCCTCACATGAGTCACTGTAACATGGTGAAAAGTACAGTCTATTAAGAATCAAGAAACCTAAGTTTTAGTCCTCATTCTGCAATTAATTAGTATGATTTCTGGAAAATCATATGCCTTGTGTTTTGTGTATTAGTTGAGGGACTGGTCATTTTATCTAACACTGCAAATCTATAGCTCTGTTTCAAAATTATTGTTAAAAACACTTGAGGGATCAAGTTGGCTAAAGCCACAGTGAAGTCTGAATTAAGTAAGGTTAAAAGTTTTTCTTCTGGCTTTTATGACAATTTCTGACCAACCCATAACCTAAAAAATGTCTGTAAGTGGTGCTTAGTGGATATTAAATTTTCTTATATATTACAGCTAATGTCTTTTATTATAATTCTGTACAACATAATAAAAATGTGCAAGTTAAATTTTAGCCTTTATTTCAGCCCATTTTGCAATGAAGGTTCTCCAATAAAAATATCTACCAACCAACCCCCCCCCCCCCACCGCAAATAGAGCAGACCAATAATTCTAAACACAAATGGTAATGATCTGTTATTACTGTAGTGAGGCCTCAAAGTACATCTGAGCTGAAGAGACCTTAAAAAATAATTGCTTTCATATTTTACGAATTCATAGATGATGTTTTAAAAATACATTCCATATTGCCAGTAACATGTTCAGTGACAGAGCTTACAGAGGAGCTAAATAAACTAGTAATTAATACCAATTTGTAGGTACTGTGAACCACAACTCATGAAAGCTGCTTGTGTATTCCAGTTACACCAGTAATATACCTTAATGACCTATGTTAAAATATTCAATGAAGCTTCAAAAGACGATAGAAAAGAAAAATCTAAAAAAACTTGGCCACAACACTTCTAAAACCAACAGTGGCATTTTATTCCTCAAGAAATTAATGAAAGAAAGTTTTGAAAAACTTTAATTTTTTAAAAAAGCAAAACAATCTTGTCAATTTAAATGTGAATACACTTAACTTTGCAAAGTCCTATAAATCTCGAAATATCAGTGTTTTATACTAATTAGAAGTAAAACCATTGAAATTCCATTCTATGCAAAAGCTAAAAGTTAATATAAATAAGAGCAACTATCAAAAGTAATTAATAAGACAGCACGGCAAAATACTAAGTCTACAGGCTAGGCTAGCATCGTGGACATTAAGGAGAGAAAACTGCCAAGACTCCAGAAAAACCCTCAGCTACGTTTGTTCAAGTTTTGTTTTAAAGTGTCCTCATTCAAAAAGTAAATAAAAAGCACAGTTCCCAGAAAATATTTAATTCTAGTTCTGCAGCTGCTTACTAATAATCCTAGTTAGTTCTGTGAAATGCAGCAAGCAGTTAAAAAAAAAAACAAAAACCTTTATCATCAACAATCGAGTTTTACAGAAACAAATATATTAAAAAATTTGGAATCTGAAAATGCTTCCCAGCTCCAATACCACTGATTTGTGACAGTAACCCCCGGGAGTCCTCCTTAGCACTCTCCACTTACACTGCTCTAGGGGAAGAAAAAAAGTAAAACTTCTATCTTACGTGCATAAAAATCCAAGGATTAATTTTACTCTAAACAGTCTAAGAACTCAAAACAAAGGTATTTAAAATAAAAGGATGAATGGTTTAGAATGCTTATGCTAAAGAAATCAGTGAATCTTCTAAGACCCTTAAAAATCAGAATAATGTGGCAAGAAGAGCAATCTGAGCTTGTATAACCTTAAAAATTCCTTAAAAAGCACAGAAATAAGTATTTTGCAATCACAAATTTCGAGTAATTTAATGAACATTTCTGTAGTTGTATTCTAGATCTTAAGGAGCAAACAGGAGCTGATGAAGATCACAGATAGGTTGGTCACATTAATTACTGAAAATTGTAGCTCTCAAAAAGTTTTATATGTAAAAGAGATCCCAGAAAAATCTATTTCTTTTTCATGTAAAATCCCAGGCAGCCTATTTAACTTTCCTGTGCTTTGATTTGTTTTTTCATTTTTGAGTCAACTCATTTTGAGTCACTGACTACAGAAGTTTCTAGATGAATCCCAGACTAGTCTTCTTGCACTATCTTCAACATGTTTCAGCTACTGCCTGCTACTACCGAATGGAATCTGTTTAGAGAACCCAAACTGCTTTTAATAGCCTACGGAAAACACTAAAATTTTACTATGGAAAAGGCTAGAAAAAGAACTATCAATTAGAGGCCAAATCAAAATCAAAAACAAAACAAAACAAAACCCTGGCTTATTTATCCTAAGACATGTGGAGATGATGAAACATTATATTCATAGACGTGCTTTGATTATCACTGACAAAAATATTCTAACTTGATTTTACTTTTTTGCAAGGAGGCCCTGATAGTTTCCAGGCCATTTAAGTAGTTCTGACTGGACATTTAATAAATTGAATAGATCAACATTATCAAATGCTATTCGTCTTTCTTACAGTGGAGTAGTTAATGGGTATCTTTGAAAGTTTAATTTAACTGGTGCCAGAACAGCTTCCAGAGAGAACTGAGAGCCTATTTAGAGGACTTTAAAAAAGTGAAAAACAAAACCCCCACCTCCCTCAGAAACACACATCTCCTAGAAACAGGAATAAATTTAAGCAAGAAGTATAGGGATGGAGGTTAACTTTCACCTTCAACTACTCAAGAACAGCATTTATAAGAGTTATGTTTGAGTTTATATGTCTTTGTAATACAAAACATTCTTTGAAAGTAAGTTTACATTTATATTTACAAAGAGCTTTCACATGTTGTAGTTCACCTATTCTTTCCAATAACATTCTAAGGCTGCTGTTGCAATGTTGATTTTTGAGATGGAAACTGAGGTTCTGGGACCTTAGGAACTGTGATAAAGTGAGGGTGTAAATCCAGACTTGGTGCTCTTTCCACTATACCATACGCTACAGTGTTGTACAATTTCCAATCTTTTTATTGTGTAGGGAAGCTGAAGGCTGAGGAACATTGGATTATCATGGGTTACTTTACTAGAAGAAATAAAATTACCTTAAAAAAAGAATCATGATGTCTGCTCCTTAACTCTCAAACACTACATTACATTCGATTCAGCCTCCACTAATCTAGGTAGTTTGGACATGCTTGTCTCTAAAAACTGCCCTGCCAAGGTAAAACTGTTTTCTTAAATGACATCGGTCATAAAATGCAAAAAAATATCGAAAACTTTAATGACTTTCAGGACTGCTAAATTTAATTAAGTTTTAGGAACAGGAATTAAGAAAGAACAATGCTGTGCATATCTGTACTACCGGCGCAATTTTGGTGATGGACATATGCTACAATTTTTACTGACTTTATCATCTCAGTAATGGAAAGAGAAGAAAGAAAAAAGAAAAAGAGGTAAAGGTTGTTAACAGGACCCTAATGATGATTTATCACTACTTTTAGTTTTGCTTCAGCCACTAATTGGATAAATCTAGCCAAGCGATTTTATTTTCTCATTTGTAATTCTGGTTGTAAAGTTAAAAATAGTATGTAAATGTGGTAGAAAAAAGTATAAATGGCAGTATTTTTAGGCAAAGGAAAATGAATTCGGAATAACGCGGAGGATCTTTTGTTGTTAGTTTGCTTTCTATTTTAGGCACAATGACCTGTGCAGCAAAGAAATCAGCTGGAAGTAGGAAAATAAAAGTGACAGGCGACTCTTTCTTTCTTACCTGCATACATATGGTATGTGAGCCTCTCTATAAGTTTAATAACAGTTCCCGCTTTGATAATTGGGATTCCAGCCTTGGGCTGCATGTTTTCTTCAAATATTATATTCTCTTCAGAGTCAGGCTCTGCAAATCTATAAACATCGGCACTAGGGAGCCTCATCTGCTCCTCCTTCTCTTCCTGCAGCATCGTCACATCGAGCATCCTCTCCAGCGTACTCCGGTACTGTAAAGATATCAGTGCTGCCATCCAATTGTTTTTCTCTTCAGCTGACTTGGCAGAAAATATAACACTATTTTCATCTTTTAAAATTATTTCAAAAGCATGCTTGTACTCACTGGTGTCATCTTTGTCATTAATTTGTACCTTTCTCATGAAAAACTTTTCTTTAAGACGATACTCTGCGTTGCTAGCACCAGGGAGTCTTGGCTGCCCATGGTTTGATTTACAGCAAATCATTAAGCCATCAAAGAGAAATATGTGTCTTTCATGTTTGGCTCCTACACGTGTAAGAGTTCCTTCCATTATAAATTCATTGCAACACTGTCCAATGTCTTTTCCCTCCCAACCATCAATATTCTTTTGAATCTCGTTCATTTTCTTGATTGCTAGTTGTTTCCCCTTCATTTGCTGACTATAAAACCGACATGCAGATTCACTGGGATAAAGGAAAAAATATTATTAGTACACAGACGACAGACAATCTAGAATTCATGTAAATAAAGGACAATGTAAAAGTACATTTTAAAAAGTTGCAATGAGAAGGTTTTCACTAATTCTCCAAATATATTAGTGTTACAAAACTGTACCATTTTAGGAACTAAAGCAACACAGTAGAGACTTTTTTTAGTGCTCTAAAAAGAACAGTGACTATTGACAAATTCTACTCTATAAATTTAGCTATGGAATGATTATTTCTACCTTGGCTACTAAATATTTAGAATGACAAATATTAAAAAGTAGCCCAATATAGTGGAAAAAATCATTTAAGAGACTTAAAAAATCATTTAGAAATGTTTAAGTGGACAAGACCTAAAGCTAAGAAACATGCACATATTATAATTAAGAAAGTGGAAGCAATGTTATCTGAATTAATACCTCAAGTTACATAATCCCTAAAATAAAGGACACTACGAACTTTACTTTGACAGAACGATGATGATGACATAAAGCTACTCAAGACATTTTTCTGTCTCTCCTTTAGCTTACCAGTTGACTCTCGGGAGGTCTTGTCTGGGAGTATGCAAGGAAAATGCACAAATATGAAAGGTTTTTCAAACAATAACAAATTCTCTTGGCTTTGATGTCACTTCCTCTGAAAGACCAAGCTTGTCACTAAAACTATTTTCTTCATTGTTTACTTGAGGAGGGAACTGGGATCCCTGAATTTACACCAGAATACGCACGGTGAGAGGGAGGGTTATTAAGAAAGTAAAAATATTCACCTCAGTCTTCGTTTTGCAAGACTTTTAGAACATATTTTTTCCATACCACTCTGAACATTAAGCAAAGCTGTTATTGCTTGTTTCAAACATTCCTTGTCTTCTTGATCTTCACTCTTTTCTTCTAACTGCTGCAAAGTCAAAATGACAAAGCTGAACCCGCAGGACAGTTTTGGACAAAAAGAATAAGCAGCTCATTTTAGTCAAGAATGAAAATAACAGTGATTCAACTCTTTTTGCCACAATAAAATTTTTACACGTGTCATAAAGCATATTCTTTTAAAAAAGCGTTTTCTTCTTTATGTATTACTTTCTGTATTAACATGCAACCAAGTTTCCCACATTAAAAAAAAAAAAGCACAGAAGGAGTGTTAAAAGATGTCACACCTTGTGACAGGGAGCAATGTGCAGTTTCTCACATGCATATGACTGAGAAGAAATGAAGGACATAAATTACCTTCTTACCCAGCATAGGATTTGCACAGCAGTAAGCACATAGATGAGATTTTGTTCTCAAGTATGGAATTTGGTCTTAGGTTTCTGATTCCAACAACACTACTGTTGCAGCAACAGGATGGTTAGGAAGATAAATACACAGAGGAAGATGCAACATAGTGGAGAGGAACTTGAAGACACAAAACCTAGGACCAAATTTTGCCTCTACTTCTGTGTGACTTTGGGGCAGATTATCTGACTTCTGAGTTCCACTTTTCTCAACTGTCAAATGAGGCTTGTCAAAAGCCTGCCCTGCCTACTTAATGGGGTTCTTATTAAAAATCAAAGCACTTTGTAAATGGTAATGTACAGTATACGTCTAAGTTGTTTTCTTCTTAGTTCTACTACAGAATTAACATTAGTATCAAGAGCTTTGTCAGTGTCCACAGGTTAAGATTTAAGAGTGAAACTAGAAATGTGCATATTAGTGAAACTCAAGCACATTTTCTATTAGTGGCAAATATACCATATATGCTAGACAGAAAGTCTGTATTTAATAAGGATTGAGTCATCAATAACCACCAATTATCAATACAACAGGTGGCTATAACTCAAGCAAGCATTGACTGAGGTATGAGTTACAATAAGTAACAAGAATTCAGTCAACTTCTCAACCTGTTTCTCGCTACCGAGAAGAAAAAGTTAAGAAATAACATGTATCAGTAATTTTTCATGCAACACTTAAGAACACTTACACTCTATTATAAAGGAAAAGCCATGAGAAATAAAACCATAAAATATTCAAAGTTTTCAATGAGCATAATTATTATTATTTTAAGGATTTTATGTTCTTAAGAGATATTCCTTAAAGATCAACAACACATTCCTTTCCATTTTAACTGATAAAACACATACACACATACTGATGACTTGTGAAAAGTAAACGTATTTCTTACTCAAAGCCTAAACCATTTTATAAAAATAATTTACTTAAAATATCTTAAATGCTCAGGTATTCCAGAAGTAGTAAATACCATATTGTGATGTCTATTTAATGCTCAAGTTTTATTATCCAAATTTCTTATATTAAAACCTCACCATAATTTCAACGAGACACAATCTGCACTCTTTAGTCTCAATTGTGTTGTGTTTCATGATAATCTCCCAGAAAAAAAAAGGGAAAAATGTTTTTTTCCCAAAGGATAAAAAAAACTTTTATATATATCAAAAAATACTCAGATATCATTTACTCATAGTATGGCTCTTCACTATGGCCAGCTAGATTAAAGGAAGTCAATGGCCAAGGGTTCATAAAAGAAAGCTATTAGGCTTTTACTTAATGGATATTACTGGTAGGCTCAAGGCTGGACTTTGGGCATTCTCTCAAAACACTCTCCATCCCTATCGTTCTAAAACTATTTGCCTCTCATATGGCAGTATTTTGGGAGACAAAATGTTACCATTAACCTTACTGAGTTTAGGCTTCCAAGGCAGCAGTCTCACACTGAAGGCAATGTTCATCAAGAAAGGGCAAAACTGTATGTGGTGTAACAAAAGCACCACCAAAGAGAACTATTTCACTGAGTTGTTTCAGAATGTAATCACTCAAACATTCCAGTCAATAGGATACTAGGTAATTTTTTAGTCTTAAAGAGCTGGCACTAAGAGACAGCAGAAAAAAATATTGAGTCCTTCATATTCTATCCTTTTATTTTTTATATTATTAATGCAGGCGAATGTACCTAAAGTCATACAACAACACACAGTTTTAGCACACATAAAAAGAGCATGAAGGTAACAAACCCATTTAGACGTGATTTGTTTTTGTTTTTTTTTAAAAGATTTTCTTTATTTATTCGACAGAGATAGAGACAGCCAGCGAGAGAGGGAACACAAGCAGGGGGAGTGGGAGAGGAAGAAGCAGGCTCCCAGCAGAGGAGCCTGATGTGGGGCTCGATCCCATAACGCCGGGATCACTCCCTGAGCCAAAGGCAGACGCTTAACCGCTGTGCCACCCAGGCGCCCCCCATTTAGATATGATTTGATTTTCTATTCTAAAAATGTTTCAAGCTTCTGGGTCTTTTATCTACAATTTAACTATAGCATTTCAAATATAGAATATACCAATATCTCAAAAATATTGTTAATACATTTTAAAACCACAAACCCAAAGTCTATGTCAAACCCACAAGACTTCACTAACGAAATAATTTTTAAATGCAATTTTCACCTTCATAGCATTACTCAAGCATCTAAAATAAATTTCAATGTAATAAATGACCTTTCTTATAAGCATTTTTGCTTAACATAGCTGACTTAAACTGGGCAATGGTGCAGAATAGTTGAAGCTAACTACCATCAAAGGGGTGGCTTATTGTTGCTACAGAAACGAAGGAGTAGCAAAGAGTTCAACTAATTCACAAACATCTAATGGCTTCCTTTTGTTTAAAAAAACACCAAACCTTTGAATTCATGTTTTTATTTCTAGAAATTAATTTTTCCAACATAAGATTACACAAAATGAAGGAACTGCCATGTGCTTGATGGTGGAGGCAGGCAAGACACAGGATTTCTGGACCTCAGTTCAAGAACCTTTTCAATATACTAACTAAAAAACTGATATAACTTTGAAATACCTATTAAGAAAATATTCACCAAATAAAACCTGTTCCATTCAAATAGGTAAACTGCAATGCACAGGATGACAAAATATATAATCAAGAAACATATTATTATCTAAGGTTTGGGACAGAAAATAAAGATTTGTCTTTATCTTAAATATTGTGTATATATATAAAGAGCTTATCACAGAATGGGAAAACACAAGCAAAGATGGGGATCGTGTTTTGATTGTGGAATGGTTACCTGTATGCTCTATGATGAGATGCTAAGAACAGACTACAAAGTGAAAAATACATGGTCAAATGGTAAATTTAATTTACTAGTCCTATAAATGAGTGTATGGAATATTATCCAAATTATTCCAGAAACAACAAATTAAGCCAACTGCTCCCGACTCTTTACTATCTCATAATTCACACATCCCATTAAAGGCTGAGCATAAGAAAGGCAATAACCACCAACTATTCTTTTACAGTAGCAGCACGACTAAAAAGTATGGGTGAAAAAGATGAAATTCATAACTAAAATGAGATTTAGAGATTGTCTGCAGACTTCAATACTCATACTACTTGTTAAGTTAGAAAGTACATTTCATAATCAGTTCCTTTCCCCTCAAAAGTTCTTTTATGAGTAGTGATGTCATATATGCAGATAATTTTCTTAAAATACACAAAATTTCAACCAGTAAGTGATGTTAACGATACTAACAAAACTTGGTCTTCTCTTAATCAGCCTAAACTCTCATTTCCCCCCAAGGGAAATGGAATAAACAGTACAAATTTGTAGCATAAACAGCATAAATTTATAGTATAAATAGCATAGTTCTTCCATAATTATGATTTATATAATATCCTTATTAAATCAGCTAGTGGTTGAAAATACAAAAATGAAATCTTGAAATATAAATTGTAACATGACTCATAATTCACTGTTTGGAAATAAAGGCAAAATTCTCAAAGCTTTTTGAGCAGAGTCACAAATTTTATTGAGATAATTAAATGCGGTCCTTTGTATACTTTCAGAAACTAGAATATTAATAGCAGCTGCATGGAAAAAAAAAAACTCAAAAGGGCAGATCAAAAAGGGAAAGCCTATCAAGTCCTATTTGGAATGAACTTAGCAAATATTTGCCCTTCACTGTTTCCCCTCCTACTGCTGTAAACACCACAGCTATAACAAATACTGCAGAAAAGCTATAAAAATGCAAGAATTTCCAGTACTCCCACAGATAACAATTATATAATCTGGACAGAATGTAAAAATAACTATTTGTAGGCACTGGAAAACATCTAAAAGAAAGCATAAGCCAGCAGCAGCAATTATTCTTGAAAAGCTACAACTAGCAAGTGTATATACACTGGAGAGATTAAGGCTTTCCCCAACCTCTCATGGCAACACAGTGGGGACGAATGAGAGGAAAAGAGCCCCTACAGGCAGGTCAAAGAGTACAATTTAAGAGGAAATTTAAGGGGGCGCCTGGGTGGCACAGCGGTTCATCGGCTGCCTTCAGCTCAGGGCGTGATCCCGGCGTTCCGGGATCGAGTCCCACATCAGGCTCTTCCGCTATGAGCCTGCTTCTTCCTCTCCCACTCCCCCTGCTTGTGTTCCCTCTCTCGCTGGCTGTCTCTGTCGAATAAATAAATAAAATCTTTAAAAAAAAAAAGAGGAAATTTAAGGGGGAAATCTGGAAATGAATGAACTGCAGAAGGGCTGAAACCCAAAATCTGAAAATAAACTCTCTCCAAGTACCTGGCTGATTGCTAAACCTTTGCATGCATGGGAAGATCCCCAGGAAATCTGGCAAAAAAGCAGGGAGAGACCAAAGAGGAATCTACTCTTAAAAGAGCTTTAATGGATGAGTTCTGAGGCTTTTTAAGAACTGAGTTTATTCCCCAAATGTACGCAGCTCAGGTAGCAGAAAGCTGAAGTCTTACTGGTTTCAGGTGCCAAGGGATAAAGCTTAAAGCTGACAGACCAGCTGCATATTGGAGGGGAAATCTCCGGGTGTAAGGGAACCAGAGAGGCTGTACCCCCAAATCTGAACACAATGTGCCCAAACACTTGTCTGACTGCCAAATCATACATGTGTAGGGCAGACCCAAGAGAATCAGCTAAAAAAGCAGCATATGGAAATCCTAGAAAGTGAAAAGAGATATCAGTTGCTTCACAAACAGAGGAGACAAATTTGCAGCTGAGTCAAGGAAAGTTAACTGCCTACCAAAGTAAAAAACCAATAATCCCAAAACAAGAAACCCAACAATCCTCAACACAATAGAATCCAGAATTGTTAACGAGCAAACAACAGGAAAATGTGACCCATGTTCAGGGAAAAAAAAAAGTCAGTAAATAGAAAACGACTCCAAGTGGGCCCAGATGTTGAATTTAAGAAAAGCTTCAAAGTGGCTTTTATGATCCTGTTCAAAGAATTAAAGGAGAACATGGTCTTACTAAGTGGACAGATAGGGAGTTGGTGGAAACTGTGAAACAAAATCCAAACAGAAATTCTACAGTAAGCAAGATAATAACTAATAGTTCTATTGACAGATTAATAAAAAGGACTAAATTGAAGAACAAGGAAGGATAAGATTTAAGAAAAATGAACAGTCTTATAGATCTGTGGGACAACACAAACTACTTCAACATACATGTAACTGTAGTTCCAGAAGGAGAGGAAATGAAATAAAAATGGCAGAAAATGCAAGTAAAATGGAAAAGCAGTTAAAATCTGAAGTGTGGAAAGGAGTTTGAAACTTTAAACAGGATACCAATCCTAAAAAGTATTAGACATAACACTCATTTATGAAAATAAAATACCTTTTAAAACCATGTCCCTGTTTTTATCAGAGAGAAAATTACCAAAATTATAAATGCACCTCACAGTTTGGTTGATTTAAAATTTAAAATCAGAGTAATACAATAGTCAGAGTAGTACAATAGTTAGCTGTTTATTGTATATTATTACAATGGCTACTGAATTACACTATCCTATGTTTAACTTTAGACATTTAACGTCTGCAGTCATTAGCTCACTGCTTTGAGTCCATAGTTACTGGGTAAGAATTTCCAAATTTAGAAATCTAGTTCAAGGGAATGGAAGCTAGACAGACCTCTGTTGGGCGTACTTTTATGACAGAAGCTATGTTTTCTAAATATTCTCTTATTGCTGGTATTAAGTCATCAGCTCATGGGCAGTATAAAAAATGGTCTGAAGCATATAGCAGTTAAACCAGATGCAAAACATGAAAAAAATAGATGAAAAATGATCTAGAGTAGATGTCTGATATTGTCCAGCTCCCAAACTCAAAAAGCAGCAAACCAAAGCCACTAACAAATGTATATAAGATGTTTGTAGTAAGGGTTTGCAGAGCAGATTTCTTTACAAAGAGCTCTTGGCAGACCGTGTGAAGGCCGCTAGGGGGTGTTTAAAGTGTACGACGTAGCACAATTGATATTTGACTCCTCCAACTTGTTTTGTGTAGCATTAAAAAAAAAAAAAGACTATTTTGGGAGGATAAAACCTCTTAATTTTAACATTTCTCAATCTTTTATGCTAACTTTTCCACTCACTGTACCATTCAGTTCTAAGTTTTTATCTGTAATCCTTTCCCACAATTCCTACACTTAAACATTTGCAGCTACAATTTTTGTAATATTTGCAATCTTATGGGGAAAAAGGGCCAATCTCCAAATCAGTCTGCTATGCAAAAATCTAGAAATATTAGAAAATTTAATGTTAAATTTTGTTTAAAAAAATTTTTTTTTAAGATTTTTTATTTTAAATCTCTACACCCAACCTGGGGCTCAAACTTACAATCCCAAGATCAAGAGTCACATGCTCCACCAACTGAGCCAGCCAGGTACCCCAAATGTCAAATTTTAAAGCAAGAGTCTAACTATGTGAGTCTTCAGATTAAAGCTGTTAAGTGTTCATATTTTCTAAAATAAAGCTTGTGATCAAGATAAACACTGCAATGTTATAACGAAATAATATCAACTACAATACTTACTATTCTGTTGGTCCTCAATTTAAACTTACTTAAAAACACATGGTTGTTATGATGTGTTAAAATTAAACCCGGACATGCTTTCTCTCACTTATTTTGCTAATCTTGTACTTTTTATTAACAATAAAACCTAAGAAAGGTATAGAGATTTAAAGAGTTAAATTTTCTATTTTTTCATTTAAGACAAAGCATACGTGATAACCCCAAACCCAATTATATACACTTAGTCTTTTTTTTTTTACACTTAGTCTTATTCAGATGATTAAGTTAGTAATTTTGTATTCCTGTCCATTTTTACCTACCTATGGTCCATTCTGCCAAAATCCACTGGCTTTTCGCTAGACTTTTTTCCTTCTTTTTTAGATTTTAGTTGTTTATTTCAGAGAGAGAGAGAGGGAGAGCACAAGCAGGGGGAGCGGGGGAGGGGGAAGCAGGCTCCCCACTGAGCAGGGATCCCAATGTGGGCCTCGATCCCAGGACCCTGGGATCATGACCTGAGCCAAAGGCCACCCAGGTACCCCTTTTCACTAGATTTTTGTGACTAAAATTAAATTTTAAAATCTAAGATCAGAATGAAATGATATTAAATTGGCTTAATATAAAATTATATATATATGTGTGTGTGTATACACACACACACATACACACACACACACACATATATATATGGGTTTAAGAAAGTCATTATATACTGGAAAATCAGAAAACCAAAACTGAATACAATTCTACAGCGTACCAAACACTAATTGTAATGGGTTGAACTGTGTTCAGGTTCTCACCTCTGGTACCTGCAAATGCGATCTTATTTGAAAATTGAGTCTTTGCAGATATAATCAGGTTGAGATGAGGTCATATTGGATTAGGGTGGGGCCTACACCCGCTGACTTAGCACCTTTGTAAGACAGAGGAGAAGACTTGGATGCAGAGACAAAAGAAGAACGTGGAGCTGTGACAACAGCCACGTGAAGATGGAGGCAAGGAATTAAGTGATGGCTTCGATAAGGCAAGGGCTACCAAGGATTGCTAGGATCCACCAGAAGCTAAGAGGCAGGATTCTGCTCTAAAGTCTTTAAAAGGGAGTATGGCTCTGCTGACACCCAGTCTCCAGAACTGTGAAAGTACAAATTTCTGGGTTTCTTTAAGCCATGAAGTCTGTGATGCAGGGAGCCCAATGTGGGGCTTGATCCCAGGACTCTGGGATCACGACTTGAGCTGAAGGCAGACGCTTAACGACTGAGTCACCCAGGTGCCCCAGAAATGCACTGTTTTAAAAGGGTTTTATGTCAGAGACTCCACCAAAACAACAACAACAACAACAACAACAACAAACCAAAACCAAAACAAAAAAACCTACTAGAACTGATAAATGAATTCAGTAAGGTCTCAGGATACACAATTAATATACAGAAATCTGTTACATTTCTATATGCTAATAACGAAGTAGCAGAAAGAGAATTTAAGAAAACAATCCAATTTAAATTGCACCAAAAATAATAAAGTACTAGAAATAAATTTAACTAAGGAGGTGAAAGACCTGTTCTCCAAAAACCATAAACACTGATGAAAGAAACTCAGATGACACAAATGGAAAGATAGTCTATGCTCATGGATTAGAAGATCAATACTGTTAAAATGTCCATCCTACCCAAAGCAATCTACAGATTTAACATAATCTCTATCAAAACATTAACATTTTTCATTAAACTAGAACAAATAATACTAAAACTTGTATGGAACCACACAAGACCCCAAATAACTAAAGCAATCTTGAGACAGAAGAACAAAGCTGTATCAAAATACATTATAAAGTTGTAGTAATCGAAACAGTATGACACTAGCACAAAAACAGACACATAGCTCAAAAGAACTGAATAGAGAGCCCAGAAATAAACCCACACTTTTATGGTCAATTACTCTACAACAAAGAAAGCGAGAATATGCAATGGGTAAAAGACATTCTCTTCGACAAATGCTGCTGGGAAAACTGGACAGCTACATGCAAAAGATTGAAACTGGACCATTTTCTTGCATCATACACAAAAATAAACTCAAAATGGATGAAAGACCTACATGTGAGACCTGAAACCATAAAACTCCTAGAAGAAAACAGGCATTAATTTCTTTGATATTGGCTGCAGAAACATTTTTCTAGATATGTCTTCTCAGGCAAGGGAATCAAGCAAAATTAAACTTTGGGTCTATACCAAAATAAAAAACTTTTGCACAGTGAAGGTAACAATCAACAAAAATAGGGCGGCAATCTACTGAATAGGAGATGATATTTGCAAATGATATATCCAATAAGGGGTTATAATCCAAAATATATATAAAAAACTTACACAACTCAATGCCAAGACCCAAAAGTAACTCAATTAAAAAATGGGCAGAGGACCTGAATAGATATTTTTCCAAAGAAGACATACCGACGGCCAACAGACACATGAAAAGATGCTCAACATCGCTAATCATCAGGGAAATGCAAATCAAAACTACAATGAGATATCACCTTCCACTTACCAAAATGGCTAAAATAAAAAACACAGGAAATAACATGTGTTGGTGAGGATGTGGAGAAAAAGGAACCCTCATGTGCTGTTGGTGAGAATGTAAATTGGTACAGCCACTACGGAAAACAATATGAAGGTTCCTCAAAAAATTAAAAATATGACCCCATAATTCCACTACTGGGTATTTACCCAAAGAATACAAAAACATTAATTTGAAAAGATATATGCACCCCTACCTTTACTGCATCATTATTTACAATAGCCAAATTATGGAAGCAGCTAAGTGTCCACTGATAGATGAATAAAGAAGATGTAGTGTATATACACAATGGAATATTATTCAGCCATAAAAAAGAATGAGATTTTTGCCATTTGCAACAATATGGATGGACCTACAGTAGTGTAATGCTAGATGAAATAAATCAGTGAGAGAAAGACAAATACCCCATGATTTCACTCATATGTGGAATTTAAGAAACAAAACAAATGAACAACAAAGAAAAAAGAGGACAAACAAAAAAACAGACTCCTAAATACAGAGAGCAAATTGACAGTTGCCAGAGGGAAGGTAGGTGAGGATGCCCTGAAGTAGTTAGAGGGGATTAAGAGTACACTTATCTCGATGAGCACTGAGTAATGTACAGAATCACTGAATCATATTATACACCTGAACTAATATAAGACTATGTTAATTATACTTCAGCGAACATAAAACAAAAATATAAAAGCGTTTCACGGTCTAATTAATTTGGGAAACTCTAGAAAACAATCTTTGCGCAATTTTACAAAGTCTTTAATATTCTAGTGTACATTGAATATTTTGAGGAGTATATAATTAAGGACGTAGTCTTCCTCCAACATATTTGACCACTGTACATCCCCCCCCTCCAACTTTTTATTTAGAGTATCCCATGGGACTAGCATCTCAAAGAATATTCTTTGAAAATACTGCTCAATGAAAATATTTAAGCAATATACTAACAGAAACTGAAAAATAAGTACAAATAATACATTAGTACTGAGGGAATGCAGAATCAAAAGGATCACAGTCCGTGGGATTAATTAGGCAAGGTTTCCCATTCAACATACTGCTAATTTTGCAATGGAACTTTAGGCAGTAAGATGAACCAGGGATACATATGCTTAAACCAGTAGAAACCATTTAAATTGCTGAATGATGTTTTAAAATAAAAATTTTATTACTACAACTTACAATTTAAAAAATTTTAATTGCCTGTACTTGGGGGAAGTAAATAATTACTTACGTTATTAAGATGATTAGATTTTACAGCCTTTTCAACCTTCATCAAAGCTTGTTGTTCTTATTTATACATTAGTAACTGCTTATAGGTTTCATCCGGCCTTTAATGCCTCAGAATTTCATTACAGTCTTAGGTTAAAATCCCATTATCACATAAACTATTATGAGCAAGGATTCTATGTAACAAACTTGTTTGCAAATATCCTGTTAGGACTATGGTTTGTCATAATGAATTCTTTGTAAAGAATGGTTTTGTATAACAAATGCTTCCTCTTGATTATCCTCTTAAAATAATCATTCTATATTACCAAAGACCTTAAATGGTATGCTGTTTTCAGTCTAGAATGGAGAGCTAAGAGCTCACTAATTCTGCTTGGTGATTAAATCCTTTAACTCCCTTGGTTCCTCTCAGTTCAAACATTCCTACTTGAGAAATCTAACTAAGGTACGAATTACTACAATGTAAAAAGACTGGGACTTCATTCACTGATTCATTATAGAGAGCCCATTTCAGCATGTACTCCTGCAAACTGTAAATATAATTTCTACTAATAAATTCTCCATAACAAAATCATGATATCAAGTAGAAGTTTTCTTTAATGAAGCAAACATTGTTTTAAAAGCTAAAGAAATAATAATGGTATTAACCCATGTTTTATTTTGTCTCTATGGGGCTAGTTCATTAAGGGTAAACAGAGTATCTTTATTATTTTATCCCTTATCTTAAATTTTTGAAAAAAAATTGATGTTTTTTTTAGGACATATTATCCATAATCCAAAGGAGACATCATCAGATACATACGTAAGAAGTTTAAAAGTAAATCACTTTGAGCTACACCAATGAGTTATAACTTACACAGACTAAGGGTCCCGTTTTCCTTAATTTCAGTGTGTAAAAGGAAAAGGGGGGGAAAATCAAAATCCTTTCCTTTCAGTCAGTGCTTCTTTTTTTTTTTTTTAAAGATTTTATTTATTTATTCAACAGAGATAGAGACAGCCAGCGAGAGAGGGAACACAAGCAGGGGGAGTGGGAGAGGAAGAAGCAGGCTCATAGCGGAAGAGCCTGATGTGGGGCTCGATCCCATAACGCTGGGATCACGCCCTGAGCCGAAGGCAGACGCTTAACCGCTGTGCCACCCAGGCGCCCCGTCTTGAGTATTTTGAACTGTGATCAAATAAGAAATTTTTACTGGGAATATACATAGTTCACTGTTTCTAAAGTAATGTTAAGCAGTTTTAGAGACAGTTGCAAACTTGAGCGATGAAAATTAGGTGATTAATATTCTCCATTACTTTGGCCTTCTCTTTACATTGGGTCCCTTATCGAAGTCCCTGAACCAATCTGCTGAGGTCCTCAGATGGAGCCATGGATCCATAAACCCAAGGTTGGGTTGGCCATGTAAGCAAAAAGGACACAAGACAAAAATATCTGATGACTGCTTTAAAATTCCCTATTAAAACTAGAGAAAATATGCCACAGTTTTGCAGATTCATTTACATTTTATTCTTAACTAGAAAAAGCAATTAGATATAGACTAATGTTCCTGGGTGCTCACATACTAATTCACAAATAAATTGGTAAAAAAAAATTGGATCACATTTGATGTTTTATAAATAGCAGTAACAGTTTTCTTACCTTCAAAAGTTCAAAGTAATGTAGACAGTGGTAAACAGGGGCTAGAAGTAGCCTGGGTAAAACATACTGAACAGCTTCTTTGAAACCTTCGCCTATTGACTAAAAAACAAAGTAATTAATTTTTTTTTAAGTTTACTTCTCAGACATCATATATCTTGATTTAAAAATTACTATACCTGTAAATAGAGTGCCGCTCCAGGCTTTGATAACTGACTAAGGAAACGATCATGAAAACCAGGCCGTAAAATATCTCGAGCATATGATTCATATGGATCAAATGCCAGTTCCTTAGAAAATAAAGAAGGTAAAACATAATCTTTCTCCAAGTTAAAACATAAATAACCTACCACCAGAAATACAGAAAGATTAAATTATAGGTACATCTAAGCTAGCACAATTATGTACTTCTTTTAAAACCTCCAAACAAAATTACATGGCTATTAATGATTTCAATAGGATGTTTAATATTTTCCAGTAAGAGAGTAAGTAAATCAGTCTTTCTGATGAATAATGGCATCCTTCTGTGTTATAACACCTCTCCTCAAAGGATTCTAGTAAAGCATTATCAACAAAAGTGGTCATAAGAATGGCAAGACTTTTGGTTCTGGAAAACAAAGTTTAGTTGGAACAACAACGAATACAGGTATCAACAATGGGGTCAAGTATAAACCTTTAGAATATGGGTGCCCAACATTTATTTTCTTATGGTTATTTCTTAGTGGTAGACTTTTATTTTCACATTCTTTAAGCCAGAGGTAACAGTTTTTATCATCTAAAATTCATTGTTACAGTTTTCACAAGCAATTAAACAAGAGTTTAATCCAAATTGCCAAAAATTCTGTCATCGATCATTAATAAACCAAATAATTTTAATGGTTAGGTCTAAAAGGGTACAATCTATTGGTTTTGATTGTGATTTCTGAGGAAAAAGAGAATCAGTGTCTCGATTTTAGCAGGAGCCATCCTATGCCCTGTACTTGGTCAAAAAAACACCAAAACAAAAACGTATGAAAATTGTGCTCTAGATTCTAGCAAGAGCTCACTTCTAGGATAGGGAATTCTAGGAAGGAAGAGGACATCTAGTGGAGGAGTACAGAAGGAAGAGGAACTGACAGCACAGATGATGTTTATGTTCATTACCCTTAATGGTGTTTCTTAGATTGTGTTTTTTCTTTTTTAAGGAAAGACTGAATAATAACAATACAAGATCAGAAATCAGAAGACCTGAGTTCTAGTCTTTGTGAAATACGATATGGCATATAAAGTTCTAAGTCATCCTGAATTCCTTGAACTGGCTCCTGATTCATTTTCCAATTTCAACTCCTTCAACTACATTCCCAACTAAAAATTTCTACGATAATGTTACACGGGAAATTGCAGTCCACCGTAGATTTTACAAGAATGGATAGTAAGGTTTCAGCAATAATAACAGAAAGGAGTCAGGTATGAACAGAGTAGATGGGACAGAGGAATAAAAATGTGAGTTGATGCTTTTATCGTGGGTCTCTTGAACTCTAGAAATCTTGTACAGCAGATAATGTTTGCCTTCCTCCTCTTTCAATAAACTCTAATTTACTACAGACTTTTTAGGACAACTATATACATAAAGTAAAGGCTATACAGTGAAGTGACTTAAAAGCATAACCTTAGAGTCAGCGAGACCCAGATTCCAATTCTGATTATACTACTTATTAGCTGTGTGAGCTTTGATAAACTAAGCCAGTTTCTTCATTGGAAAATGGATAATACCTACTTTCAAGGGGATGTTTTAGGAATTAAATGAGATATCATATGCAAAATGCTTACAAAATGCTTACTATGCATGCACATAGTTAAGCACTGAATAAACAGCCCCCAGTATTATCATTCTAAAATAGCTAATTTCAATTGAGAAAAAAACTAACAACTAACTAGGAATACAACCTCTCATCACACAGTTTTATTCTTGAGGATAGATTTGTAGAATTGCAAGCACGTCTAAGAATCCCTTAAGAAGTTAACAGATTTTTTTATTAGTTTACTGGTTAAAATTCAATACTTAGAAGATTCACACAAAAAATTTAATTATCAATACATGTAATTGTGTATTAATGATTAAAAATGTAGAATGAAATATTCTAAACACACAGAAAAATACAGAGAACAACCTAACATACTATACTCACCATGTAGCTCAAAACAGTTCACCATCTTAGAACACTTGTTTCAACTTTTTAAAAAAAAAGTATTGTGGTAATAGATCCACCTGAGCTCCCTTTCACAAGCTCATCTCCTCCCTTACTCATCCCCAAAGGACACCGCTGTCCTGAATTTGAATTTTATCATTCCCACGTAAGTTTTTATATAATTACATATGTATCAAGAAATAAGGCAATGTTTTCAAACTTTATATAAACATCGTAATGTATTTATTCTTCTGCAATTTGTACTTTACAAAGTTGTGTCCAAGATTTATCCATTTGGATTAATGTGTTTTCTTCCATTCATTTATTCTAAACTCTATAACATTCTATTGTATAAATATGTATTTTTTTGAGATAATTTAGATTTACATGCAGTTGCAAGAAATAACACAGGAAGATCCTGTGTGCATACTACTGTTGCCCATCATGGTAACATTTTGCAATAGTACAATATAGTGCAGTATCACAATCTGGCCATTGACACTGTTGTAGTAAAGTAAGCAACACTTGTATTACCACAGGGATCTCTCTTATTGCCTTTTTTTAAGAAAAAAATTGTTAAGGCTTTATTTTTTTAAGTAATCTCTATACCCAACGTGGGGCTCAAACTCACAACCAGAGATCAAGTTGCACGCTCCACTAAGTCAGCCAGGTGCCCCTCTCTCGTTGCCCTTTTAGAATCACACCTTGCTCCCTCCTATCAGCACCCAAATCTAAATTATATATTTTTTGTTTTGTAGCTCATGCTTTGGGTGTCATATCTAAGAATCCTTTGCCAAAGCCAAGGTTGTAAAGATTTAGCTATGCTTTCTTCTAAGAGTTTTATAATTTTAGCTCTTATATTAGATCCATTTTATGTTTGTATATGGTGTTTCTCAGAACTTTATAGTGTCTTTTTGTAAACAGAAGTTTTAAAATTTTAATCTTTTATGGTTTGCACTGTGTTCTTTAAGAAACCCTTTCTATCTCAAAGTCATAAACATATTCTCCTATATTCTCTTCTGAACTTTTAAAGGTTGCTTTTTCATTTTTAGATTTCTAATCTGTTGAGAACTTCGGTATGAAGTGAGCTAAGGATGGAATTTTTTCTTTCCACATGGATAACCAGTTTTGACCCAGCATCATTTTTTTTTAATTGTTTGTTCTTTCTCTACCGGTTAGTAATGTAATCTCGGTCTCATATCGTGTATGCATACGTATTTTTTTCAGGGCACTCTATTCTGTTGCACTGTCTGTTTATACCTACACCAACACCACACTCTTCATTTACTGTGGCTACGTAATAAATTTTAAAATTTGACAAGACAAATCCTCATAACTTGTTCTTCCTCAAAATTTTAATTTTTGTCCCTTCATTCTTCCACATGAGTTCTAGGACTAGCTTGTTATGCACCGGACTTAGAGATCATTGGGAGACAACTAGTATCATAATACAATTGAGTCTTTCCATACATGAATATAACATGCATTTCCACCTATTCACATCTTCTTTATGAATCTAATTATTTTATGATTTTCTTAACTGGTCTAGAGTATTTATTGGGCTTATTTCTGAATGTCTTATAGTTTTGTTTCTATAGTGAATGGAGTATTTTTCCTTTAATGTCATGTATTCAGTGGGTTATAACTGAGCACAGTAATGCTATCTACTGTTATGCTAATCTTTTATGTGGCAACTATACTGAATTTGCCTAATAGCTCTAATGCTACATAAGTATTGGATTTGCCATGTTTACATGTTTTTGAACTTCCTACAAATGGAATTATATAGTATTTTGAACGTCCTTATGTGGTTAGCCATATGTTGCCCTTTTTTTAAAATCGGTAGTTCTTTTTTATTGCCATATAGCATTTCACTGTGTGAACATATGACAAATCATCCATCGCGAATAAACCTGCTATGAACATTTTTACACATGTTTTTTGGCAAACACAGGCACTCACTTTTGTCTGATATACACCCCAGAGTAAAACTCCTGGATCATACAGTACACCGTATGCTTAATTTTAGTAGATAAGCTGAACAGTTTTCTGAAGGGGCTGAACCAATTTATATTCCATCCACCAGCAATGCAGAGTTCCCACTGTTCAATGGTTTTAAACTGCATTTCCTTGATGAATAATGGTGCTGAACACCTTTTCTTTTTTCAGGAAATACCTGCTTAGGTCTTTTGTCTATTTTCTAAAAAAACCTGTCTTTAAGGATTTTACATACTCTGGATAGGAGTCCTTTGTTGGCTATAGATACTACAAGTATTGTCTCGCCATCTGTAGCTTGCCTTTTCACTCTCGTAATTTCGGTTATTGATACAGATGTTCTTACTTTTAATGAAGTTCCGTTTATCAATCTTTTCTGTCATGGTTTTGGTGTCTTGTTTAAGAAATTTTTGTTTATTCTAAGGTCATGAAGATCTCTTACATCTGCTTCTGCAAGCTTTATTACTTTAAATTTCGAACTCACTCTTGAATAAAAGTTTACTTGGGCAGAAAATTCCATTTTCCCTTAGTCCTTGAAGCTACTACTCAACTGTTAGCCTCTATTGTTCAAGAGAAGTCTTCAGTCATTCTAACCGTAGTTCCTTTTCAAGTACCACTCTCTTTTCTCTCTCACAGCTTTTCAGATTTTCTCTTTAGCCTTGATGTTCCATAGTTTTACTATAATGTTTTTGGCTGTAGGTTTATTTTTATTTATCCTGTCCAGTATTTGGAATTCATTTTTGATCTGGGAACTCATGTCTTCATTTCTGGTAAATTCTCAATTGTGACCTCTTCAAATATTTCTTCTCCATCATTCTTTACCTTAAACTCCTATTAGATGATATCAAAGCCCTTTAAAGGAGCCTTTATTACTCTTAGCTGTTCTTTCATATTCTAATTGTGGTTTTTCTGTGTCACATTTTCAGTGAATTCCTCATTTCCTTTTTCCAATTCATTAATTTTCTCCTTGAACTAGGTTTAACAACTAGGTTTACTGAGTTTCTATTTATGTTTAATTCCCAATATCCCTAATTGTGTCGATACTTATCTATTCTTATTTTCTTTCCACCTATTTTTGTTTCACAACATCTTCTTTATAAATGGATCATATTTCTTCATTTATCTCTGAGCACCCTAAACTTCTTCTAAACTCTTTGTATGTCTATTGTACAAAATTAATTTCATCTGGAATGAATTTATTTTCTAGTTGTTGATTTTATTAGATAGCACTCTAAACATGAGAATTTGTCTTGTATTTTGGAATTCTGTATTATATAGACTTCTTAGGGGGAGGCTTTTAATTTTTGGTTTCCTTTTTTTTTCTCCCATCCCTGTATGGCCACTCTTCTAGACCTGAACCTGCTCTGTAAGTAATTTTGGAGTCTCAGGCTCTGTAGTCATACCGGCTTAATACTGTAGGATAATTTGTTAAGTTTTAAATTATTTTTGTTATAAGGTAGTGTTTCTGTTTCCCTATCTCAAGTCCACGACTTCCTATAAAACCTTGCAGGGAGGAAGTTGATGGGATTTCCCCGGCATCCTCTTACAATCAGGGTCTTGAAGCAAGAAGTCTTGCTCACTTTCATGGAGCACATTTAGTCTTCATTATCCTCAAAAGCTGAACACCCAACTACTGGAGCTCATTACTTGGAATGCTTACTCTATTTCTGATCTTATTTTTAAGTCTAGTTATGTATATTCCTTTTTAAAAAAATACACTTTATGACTTCTATGTGTTTGAAGCAAGAGTGGAGGGGCCATCATGAAGCTTAAGCTTACCATACTGTTTGGCCTGAAAATCTTAAATTTTTTGTTTTACAAACCGAACCCTGTATTTGTGGATTTTAGAGTAAGAACAAAGTAAGAGCTAAAAATCTCAGAATGACCACCACTGCTAACTTAATAGGACTAATTTAGGACTATTTTAGTATTTGAATACCCAAGGAGAAGGTTAATATTTTTCTACCCCATAACATTTGAATCACCTAGGTCCTAGACTTGATTTTCCTATTCACTTCACTCCTCGTATTCTAAATAATAATGTACAGTTATCATATATTGAATAGCTTACTGTGTGGTGGTATTTTAGGTAGGTTACTTTAATTTTCACACAAATCCTGAGTCCTACTATTATCCCTACTTTAGAAATACAGATATGGGGATTTAGAGACTGGAGATAAATTGCCCACAGTCACATACAACTAAGTAGCAGAACTGAGGCTGGAACACAAGCCGTCGAGCCTCAGGTCCAACTTCCATGGCTTCTTCAATGACAGGGCATTCATGGACTTTTCTTAGCTTTGTTACAGAAGACAAGATGATGGACTGTGAGCTGTAAATGCCTCCCGTCTGTGGGATCTGCTTCTTACAATGGATGAGAGACTACTTCTTTGTGGTTTTCATAAGATAACAGAAACAAATGTTGACAATGAACCTCTGAGGAATGGACAGTATGACCGAGTAGTCAGCAGTTAATACCTATGATTTTAGCTGGAAACAAGAATTTAGATTCCAATTTTAATGCAAATGTAGAGCTTTTATGCAGACTTTTTTTGGGTGTATAATTAAAGTACTTACCTCTGCTAAGTCTTCAAAGCAGCTTCCTACTAAGGGATGGGGGCTACCTTCATCAGTCATTTCCACAGTATCTTCTATATGGCCCAGTAACTTTACACTAAGTTCGTGTATATCTACTATACGGCTAAATATATTTTCTACATCCTGTTGGGAGGAAAAACACATTAATTCAGTTGGGTTATAGAATAAAAAACAAATTTTGAGCCAATAAGTCATTTTATAATCATGAAATTTAACATGGCAAATACAATGAGAAATTTTAACTTACAAACTTAAAAGACAATTCAAGAATTCTCTTTGCAAAGATGTACAATTTGCAAATACATTTCTTTAGGTCAGTGGTTCTATGAAAACTACTTTTTAAAACAAAAAATTTAGTGAGAAGAATGGCATTGTTTTACATTTTTGCACATCTCTACCATCTAGCTTAATAGAGGTAGCTGGATTTTCATACGTATATTTCTGCATTTAATCTGTTGTGATACATTGTTTTTGATTAAAGCATACAAAGAAAATCCAGCTTTACACAAATAGTTGGAAAAGGGAGGAATATTTTAATAGTCTACTCAAATAATTGTAGATCTCCTTTCCTTTTTCAGTACAGTTTCTTTATTGAGATATAAGTCACATACCATAAAAGTCACCCTTTTAAAGTACACTATTCAATGATTTTTACATATTCAGATCTGTTCAGTTATCGCCACTATCAAATTCCAGAATATCTTCATCACCCCAGAGAGAAGGTCTACATCCATTAGGAGCCTTCTCCAATTTCTTCTTTTTCTGTCCAGGGGCTGGCAACCACTAATCTACTTTCTATCTCCATGGATTTGCCTATTCTGGACATTTCATATAAATGGAGTGAATGGCCTTTTATGATATTAGACCAAAACTCAACAAATGGTAGTTTCTTAGATGTTAGTTGCAATGTGGAATCTGAAACCATATCAACTTTGTACTTCTACATTAAAATCCATTGGTCTATATTAAACTGAGTGCATCCTTCACCCATGTGTGTTTTTGTAGCATTATGAATTAGGTCACTTGGAAAGTAGTGGTCCACTGAGTTCCACAAATCTTCCAAATATTAACACATTTCACTATAGAATATTAAAAGACCAAATACATCAGCATCACCACTGATAATGTGAGTGGATACAATTTTCCAAAATTCTATTTTCATTTGAAAGTTCAATCTTTAACACTATCAACAAATATTGCCACTTTCCTAGAAGTGACAGGTTCGTTCATTTTATTCCCCCACTTCATTTGTTTTTGAGAAATGTCTGCCAAATACACAACTCTGAATAATCACAGTCTGTCAGTCATTCTTTCAGGTAAAAGTAGTGTTTCATGAAGACAATAGCAATTCAGTCGTACAGTGCTTTCCTTCACCACAACCACCCTACTTTGATATGTAGCAAAAGTACTTATGCGTGCTTCCTAACTGCCTCAGCTCCTCTCTTACCCGGGCCTTCTCGTGGCATGCCAAGGCTCCTGTTCTACCAGTAGTGACCAAAAAATCCATAAGTCCATAAAGTCCCCTTTTACCTCATTTCTTCATTCTATTCGTCTGTCATCTCGTTTTTATTACAAATACACATGCATACAAGAATGCTCAACACAACACCTAGTGACTTCTGTAAGATTTTCTGTAGGCTAGATTCCTGGATAGATTTCTACTATGGGGTATGTATTTAAGATGTCCATGGATATCTTCTTAAAAAGAGTCCACTGGCTTACCCTCCCATAGTAGTATATAGGAGTAACAGTTTGACCAAACCCTCACAAAACTGAATATTGTCAATTTTAACTTTTAGAACAATGTCTAGGTAACTGAAAAACAAGAACTAATTTACAAGTATTCAGTTACTATTTTTTTGATTTGATTGTTTTTAGTGACTGTATTTTTTTTGTCAAATCAACTTTGAAGCAGGATTCATATACGATAAGATAAACCTACACTGATGCACTTTTGGATGAGATTTTATGTAGTTATTCACTCTTGTAACTATCACCATAGTCAAGATATAAAACAGTCTTATTAGCTTAAGAAGTTTCTTTATGCCTCATCCCCATTAGTCACTATTGCCCCCAGGAAACCAGTGATCCGCTTTCCGCCACTACAGATTAGAATTCTAGAATACTAAAAAAATAGAATCATATATAATCTTGTCTAGTTTCTTAGCTAATGTTTTTGAGATGCGTCCATACTGTTGCTTTTATAACTACTTCATTCCTTTTAATTCTGAGTAGTATTCTGTCGTATGGACATACCTCAATTTGTATAGCCATTTACCTGTTGATGGATATTTGGGTTGTTGCAGTTTGGGGCCATTACAAATAAAGCTGCTATGAACACTCATGAACAAGTTTTGTGTGGATATGTTTTCATTTCTTCTGGGTAAAAACCTAGCAGTGGAATTGCAGGTAGTATGGCTAGGTTATGTTGAATGTTACACAAAACAGCCAAACTCTTTTCCTAAGTATTTGTACTAGATTACATTCCCACAAGCAGTTGCTCCATATTCTTTTCAGCATTTGGTATTGTCAAGCCTTTCTGTCTAATGAGTTTGTAGTAGTATCTCAGTGTGGTCTTAATTTGCATTTCCTTTATGGCTATTGATGTTGAGCATCTTTCAATGTGCTTTTTGGCCACTGGTATAGCTTCTTTCATAAAGTGTGTGAATTTTTGCCCCTTTGAAAATATCAGGCTATTATTCCAATTACTGAATTGTAAAAGTCTGTTATATATTCTGGATTCAGGTCCTTTGTTAGATATATGTATTGCAAATAGGTTCTACCAATTTGTGGCTTACCTTTTTATTTTTATGACAGTATCTTTAGAAAAGCAAAAGGTTTTCATTTTATTGAAGTCCAATTCATTAATTTTTTTATTTTACGGTTCTTGATTTTTGTGTCTTAAGAGATGTTTACCGATTCTTTACTCCTTTATTTTTACTTTATTAATTTTTTTAAAAAAATATTTATGTCAGAGAGAGAGAGAGAGAGCAAAAGAAGGGGGAGCAGCAGGCAGAGAGAGAAGCAGGCTCCCCACTGAGCAAGGAGCCCAATGCGGAACTGGATCCCAGGACCCCCGGGATCATGACCTGAGCCGAAGGCAGGTACTTAACCGACTGAGCCACCCAAGCATCCCTTAATCCTTTATTTTTGAGGATTTTATTTTTAAGTAATCTCTATACCCAACGTGGGGCTTGAACTCACAACCCCGAGATCAAGAGTCATACTCTACACCGACTGAGCCAGGCAGGTGTCCCTTGGCTCCTTTATTTTTAAAAACAACTTTATTAAGGTAACATTCACATAGGATGCAATTCATCCATTTAAAGTGAACAATTCAATGTTCTTTTTTTAAACTCTATTTAAAGATTTGTGCAACTCATAAACTACTCCTGTAACTTTTAATGATCATTCATTGCCATAACTTGAGCCCCCATCTCAGCTTCTGTAGTAAGCACTACTTTTCCGTCAGTCGCCCATGACTAGACTTCTAGGAATTACCAGGATGTAACTCTCTTAGACAATCTTAGTTGTTCTCACCACTCAGCATTTCCCCAGGATTCAATTACGTTGGTTTGATTACTACTGTAGGATCAGTAATCCCTTCTCTAATTTTCAACGTTACCAGCTCTCTCTTTTTGCTCCCCGAAATATTGTTGTCACACTTCTATTACGGTAATTACCACACTATATTGCCATTTAATATTAAGTTTACATTTCAATCTTGACTAGACCCAATTTGAGGGAAGGAACTGTTTTATTCATCTTTGAATCTCTGTTGCCAAGTACTATATGATGCCTAACAACACATATAGGCAGCACTGATGAAGTGTTAGTTGAATGACTCAAGTAAGTCAAATTAAACAAAAAAATCTTCCACCTTAACAAGAGGCTTTATTCCTCGGAGTACATAGAAGATTTTAAGTTCATTTGCACTTATAGTTCAGTCTAGTTTAGATTTTGTTTTTAATTTATGATGTTGAATTTATTGAACCTGTTGTAGCAACTGTGAGATCACAGTCACTATGAATTAAATCCCACAACTTAAAAAAAAATTTGACAAATCAGCAATCACGAACTACACAAATCCAAATTTGAGTGGTCATGTAAAATCGACAACACATGCAATCATATAACACAACAATACTTACATTAGCTGAAAACAATTTTGAATTGGAGACAAAGGGCTCTCTAAAAACTTTTATAATTAAATTTAGTTCCCTTATGTACTGTCGAATTTCTGCCATAAATGCTTTTACCAAATCATAATAAGTTTGCTCTCCTGAGGTGGAAGGCTCTTCATCAGTTAAAGATAATATATTTATATCTTCTACATCTTGATGAAACATGTCCATTAATACCTAGACAGAGATAGAAAACAAGTACAATAAAATATAAATCTATAGTCGAAGTTAAGCACCCTAAGTTGCTCTTTGAATACAGTTCTTAAGTGATAAAAAGCAGATACACAATAATCTCTTCTTAGCTATATTGCCACTGACCCCCTCCTCCGTATCTTCTCTAAAACAGAATTCACCATCTAATATCACAAACTTCCTCCAAGTCCTCTATTAATAGTAGTATCTGTCTCTCTTGTTAACCTATTACTTCAAATTTGTTCCCAAATTCTATGTTGGCTTTCTCTCTGACTTAGTTTCCTCTGTTTCATACCCTTGCCATTACCACCTCATTTCAGGGCCTCACCACCCTGTATTTGAATAATTCAGTTTGCTAATCGGCCTCCCTGATTACATTTGTACTGATCAAAACCAGTCCTTATTATTATTATTAAAGAAGTCTACTATTCAAAGAACAAGTCTACTATTCAAAGAAGTCTACTATTATTACTCTTGCTAAACCTCATTTTTCTACTTCTGTAAATTTTGACATCATTATATCCCCACAACACAATGAACTAATATTTTATCTTGGATTACTTTCTGCTTGTTTCACAAATATGTTTCCCTTCATCAACTCTGGATCTCTCTCTCTCTCTTTTTAAAAGATTTTATTTATTTATTTGAGAGAGAGAGTACGAGCAGGGGGAGGGGGCAGAGGAAAAGGGAGAAGGCGGCTTCCTGCTGAGCAGGGGGTGGGACATGGGGCTCCATCCCAGGACCCAAGGATCATGACCTGAGTGGAAGGCAGATGCTTAATGGACTGAGCCACCCAGGTGCCCTGGAGCTTTGTTTTATACTTCTTTTGCATCTTCTCCCTCTGTGAGCTCATAGTATGTACTAAAATATTTTACTTATCTGATTCACTTAAAAGTATCAAATATTTTACATTTACTGAAAAAATAACTATTTTAAAAACCAAATATTTCTTCATTTAAAAATATCAATACATTTGAAACAGATCAGGTGATTTTACTCTGTATGCTCACATTCTAAGTGGACTTTGTAATCAGAAAGAATATTCCAAATCAGTAAGAGTATAGTGAGGAAATGGATCGAAACGCTTCATCAGAAAATATTTTCTTTTCCACAAAGTCATTTTTAGAAAATGAAAATACTGAGGCAGTCTAGTGCAATAACTAAAAGCTTTAGACTCAGATCTAGAGTTTGAGTCTAGGCTTTAAAACTTTTCAGAAAATTCTGGACCAATTTCTTTATCTCTCTGAACTTCGGTTCCCTTTTTACAAGAGCATTTACCTTAGAAGGGTACCATAAAGAGCAAATGAGATAAATTTCATACATGCTTAACTTTAAATAAATTTTTGCTCTTATATTATTATAATAAAACCATACAAGTAGTATCTATAGATAGGTAAGTATTGAAATAGAACTCTCAAGAGCTTAGTATTTTTACATTTTCCAAATTTGTTTTCAAAATCCATAATCTTCTAAGTGTCCCAACCAAAATAATTTAAAGAATTTTACTAATAAGAGATTGTTAGTAGTATTAACCCTACTTGCAGGAACACATAAAAGAAAAACTGCATGACATGTTGAAACAGTTAAGTACTGTGTACACACACACACACACACACACTCTCACACAACACACACAATATGATAAAGTGTTATCTTGAGTATCTGCTATTAGGTTACTGGAAATATACCCTAACACATAATATATAATTTCATCGTCTGAATAGTATGTTAGCATCCAATAAATTAGGAATAAAAATTTAAGAACAAAACATAGAGAAGATCAGTATCGTACCTTATCAGCACACATTGCCACTTTAATATCTTGTTTTGTAATTTCATAATGCCGTATATTTCGTACATAATTCCCCACCAGCTTTAAGATGTCTGCAGAAATGTATTCTAATACTGCTACTATGTAAACAGAAACCTGGTGGTCAATTTTATAACCTAGGACCTCCTGAAAAAGTAAAAGAAAAAATCATATACCACAAATTTGAGACATTGATTAAAAAAGTATACAATTTAGCTTAACTTTTACTGAGGCCCGTGACTATTAACAACATTTAATTGTAAGTGGCTCATCTATGAATAACATACATATTGCTATTTGAAAATATAAGCTAAGCAAAGGTAAGGCAAAATTACCCATGATTATGTAAAATATTAAGTAGTACAGATTACTAAATAGATTATCCTTAACCTAGGAAGGGAAACCCCAGTTTGGGAGATGTTCACTTTACCTAATTCAGGATACCTGGAATTAACTATAACAAAAGATGGGTTTTTTTTTTTTTAATGCAGAACAAAAGTTAATGTATTACTGGTATCTGGGAATATCTACTAGCCTTATACCTCTATTCTTCTTTTCAAAGGAACCTGGGATCCCAAAACCCTAATGGCACATTCCTGGTGTCTATAACTGTTTCTATGGGGAAAAAAAAAATCATGCTATGTTCTACCGAACAACAGTGGTTATTAAGAGCATGTTAAATAGTATTATTAGACTTCAAAGAAAGTATGGGATTTTGTGGGGCCTACAGGAAAACAAAGTCTATTTTCTAAACAATCTGATTAAAAAAAAACTTTGAAATAAGAAATTTATTTAAGTTGGGGACAGGTGGCATTTACCTTTAAAGACATGTAAAAACTATTAAATGGTTATAGTATAATAATAATATATAAGAGTATAAGATACAGTATAAGAATGTATTAATAAATTGAATGATATCCATAATTAGATCATAAAACTCAAAGTTTAGGATCATTAATACATCATGCACATACCTCAATTTGTTAATTCTCTTAACCTATAATTCAATATATGGCTAGTAAGAATCATAAAAAGAGAATTATAAAGAAGTATGCAATTACTAATAGTTCCTTAATTTTCTATAACTTGCACTTACTTCCTCAGACCAGTAAGATACAGGCAGATATTTCTATTCCAACAACCCAAGTACAAAACATAACCCTTTGACAGTCTTAAACATCATCCAAGTGTTAATCTTAAATCTTGGACAAGATCAAACAGACCTACGTTTCCTAACACTATCACTTTGATCCCTGTGACCATGGACTAGAAGTCACTTAATCACTTTCTGCCTCAGTTACCTCATCTAAAAACTGGGGATGAGAATAGTAACTTTGTGGAGTAATAAAACTTAGAGATAATGTATGCAAGCATTAGCACTTTGCTTGTATTATAGTACATACAAAATTATTGATATCAAAAGTATTATCAAGGTTTTAATTACTATAGTACCTATATTTTTGATGAGTTTGCTTGTTTTATTAAATCAACAGAAATAGCATTATTAGAGTTTCCAGTAATTATTCTTTCTACTAGTTCTGGAGAGATTCAGCTGACTGATATAAATGAGGAGTGGGACTGGGTAGTTTAGGTAACCTTTAGAAAGTTTTTGCTCAAAGATTACACATAGCCCTGTGGCAGACTCACAGAGGTCCTTACACATCTGACGATTTGAAGGATTTATAGGGACACTTAGGTCGAACCAACAAGAAAGGAGTTTTATAAATTCTCTTTGAGGTTCTAGTAACACCTGTGATGAACAAAATCCACAATTAAAACTTTTCTTAGTCCTTTCAATTTGCATATTTTTGTTGGTATGAAATTACATTAAATCATTTTGCCCAGCTTATACTCTCCTATTATCATATCATCCCTCCCCATGACATGAATTCCTGGGAAAATTAAAATGAGAGAATTTTACTCTTCAATTTACTGTCATCCATAAAATATATTCTTAAAAATCATGGGTTTTATTTTGCTTTTCAAAGGCAAGAAGGCAGTATTTCAGCTTTACCTTTAGTAAAGGATGAATTTTTTCTACTGGGAGAGATAAAGGGTTTCTTCGCTTCCTCTTTTCAATAGCCGATTGGGCATCAGCTATTGCCCACTTATCAATTGGATGAGGGAAACTTTTTTGAACACGTTCCTTGGAAAATAGGAAAATAACAACTAAGCAACAAATATATTAAATAGTGCTCTTCACTTACAATTTACTTTTAAAATCAAAGAACCCCCAAAGCAGGCTTTTCACATATGGTATAATTTATACTGCAAACATACTTAAGCTAAGAGAAAACTATAGCTGTCAATGTATTGGTTTCTTAATTAGGCAATTAAGAGACTAAGCATCCCTTGTATTATCTAGGGGGAAAATCACATTCTGAATTTCAACTTCACTGTGATAAAGCTAATGACAAGAATGATTAGAATAACCATGGCTTATATAAAGTCTCAAGGAACAAGACCTAAGCTCAAGAAGCAAAGATCTAAAACCAACTGTCCTTCATTTGTCCTTTTAACACCAAACTCAAGTAGCATTTTGAACTTGAAACATCTAAGAATTTTTTTCTTTACTTTATTCATCATGCGAAAGTACCTGACTTTGAAACTATTTACACATCATGGAAATCAAGGGTTTACATTGGTAACAGTAATTTTTATACACTATAGCTCATCATTAGAGTTTGAATCCTTCATAGGTCGTTAATTTTTAACTAAACACTTTAATTTCTAGCACTTATTCGGTTAGAATTTCTACTGGAAGTGAAGGAACTCATGTTAATATAAAAGCTGAATTTCCCTACTTTAATAAACTAATGTAATTCACTTCAAACCATTCTCTCAAGTTTTAGAATTCCACCTTCAGGATACCATAGTTATAACCAGTAGAGGTCGCTATTAACATAATTTAAACACATGTATATCACTAGTAGTATGTAAAACCTATTAGATAAAATTAAACATCACTCCTGATTTTTTAAGTCTAAATAAAACCTTTTTTCAGTTGCTATTAAAATGGAAAATAAAAAAAATTGCTATGTGATACTCTGGGGGTAAAAACATGTTGATTCAGGACACGTTAAGAACAAATTTATAAAGTAAGAATAGTTTAACCCATTCAAGTTAAAGAAATTTTCTCTTCATCTACGTTCAAGGCTAAATCAGCTGCCAAACATAAGAAGTGATCGTTTCAATTCTAATTAATGAAATTAGAAGTGTGTTGAAAGAAATTACTGTAGTTACAAATGGAGTTTGCAAATGAAATGCCTAGTTGAAAAGCTATTTGCCAGGACACTCTACCTTCGTATAATACAATACAAAGGTCCAAAATATTGGGGAGAGTTTGGCAGGTGACAAAGAGGAAAGGGAAGGGGGAAAGGGTGGAAAGGAACAACCAAAGCAAAAATTCTTTTCCTTTTTCCCAGGAAATGACACACGATTCCAAAAATAACAATTAAGAGATTTAGGACTAACTTAACTAAGGCTTCTAATTTAAAAATTCAGGGATGGGTTTAACCTGTGGTTAATTAAATGGGTAGAACCATGGTACAAACCTTATAATGGGATGGCCCTGTGGGTGGCTACTTTCTTTTTCTTTTTTTCCTCAACTCACAGTAAGAAATAATGAATTCTTAATGCATTTCATATTATATCCTTACACATAAAGATACTAAACTGGAAAAAAGTTCATAAAACAGAATCTGCCCTTATTATATGCAACGTACTGATATTTTCTGTTCATTTAAACTGATATTTAGTTGGGCAATGCACTAAAGTGATTTTATGACTTACTAATGGGTCATAACCTAGAATCTTAAAAAGCACTGGTATATAGTGGTGAGAGAAAAGCAGAAAAGAAGAGAGGCTGAACTCAATATGACAATTCTAAATATACTGAACATATGTCTTTGGGGGAAAAAGTCACTGGTAGAATTACAGAGGCAAACTGGAGACAGGGGTTGAGGTGGAAGAAAACAGAACAGCAATCCCTTCCCATCTCAGTTTTATCCACCTAATTCCAAGTTTATCTATTGTTTTAAGAAAGAAGGGGAAAGAAAATCAGGAATGATAAAAGAGAAGGCAAGAAAGGGAAAATAATATTGATGAAAAAATACATTTTAAACTTACTTATTAGTGTATTACTGGAATCAAATTACCAACTATATACTTAGGAGGTAACAACCAGGGTCAGAATGTATGGGAAAAGACTGGTAGGGTTAAAAAAAAAAAAAAAAATGCCTTGAATGTGAAAAGGCCAAGTTGAAAGAATTACTTTATCTCTTGTAGTGGCAAATTTAATAGAGCAAAATAAATTTTTATGATTATTTTATGTATTTTAAAAGTTTTTTAAAGAGCCCAAGGAGAAATGATCAATGGAAGACTCATGAATTAGAATTCTATTACTCTGCTACTTTAAGACTAATAATTTGTTTGAAATGAGAAATTCCACCTTCATTAATATCTAGTGGCTTTGGGGAAAATTTGAGATACAGAGCTAGGTTTGAGATACAGAGCTAGGTTTGAGTCTCTTATTAGCAGAATCCTGTCTTTTCCTTTACATAATAAAAAGGTCTAAATAGATATCCTTGCAGATCACTTCCAATACAAATATTCTAGGACCTGTGAAAATTCCCACACACATACTTCAGTGCAAGTATTCAGACCCCTACATATTTTGAAGTCCTATTAATAGTAATAAAGGCTTACTGTGGGAGAATTTAGGGAGGGGGATGCTAGAAAGGTAGAAAATAGAAATTACTTGGGAAATCTAAATGCTAATAGAACACTTAGAAATTACAAGGATTCTGTAGGATGTGAAGGAAAAGAAGTTAACAACAACAAAAAAATGAATGGAAAAGTAAAGCAAACTTTTTAAACTTTACAATATAGTTCATAGAAAAAAAAATCTAATTAGAAAGCCTGAGTTAAATGAGAAGAAAGTGCATCAGTGTCATAAGAAATGAAAGTTGGTTAAATACAGGACACAAGCCAGAAAGGCAAAGAGGAAAGACATTAACAAATGGAAATCAGTCTAGTTAACCAGAGAGAAAGAGGGAAAGAACAAGTACAATTATGAAAGGATGAGACCTAAGAAATTAAAGGAAAAAAAAAGAAATTAAATACACTTTACCAGGGACATGGAAAAAATACTATTATCTTTTGCTTCTATTTTCTAAAAAGATTAAATATAGAAAATGGAGAGAGGGGGAATATACCAGACCAGGGAGCAATTTTATACCTATTTTCTAAATATTAAATTATTTTGAAAAGACAGAAACAAAGAACACATACCCTTCCTCTACACTCCCACAGCACTCATATAAATGCTTCCTTATTCATCTCAAACACTGCCTGACAGAGAATAGATACTCAAATATTGGTGGCATGGATTAGTGAATTTTGGCTACATCAATAAAATGAAATCCCTTTCATGTGGACTACGATAGTTTATAATCTGTGATTATCTGTAGTACAATTTCTCAAAAATGCTAATTAACATAAGAAAGATTATAGATATGTATATAATCCATCAGTTTTCAAGCACTTTTGAAGTATCTATTTTCCTAAAACTATAGGGCAACTAAAACTCACTTTCACTTTTTCATTAAAACAAATCCCCTTGGGGCCAAATATTAAGCAAGAATTGCTCTTCTACTTTAAATTATATTTATACTTTAAAGTAATCAAAATGTATTCTTTAGAAAGATTTAAGAATGGAAAAGACCCAGGTTTCCACCTTTTTTTAAAATCTCTTCTACCATTCTAAGGGTTGTCTAACCTACAAAATAAGGAGAATAACTACTCTACAGGGTTGTTGTAAAGACATAAATATGTATATAACAGTATTCTGAAATTATAATGCCTATTACACAACTGACTGCTATTCTGTCAGATTCTATTACTGTCGTATATTCTCTTTCCCGACCATTCCCAATCCCAAAGCCAGCTCATTGGTATATCACATGGCTACATCCATTTTAAGGGTCCAGGTTAAGTGTTTAAAAAAAGGGTATAGGGTAAACATATATCTTCAATATCTCAGAAGTTTTCTTAGTACTAAGAAGCTATGAAATATCCTCATTATTTAGAGTCTTGAGGGCCTACATACTGGTTAAATCTGCACAAGTGAAAGACTGAGAGACTCAGCAATTTTCAAGAATTCATGGAGATCTCCTTATATATTGGAAAATTATATACTAGTTTCTACATTAATTAAAAGGAGGAAATTAGATAAACACAGGTATATAGTACAAGGTATCTAGAAAGAGCTGAATTTGAGTTGTAATGTTACCAAACCAGCAAATTCCTAGAATGTCATCTAACATCAGAATGGGAAGCAAAATGAGCTCTGTAGCCCTATTCTCATACAGTAGGCACAAGGCCGAGTGCTGCATTTTATAAACACTGTGGGAGAACCTAACTAGGACCCAAAAGAGCAACTGGAAGTGGACTTGTTCACGAGAAGAGTCAGACAACCAGTTCTATTCAAGATCTCTTCTGAATCCCAATGTAATTAAGTGCCTATAGGAAATCATGAATACAAGATAGCTGACCTTATAATTCAGTGGGAAAAATGGGATAAAAATGTATGAAACCTACTTTGAATTACTTAAGAAATCAAAGTGAATTACTATTCTGTTGTACACAATTTTTTCTACATCCACAACCCCCGTAATTCAATGTTTTTAAATATCTCTTTGCTTCAGCTGAAATCTGTATCTTCCCTGAAGACTTCTAGAGCAAAAACTGCCCTTGTCCCAAAACCCACTTGAAGGTAAGTTTAACATCTTCTCCACTCCCCAAGTTGTTGCTGGGTCATGTGAAATCTTGCCATCATCCTGTGTGACTTTATCATCTATATTAAGGACACATAAAATACCCTGGTCTCTTAATTCCTTGAATACCTCATCTTGGGGACCTTTGTTTCTAGCCCAGCCACCATCACATGGCCACATCCTGCTTTGTAACTGTGTTACTGAGGAAATCTTAAATTCCTACAACCTTGTCTCTGATCTCAATCTATTCTTTTAATTCTCTCACTCAGGTATTCTAGTGTTATCAGTTCTTTGACCTTATTGGGAAATCTAATACCCTAGTTCCCTGTATGTTTTTCCAGTTTACTTGCCCTCTCCTGGCAGAATAGCTGAGTTGGAATGTACATTCAAAAAGCTTAGACTTTCTGGGTTAGAGTCTTGGCTTCACTACTTATTAGCTGTGACCTTGGGCAAGGGCAATTTATTTAACCTCTCTGTGCTTCAGTTTCCACATTTATTCATTCAACATGTATTTCCTGAGTGCCTTCTCAGTGCCAGACATTGTTCTAGGGGCTAGGAATTCGGCAGTGAACAAGAAAAATAACCTTAGAGCTTACATTCTAGTAAGGGAAAAAATCAGCACCATCTTTATGGGGTTATTAAAAACTTTAAATAAAACATAAAACATGGAAGTGTTTAGAACAGTGCATGATACTACAGCAAGCACTCAAATAGCAGCCATTATTACAGTTCACCTTTTTGTCCTATCCAATTTAGGTTCTCTGATCTCTTTTCAGAAATTTCTCATTGGATATGCCCATATAGCAATCCCTCAGCCCCCTGGGGAACTAAGCAGGGCCTGGGGTATTTAGATATACCTCCTACCCAGCCACTGTTAGTGATAAAATCTTTGTTACATTCTTATGTGTGTTGTGTTCTGAAAGATTGTAAAGCACTGCTATTATCAATTTCCCCCATTCCCTGGCCTACTGTTCCATTGTATATCCATGGTGAAATACCATTCAACTCAACTATCTTTTTTGTGCCACATTTGAGTACTGCAAAAGATATGTCAGAGAAACCTGAAGATTTGTACCAGTATACATTCAAGGTTACTGAAGTCAAATGATCCTTCATCATTGCCAGAAAACTTTGTATTTCCAGCTTTATCTCCCATCTTCTACAGTTGGAACTTCAAACCTTCTTTCTTTTCTTCTCAGATCTTTAACTCCTTCATTTGCCTCTAATTGGAAGCTAATCCATAAGCCCCAAAGCCTATGTGATTAGTTTTTCCCTTTTATGGTTTCCCACATACCCTTTATGCACAGTATATCACATAATGTTATTGCCCATATTCCTATCTGTATCTCCTCCAAACTAGAAACCCTAAAAAGACAGGGGCCATGTCATCTTAATAAGAGACTGCAGAACTTCCTACGTTTTTATGTTTCCTTCTCCTTCCAATTGGTGGGAAGGAGCTCACGTACTATCTAAAATACACGTAACAAGTGAAGATCAAAAGATTAACTGACATGTTTTTTTTAAATTGTTTCTTTCTTTCTGTTTTTAAGAAGGCTCCATGCCCAGCAGGGCTTGAACTCATGACCCTGAGATTAAGACCTGAGCTGAAATCAAGAGTCAGACGCTTGATCAACTGAGCCACCCAGGCACCCCTAAATGGTATGTTTTTTAAATGACAGTTGGCTTTAAAAACAAACGAAACACTTGAACATATTCCACTCTTAAAAGCTGTGTGTGTGTGTGCGTATAAAATTCTTGCACCAAGAAATAGTGTTTGGAGGTCAACAGAACTTCATTCCAGATGAAAAGCAAAACATGGAATAACTGGACAGCTAAAACATATACAAGTTATCAGATACCTAATACAAAGTTAGAATAAATCTAGTCTTCATTTTTTTTAATACCACATATATATTTTGTGAACTTGAAGAGCAAACTCTTTCATTAACATTACAATAAGTACACAGATTAGATGTGTGTGTGTGTGTGTATGAAGTAACTACAAGGCAAAACGTAACATACCTCTACATCTGAAGCGCTTCGGGGCTGAGCTTGGCATAGCATATTTAATAACTGCAAAATTAATTCCTCAACATACTGAAGAGCATCATCACTAGACTCAAGAGTCGGATGAACTTGCCCCTGGACCTATAAACAAAAAGCAAAGTAATTAAAATGTAGATTTGTACTCAAGAACATGGTCTGGCTTACAAGTACAGATTTAAATGTTATGATCCAGAAGTCAGGAGTTCTCAACCTTTTTCCCAGCTATATACACCATACATGCTTATTAACATGCTCCTGGAGATTCAGATACCTAACTGCAAATTGCAATATATATTTTTTTCGTTACCCTGAGGTGTGGGAATGCAGAGAGGGAGGGAGAAGCAAAGCTGGGAATAAAAGATGCAGTTTATATGGTTTTCATCAAGAACCAGTGGTAGTTAGAACAATTACTCAATATACTGCTTGGGCAAAATTGACCTCCCACAGGTCTCTTGCCCTTGTTTCACTCTATCTTTCCTACTAAATGATAAAATCCAACAGGGATTTCTTTTATTCATCAATGTAACACCAGCACCTTGCACTGTGCAGGGCATGTAATATGAACTTGATAAATGTTCGCTGAATACAAGGTCACCTTATTTCAAAGGACACAAAATGGTCACTTTTGACAATCTGTGACTGCCTCTGCCTTAGGAAGATAATTTGGTGGTCACTCATTCACCAAAGCCTAACAACATTTACCTGCATTTTCCTCAACCATTTCTTTGGAGGCCCATCAGGCCACTGGCCTCTGTAGAACTTACATTTTAATAACCAGCACAACAGTCGTTACTTGCATCCTTTGCCACTCACTATGGGTCACTATTCCCTACTTTTATTTATTTATTTTTTAGACTTTATTTATTTGAGAGAGAGAGAGAGAGAGAGAGCGAGCACAAGCAGGAGGAGCAGCAGGCAGAGGGAGAGGAAGCAGACTCTCCAGCAGGGAGCCCACACGGTTCGATCCCAGGACCCTGGGACCATGACCTGACCCAAAGGCAGATGCTTAACCCAGGCGCCCCTATTCCCTACTTTTAAAAAATGGCAGAAAAATCAGTTCCAGGAGACAGATGATATATATTTTAAAATATGCTCAACTCTACTAAGAGTGGCAGAGCCCTCTCAAGGAAAGTGCACAGTACTCCCTGGCCAAGAGCATGTAGTATGGTCTGTCCTACGAGACCTCATTAGCAGATGGGGTATGACAACCTCAGTGTAGGGGGACATTTTAATAGACAGCATACTATATAATGAATTTCTGAAATGTATGTTAAACATACATAGAGGGGTGCCTGGGTGGCAGATAATACAACAATTCACAACTGTGGTGGGGAGTGCTACATCAAGTATGAGGTTTAAAGCAATTTATTATTATTTTATAGATGAAGAAATGAAGCCCCAAAAGGCTTAAATCATTTGTCCAGTCATTTTTGGTCATAGTCGGTATAGCAATTACCAACCTGATTGTAACCGATTTATCAATCTCTCCACCCTATTAGATGACTGAATGGATGTACAATTAAGATAATGGACAGTCTGGACATAGAGCCCAGAATTTGTGTTTCTCAGCTCAGTGCTTGCTATTCTCCATGCCATCATACTCTAACTAACGTGTGTAACTAATGTAAACTTCATTCCCTTCAACACTTAACAAGACTAAACCCACCTTTTTGTTTTTAAACTGGAACTTGACAAATGTTTGATTAATTTATTTGAGTACAGGTGACACACAATGTTACAATGGTTTTCGGTGTACAACAGTGATTCACCTTCTCTATACCTTATGCTGTGCTCACAAGTGTAGTTACCATCTGTCACCACACAGACGATATCACTGACTATATTCCATATGCTGTGCCTCTTATTCCCTTGATTATTCATTCACAACCAGAAGCATCTCCCACTCCCCTTCACCCACCTACCCCATCCCTCTAGCCCCCTCCCCTCTGGCAACCATCAGTTTGTTCTCTGTATTTACAGGTCTGATTCTGCTTATAAAAGTTTTATTTTTATTCATTGAATTGCATGCACCCACTGGCTTAAACTGTCTGCTCTGATACCCTTTCCCTTCATGGCTGATTTATCTTCATTTATCAGTGAGTCCTAACACCACATGGTGTGCTTTTCTTGGGGGGCTCTCAGTCAAGTCTTCATTTTTTAAATTCTCTTTTCCTATCAGTGACACAATCTATTCTACTTATTCCCTTGCACCTTTTCCATCTTCTTGTGGAGTTCCTTATTTTCCTCTATCAATGAAGTGTGGATTCTACGCTTGTTTGTTTACTCCCTTCTTCTGTTCTTCCCCCCAGTCTCATTTGCTTCCACATTTTAAACTATAATCTACGTAGATGACTGCAAATCTACCACTACTCCTGACTTCTCTCCTGAGTTTTAGACACACACTTCAAATCACTTGCTAGATATCTCCACCTAGCCTACCAAAATCTCTAATATAACCTGGGAAGAAAAAGGAACTTTTAATTATAAAAGTTCAATAAGAAAAACTTTATTTCAGGGCACCTGGCTGGCTCAGTTAGCGGAGCAGGTGACACCTGATCTCTGGGTTGTAAGGTTCAAGCCCCACATTGGGCATAGAGATCACTTAGAAATAAAAAATAAAATTTTTTATTTTTTTAAAAAAGTCCTTATAAAAAGAAAATCTATCTCACACATAGAGCTAAATTTAAAAAATGAAAGTATATATATATTTTTTTTTCTTAAGATTTTATTTATTTATCTGAGATAGAGTACATGAGAGGGGGGAGGGCCAGAGGGAGAAGCAGACTCCCCACTGAGTGGGGAGCCTGATGAAGGGCTCAATTCTGGGACTCTGCATCATGATCTGAGCTGAAGGCAGACGCTTAACTGACTGAGCCACCCAGGTGCCCCAAAATGAAAGTATATTTTAGAAAACACAGTGTAGACAGCCTCTGTTTTCACAAGACGTCCTACTGGAAAATGTAACTGTAATTGGGGGTTACATTCCTGTCCAAGGCTCCAGAATCATATGAACTATAGCTACAGATTTACAAAACCACAGAATTTTAGATATAAAAGGGACTTTAGAAGTCATTTAACTCAGCCCCACTATTTAGCAAATGAGAAAAAGGAAACACCCATGATCCTATAGCTAACTAGCAACGTTATAAATACTGAACCTGGACCTCCTGGTGTCTGGGCCATAGCTCTTTCCACTAAACCCTTGATTGTCAAACTTCAGAGTCTGAGGAGTGTCCTAGTAGCCCCATCAGCGTAAGGAAAATGCCCACAAACTGTATCTAATCATATAATGGGCTTCCATAGAACACCTGACCTGAAGTATGCTGTTGCACTTTAATAAACAGTGGCATATAATAAATACAAATGCAGCACTATAAATCTCTATAATCTGAAAAGATAAAATCATTTTCATTCAACATTTATAAAGTAAAATTTATAAAATGACAAATTTACTAAAAATCCAACATACAGCTAAAATGCTAGAGATAATATTAAAATGAAAATAGTTAATCAACAATAAGTTTAATTAACTTTTTAAAAATATCAAAGCCCTTTGAGGTTTAGGTACACAGAAACACATTTTAGAAAGTGTTCTGGAAAGTAAATTAATCAGATTATTTTCAAAAATGTTCTTTGCTTTTCAAAGAAACCCATGGAAACATAATTCTTCACTAATATATCTCCATCTCCGGCTGCTCTTCAATTTACACTTTATGCTGAAGCAATTCAAACTATTTGCAGTTTGCTAAAACATGGCATGCAGTTTCACTCACACTGTTCTCCAAGCCTATCATTCATTCTCTTAACCCTTTCTTCTACCTGTCTGACTTCCAAAGCCCAGCTCTCACCTCATTTGGGAAGACTTCCTTGTTTCTTGCCTCTTTCTAAGGGAGAATTATTCTCATTCATTTAAATGATTTATTGACTCTATTAAGTATCAGACTCTGTTGGTGCTGGACACATAGTGATAAACCAAAAACAGTCTTTGCTTATAGGGGCCTTATACTTTGCTAATGCTTGTACTGGACACCGCGTTTTTGTTATCAGTTTGTCATACTGAATTATAATTACATGTTCCCTTGTCTACTGGAGGGACAGTGATGATCTAACTGGGCAGGGCCTTGTTTATCTAGTTCTAGAATCATATTCTCTTTACTTTTCACTCTAAATCCATGACATTCACGGTATACTCAAAGCCTTGGGGCTGCAGGGGTGAAAGGGATAAAATATTTCTTTGTTAGAATTAAGACTGAAAAGGGGTAGTGGTAAGGCTAGAGTTTGGATGGTTTCAGGAGCATAAACCCTTAATGCAGAAACCATTCAACATATAAAGACAGAACTAAAATAGATTTTTATATGTAGAATCAAATGAACTGTATATAACCAGAGTGGTGAAATGCTGTGGTTTAAACAAACAAACTTGATACTGCTTATAATTCTGACACATGTAATTCAAATGTTGGCTAAATCTGACACCTTGCACGATGCATAAAATTTTAGAAATTTAAATTCAAACCGTTTTACTCACTGATGGTTACTAATAGCCAAACCTATCAGGTAAATTAATCACACAAAGAATTAGGCTTAAGTAGAAAATAATGCACAATGCCAGCTGTTCTTCTAAGTTTCTAAATATTAACCTTTACCATATCTTAAACCTGTCAAATTAGGATCACAAGGTTTATTCATACAAGAGACTAATAAGTTATTTTCCTCCCTTAAAAAAAAATAATACTTCAAAACCTATAAAGCATGGACAATAGAAAATATTTCAAGACAAGAACAACAATTCCTGAAATACAGACTTTGCTCTTTATTCTTTTAAGGAAGATGCTGTTAAGAGATTTAATGAGCAGACAGAAGTAGTATTACATTTCCTATGCGGACAGAATAAAAAACACTTATTTTCTATGAGATAGTATTACAGCTAAAGTGTTCCATTCCATTTAAGTGGTACTCAAGGTATTTAATAGATCAAATGATCCAAATTATTCAAGACCATACAGAATAGGTTACCCTGCCACATCTTATGACAGCCTTCAGAAGTCCTCAATAGCTGATATTCACTGAGGGTGTATAGGGTGTGTGTGTGTGTGTGTGTGTGTGTCAGAGAGAGAGACAGAGAGACAGAGAGACACAGACAGACCAATTATAATAAGCATTTAGAATTGGGTTTATACACTAGATGTGGGTTTTCCCTTATATACAGTTTTCAAAAATATTTTATACTTAAATTTATTGATATCAAAAACTTTATATACTTTTTAAAAAAGATTTATTTGAGAGAATGTGAGAGAGAGAGAGAGAGCACGAGCAGGGGGAGGGGCAGAGAGAGAAGCAGACTCCCCGCCGAGTCTGCAGGGAGCTCAACGTGGGGCTCAATCCCAGGACCCTGGGATCATGACCTGAGCCAAAGGCAGATGCTTAACCGACTGAGCCACCCAGGTGCCCCAAAAACTTCATATACTTTTAAAAATACAATTACTCTAAGTAATTTAAGTAAGCAAATGTAAGAACTTCACTAAGGAATTAATGATAGCCATGAATAAGAATTTTATGTGATCATGACAATAATTCTTTTAAGGTATAATCATCATATTCAACTAATGACGCCACATTGAATTTTAAACCTTCTTTCAAGACTGCCTGCATCTATCTTGATGGCCCGTTTTGTCTCTAGCGGTTTCTAACAGATTCAGAAGCAACTTTGTTGGCTATTATTGCCAGATTTTGTGGAATTTGAAAAAACAAAGGGATCAGGTCTATATCAATTCCTAGTTGTCTGATACATGAATCCTCTAAGTGTATTCAGCAACCCCATGGGTAAACTGCCAGAAAACACTATGTTGAATTCTGATGAATTTTTCATAACCTTTTCTAGCTAATGGCTCTCTGAAGAATTAGAAAGGCTTCTAGAGTGTACTTTGTCCTATCTTGAGCCCAGACTTGCTACTTTTATTTATAAATATAACAGGGGAATATAAAATAAAACTTATATTCTCAAAATCTTTACCATAGCAAATAATAAAGATCTGGATTGTTAAATTTCTTTCTCAGTATTAACAATGATTATTTAGCCAACATTTTATGTTTTAGGTGCTTATCTTTCCTCATTCATAGATTTAAAAATCAAAGCAAAAATCCCTTGTAAAAATAATTAAAAGAGAAAAATAAATCAGAGAACTTAAATCTTTTCTATAATTAAATTGACTAAAAATATTTGCTCATTTCTTGGAGACTGTTAATTAGCCTTTAGGCCCATATATGTAACAATATTTTTTCTTTCCAGAGTTTCTCTTATTTGCTGGGGACACAAAGAGGAATAAGGACATTATATCTACCCTTACAAAGAGTTCAGCTCACAGAGGAGCTAGACATGTACACAACTGACTTAATGCAGTGATGACCCCCCCCCCAAAAAAGTGACCGTTGCTGAAGGGTATGAGGATTATCAGAAGTCTTCCCAAGTGGGGTGCCTGGGTGGCTCAGTCGGTTAAGCTTCCGACTCTTGATTTTGGCTTAGGTCGTGATCTCAGGGTTGTGAGATCGAGCCCCACACTGGGCGTGAAGCCTGCTTAAGATTCTCTCTCTCCGTCTGCCCCTCCCCCCTCCTCCAGCTTGCACCCTATCTTAAAAAAAAAAAACGTCTTCCCAAGTAAAATACTCATGAACTGGGGCATAAAGGATGAATAAGGTGTGAAAGGCAGCACATAAGGAAGTAGGGCTTTTACTTAAAAAGCTAGCATATAAAAAATTATAAAGGCCAAGACCAAATGATATGTTGGGAAAACTTTGGGAGTTGGGCCAAAGAGCACATGTAGGGAAGGCTAAGTCTGGTAAGGGCAGGCTTGTGTTCAATGCTAAGAAGTGGGGAAGTGACCGGGGAAGGAGAGAATAACTGAAAGGTTTTAAAGAAGACATTGACATCAATAGATTTCTTTGCTGAAGAATCTCTCTGGTATCAGTATGAAGAATGTGTTGAAATGAAGATGAGGTTAAAGGAAGCAAAACTAGTTGGAAAGATGCTACAGGCTCTGGAAAAAGAAACAGTGGAGGCCTGAATCAAGGCAGAAACAGTGGGAGGTGGGAAAGTGAGGAGGTGTGTTTGGATAACTATTTTGGGGGAGAGAACCACCAACTTAACCAGTAAATACTAGAAGAGGATAATATTTTGCAGAAAAGATAAATTCAAGTTGAACACCTCAGTTTAAGGTTCTTGTATTATATGTAGTGAAATAAAGCTGAAATTGTTTTTTATCAAGTGGTTTTGAAATTTTTATTGTATTTAATTTTTTTGGTTGTAGAGAGTTATTTGCCCTAGTAGTGTTTCAAATACTCAAGCAGCAAAACTACCTAACTACTGGGTTTTTATGGAAGAGATATATGTACTTATTAGCCTACTAGATGTCATAACTATAGGAAGAGAAGAGAGCTTATTTAACGAGTATTTGCAAATAACGTACTCCCAATTTTCAAAATTTTTCTTTTTTACTAATGTGAAATGATTAAAATAAATTAACTGAAATAAGTAAAAATTATTTAAGACTACTCATCACACATATTTGGCCATGTGAGCAAAATATAAATAAATAATAAGTAATCTGAGAACCTGTGTACACTGTAGAAGTAGCTTTGGACTATTACATATGGCCAAAAAAAATGCATGTACAAAAATAAGAAAGATTACTTAAACTGTTATTAAATTTTTAAAATAAAAGCAATGAAAAAAGATATAGCTAAGATACAGCAACAACTTTAAATTATAGGAAATACAGTTACTGAAAAATTGTATCTCATACCATCTGAAGAAATTTTCAATTATAGTAGGAAATATTCACGCACAGAATTTTTAAAACACATACACATTTAACTCTTCATTCAAAACTAAATTGTAAATGACAGTATAAGCCTGGGACATCTTATTGTACCAGAAAGCAAGGAAGTTCTCAAAGGTGAATGGGTCATAACAAACAAAAAACAAAACAAAACACAGGAGTATCATGAGAAGGCTCCTCACTTGCAAAATATGGGCTAATTCAAAAACCAAATCAACTGTAAGTAACAGAAATATGTTGAATCTGTGCTTGCTTCGGCAGTACACATGCTAAATTTGGAATGATACAGAGAAGACGAACCTGGCCCCTGCGCAAGGATGACATGTGAAATACACTGAATCTATAAAAATCAATGAGGTCAAAATGATGTTTTAAAAAATACCAAACTCATTAAACAGCACTGGAAATAACTGGGGCACCGATTCTTTATCCTGAAAGAATTAATATACATCCTTCTTTTCCTGTCTGAACTATACTCTGGGATAACCAAACAATCCAAGTTGATGAGGAATTCTTCCTTATAGAAGGATTCCAGATAACAAATATAAAAAGAATGCAGAGTTCGAAAACCACCCATTTGTAACTTGAACAACATAAATTCAGACATTAATCACCAACAGACAAAACCATTATATGAATAGTTCATCTTTATAAAGAAGGGCTAAGGCTGTCACCTCCTGAATCCCCTGATCAATCTTAAGTTAGCATAACTAAAATTGGGGCCAGACTTGATGCAGCATAAAGCCACAGCACCACCTGTGAAGTAATCTTGCCAAAAAAAGCTAAATATAAATCTAATCAAGACTCAAAAGCTAACTTCCACTTATAGAAACCATGACACATATAAGTTCGATATTACCCCAAGGAAGTAAACAGAAAAATTCAGAATGTTGAACATCTTGCACAACAACTGACCCAGTTCCTGCAACAAGTCAATTTGGAGAGTAGGGTCTGTAAATTAAAGAAATTTAAGAGACATAATAATAACTACATTTAATATGCGGTCCTTGTTTGGCTTCTGATTCCAAAAAACCAACTGCAAAAACAACAGTTCTCAGAAAAATGGACAGATTTGAATTTTGACTGGTATTATTAGATGATACCAAGAAATTGTTAATTTCGATAACTATGATTACGGCATTGCAGTTATATAAGAAAAAATGCATGTCGAAATCTGCAGGGAGGAAATGACCTCTGATGGATATGATTTGCTTTAAAGTACTTTGGGAAAAATAAAAAGGAAAGCAGATGAAGACGAGGTAAATGTGGCAAAATCTAGATAACTCTAGGTGATGGGCACACGAAGATTTGTTTTGTCTACTTTGTGTATGTTTTCAATTTTTCATTTAAAAATACTGGAGTGGGATATAAAAATATTGCATATCACCTACGGAGACTATCACCAATGCAAATTCACCCCCCTCCTACTATTCCCTTTGGGAAGATCTGGGGTTGGGCCCCACGATCTGTATCTTTTAACAAAATACCTCAAGAGAGTTGCAAGTGGTCCTGAGATCATACTCTGAGAAATACTAACATAGAAAAAGAACTCCTAAAGGCAGTCCTAAATATATCTGGAGAAGTTAAGAGGGGGATTGATAGAAGATCTACAACCTGAGCTGACTTTTGAAAAAAAAATGGAAATCTTCTGGGTGAATCCATGAGGAGGGCAATCTGGCAGGAATACTGTAAAGTAAACACCAGAGATGTGAGCGTACACTCTGCAGTTTAGGAAATACCAAGCAGTTTCGTATGATTAGAATATAAGGAAGCATGATGGGAAGATGGTAGGAGGTGAGGTGGGCAAGAGATACAATGTAAAAGATTTCTGTAGGCAATGCTAAAAAATTAAACTACACTTAATGTATTTGGTGCTAAGGGAAATTTTATCCTATATTCTAAACGTTTCAGTTATAGGACTTTGGAAACAAAACGTCCATGCCTTGAGGACTATTTTTGTCTTAAAAAGGGTCTTGGTAAAAAGACCTTTTTTTTTTTAAGTTTTATTTATTTAAGTAATCTTTACCTTCCACATGGGGCTTGAACTCACAGCCCCTAGACCAAGAGTCACATGCTCCTCCAACTAAGCCAGGTAGGCACCCCAAAAAGACCTTTTCATAAAAAAGACAAGATATCAATATCATAAAGTTACCTTCAACTAGGTTCCCTACCCTGTCCACAACCTAAAATGAGGTCTTAAAAAAAAAGGCACTAAAATCAAATGTTCTCAAATAAAACAAAAATCAAACAATATACCTACATGTTACCATCATGTGCATACAGTCTGTACCTATGTGCACTGTTAAGTACATGTATTTATCTTCTAGTTCAGTTCACTAAGAGGGCCTAAAGGTACACATACATACCTCAGTAACAATGAACACATCCAGTGCTCTGATCCTGGTTTCTAACACCATTCTCCAAAAGAGAAAGAAGGGTTCCTTGGAGACATGGCTGATTCTAGGTCTAAGGGAAGATACAGAATGAGCCTAGAGCATGTTGCAGTACTGGAAAGTAAAGAAGTGCTCAAAAACCAAAAGGGTTGGGTATGTCAAAAAGACACAGGGGAGGAAAAAAAGAAGGAATGAAAGAAAGGGAAAAACAACACAAGAGCCAACATGAAAGAGCTCCCAATGATCAAAGCTGGTACAATTGAGTACTGGATTATAACCCAAAGTATAAAATAAATATCCACGAGGCCATTCTGATACAGATACAGATAGATATATGAAACATAAATATATATTTATTTTCCTATCTTTTCATATCTATATGAAATAGAGATAGCATATACATATGATATATATGCAGCTATAAAGTTACTCCCTCCCCTACCTTTTCCATATTCTTTAGAAGCAAATTGGGGGAGGGGTACTTAATACTATCCTCTTCAGTTACAATCCGTTTCCATACAATATGTAAAAGACAGGGGATGGAGGAGTAACTTTATAGTGGATAAAGTTAAGAAACACTACCTTGGCCATGTGATCAAGGTTAACACCAACAATGACAAGTCATGTTTATAACGTGTACCTCTGATATGCTGTGACAAAAAATGGCACTTTACCTCTGTAGTTTTCCTACCAAAAACCTATGACCTCAGTCTAACCATGAGAAAAGCAATGGACAAATCCAAATTGAGGAGCATTCTGCAAAAAACCTGACCAGTACTTCTTAAAGTCATCAAGGACAAAGCAAGTCTGAGAAAACTGTCACAACCCAGAGGGGGCAAGGGAGACAAGATGACTAAACATAAAGCAGTATCCCTGGGTGGGATTCCGAAGCAGTAAAAAGGACACTGAGGGGAAAACTGGCAAAACGTGAATAAGGCAGCAAGTTCAGTAAATAATAATGTACTAATGTTGATTTTTTAGTTGTGACATATGTATCACAGTGACATATGGCATTAATAAGGAGAAATTAGGGGGCGCCTGAGTGGCTCAGTTGGTTAAGCTTCTGCCTTTGGGTCAGGTCATGATCTCAGGGTCCTGGGATCGAGCCCCCTCCCCCTCCCATTATCTCTCTCTCTCAAATAAATAAATAAAATCTAAAAAAAAAATAAGGAGAAATTAGATAAGGGGTATACGGAATTTTCTGTATTACCTTCTCAACTTTTCTGTAAATATAAAACTGTTATAAAGTAAAAAGTTTATTTTAAAAGTGTGGGTTGTGGCTGAAGTAGTACTAGACGGAAACTTAAAGCTTTAATGTTTGTTATAAGAGAAGAAAGAATGAAAATGAATGGGCTAAGCATCCAAAGGAAGAAACTGGGGGCGGGGGAGTAAGATACACTAAAACAGCACTACCTAAAAGAAAGAAATAAAAAGCAATAATAAATTAAAAAACAACAGAGAGTTCCCTGGACCCTCACACCACGTGAGGATGCAGAGAGGGCTGTAGGCCCTCACCAGACACCAAATCTGCCAGTGCCTCGATTTTGGACTCCCTACCCTCCAGAACTGTGAGAAATACATTTCCGTTGTTTATAAGCCACCCAAGTCTATGGTATTCTGTTATAGTAACTGAATGGACTAAGATACAAACCATATAAAAAAATCAAAGATGGATCAAATACATAATTGTGATGAACAAAAGATTTAGAAAACTTTAAAAAAGTACAGAACATCTTTATAACTTGAGGCAGAAAAGAATTTCTTTGAAAAGACACAAAAAGTACAAAACAAAGAAAAATCATAATTCAATTTCTTAAATTAAGAACTACTGCTTCATCAAACAAAACACAAGAAGTACAAAGCTAAGTCACACACTGGGAAAAAATAAATGGAGCACATACAATCTACAAAGGATAAATATCCAGGATAAGTAAAGAACTCTAAAGTATTAATAAGAACAAACACCCCATTTTTTTAAATGGGTAAAAAGACATGTACAGGCATTTCACATAAGAGGAAACACAATTACCCCATAAATAATACAAAGGTGCCCAGCTTCAACCTTATAAGTAATCAGGTAAATATAAATTAAAACTATGAGATATAATTTCAGGTCTTACTGTACCGACAAAAATTTAAAAGTCTGAGAGTATCAAGTGTTAGCGAAGATGTGAAGAAATGGGAATTTTCATTCATTACCGGTGGAAATAAACAACATGACCTTTTTGGATTAAAGTCTGAGAATACTGGGGCACCTGGGTGGCTCAATCAGTTAAGCACCAGCCTTTGGCTCACGTCATGATCCCACGGTCCTGGGACTGAGCCCCACATCAGGTTCCCTGCTCAGTGTGGAGTCAGCTTCTTCCTCTCCCTCTGTCCTTGCTCGTGCTCTCTCTCTCTCTCTCAAATATAAAATCTTTTTAAAAATGTTAACAGTAAGTAATGTTCGAAAAGCAAACCTTGGAAACAACCCCAGTGTCTATTAACATCAGAATGGATCAATACATTGTAAATTCACAAGATGGAATATTATATACCAGTGAAAATGAGTGAACTAAAAGCTACAGAGAATAACATAAATGACTCTCAAAATCATAATACTGGGCAAAAATGTAAGTTACAGACGAATACAAACAATATGATTCCGTTTATATCAAGATTAGGAAAAGGCAAAACCAAACTATGCACTGTTCAGGAATTGATACATATGTGATAAAACTGTAAAGAAATGTAAGCAGCTGATTAATCCAAAACTCAGTAAATTGTTACCTTCAGGTGATGGGAGAGGACATGCAATTAGGTAGGGAAACACAGGGGTCTTTTAAAGTATAAGAAATTACATCTTAAACCATGTGTTCGGTACATAGGGTGTTCATTTTAAACTGAATGTGTAAGTTACATGCACTCTTTTAAATGTATGATATGCTTAAACATTTTTTTATATTAAAAGATTACCATGAGTAATACTTAAAACTATTTTTCTGGTCTTGGAAGTTTTAAGTATTTTCTTCAATAAATATTATAAAATATAAATAATATATAATTTTTACAAGTAACAGAATATCTTTATTGTTAATTTGGCTGATGAGTACTGAGCAAAACAAATAAATTGATGCAACTGTAAACCTGGTTCCTGGCAAACAGGCATATAAGATTTTACAAGTTTGTTTTTTTTTGTTTTTTTTTGTTTTTTTTTAGATTTTTATTTATTTATTTATTTGAGAGAGAGGGCGAGCACAAGCAGGAGGAAGGGTCTGAGGGAAAGGCAGAAGCAGAGTCCTTGCTGAGCAGGGAGCCTGACACAGAGCTCGATCCCAGGACCCTGAGATTATGACCCAAGTCAAAGGCTTAACCGAATGAGCCATCCAGGAGCCCCACAAGTTCTTAATTGTAAATTTTTTTGCAATAATAGCCTAGTATTAACCAAATTAGAACCTGCTATCTGTCAATACAGAATAATTTTTCCATAGCGATAATGCAAGATCGTGCTTGTTTGTTAGCAAAGATATGTTCACAGTTGTTAAGTTAAAAAGTTCTGATGATTTTGATCATAAAAACTTTTTTAAAAACCCAAATATTCTTTTTGTTTTTAATTTCAACATTTGGAAATGAGAAATTCAACAAATTGGCCAAAATTAGGAAAAGACATTACACAGTGGTATCTTTTTTTCCTGCATTTATTAATGAAGTAAGATCCATACTATGTTCTGTAGTCAGAATTTAACTGGTTGGGGCGCCTGGGTAGCGCAGTCGTTAAGTGTCTGCCTTCGGCTCAGGGTGTGATCCCGGTGTTCTGGGATCGAGCCCCACATCGGGCTCCTCCGCTGGGAGCCTGCTTCTTCCTCTCCCACTCCCCCTGCTTGTGTTCCCTCTCTCGCTGGCTGTCTCTCTCTCTGTCAAATAAATAAATAAAATCTTAAAGAAAAAAAAAGAATTTAACTGGTTACTTGTCTGTTTTTTAATTTCTATGGAAACATCAGTTAATAAATAGGGAAGAAATCCAGGTCTTTCACTCTGATTAATTACACAACTAATAAAATTGGGTTGTACTGATTTCCTCACATAATCTCATTTTAAATTCTAAAAATGGAATCAAAATTTGTTAATTCTGGTTGGGGAAGAAAACTTGTGTTTAGGCCTATGTATATATAATTAAGATAAGAATAAAAGGTTCTATAACTTTATATGTATAGATTTCTTCTATTTAGCATAGGAGATTTTTGATTTTTAAATATTTACAAATATTTAATCCATGTTATAAAATTTTTGACAATTTCTCTGATTTTTAATTCATAAATCTAGCATCTGACTATTCACAAGTTTCTGGATTTTTTATTAAAAACATTTACTGAACCCTCTCCATAAAGAATACTCTCCTAGGTTATATAAAAAAGATATAGGAAATAAAACCTATTTAAGAGTTAATAGTAAAGCTGAAGAAAGGAAACACAAACACATACAATCATAAAATTATAAAATCTTAAGTGTTGGAAAGAAAGAGCCAGAAGTGACTTTGTATCCTAAATTCCCACCTAAGGAGGCTGTCTTACAAAATAGCTTGAGGAATACCTGGGTGGCTCAGTTGGTAAAGCATCTGCCTTCGGCTGAGTTCATGACCCCAGGGTCCTAGGATCGAGGCCCACGTGGGGCTCCCTGCTCAGTGGGGAGTCTGCTTCTCGCTCTTTCCCTCCCTCTGCCACTCTCCCCCATGCTCATGTTCTCCCTTTGTCTCAAGAGAAAAAAAAAAAAAAGCATGAAAGTACAATACATCACATCAAAAAGTTCAAAGAGCTGACAAAATACTAAGAATAATCAAGTTTTGGACTAATTAAGCATGGGTGCCAGCCTTCTTTGCCTTGTTACGCACTAGTAGCTTTCTACCACATTTTCAATACAAGTTAGAGCCAATGAGTACTTCAGTCAAATTCTTGTCTGATACAAAGATGCTGAACAGAAATATTTTCACAAAACTGAGTCTGAAATTTTTACCCAGAAGCACCCTATTTCTAATTTTAATGTTTGCTCCAGGGAGAAAAGTTAATCTGAATTGACTAATATTATGAACTGCTCAATTTATTCCATTTTGTTATTTTTATCTAAAATGTAATGTAAATCAAACTCGAAATAAGGACTTAAGCCCTCAGCTATCATGTAGCCAAGGGACAGGATAGTTAGGTACTTTATAAAACTTGTTCAAAATCTATATTCATATGGGAGAACAGCAAAATGATTCAAGCTGCAGGAGGAAGAGAAATAAACATTACTATATAAACATCAGAGTTAACACTATAGACCACATTAGCCTGATATAATGTTTGGTAGTTCTTCTAACCTTCCCCTTACATTTCTTTCATTCATGCAACAAATATTCGTTGAGCCCATATATATGCTCAGCAGTGTAGTAGGCATTTGGGAAAAGCAGAAAAGACAAAGTTCCAGTCCTCACAAACTTAAATTCTTTGCTCTAGGTTAGACTTGTGTTACTGGGTCTTTTCCCTCATTTTCCTTTATGTATTTTTTGGCAAAGGAAAACTAGATCTGTATTAATGAAAGAATAGAGAAGAACAGAAAAATAATTTTATTTAAAAAAATCTTAATTCAATAATCAAAATTTACTCTTAGTTTACCCAAAAATAGCTAGAAATCTAGCCAGGTGTTAAAGCTCAAGAAAGAAGTTAAGGCCAAAGACATGGATCTGGGGTTCACCCAAGTTCCTGGAGTTCACAGGAAACAGTACAAACTACGGGTGGATAAAATCTCTCACTCCAGGGTTAAGACCACAGAGCAGTGAAGGATAGGATGGAATCCTGGTAGCACCTACAGCCAAGCAGCAAGCAGATGATGAGGCAAAACAAAAATCATTGTCCAAGAACTTTAAATACCACAAAACTCAGAGTATTTTGGGAAGACCAAGTAATGAACAATTAACACATAACTGGTGACCTCTTAGAGAAGAATATGAATACAGTAGCATGAGCAGAACCCAAATGGCAACTCAAATGCAACTTAACCAAACGGGACTCAATTGGCAGGTCATTGCAGAGTAAATGGGACTGCTCTTGGGGGAACTCTAGTGAGGAAAACAAGAAGAGATGCAACAATAGAAGTCTTAAAAAGAGATGCAAAACACAGAGGATAAAGGAAATACCAGCCCAATTGTGAGTCAAAAATTGATTACTCTTGCTATTTCATGCATTTTAGAGGAAGACATTTTACCAATGTAGACATTTTACCAATGTTGATAAAAGTTTAAGAGAAATCACGGACACGTTTGTGTGGTACACTTCGCATTCAACACCCATGTGCCAGAGACTAGCATACCACCTAACACATTCATTCAGGAAATATTTCTCGAGAGCCTGCTATGTTCCAGATATAATACTAGGCACTGGGAATATAACGAAGAGACAGCTCTGCAGGCATTCATGTGGTTTACAACTTAGTGAATGAGAAAAATATTAAACAATCACTTTTTATAACTGTATGAAGGAAAGAGTTTTACGAGCAGAAATAACCTAATTTAGATTTGGAGGTCAGGGGAAATCCTCTCTGATCAAGGGATGCCTTAGCTGAGGTCTAAAAGATGAGTGTGGGTTTCCTGCATCACTGCTCCCAGAACACTTTCACACCTTCATGCCTTCTCCTGCTTGTCCTCTGCCTTGATTGTTCTCCCCTTAACTGTGCCAGCAGAAAATCCTAATGATCTTTTTGTGGCCCTGCTATCATATCAATTCACTTGATCTCCCAATTAGAATTAACTGGTGCGTTCTCCAAGTTATCTTTTTTTTTTTTTAAGATTTTATTTATTGATTTGAGAGTGAGAGTGAGAAGTGGACTCCCCCCTGAGCAGAAAGTCCAACATGGGACTCAATCCCAGGACCCTGGGATCATGACCTGAGCCGAAGGCAGACACTTAACCGACTGAGGTACCCAGGCTCCCGTTATCTTATCTTTTATTGTTAATAGCTGAACACTGATGTATACTATAGTTGTTTCCTTCAGTGAACTGAAGGCTCTTGGAGGGCAGGGACTATGTCATTTTCATGAATTGTCTGCAATGCATATTTACTGACACAGAGTATACACCTACACTAATGGATGTCCTATTACTTTTTTTTATTTCTAATAAAGGTTTAGTGCCTAATGAGTATGTTTTCCTTCTTTCTGTTTCTAACCAAAGTGGGTATTACACATGTAATAAAGTGACCAGGGATAAATATGCAAGCACAGACTGGGAAGTATACTGGAATAGGGCATTTTGTTTGGGAATAATCTTTTAGAATCCATTTGGGAAGAAAGTGGAAGTAAACAGCAGATTGAAAAAAGGGATGGGAAAGTGTGCAAAAGCTTCAAGGGTATTGAACTGCCCGCTAGGACAAGTGGGACCACTTTGCCTGCCTCTAATAACTCTCCCTTCCCCAGCTTCAGGTTTTCCTACCCACTTCCAGCAGTTCCCACAAAAGGGTCCCTGGTCATGACAGTAACAGGCCTCAGAATCACCTTCTTACTTTGAATAATTTATAAAACCAAATATATGAAACAAAGTTATTCACATATTGGGAAACAAGCAGTTCAAACTATGATGCCTAAAGAGAAGGGAAACAAATGAGGTGAGCCCTCTAACTGCTCAACTTCTGCCTGGAGGCGGCTTTCAAGCCACTGAGCAGGGAGAGAGTGGAACGAGGACTTAAAGGGAGCCCAGCAATCTCAAGGAGACAGAAATCCTGCAGGTCAAGGTGGCTAAATATGTGCAGTAGGGCACTAAAATGGAGAGGACTTCCCAAGTCAGAGGAAGCTCCAGAGATCTGCAGAGTACCCTCAAATCTATGGCTGAATACTGATATTCACTTGTGAGAAAAAAATTCCCCAAGGCCAGGAAAGAACCACCAAAAGGACTACAGACAAAACAATTCCTGGAGCTCACACAGGAGTGGATTAGTTCATGCTCCCATCAGACACGGTGGAACGATCTCTTACCACATGGGATATCATGTAAAGTTCTCAGGAAAACACTGTCTCAGTAGTAGAACTAAAACCTGCTTTGGATCTGCTCTACCAAAGCTTAAAGCAAGTCTCAAAAGGATTAAACTTACCCTAAGTAACTTAGTTACTCTTCAGAACAAAATATAACATTATTCATAAAATATAACAAAATCCAGTACCCAACAATGTAAAATTCACAATTTCTATCAACCAATCAAAAGTTACCAGCATGCAGAGAAGCAGGAAAATATAACCCAAAAGCAGAAGAGGAGTTAATCAATTGAACCTAGAAAATGGCAAAGATGTTGGAATTAGCAGACAGTGAAATTGAAATAGCTTCTGTAAGACCACAAAACAAGTCTCCACAAATTAAACAAACAAACAAAAACTGAAGTCATACCATGTGTCTTTTCTGACCACAATGCTATGAAACTAGAAACCACGAGAAAAAATCTGGAAAGAGCACAAATACATGGAAGTCAAATAATGTGCTACCGAACAATGGGTCACCCCCCAAAAATCAAAGACATCAAAAATTACATGGAAACAAATGAAAATGAAAACACAACAGTCCAAATCTTTGGGATGCAGCAAAAATGGATCTGAGAGGGAAGTTTATGGCAATATGGGCCTACCCCAAGAAGAAAAATCTCGAACAAACAACCTAACACCTAAAGGAGCTGGAAAAAAGAAGAAAACCCCAAACAGCAAAAGAAAGGAAAATGAAGGAAATATTAAAGATTAGGGCAGAAAAGAATGATACAGCAACTAAAAAAACACAATAGAACAGATCAATGAAACCAGGAGATGGTTCTTTGAAAAGATCAACAAAATTGATAATAAACCTCTAGCCACACTCAAAAGGGCAGGGTGGAGGGGGAGGAGGGGACCCAAATAAACGAAATCACCAATGAAAGAGGAGAAATAACAACCAACACCACAGAGATACAAACAACTGTTAACAGAATATTATGAAAACCTATATGCCAAGAAACTGGGACAACTCAGAAGAAATGGATAAATGCCTAGAAACATAAAACTTAACAAAACAAAAGCAGGGAAAGATAGAAAATTTGAACAGACCAATTACCAGCAATGAAATTGAATTAGTAACCAAAAAATTCCCAAAAAAACAGAAGTCCAGGACCAGATGACTTCACAGAATTCTACCAAACATTTAAACAGTTAATACCTATTCTTCTCAAACTATTCAAAAAAAATGTAAGAGGAAGGAAAACTTCCAAGTTCATTCTATAAAGCCAGTATCATTCTGATACCAAAACCAGATAAAGACCACAAATAAAGAGAACCCACAGACCAATATCTCTCAGGAATATAGATGCAAAAATCCTCAAAAAATACTAGCAAACTGAATCCAACAATACATTAAAAAAAAAAAATCATATGCCACAACCAAGTGGGATTTATTCCCAGGATGCAAGGATGGTCCAATATTCACAAAATAATCAACGTGATACGTCATATCAATAAAAAAAAGGATAAAAACCATATGATCATTTCAATACATGCAGAAAAAAAATTTGACAAAGTACAACATCCATTCATGATAAAAACCCTCTGCAAAGCAGGTCTAGAGGGAACATATCTCAACACAATAAAGGCCTTACATGAAAACCCACAGCCAATATCATACTCAACGATGAAAAACAGAGCTTTCCCCCTAAGGTCAGAAACAAGACAAGGATGTCCACTCTCACCACTTTTATTCAATATAGTACTAGAAGTCCTAGCTACATCAATTAAACAACATAAAAAATAAAAGACATCCAAATCGGTAAGGAAGAAGTAAAACTCTATTTGCAGATGACATGATACTATATGAAGAAAACCCTACTGACTTCATGAAAAAATTACTAGACTGATAAATGAATTCAGTAAAGTCACAGGATACAAAATCAATGTACAGAAATCTATTGCATTCCTATTCATTAATAACGAAGTAGCAGAAAGTGAAATTAAGGGAATAATCACATTTACAATTGCACCAAAACCAATAAAATGCCTAGGAATAAACTTAACCAAAGAGGTGAAAGACCTGTACTCTGAAAAGTATAAAACACTGATGAAAGAAATTCAAAACAACACAAAGAAATGGAAAGACATTCTATGCCTATGGACTGGAAGAACAAATATCATTACAATGTCTACACTACCTAAAGCAATCTACAGATTTAATGTGATCCCTGTCAAATTACCAACAGCATTTTCCACAGAAGTAGAACAAACAATCCTAAAATTTGTATGGAACCACGAAAGACCTTGAATAGCCAAAACAATCTCGATAAAGAGAAACAAAACTAGAGGTATCACAATTCCGGGTTTCAAGTTATATTACAAAGCTGCAGTAATCAAAACAGTATGATACTAGCACAAAAAGAGACACATAGAACAATGGAATAGAGTAGAAAACCCAGAAATGAACCCACAATTATATGGTCAATCCATCTTTGACAAAGGAGGAATGAATATACAACGGGAAAAAGATAATCTCTTCAACAAATGGTACTGGGAAAACAGGACAGCTACATGCAAAAGAATGAAACTGGACCACTTCTTTGCACCATAGACAAAAATAAACTCAAAATGGATTAAAGACCTAAACATGAGACCTGAAACCATAAAAATCCTTGAAGAGAGCAAAGGCAGCAACTTCTCTGACATTGGCAATAGCAATGTTTTTCTGGATATGTCTTCTGAGGCAAGGGAAACAAAAGCAAATACTATTGGGACTACATCAAAATAAAAAATTTCTGCACAGTGAAGGAAACAATCAACAAAACTAAAAGGCAAGTGACAGAATGGGAGAAGATATTCGCCAATGACCTACCCAATAAAGGGTTAATATCTAAAACATATAATGAACTTATACAACTCAACACCAAAAAACCCCAAATAATCCAATTTATAAATGGACAGTAGACATGAATAGGCATTCCCTAGAGAAGACATACAGATGGCCAACAGATACATGAAAAGATGTTCAACATCACTCATCATCAGGGAAACACAAATCAAAACTACAATGAGATATCACCTCACACCTGTCAGAATAGCTAAAATAAAAAACACACGAAACAAGTGTGCATGAGGATGTGGAGAAAAAGGAACCCTCTTGTACTGTTGATGGATATGCAAAGTGGTGCAGCTATGATGGAAAACAGTATGGAGATTCCTCAAAAAATTAAAAATAGAACTACCATATGATCGAGGAATTGCACTACTGGGTATTTACCCAAAAATACAAAAACACCCCTATGTTTATTGCAGCATTATTTACAATAGCCAAACTATGGAAAGAGTCCAAGTGCCCAAGTATCCAAGACGAATAAAGAAAAGGTGGTATACATACATATACAATGGAATATTATTGAGCCATAAAAAAGAATGAAATCTTGCATTTGCAACAACATGGACTGAGCTAGAGAGTATAATGCTAAGCAAAGCAAGTCAGAGAAAGACAAATACCATATGACCTCACGCATGTGTAGAACTTAAGAAACAAAACGAGCAAGCAAAGGAAGAAAAAAAAAAGAGAAACAGACCATGAAACAGACTCATAACTATAGAGAACAAACTGATGGTTACCAGAGGGGAGGTGAGTTGGGGAATGGGTGAAATAGGTGATGGGGATTAAAGAGTACACTGATCATGATGAAAAAATAATAATAAATAAATAAAACAGGTAGTATAAATATACTTCATATGCTTAATAATGAAAAGGAAAAATACGAACATGATGAGGAAAAAGACAAAAAATACCTAAATAAAACTTCTAGAGATAAAATTTTAATATCTGAAATGGAAGATACAGCAGATTGGATATTGCAAAATAAAATACAGGGGAACTTCAAGACACAGCAGGGAAAGTCTCCAAAATGCAGTACGGACAGGGGGGAAAAACAGACTGAAAAAAAAATGACAAGCTTCCATGACCCGTGGGGCAATATTAAGCAGTGTAACATATATGTAACTGGAGTCCCAGCAAGGAACACAGAAAAAAAATTTTAATGAGGAAGAAGCTCCACTTTTGGGTGCTGTGTGTGAGTTCCAGGCCCACCAAGAGCACTTTGGCAAGTACTGCAACAAAGTAGTTGGTTGTCTGTGTTTTAAGAAACTACAAGGATTCATATTTCTAGTTTTTACTCTGATAAGATTAAAACTTTGACTTATATTTAGTCTAAGTATGTCCCTTTTCTTATATATATCAATGCAGGAGGGAATAAGAACATTAAAAAAAGAAAGAAAAAAGTTATTTTCTAACTCACCTGAACTCAAATATTTATTGAAGGTCTGCTGTGTTAGCAAGACGTTATTTTAAATGTCGGAGATTCAATTAAACAAAGTTCACACTGAGCTTATATTTTAGTAAGAAAAAGGCTCCAGCCATGTGCTTTCATTTAAAAAAAAAAAAATAGGAAACCTTAATTTGAACCTCAAACCACTGAAATGAGACATCAGTATCCATCAGTAAAAAGGATGGGGCGCCTGGGTGGCTCAGTTGGTTGAGCGTCCGACTCTTGGTTTCTGCTCAGGTCATGATCTCAGGGTCACGGGATAGAGTCCAATGCCAGGCTATGAGCTTGGCAGGGAGTCTGCTTGAGATTCTCTCTCTCCCTCTCCCTCTGCCCCCCTCCTCAACTTGCAGATTCTCTCGCTCTCTCTCAAATAAATATTTTAAAAAATATATATGCTAAAAAAAGGGAAACTACAGATGTAACTCCAGTACATGTGATAGTCTTTTTTAGTACACCTAAGCTTTTCTATGAATTTAATATGTCTTATTATTCAAAGTACATAAAACACTCTACTTACACATAACCAATGAATGTATCATGTAAGCACATAACTAGTAGTTAATCCAGAAATTATCTCTTCCCCAACAGAGCCAAGTCTGTATACCCCCTACACTTTATTGTAACTACCATGTCACCTGTTAATTCCACTCCTTACCTACTACCAGTCTTGCATTCTTTTCCAGAAGCCAGAATCCCTACCCACATTAGAATAAATCAGAGGAACATAATTCTGTTCACAGAGTACTTATGAAATGAATGGATGAATCACACTGTTAAATTCTATATAGTATCAGATCATTATGAGTTAAACATGCTTTGTAGAATAGTATTGCTACTGGGCAGAACTGTGTCCCCTAAAAATGCGTATGTTGAAGACCTAATTCCCAGCACTTCAGAATGTGACTATATTTGGAGATAGGTTCTTTAGAGGCAATTCAGTTAAAATGAGGTCATTAGGGTAGGCCCAAATCCAATCTGACTGGTGTTCTTATAACAAAAGGAATTTTGGACACATATATACACAGAGGAGAGACCATGCAAAGACACAGGAAGAAGATGGCCACCTACAAGCCAAGGAGAGAGGCCTCAGAAGAAATCAACCCTGCCAAAACCTTGATCTCAGACATCTAGCCTCCAGAATTACAATAAAATAAATTTCTGTTGTTTAAGCCACCTAGTTTGTAGCCCTGGACAAACTAATACAACTATGTATCCATTAAAAAGAATCAGGCTATGCCATTTGATAGAGTTCCATCAGGTATTTTTCATTTTTTTAAGATTTTATTTGAGAGAGAGCGACAGAGAGAGAGAGAGAGAGAGGGCAAGGCAGAGGGAGAAGCAGACTCCCCTGCTGAGCAAGAAGCCCGACACGGAGCTCAATCCCAGGACCCTGGGATCATGACCTGAGCCAAAGGCAGACACTTAACGGAATGAACCACCCAGGCACCCAAGGTATTCTTAAGACAGAAAAATTTAAAGTACAGGGAATGCTCAAATAAATGCTCAAATAAACCACATACACACACATCCGTGTGTGTACAATATATTATAAATATACATTTGTACATGAACATGACAATGTGGATGAAAATATGTAATAATATAACCTAGGTTATTTACATGGATTAGAGGTCCTGGCAGAGCAAGGAAATGGATGGAAAGGAAGAAAAAAGGGAGAATGAACCAACCACTCTCTCCCCACCCCCCCCAAAAAAACTGTACTGAAAATTGTGCCATTTTTATGCATTTTTGTAACATTTTATATATGTGTATATAAAATAAAATATAAATTAAATTAAAATTTTTCATTATATTTAATTTTCATTTAAGTGAAAATTTTATGATTGCTTTTCTGCTGTGTGTACATTAGCCATGGGAAAGACAGTAATCAAAAGTCCTTTCCCACAGAAAATAACTATATACAAATTCCAAACATGTGTCAAGTGCCAAATTCATATCATCTTGCATTTGTTTTGCTTTAAAAACAGTAAGTATGGCCTTCCAAAACAAATTTTTTATTACTTTTTGTGATAACAGAGTTCCCACCAATAAAACAAAGAACTGATTCAAGAAAAGAATCTCTGATGGTTTCTTAGTTCTTCAAGCATTTTCTTAAATCTTCATATTCGAGTCTTCCAACTGTGGCAGAAATCCCTTATCAGTGATGTCCTGACGTAAGTAGGAGCTTTCTATAAAATTCCCAGTTTTTTTTCCCATAGTGCTCCCATACATCCTATCCTTCCGAATTTTTTTTTTAAGATTTTATTTATTTATTTATTTGTCAGAAAGAGAGCGAGAGAGCGAGAGCGCTCACAAGCAGGGGGAACGGCAGGCAGAGGGAGAAGCAGACGCCCTGCTGAACAAGGAGCCTGATGTGCGACTTGATCCCAGGACCCTGGGATCATGACCTGAGCTGAAGGCAAATGCTTAACTGACTAAGCCACCCGGACATCCCCTTCTTTAGTTTTAATCCCATTCTAAGAGGCATCTTTAAAGCTGGAGGAGTAATTCATAATACAGGTGTGTCTATTGTCTATTCTTTGGTAGCTTTCCTAAAAATACCAACGGATGGCAGTTTGTGACTTGAATATCTTTCTAAGATTCACCAATTGACTGCCACTAACATCTAAGTGTGAGATTCCAAAATCTAGTGAATCAAAGGCAGAAAAGCAGAAGGAAAAGCTTTTTCAAATGCAAACTTCTCCAAATAGATCAGGTTCCTTGATGTATCATCACTAACACAGTAAGTTGATTTACTAGACACACTAAATGGATTTCTTCACATTTATACTTTCATTTCTAGAAGGTAAAATGGTTAATGTCATCTGTGAATCCACTTGTAAATTTTAACCATTTTCAGACTTTGAGTAAAAGAGGCTATACCCCAAATAAGGTATATGCACACAGGTATGTATTCACTAGATATTGTGCTAGATACCAGGAATATAAAATAGACAGTCCCTGCCCTCACAGAGCTGAGAAGTACAGGAGGGGAACAAGACATTAAACAAATAATCACAAAAATAACTACATAAGAGGCAGAGTAGTGAAGAGGTTAAACATGGGCTAAATTCACTAAATTCAAAACTTGGTTCTTTCAATTATCAGGCTGTAATCCTGAGCAAACTACCTAATCCTTCCTATAATATTATGTACCAGCACACAGTCAAGGTTTAGTAAACGTTAGCTGTAGCGATCGCTGTTGTTCTTATTAAAGGATGCCATCAGACTTTAAACAGGAACCTAAGTTAACCTAGGGTTGTGGAAAGGAAGATTAAGGCTGAAACCTGAAGGTTTCTACTGAATAGAATTTAGGTGAAAGTAGACCAGTGAAGTGAGAGGGTAATATTCTAGGCAAAGGGAACAGCATGTGCAGACATGAAAGGGAGAGTAAAGGAGTTGACATTCGAGAGGGTCAGGTAGGGCCCGATCACTGGTCAGATGTACTAGATACAGATGCATTTACTAAAATAAAGAATAATGTAAGAAGAAATGCTTTACTAAATGGGAAGGGGAATGAGGAGATTAAGAGTTTAGTTCTGGGGGAGCCTGGGTGGCTCAGTTGGTTAAGTGTCCAACTCTCGATTTTGGCTCAAGTCATGATCTCAGGGTCGTGACATCAAGCCTTGCGTCGGGCTCTGTGCTGAGCATGGAGTCTGCTTTAGGTCATCTCTCTTCTTCTCCCCCTGCCCCTCTCCACTAGCATAAGCGCTCTCTAAAAATATAAAAAAATAAATATTTCTCTAAATAAAATAAAAGTTTCTTTAAAAAAAAGTTTAGTTCTGGGCTTCATTATGCTTGAGATATGTTTGAGACATAAAATTAGCAAATGATCAGTTTAATGTACAGATAAACAAACTGGAACTGTATTTTTAATAATTGTAATCATACAATGCCTCTACCCTATCAAAATAGCAAGAAGTGGTTAGACACTAAATCATTGTTAAATAATAATGTCACAGGAAACCAAATGAAACTTTGTTTTCCTCCTAGACATCCCATACTATCGAGCAGAAACTGGAGGCATTTCAATGCTTTGAAGACTGTAACCCAGTTAGGGGTGCTCTTCCCCAACCAATTCCATGATGGCAGAGAGTAAGGCTACAGAGGGTATGTGCAAAACAGGAAGGTTAGAAGTGGCTTTCCCCTACAACTTTCTACTATTCTAGAATGTGGCTGAATGTCCCTGGCAAAGAACAGAATCTACTGACTCCTGCGCTCAACTGTGACAAATACATTCTTCAAAGGGAAGCTCTAAAAGAATAGTCACATTTAAGAGACACACCAGGCACAAATGGCTGGGTGTAGATATTTTAATGCAAAGGAACACAGCCACAAAATGACAGATTTGCTTCAGATTTCCTGATAACTGACATTAATTATTAAGTATCACATATTTATACTTCACAAAAATACTTCATTAAATAGCATCAGTGTGTCTCAGTTTTATAAATATTAAGCATTGCCAACATGGCAAGAATACTGAGGCTGTCAAATAAAGTTTTGTCTGCAAAATAAAGTACTATGATTTAACAACTTTACACTTTTCAATCAGGAGACAAATCCATGGGATCTTTATAATGACAAACAAGATCTGCTATTTTCTTGGAGACTGCCAATGGCAGGGGGAATAATAAGAGTTGTCAGAATACCTGTCTTGGAGGTCTGACTTTACCTGTAAGTATGATCTTAGGCAAGACATTAAATTTCCTAAAATCTCGTTTCTCACTTGAAAATGGCAATACCATTACCCATCTTCTCAGGATACCGTAATGATCAGATAAAATCATGTATCTAAAAGCACTTTAAAAAAATACAATGCTAAATAACGAATGGTCATTATTCATATTACCACATGCAATGAGGTACAAATTTTAATGCTGGGCATAGAACACATAAATGAAGATTTTATGACTCATTATATACTCCCTACCCCCACTCATGCATAGCCTCCCCTGTATCAACATCTGCACCAGACTCGTACATTTGCTACAACTGATGAATCTACATTGCCACATCATTATCACCCAACATCTTTAGTTTACATTAGACTTCACTCTTGGTGTTGTATGGATTTTGACAAATGTATAATGACATGTATACACCATTACAGTATCACAGACAATAGTTTCACTGCCCTAAAAATTCTCTGTACTCTATTCGTCTTTCCCTCCGGCCCAACCCCTGATCTTTTAGCTGTCTCCGGAGATTTGCCTTTTCCAGAATGACATATAGTTTGGAGATATATAGTAGTTTCACTTAATAAAATGCATTTAAGGTCTTCCATATCTATTCATGGCTTGATAGCCCATTTCTTTTTAGTGCTGAATAATACTCCATTACCTGGATATACCACAGTTTATTCTTCACCTACTGAAGGAAGTCTTGCCAATTATGAATAAAGCTGCAATAAAATCCAAGTGCATGTTTTTTGCGGATATAAGTTTTCAATTCCTTTGGGTAAATTCCAAGAAGTGTGATTGCTGGCTCCTATCATAAGAGTATGTTCAGTTTTGCAAGAAACCACCAAACTAACTTCTAAAATGGCTGCACTATTTTGCTTTCCCAAGAGCAATGAATGGGAGTTTCCGGTTGTTCCACATCCTTGCCACCATTTGATATGGTGTTCCAGTCGGTGTTCCAGTCAGTGTTCCAGATTTCATTCTAATGGAGAATTAGGTGTTATCTCATTATAGTTTCATTTTTCATTTCCATGATGACATATTATGTAAAGTATTTTTATATGCTTATTTGCCATCATGTAACTTCTTCGGTGAGGTGTCTGTGAAGGTCTTTGGCCCATTTTTAACTGGGTTGTGTATTACTGTTGAGCTTTAAGAGTTCTTTGTATATCGTAGATAATATTAGAAAACATCTTTTGCAAATATTTTCACCCAGCCTGTGACTTGTCTTTTTATTCACTTCACAGTATCTTTTGCAGGGCAGAAAATTTGAATTCTAATGAAAGTCCAGCTCATCGGTTATTTCTTTCATTGATCATACCTAATGTTGTATCTAAAATGGCACTGCCAAGATCATCTAGGTTTTCTCCTATGTTATCTTCTAAGAATCTTATAGTTTTGCATTTTACTCTTAGATCTGTGATTCACTTTGAATTTATTTTTATGATGGGTGTAAGATCTGTGTCTAGATTCATTTTTTGCTTGTGGGTGTCTGATTACTCCAGCATCATTTGTTGAAGAACCTTTCTTTGCTCAATTGTATTGCTTTTGCTTCTTTGTCAAAGATCAGCTAACTATATTTATGTGGGTCTATTTCTGGGCTCTCTATTCTGTTCCACTGATCTTTTTATCTACTCTTTCACCAATACCACACTGTCTTGATTACTATAGCTCTACTGTAACTCTTAAAGTCAGGTAGTGTCAGTGTTTTGACTTTGTTCTCAATCAATATTGCCTTAGCTATTCTGGATCTTCTGCCTTTCCATTTAAACTTTCAGATCAGTTTGTAAATATCCACAAAATAACCTGCTGGGTAAGTCTGATTGATATTGCACTGAATTGATAGATTGAGCTGGCAAAAACTAACATCTTGACAACACTGAGAGTTCCTACTCATGAACGTGGAATATCTCTCCATTTGTTTAGTTCTTTGATTCCTTTCATTAGAGTTTTGTAGTTTTCCTCATATAGATCTTTTATATATATATAAATTTAATTTATATATAAATTATATATATATTTTATATTTTGTTAGGTTTATACCTAAGTATTTCAATTTTAAATGCTAATGTATATAGTATCCGTTCTTTGCATTTTTGTCTATTTTAAGATGACTTTATCAATCCTGCTCCTTCATTTTGGATCAGCCATAATGGATCTGAAGCAGGCGTTTTCAGCATCAGTACTACTGGTATCTTGAGCCAAATAATTCTCTTTTGTGGAGGGGCTTGTCCTTTGTAGCATAAGGTATTTAGCAGCATATCTGGCCTCTGACCACTGAATGCCAATAGCATTCCTGCCCCTGCCATATGTGACAAGCAAAAATGTCATCAGTCATTGTCAAATGTCCCCTGGGGGTGGGGCAAAATCCCTACTCCTTGAGAACCGATGATTTAAAGCACACCTTTCCCTATCTCTTCATAGTCTAGCTGGATTTCCTGCCCTACTATAAATTTTCTAGGATAAAAATTAAATCACCAATAGTTATAATTCTCCAGCCTGGCCCAGCAGACCTTTTCGTCACTACTGCTTATATATATTCTGTTAAATATTCCCTTCCTTGTGTTTTCACAACATGCATTCACATTCTATTTATATCTCAACTTTTAAAAATAGCAAAGTCCATATATTTATACCTTATATATTATACCTGACAAATTACACCTTTTTGAGGCAAGAGAAGTGATAGCTTTAAAACTTGAAATAAATTTTTACCAAAAAATCAAAGTATGCCTCAAAAGAAAAGACTTATAAATTTTCAAATAGAATCTCTTTAAAAGCAAGACAAATTTAAATCCACTTGGAAGCTCTTAATTAGTTGTAAAAATAGTCTCTTCCAACTAGGCATTCAAGAAAAACTTCATACCACTCAAATTCTCCAATTAAAGTTTAAAATGAATATGATAATTTACTTCTTTTTTTAATAATAATATTTTTTATTATATTATGGTAGTCACCATACAGTATATCCCTGGTTTTTGATGTAAAGTTCCATGATTCATTAGTTGCATATAACACCCAGTGCACCATGCAATACGTGCCCTCCTTACTACCCATCACAAGCCTATCCCATTCCCCCACCCCCCTCCCCTCTGAAGCCCTCGACAATTTACTTCTAAATATCAAAGTGCTGTTATAACTTCAGAACTCTTATGAAGCACTATTACTTCTTTTGTAAAATGTAACTTTAAAAAGGGGGGGCTCTAAACATAAACAAAACCTTAAAAAATCAATTATTACAGAAATCCTTTAACTTTTTAAATAAATGCATTTTAAAGATTTTATTTATTTATTTACTTACTTATTTACTTGACAGAGAGAGAGAGCAAGCACAACCAGGGGGAGCGGCAGACAGAGCAAGAGGGAGAAGCAGGCTCCCTGCTGAGCAGGCAACCTGATATGGAGTTCTATCCCAGGACCCTGGGATCATGACCTGAGCCAAAGGGTGATGCTTAACCAACTGAGCCGCCCAGGAGCCCTTTAAATAAATGCATTTTAAAAACTAACATTTAACTAAGGGTTTGTTAACTCTTACAGTAATAGGAACTTTTCTCTAATCTTCAATCTTGCAAGATAGGCAATATTTTTCCCTACTATACAGATAATAAAGGGTTATACAGTCATTCTTAGTATGTGTGAATAATATGTGAATACAGGCATCCTTAATATATGTGAATAATTAAAATCTCGATTATTTTATTTAGTAGCTGTATGACTCTGGACAAGAGATTTAACTTCTTAGTTTTCCTACTCCATAAATGGAGGATAATACCACTATTACAATGTTAAAACAAATTTTAAACAATAAATTCAAATATATTACATAACTTCAAGGGATTATTACGTGTATGAACGTGCCCATAAAATTTTAAGTCCATTATCAGTGAAGTGGCAACTGAAGTCCCATACATTGGTATGATACACACAAAGATTTTCAATAATATCACACCGGTTAAGCGGTGACCAAAGTAAGTTTACAATCCAGGTGTTTTTGTACTATTGTACAAAAAGTGTTATTTTAACCGCAATCTTGCATTCTTTCAATCGAGGCAGCAATCCAGTTTTGACTAATCTTTGTTCCTTCTACCTTCTATGGGTTTATAAAGATAGTTCACCCTTTAACTAATATGTGGTGAATATCTGTCATTCCTGGGTGCCTTCTTAATAGGATTCTGACTTCCTTTTGAGGAACTACCCCTCCCCTCTGTACAAACTTGGTAAATGAGGAGTTTCTGGTGACTAGAGAAGCCAACAGGCTAGACCCTAACTCTTCTGGCTCCAGGGGTTAGGCACAGACACTCTCCACTAAAATATAAGCAGGTAACCCAAGGAAGGAAAGACTGACTAGAAGTCAGTCACAGCAGACACCAGGATCCAGCAAGACTTTCCCACTTACAAGCCTGCAGCATGAACCCTGAGGCCCTAGACAAAGCTTCCCTGGGATCCTGCCAGTTCTTCTGTCAGGGCTGCTCTCCTCCTTCCATGAACCTCTGAGCAGCACCTTCCAACAAATCTCTTTTATGATCAAGACCCTTTATTTGCAACCAAGAACCCCAACCGATATACTAAACAGGAAGCCCGAAAGGTTTGTCTTTCTGAAATCTGGAAATAAACTAGATAAGGAAGGTGGATGAGTTTCTTTCTCAGGCTGACATTTGGCCTGGTAGGGTTTTAAGTAAATATTAAATAATATCTAATCATTAAGATATATCAATAATCATTTCCTTAAAATTGAGTTAAAATACTAAGCCATTAAATATTAAATAATATCTAATCATTAAGATATATCAATAATCATTTCCTTAAAATTGAGTTTTTAAAATACTAAGCCATTACAGATATCCAGGGTACATAAAAATATGTAATTAAATATTTCTGTGTCTGCTGAACTCTTAACACATAACAGGAAAAAAAAAATCCCCAAATGTCCATCTTTAACCCACTAAATCAGAGACAGGCCTTTTCCTAAAGACTTAGTAAGAATTTGCTGTTGTGTAACTGGACTCCTAATCATGCAATATAACACCATAACAATTCTGACACCTCCTTTAGTGCAGGAGATGCATCTTTTTAACCCCTATATCCTTGGCCTGCAAATCAATAATCTGGTAAATACAGCAAAACATCAAGTATCATCTGAAAATGTAACTTCCTGAAAATGTATATTTTATAATACCTTTTAAGTGAAGAATATTAAGTACATCAAGCAATAAAAATGTACTTTTGGAGAAATATGTTGAATGTTCCTGACTAGTAGCTTAATTGTTTCAATCACCTAAGATTAAATCAAATCCTAACATACAAAATAATGGTTTGCTATTTCTACTGTATTTCCCTGAAATAACTGATCCCCTATGTGATAGGTCCTACTAAACTATAGCAGAAAACACAATTTTTAGTGTTTTTGCAATGGGGAAGCACATCTATACACTTTAGAGCAAAGTATTAGCAATCCTAATGATTCAGTGCCACTTTCATTCCCACCAACAAAGAGCAAGGTAGATGTTTCTGACTGCAATGCCAAAGCCAATCTAGTATAAGAAATTCTACTCAGGGATTCCTATTTTCACATTCAAAATCAGATATGTTCTGCTGGTAGGTTTTTACTTAATTACGATCATTTGACACAATAATGAATACTGGTTATTATGTAGGACTGATGAATCACTGAACTCTACCTCTGAAACTAATAATACATTATATGTTAATGAACTGAATTTAAATTTAAAAAAACAACACCACCACAAAGATTTCCCATATATCCCCATCCCTCACACATGCATAGCCTCCCTCATTATCAACATCCCCTACCAGAATGGTAGGTTTGTTACAGTTGATGAATCTAAATGAACACATTATCACCCCAAATCCATAATCACACATAGTCCATTACTGTTCACTCCTAGTGTTGTACATTTTATGGGTTTGGACAAATGTATGGTGACATGTACCCTGCATTTTGGTATCATGCGGCGTATTTTCGCTGTCCTAAAAATCCTCTGTGATAACTGGAATTTTTATATGAACAAATTGGAATACTATAACACCACACTGAATTGTTTAGACTCTCCCATCCCAGCCTTAGCAGGAAAGTTATACAAGGCATACTCTTCTAATATATGAAATAGATTATCATGATGTTAGCATGAATCTCAGTACCTCTAAGAAATAATTTGAATGGTTGTCACCAACACTGGTCACTGTAATTGATTATGTGACTTTTTCTAGATATGCTGAATGTTTGTCATTAAGAATCTGGAGAACATGGGAGTTGGGGTAGCAGAGTGTGAAAAAAAAATACTCAATAGAATAAGCCGTCAACAGAGTAAGCTGTGGTTTTACCTATAAGTTCAGGTAAAGAATTAACTAATAAATAACATTTGTTTCACTGCAATGTTATCCATAAGAACTACATTACTATTCTATAGGATTAGACATCATTTGTCTACATTTACTGTGACTATTGTAGAAGCTACTGTCTAACAAAAAAGGGACCTGTTTAAGAGGCTGTGTGTGCGATTTATTCCAACATTTATCAAAAATATACCTAATATCAATCCAAATAAATAAATAAATAAGAGAGAACAGCAAGCACAAAAGCCCAACACAGGAGACTGCTTAGAGGAACAAATGGCAAGAAGTTCAGCGTCACTAGAGCAAAGTCAGCAGAGTTCAGAGATGAGATCAGAGAGAGAGAGGAAGGAGGCCAGATCACTTAAGGACTTTGAGTGCAATGCAGCAGCAATGATGAAAAGCCAATGAGAAGATCAGTAGAGCCGTTCTAGAAGGGTGCACTGCTACTTTTAATTCAGGGACAAAAAGTTCATTGCTTTGGTTTCAGATTCCACATTGCATTTAAGAAACTACCACTTGTAGGGGCGCCTGGGTAGCGCAGTCGTTAAAGCGTCTGCCTTCGGCTCAGGGCGTGATCCTGGCGTGCGGGGATTGAGCCCCACATCGGGCTCCTCCGCTATGAGCCTGCTTCTTCCTCTCCCACTCCCCCTGCTGTGTTCCCTCTCTCGCTGGCTCTCTGTCACATAAATAAATAAAATCTTTAAAAAAAAAAAAAAAAGAAAAAAGAAACTACCACTTGTAAAAAAATAAAAACAAAGAACAAAATAAAACTACCACCTGTGGGGTCTGATGTCCAAGAAAAATATTCATAGTACCTGAAAAAGCTGTTAAATACCTTTTACCTTTCCAATTATTCATATGCATGAGGCTGGATTTTCTTCATATAGCTCAACTAAAACAACACATCACAACTGACTGAAGGCAGAAGCAGATATAAGAATCCAGGTTTGTTCTACTAAGGAAGACATTAAACAGATGTGCAAAAATGTAAAACAATACCACTTGCTAATTTTTTATTTACCTTGGAAAGTATAGTTATTTTAATAAAAATGTTATTGTTACTATGTAACAGATTATTTTAATATAAATGAAAAATTTTTGTTTTATTCTCAAAAATATAAATTTATGGGTATAACCCACATAAACCGTGCTCTTTGGGAGCCTCAATAATTTTTTAAGAGTGCACAGGGGATCCTGAAATCAAAAACTTGAGAACTACCCATCTATCAATTTAAGAAGTCCTGGAGTAGCATTCCCCAAACACCATCAATTTTTTGGAGGACTCCTTGTTAGATTAACTACAGAAAATCTACTTACAAATAATTTAGTCAGCCACACACATCATCTCTATTCTCCCACTAAAACCCTAACCTATAAACCTGTTAGTCCAGGGATTTTCATAACTTGGGGGGGGGGGGTGAGGAACTCCCAAGAGAAATCTCCACCGAACCACAATATATAATACCAAATATAACATGAATAAAAGTGAAGCTACTCTGGTTAAAGTGAGGGTGGTATTTTCTGCCACCAGTTCATCCATTCCCTTAGCTACATGAAGACCACCTAAGGTACTACTTAGAATTACACAGAATGCAGCTTTTAAACCTTTTATTTGTAACTGCTTAAATTTGCTGCTTACCCAAGTTTCAGAAAGGTTCTGCCAGTTTCAAAATGGTCTATTTTCAACTTCACCCTCAGAAGTCAGATGAATGGTATTTGCATCTATATAGACAACTACAAAATTGTTTAAATCTCATAGGGAACTCTCAGACCCATGAGAATGTCTAAGAATTCTTGAGAAACTACTTGAGAACTGGTAGATGGGTGGAGTTAACATAAAAAGGCTTCCCGAAGAAAAAGACACTGATAAGCCAAGCAGAAAAGGCTCAGCTCAGAGACAAGAGGTTCCGTGAGGAAGGACTAGGGTGAGCCACGGCTTCTAGGCTATAAAGAGAAGTGCCAGCCAGTCTGTGGCTCTCAAGTATCAGAGTTCTGCAGACTACATGCAAAAGTTTGTAATTCAGATAGTAAAATAACTCCCTATTCCTTAAACTGGGCCAGATGAACATTTCTTACTTTGCTAAATTCCCTATTCTAGGTAAAATTTAAAAGGTGAAAACACACCATGCCTGAAGTCTTAATAGGAATACTTGCTTCCAAGACAAAAATTATTTCAGTTCCACATATTCTGAGATTGACACAGGACTGTGTCATTGTTCAAAGAAGACAGGGGAGTCATTAAGAGTTTCAAGAGTGAAGCAGAAAAATTATTTTAGTAACATTACAGAATAGTTGGAAGAGGCTATTGGCTATATAGAAGTCTAGGCATGAGCTGACCAAAGGCAACTGAGCAATAATTTCATAAGTCAGTCAGCAGTGTTTTCACAATCAACTTTTAATGTTTAATATTATTTTCTGTGCATTTTTCAATTGGTGCCTGAGAAGCTAGATGTTTATGTGGAGCTATTTGGCTACCCAAACTGCTGTAAAAGAAACAGTGCAGATCAACTAATTTGGGAGAGGGGGGAACCACACCAAAAAAAGGTGCTTAACTATTAAAGTGAAGGGCTAAATAAAAAAAGACATTTTAGTATTTCCGCAAAAATTAAAATGAACATCTAATGGCCTATAACCTAGACTAGTGAAAGCATGACTGTCTTTCCCTTAAACAGACTTTTAGCTAGGGAGATTTTTTTTTTTTTAAAGGCGTGGGAAGGGGAAGGGTGGGGAGCTTTATACTTTTTCTATTACTTCCTTTCCTCAGGCACTCCCTCTGAATTTTCTTTTTTTTTTTCTTTTTTTTTTTTTTTTAATTAATTTATTTGACAGAGATAGAGACAGCCAGCGAGAGAGGGAACACAAGCAGGGGGAGTGGGAGGGGAAGAAGCAGGCTCCCAGCAGAGGAGCCTGATGTGGGGCTCGATCCCAGGACTCTTGGAATCACACCCTGAGCCAAAGGCAGACGCCCAACGACTGAGCCACCCAGGCACTCCCCCCCTCTGAATTTTCTAATAGGTGTAAGATGTCTCTAAGAAACAACCTGCTCAATGTACTCCATTTTACATGAATTTATTTATGGAAATCTATCCCGTACCTCACCAGCACACAGTCTTCAACATCTGTCTTCCTCCTTGTACGTTACCTTTAAGAACAGAAAAGAGCCTACAAGAGATTATGCTGGTCAAAGAGTACAAAGTTTCATTTATACAGGATGAATAAATTCTGGAGATCTAATGTTGAGCTGTTTTTGTTTTGTTTTTTCAACTTTTATTTATTTAAGTAATCTCCACACCCAATGTGGGGCTCAAACTCACCACCCCAAGATCTAGAGTTGCAGCTCTTCCAACAGAGCCAGCCAGGTGCCTCTCTGGAGAGCTAATGCATAGTATGGTGACTATAGTTAGTAATACTGTATTTATATACTTAAAATTTGCTACCAGAGTACATCTTAAGAGTCCTCACAACACAAAAAACTGGTAACTATGTGAGGTAATGGATATGTTAATTAGCTTGGCTGTGGTAAACATTTTATGATGTAAATGTATACCAAAAACCATGTTTTACACCTTAAATATAAACAGTTTTTGACAATTGTACCTCAATAAAGCTGGGGAGGGGGAGAGAAAAAAACAAACAGGTATCTATAAAATACACCTTTTAAAAGCTAATTATTTGTCAGGCTAAATTCATGTGGGTTTGGTGGGTCTTGTTTGTTTCTGATGTAGAATGAAGTAATAAAATACCATTTAGCACAGAATCAAGTATAAAAAGTCATTTCAAAAATATTAAGCTTTGGGGACACCTGGGTGGCTCAGTTAGTTGAGCATCCGACTCTTGATTTCAGCTCGAGTCGTAATCTCAGGGTTGTAAGATCGAGCCCCACATCAGCCTCTGCACTCAGCACAGCGTCTGCTTGTCCTTCTCCCTCTGCTCCTCCTCTCTCTTTCTCTCACAAATAAATATTTTTTAAAAACATTAAGCTTTTTATTATCTAATGAAATATGTTACAAGGAGATCTATATTTGAAAAACACTAAAAATTTATTAGCTGACATATATTTTTACTTTTCTTCAAACAATAAAGAATTATCAGAAATAAATATACCACTTGTACCTACCACTAATTAGCTATGTGATCTTGGAGTAAGTGATTTAATTAATCTCTATGAAGGAGGATTGAATTGGGTGATCTGTAAAGTTCCTTTAAGTTCTAAAATTCTTTATTAAATATTTTCTTAAGTTCAAGAAAATTTATGAGGATCTAAAGAGAGACAACCCTATGAAAAAAAGTATTTTATGTATATAGGATTCTTGAAAGAAACCAAACAATTTAGTCCCTAACAATTATAATTTAAATATTATAAGAAACTATTATTATAATATTATAAGAAACGATATATGCAAGTATATGCAAATTACATATGCAAATATGGGGTATAAATCTAAATGTTATCCTTTTTATCAGGCAGAAACTCCTCTATTTATCAGCATTACTCTAATACTTTATGATAGTTCATAGAGATCATTAAGGTAGAGGTCCAGGAACCAACCCTAAAATCTTGGGCCCCACCCAAGACCTTCTGAACATCTAGGAACCTCCAGGAGTTGGCCCCAGTGAAGTAGGTTTTAACAGCCCCTCCAGGTGATTCTGATGCTTAATAAAGTTTGAGAACAACTGATCTAACATACAAGGGCACGATTAATGACCAAGGTCCATGATTAACCCATGATGAAAACGGTTAAGTATTTTTACCTATTAAAAATTAAATGTTTATGCAAGCTTTAAATTATTCTTTATTAATCACAATATTACATTTATAAGAATGCTCTGGTTCACATAATGGGAGAAAATATCTGCAATTAATATAACTGATAAGAAACTTGTATTAACAAATAAGAATCTGAACAGACAGCTCCCCAAAGAAGATGTAAAAATGCCCAATATGTATTGAAAAGATGTGCAACATCATTACTTATCAGGGAAACACAAACAAGAACCACAATGAAATAATCACTTAACACCCACCATGATGACTAGAATCTAAAAGGTAAGTGTGGGTGGGATAAGGAGACATCAAAACCTCACACACTGCTGGTGGGAATATAAAACGGTACAACCACTTAGGAAAATAATCTAGTGGCTCCTCAAACATAGATTTACCATATACTCCAGTAATTCCACTCCAAAAGAAATGGAAACATTATGCCCACACAAAAAAACTTGTAAACAAAAGTTTACAGCAACATTAGAACAGCCAAAATGTAGAAATAACCCAAATGTCCATCTATTGATGAATGAATAGTATGTAATATATCCATACAATGGACTATTAGTATTTGGCTATAAAAAGGGGTAAGTACTAGTAATACTACAACATGGATGAACCTAGAAAACATTTTTGCTAAGTGAAAGAGTGAAAGACACCAGTCACAAAAAACCCCACATATTATATCACTATATTATATGAAATGTCCAGAATAGACAAATCTATAGAGACAGAAAGTAGATTAATGGTTACCTAGGGTTAGGAGCCAAGGAGGTGACAGCTAAAGGGTATAAAGTTTCTTTTTGAGATGATGAAAATGATTGATAATTGAGTATAGTGATGGTTGCACAACTTTATGAATATGTCAAAAACCACTGAATTATACTTTAAATGTCTGGACTACACAATATATAAAGTATATGCCAATAAAGCTCTTACCCAAAAGAGAGACAGTGAAAGAGGAGAAAGGAAAAAACAGAGCAAGAAAATATAAAGAAAAACATATATTGGGGCGCCTCGGTGGCGCAGTCGTTAGGCGTCTGCCTTCGGCTCAGGGCGTGATCCCAGCATTCTGGGACCGAGCCCCACATCAGGCTCCTCTGCTGGGAGCCTGCTTCTTCCTCTCCCACTCCCCCTGCTTGTGTTCCCTCTCTCGCTGGCTGTCTCCCTCTGTCAAATAAATAAATAAAATCTTTATTAAAAAAAAAAAGAAAAAGAAAAAGAAAAACATATATTAGCTGCAAGAATATTTCATAGTATGCCTAAACCAACTGCTGAACAATTAAATAATATAGAATATAACATTATATGAATCCTGACAGCATTCTGGGCACCCATCTTAACTAGGCCTAGTTTGAATTATATTTATTTAGAAATCAACTACCAAGATTTGTTCCAAATGTTGAAACTTCTGACAAAGGAACATCTGTATTAGGAATATAAGGATATTTTTAAAATACACTTTTAAAAAAAGTGGATGTATGCTTCTTTCATAAAATGCTCGACTAATTTCTTCTTGCTTTTAATGACCAGCAGCACACAGAGAGCAGTTTTCAAATTATGAGCACAGAACTAAGGGCGTCCCCAGAGGTATGCAAAACACTACCAGGTAAAGAGAAGGAGGCAGCACAATTCTATACACTGCCTCTGCAAGAAGAAACAAAAATTACAACTTTCTCTGTGATCTGTTAATATATTGAGTTTTCATTTAAGGTCTTGTTTTCTTAAGTACTATCTCTATTTTCAAATATGGAGAGGGGTTTAATATTGAGAGGGAAAACAAAGGATTTTGAAGTCCAAAAGATTAGCCCATATAGATTCTGAGGAGTGAGGCTGGCGGGATGAAGGAAGAGATTATCACTTTTATATGTATCTGTATTATTTATTTATTTGAATACTAAAAGCTTATTACTATTTAAAAAAAAAAAAAAAAGGATTCCCCTAAATGAGTTGCAAGGAAGGTCTCAATCTTTTAAGTTCTTTTTTTAATTTTTAAGGCAGCTACAAAATCGTTATGAAGATGTCCAGTTACCAACACAATGCCTATTAAATGTTGGCCATTTGAAATTTTTATTTTTTAATACAGAAATAAACTTGTATTTTTGCTGTAGTCAAAGTATACAGACTAAAACAGCTTAGGACTCTGTACTGCTAAAAAGCATTATGTACGAATATTCTTAGAAGGAAACCACAGAAGGATGTTTTGATTTTTCCTTGATATTTTTGTCCCACAGTGAGGACTATAATGGTAGAACAATTAAATAAATTCTGTAAGAAGTTGGACACTTTTGTACTTTCATCATTCTAAAAAGCAGAATTCATTTCATATACTAAAACTATTAATAAGATATCAATAAGAGTATTAAGTTATATATTTTGCCAACTTCAAAGATGTTCAACCTAAATATGTAAGAAAACTCTCAATAGAAGACCCCCCCCCCAAAAAAAGCAGGAGCAAAACTAGATTTGACTTATACAGATCTGAAAAGATTTCTAGTTACTTAGATGTCTTTTTCCCATCTTGCAAAGCTTTAAGTTACCCAGGTAAAATGCTAATTCAACACAGATAACTTACAATATAGTCACCTAAGGAGATTCCACTACACTCAAGTACTGGTAGTTTTAAAGTACAAATATTATGGCCTGAGATACTTGATTCCAAATTTTGAATATGGTCAATGAAGTGAAAAAATTACTTTTACAATAGAATTTGAACTGCCCTGGCTTAGAATGGGGGAGTGAGGAAGGGTAACAGATCATTTTAACATATAATTTAAATATAATTTTTTTCCTTCACTGGAGACTTCTTTTCAAGGGTTAGTTTACATAGCTGTAGCTGCTATTAATAATTCAGTGTAACACTGCCATCTAAAAAGTAGCAGTTTCATTATAAAATAATCTTACTAAAACTTTCTAGGGTATTTTTAAGACCCACACAATACAACTTCAGTTGGGAAAAAAATTATTTTTCACACACACACACAAAATCATAAGCAAATACAAGGTAGAATTTCTAAATAGACTGGCATGAATGCAGCCAGAGAAAAACACCACCACCTTACCTACATTTAAAAAAGCAATTAGAATGACAACAGATTTCTCATCAAAAACTATGGAAGTCAGAAGGATGTGGCATAATATTTTTTAGGTGCAAAACAAAAAGTTATCAATCCAGAATACTATACCCAGTAGAAATACATTCTGGAATAAAGAGGAAATTAAGACAATTGAAGCAAAATTAAGAAAATATGTTGCTAGCAGACCTACCCTAAAAGAATGGCTAAAGGAAGTTGTCTAAAAAGAAAGAAAAAAAGAAAAGGAACTTCAGAATATCAGGAAGAAAGAAAGAAGATGAGAAAATAATATGGTTAAATAAAATAGGATTTCTTTGTCTTCTGATCTTTATAAGTATGTTTGATGGTTAAAGCAAAATTATAATGCTGTCTCCTGTGGTTCTAAATGTATGTTGAAGAAATATTAAGACAACCATAAACAGAAGCAAGTAAAGGAAGTTTTCTCTATACTTCAATCAAACTGATAAAATGACATCAAGACACTGCAGTATATATGTATATATAATTTAATACCTAGAACAACACTTAAAAAGCAAAAAAAGAGATACTCAAAAACACTATAAATAAATCAAAAGGAATTCTAACAAATGTTCAAGCAACCTGCAGTAAGGCAGGAAAAAGAAAACAGAAACAAAAAGAAGAGAAAACAGTAACTAAGATGACAGGCCTAAGCCATAACACAGCAATAATTACACTGCACAAAAATGGTCTAAACATACCAATTAAAGCAGCTGTTGCAGAGTGTATTAAAAGACATGACCCATCTACAAGATACTCATTTCAAATATAATAAGTGGGATGACATAAAAATATATAACACACAAACATTAATCAAAGGAAAGCAGGAGTGGCAATATTAATATCAGATAAAGTAACTTCAAGGAAATTTATCAAAGACAGAGAGGGGCATTACATAACCATAAACAAGTTAATCCATCAAGAAGCTACAGCAATCCCAAAAGTGTATCCACCAAGCAGAACTCCAAAATATGTGAAGCAAAAACTGAGAGAACTGAAAGAATATAGAAACAAATCCAAAGTTATAGTTGGACAACCCAACACCCCTCTCTGAAAAATTAATAAAACTAGACAGAAAATCACCAAGAATTAAAAAAAAAAAAAAAACACAACACCCTCAACCAACAAGAACTAATCAACATTTATAAAATATTCCATACAACAGTGGAATACACACATTTTCATACAAAATACATCAAAGTAACATTAAAAAAAAGATAGAACATATCTAGGACTGCAAAACAAACCTTAGCAAATTTAAAAGAATTGAAATCATACAGAATATGTTCTTTGACCACAGTAAAATCAAACTAGAAATTAATAATAGAAAGATAACAGAAAAGTCTCCAAACACTTCGAAAGTAAACACTTTTGTCTAAATAAACTATGAGGTGAAGGGGCAAAGAATGAGTCTCAAGGGAATTTATACCCCCCCACACACTAACATACCATATGTATACAAACACGTATACACGAAAGAAAATAAAAACACAATATATTAAAATTTTGTAGGGCATAGCTAAAACAATGTTGGGAAGGAAATCTGTAGCACATTAGAAAAGAGGGAAAGCCTCAAATCAATCATCTAAGTTCTTACCTCAAGAACCCCAGAAAAGAAGGGCAAACTAAAAGCAAACCAATAGGAAGGAAGGAAATAATAAAGAGCAGAAACCAATGAAATTGAAAACAGGAAAAAAAATAGAGAAAAATCAATGAAACTGCTATTCTTTTCTAAGATTTATTTCAAAAAGACAGCACAAGTAAGCACGTGTTGGGCGAGAGCGGCACAGGGAGAAGGAAGGAGAGTCTTAAGCAGATTCCAGACTGAGCACAGAGCCCCATGTGGGGCTCAATCTCATTATCCTGAGATCGCGACCTGAGCCAACATCAAGAGTCAGACATTTAACCAAATGTGCCACCCAGACAGCCTGAGAAATAAAAAATTGACAAACATCTAGCAAGACTAACAAAGGAAGAAAACAAGACACAAATTACCAGTATTAGGACTAAATCAGAAATGAAGCATGGACAGCACTACAGACTGTACAACAATAAAAGGATAATAAGGGAAAACTATGAGAAACTCTTCAGACCTAGGTTGACAATTCAGAAGAAATGGACCAATTTCTCAAAAAAACAAAAAAAAACATACCATAACTTACCCATTATGAAATAATTTGCATAGCCCTATACCTACTAAATAAGCTGAATTTGTAATTTCAAAACACTCTAAAAAGAACTCTTCAGGCCTAAATGGTTTCATTGACATTTATAGCAAACTTAAAAAAAAATTAACCAATTCGTCACAATCTCATCTAGAAAACAGAACACTTTCAAATTCATTCTATTAAGCTAGTATTACCCCAATACCAAAACCAGACAAAATAGTACAAAAAGGAAAACTATAGACCAATATTCTTCTTAATTATAGATCCTTAACAAAATATTAGCAAATGGAATTCAGCAATACACACAAAATAATTATTACACACTATGACCAAGCAGAGTTTATTACAGGGAAACAGGTCTGGATCAATATTCTAAAACTAATCAATGTAATCCACCACATTAAAAATCTAAAGAAAAAAATCCACATGATCACGTTAACTGAGATAGAGAAAGCATCTGACAAATCTCAAAACTCATTGGTGAGGGGGAAACGGGCAGGGGGGAACCACACCTCTCAGAAAAACAGGAATAAAAGGGAGCTACCTCAACCTGATAAAGAGAAACCTACAGTTCACATATGCTTGACAGTGAAAGACTGAATGTTTTCCCCCTAAAATTGGGGGGGGGGGGATGGAGAGACAAGAATATCCACTGTCAACATATTGAACATGGCGCTCAAGTTCTTGCCAGTGCAATAAGGAAACAAAAGACAAACTAATTTGAAAGGAAAAAATAAAAGTGTCCTTATTTGCCAATGACATAATTATCTAGGTAGAAAATTCCAAAGAATCTACAAAACAAACAAACAACCTGCAAAAAAAAACCCCAAAAATAACCAAAAAAAGGGAACCCTTAGAACAAATAAGTGAGTTCACTAAGGACGCAGAATACAAGATAAACATACAAAAATCAATTGTATTTTGATATAGTGGCAACGAATACAAGCATACTAAACAAATTAAATTAAATTAAATTAAATTAAATTAAAAATAACCCACACACCCAAAATACTTCAGTTCAAATCTAAGCAAACAAATACAGGACTTGTATGCTGAAAACAACACAATGTTGATGAAAGAAATCAAAGCTCTAAATAATGGACATACAGTCTATGTTCATGGAATGGGACTCAACACAGTAAGAAAGTCAATTCTTCCACCCCCTTAAATTAATACATAGGTTTAACACAACTCCTACCAATATCCCAGTGAGGTTTTTTTATAGGTATTGACAAGATTATTCTAAAATTTATATGAAAAAGAGAACTAGAATAACTAAATTTGGAAAAGAATAAAATGGGAAAAATTATTCTACCCAATTTCAAGACTTATTATATAGCTACAGCAATAAAAATTGTGTAGTACTGGCAGAGAGAGAAACACATGGAACAGAATAGAGAACCTAGAAATAGGCCCACAAAAATATGCCCAATTAATCTGTGAAGAAAGTGGAAAAAAAATTCAATGGAAGAGAGATTGCCTTTCCAACAAATGGTGCTAAAGCAACTGAACATCCATAGGCAAAAAAAAAAAAAAAAAAGAACTTCAACTTAAATCTCACAATTTATGCAAATATAACTCAAAATATATCAAAGACTTACATGCAAAATACAAAAATTAAAAACTTTCATGAAAAAATATAGGACAAATTTTTCAGGATCCATTAACAGGCAAAGAGTACTTAGACTTGACACCAATCCATAAAAGTAAAAGACTGATGAATTGCACTTCATCAAAATTTAAAACTTTTGCTCTGACAAAGACACTGTTAAGTGGATGAGAAGACAAGCCAAGGAGTGGGACAAAATATTTATAAACCACATACCCAACAAAGGATTAGTATCTAGAATATATTTAAAAAAAAAAAAAACTCAAAAGAGCAAACAATTCAATTAGAAAATGGGCAAGAGACATGAAGATTTCACATATTGATGATGACATATATACAAGCTTTCACTGAAACGGTGTTTACAATACAAAACGATAGAGAATGACCTCAATGTTTCCCAGACTAGTTAAATAAATTACAGTATAACCAAACAATAGAATGCAGCCATAGAAAAGAATGAGGCTGGTCTTAAATGTTATGCTCTGCCACATATATTTAAAAGGGGGGGACAAGGATGCAAAAGAGGGTATACCAAAATAAAAAAAGAAAGAAAAAGAAAACAGGAAAAAATACAAGCACATATGTTTTACACACACACCTGTTTATCATAAAAGAAAATCCACAAGAAGAGAAAAGGTGCATGTTACTAACGATAAAAGGGTCAATCCAACAAGAGGATATAACATCTATAAATATTTATGCACGCAACAGAGGAGCACACAAAAATATAAGACACATATTAACAGACCTAAAGGAAGAAACAGTAATACAACAACAATAGGGGATTTTAATACCCTACTTACATCAATAGATAGATCACCCAGAGAGAGAATATACAAGAAAATCTCAGCCTTGAATGACATGTTAAACCACAGCACTTAACAGATAGATATATAGATATATAGATCTAGATATAGATATATAGATATATAGATATATATACACATACACAGAACATTCCATCCAAAAGCAACAGAATATACATTCTCCTCAAGTGTACATGGAACGTATTCCAGATCATACATTAGGTCACAAAAAAACAGTCTTAATAAATCTAAGAGGACTGACATCGTATCAAGCATCTTTTCCAACCACAATGATCTGAAATTGGAAATTACCTGAAGAAAACTGGAAAATTCACAAACACCATGATCAAACACCATGCTATGAACTACCAATGGGTCAAAGAAGAAATCAAAAGAGAAACCCCAAAATACCTTAAGACAACTGAAAATGAAAATATAACAACAAATTTGTGGGGTGCAGCAAAAGCAGTTTTGAGACAGAAGTTCATAGCAATAAATGCCTACCTCAAGAAAGAAGAAAAGTCTCAAATAAACAACCTAACTTTATACCTCAAGGAATTAGAAAAAAAGAACAAATGAAGCCCAAAGTTAGTAGAAGGAAGGGAAAAACAAAGATTAGAGCAGAAATAAATGAAATAGAGACTAAAAAGACAATGGAGAAGATCAATGAAACTAAGACTTGGTTCTCTGAAAAGATAAAATTTATCTTTTATCTAAGCCTTTAGCTAGACTTACCAAGAAAAAAAGAGAGGACTCAATCAGAAATGAAAGAGGTTCCAACTGATACTATAGAAATATAAAGGATCATAAGAGATAACTATGAACAATTATATACCAACAAATTGGGACAACCTAAAAGAAATGGATAATTTCCTAGAAAATACCTACCAGGACTGAATCATGATGAAATAGATAATCTAAACAGACTAATTACTAAAGTAAGGAGACTGAATCAGTAACCAAAAACCTCCCAACAAACCAAAGTCCAGGACTAGGCAGCTCCAATGGTGAACTCTCCCAAACATTCAAAGGAAAATTAATACCAATTCTTCTCAAACTCATCCAAGAAACAGAAGAGGAGGGAACTCTTCCAAACTCAATTTATGACGCCAGCTTTACCCTGTTAGCAAAACCAGACAAGGACACCACAAGCAAAGAAAATCATAGTCCAGTATCCCTGGTGAACATAGATACAAAAATCCTCAACAAAATATTAGCCAACTGAATTCAATACATTAAAGAGGTCATACTCTGTGATCAAGTGGGATTTATCCCAGGGATGCAAGGATGGTTCAACATCTGCAAATCAGTCAATGTAATATACCACACTAACAAAATGAAGGATAAAAATCATATGATCACCTCAGTGGGTGCAGAAAAGCACCTGACAAAACTCAACTTCCATTTATGATAAAAACTCTCAACAAAGTAGGTATACCTCAACATAATAAAGTACATGTATGACCAGAACAGATAACATCATACTCAATGGTAAGAAACTGAAAGCATTTCCTCTAAGATCAGCAACATGACAAGGATACTCACGTTCACCATTTTACTTCAGTGTAGTGCTGGAAGTCTTAGCTAGAGCAATTAGGCAAGAAAAAAATATATAAAATAAAAAGGCAAGAAAGGAAGAAGTAAAAGTGTCACCATCTGCAAATGACCTGATATTACAGAAAGAAACTGCTAAAAGCTTCGTGAAAAAACTGCTAGAACCGAAACTAATTCAGTAAAGTTGAAGGACATAAAATCAATACACAAAAAAAATATGTTGCCTTTCTACACACCAATAACAAACTATCAGGAAGAAAAATATATATCAAAATTCCAATAGTATTTTTTAAAGACTGAGAGTGAGCAAGAGTGGGAGGAAGGGCAGAGGGAGAGAGAGAGAACCTCAAGAAGACTTCGCACTCAGCACAGAGCCGAACGGGTGGCCCAATCCCATGACCCTGATATCATGACCTGAGCCAAAACCAAGAGTCAGATGCCTAACCAAATGAGCCACCCAGGTGCCCACCAATGGCATTTTTCAAAGAAATACAGTAAATAATCCTAAAATTTGTATGGAACCACAAAAAAACCCTAAAGAGGCAAAGAATCTTGAGAAAGAACAAAACTGTACCCATCATATGCCCTGATTTCAAATTACAAAGCTATAGTACTTATTAAAACAGTATGGCACTGGCATACAAAAACGCACACATAGATCAACGGAACAGACTAGAGAGCCCAGAAATAAACCCATGCATATTTCGTCAATTAATTTATAGCATAGGAGCCAAGAATATACAATGGGGAAAGGACAGTCTTTACAATAACTAGTTGGGAGAACTGTACAGTCACACGCAAAAGAATGAAACGACTACTACCTTGTACCATACACAAAAATTAACTAAAAATGGATTAAAGACTTGAACATAAGACCTGAAACCCATAAAGCTCCTAGAAGAAAACATAGTTGGTAAGCTCCTTAACATACATCTTGGCAATGTTTTTCTGAATCTGACACCAAAAGCAAAAATAAGTGCAACTATATCATACTTAAAAAGCTTCCGGACAGCAAAATGAAAAGGCAACCATCTAAATGGAAGAAAATATTTCCAAATGATATATCTGAAAAGGCATGAATATCCAAAATATATAAAGAACCCCCCCCAAAAAAAGACAATTAAAAATGGGGAGAAGATCTAAACAGATACTTTTCCAAAGACATACAAACAGCCAGTGGGTACATGAAAAGATACAAACAACATTCTTCATCAGGAAAGTACAAATCAAAACCAAAATGAACTTCACACCTGTCAGAATGGCTACTATTAAAAAGACAGTGGGGGAGCTGGCTAGTTCAGTTGGTAGAGCATGCTACTCTTGATCTCAAGGTTTTAAGTTCAAGCCCCATGTTGGGTATAGAGATTACTTAAAAATAAAATCTTTAAAAATAAAAAATTTAAAAATTCAAAAAATTAAAAGACAAGAAATAACAAACATTGGCAAGGATGTAGAGAAAAGGGAACTCTTGTTAGGGTTGGTGGGTATGTACATTGTTGAAGCCACTATGGAAAACAGTATGGATGTTCCCCAAGAAATAAAAAATAGAGCTATTATATGATCCAGCAATTCTACTTTTGGGTATTTATCCAAAGAAAAGAAAACAAAAACACTAACTCAAAAAGTTATATGCACAACCATGTTCACTGCAGCTTTATATTTATTAGCCAGGATATGGAAAGAAACTAAGTATCCACTGATGGATAAATGGATAAAGAAATTGTGATAAATATAATGGAATACTATTTAGCCAAAAAAAAAAAAAGGAATCTTGCCACCTGCTACAACATGGATGGACCTCAGAGGCACTATGCTAAATGAAAATGGACACCAAATTCACACCACATACAAAATTTAACCCAAAATAGGTCAATGACCTAAATATAAATGCTAAAACCATAAACTCCCTAGAACAAAACTTGGGGGTAAGTCTTCATGATGTTGGATTTGGCATAAGATTCTTAGATATGACATCAAAAGCATGAACAATGAAAGAAAAAATAAACTGAACATCAAAATTAACTTTATCAAGAAACTGAATAAAACAACATTTGGTTGGGTTTGAATGCGTCTAATATCAAGAACATATAGGGGTGCCTAGGTGGCTCTGTAGGTTAAGTGTCTGGCTATTGGTCTCAGCTCAGGTCTTGATTTCAGGGAAAAAAAAGAACATATAATGATTTACTAAAACTTAACAACAAAAATACAAACAACCTAATTTTAAAAATGGGCAATGTACGTGAACAGACATTTTCTATAAAGAAGATACAGAAATGGCCAATAAGCACACGAGAAAATGCTCACTATCATTAATCATTAGGAATACAAACCAAGAGCATAATGAGATATCAGGTCACACCAACTAAGACAGCAATTTTTAAAAGAAAAACAAAAACAAAAAATAAGTATAGGTGAGGATGTGGAGAAATTAGAAACTTTGTGCATTACTGGTGGGAATGTAAAATGGCTGCTGTGGAAAACAGTATGGCAGTTCCTGATAAAGATAAACATAGCATTGCCAAATGACCCAGCAATTCCACTTCTACATATATACCCAGAAGAACCGAAAACAGAGATATCTGTATACCAATGTTCATTGTAGCATTGTTCACAATAGAGAAAAGGTAGAAACAACTCAAGTGTCCATCAACAGATGAAAGGATAAACAAAAAGTGGTATAAACATACAATGGAATATTATTCAAACCCAAGAAGGAATGAAATTCTGATACATGTACAATATGAATGAACCTTGAAAGCATTATACCATGAAATAAGTCAAACACAAAAGGACAAATACTGTATGATTTCACTTACATGCAATATCTAGAATAGGCAAATTCACAGAGGCAGAAAGTGGATTAGAGGTTACCAGGGGCTAAGGGAGAGGGAAGTGGAGGTTATTGCTTAATTTGTACAGAGTTTCTGTTTGGGGTGATGAAAAAGTTTTGGAAATAGATAGTGGTGATGGTTGCACAACACCGTGAACGTAGTCATTGGCACTGAATTATACACTTAAACACAGTTAAAATGGCTAATTTTATGTTATATATATTTAAAATTAAGAGAAACAGTTATTAAATACATGTACAAAAATCAGAATCCTACCAAAGTCCTTAACCAAAACAGGTGTGAATGTAATTACCAGTAAGTGCATTCCATTACAAAGTATTTGGCCATACACAGAAAACAACTTACTTCCAAATGATTTAGATAATGAGTAAAATGGAAAATGAGTCTTGTCTACATAGAAGGGAAAAGTTTATTTTGGGCATTATAAAAGAAGAACTAGAATTATTAGCTTATTACAAAAAGTCTCTGTTAATGAAAAACTCAACTTTTCTTTTTATCTCAAGACCTATATTTACTTTGAACCCTGAACAGTCAACTCCTTTCCATATACCAAGTACAATCTCATTTGCAATTGGGAGGCTTTAACATATAGGGGCAGATTATAGACTTTGTTTTATCACCAGATACAAGTTTCATAGAAACAACTGTTTGATTTTGAATTGCATATCCATGATGCTTGCCAGACAATAAGTGCTCAACAAATTTAATGAATTAAACCACACCAGTCACAATCAGCAGGAAAGCAACATTAAAGAAACTTTTTCAAAATCATCTGCCTGTTATACTTTTAAAATATCTATTTTAAAAAATAATATCTAAGTAATTCAGGGTCCATAAAACCAAAACTTTAAATTACTTTTCTCCTATGTATATTCCTATCCCCAAATGGGAAGTTACCAGAATTTGACTTTATGAGGACTTTCTTGTACTGATTTGAGTTTGTCGGCCGCTGAGGTAGCCCAAGCCTAGAAAGGAAAATCAACGAGCAGTCACATTCATGGCTGGATGGCTGGACTACCAAGGTCGTGCCCAAGTGCTCCTGGTTCACCAGCTCATATAGTAGTAAGATGGGTATCATTCGCATTGTTTTCCTTTGCCTTTGCTGCTTTGTGGTTTTGTACATTAGAAGTTTAATTATGAAATAAACTTGAATGTGAAATGCAACCTTCACTTGACAACTACTAAAACAAACTATGCACTATTAATATCAACGATAATTAAGTTTTGACTTTTAGAACTTACCCTAAGATATCTTTTTTTAAAGCGTAAGGGGCTTGGGGGGAACAAAGGACCCACTTTAAGTGGGGGGAAGATTGTAACTGAATTATCCCAAATCAGGCAATTTATGGCCACAGAGGTGAGCCTGGCTGGCTATGAGAATGAGCCTCTCAGATCTCTGACTCCGGGGAAGACAAGGGACGGAGGGCTCCAGCTGCCGCAGTGGGAAACGCGTCACAGCGCTCCTGCAGAGGCTGCACTGCTCAGTGGCCGCTCCCCTCAAGGACTGAGCACTGCAGGCACACCAAGGCAGGCCTATTCCTAGGAGATGAGGAATTCCTGTGACAGGCAACTTTCACTCGAGAACTTTCCCGAGGCCTTGGTGAACTTTCCTTAGAACTGCACTACAGAGTAAGACACTCTCACCCAAAGCTCCTTCCTCCCTCACCTCTCTTCTTCACTTGGGAGTCAGACTTGCAGCACAGTCTAAAGACTCTCCCTGACTCCTTCCCCATTTCCTCTCACAAGCACTTCTAATAAATTTCTTGCACACCCCATCCCATCTTGGCATCTGCTTCTCCCTTGCACTACACACTATTAAAAAATCTAGCCATTTTGGCCCGCCTGGGTGGCTCAGTCCGTTAAGTGTCCGACTCTTGATCTCGGCCCAGGTCTTGATCTCAGGGTTGTGAGTTTAAGCCCTGCGTTGAGCTCCATGCTGGGCATGGAGCCTACTTAAACAAAAAAAAACAAACAAAAAACTAGCCATGAATTATTTCTAAAATACAGCATTTGCTTACCTATTTGCTTAAATGGTACACACTGAACATGGCAATTCCAATGGCCTTTGAAGTTGAAGATCTCAACTAACACTCAACCAATTTGAGGGGACAGACTCAGAACCACACGCAATTCAACAAATGCGTCCCGAGCATCTACTACATGTGAGAAATATGCTAAGCATTATAGGGATATAGGATCCTATTCTTGACCTCAAGTAATTCTCAATATAGAGAAAGAGTGAAGCCACAGATCCAAACTTTGAAGGGCAGGCTGTCGTTAAGTACTAAAATTGAGGTATAAAGTACTAAGTAAATTAAGAGATTCATTATACTTAGGGGATGGAGTTGTAGTAGAAAGCTTTTATGGAGAAAACTTATTTGAAATGCACTTTGAAAGACATTATCAGAGTCTTCAGGTTGTTACCTGCCTGTAATTCCTGAGGACAGTCCAACAAAGACACTTTCCATGCTTGCCATACTTGGCTACCCCCAACGTATAAATCCCTGCTAACACAATGCTCTCACACCTTCTCACTCCCAGGGTACCGAAGGCTTCTCAGTTCTCCTCCTAACATGCTCCTCTCCCAGTATGTCCTTTTTCATCCCATTAGCACTTACACCTCTAAGCCAGAAAGCGAGGAGTAAGGTTTGACTCCTCTCTCTCACTACTGTGTCATTCAATCATCAGTCTACGTCTACATCTAAAATCTGCCCACTTTTCTCTATCCCCACAGCTGTTGCCCTAGTCAAAAACACCATCGACCCATCTTAACTGGCCTTCCTGCCTACAGTTCTACTACCATTTAATCTATGCTCCACAGAGCAGCCTGTGAGCCTTCAAAATTCCTCTCTAGGGGCACCTGGATGGCTCAGTCAGTTAAGCCTCTGACTCTTGGTTTCAGCTCAGGTCACAATCTCAGGGTCCTGAGATTGAGCCCCGTATCAGGCTCCAGGCTTCGCAGGGAGTCTGCTTGAGATTCTCTCTCTCCTTCTCCCTCTGTCCCTCCCCACACTTGCTCGCCTGTGTGCGCACTTTCTCTCTCTCAAAAATAAATAAAATCTTTTTAAAAAATTCATATCTTATGGTCAATAGCTCGCTTGAAACCTTTCAGTGGTTCCCCACTGCTCACAAGATCTGGCCCCATGCTCCAGACTCCAGCTACTCAGAACTCCGAAAACGCTGAGCTCCTGTTGGACTCCAAGCCACCACATATCCTTTAACTCTTCCTCCTTATCCTCACCTGGCTAACTCCCACTTCCACTTAAACCATCACTTCTGTCACTCCCAAACATAAACACACAGGAGAGGGGCACCTGGGTGGCTCAGTCGGTTAAGCGTCTGCCTTCGGCTCAGGTCATGATCCCAGGGTCCTGGGATAGAGTTCTGCATTGGACTCCCTTCTCAGCAGGGAGCCTGCTTCTCCCTCTGCTGCTCCCCCTGCTTGTGCACGTGCACACTCTCTATCAAATAAATAAATAAATAAAAATCTTTAAAAACAAACAAACAAACAAACACAAAGGATAGTCTCCAAGCTTCCTATTGGCACTCCAAGACTTTACTTCTCAGCCCCTTCCTCTATGGTCTACACTAGCTTTCCATTAACTAGTTCCCTTAAAAGTCTTACTTTTTTATGCAGCAGTACCATTTTTTCAAATGTAATCCTATGAAGTGCCCTAATACATAAAAGGGCTGAGCTTCTCAGCTTATAGCAAGGGGTTTCAAAGCCCTCTTCATTCAGCCTCCTCCATCCTAAGGCACTTTGCCCCTAAAATCTAAGGGGCAAGACAATTAAAACACAGTACTGCATTATATTGCCTACTCAAAGCAAGCAATACAGTACAGTAGTTTTTGAAGCCAGACAGACTCAGGTTCAAATCCTGATTCTACTTCTTATTAGTTATAAGATCTTGAGCAGTCTACCTCTCTAAGGATCCATTTCCTCAGCTGTAAAACTCAGCTATACAAACACTCTCACTACTTCCATTCAACATTAAATGGAGGTCCTAGCCAGTAAAATAAGGCAAGAAAAATAAATATCGGATTGTCTGCACTTACAGATGACGTAATTACATAGAAAATCCTGTGGAATCTATAACTACCAGCAAAATCAAAGGATATGAGGACAACATATAAAAAGCAGCTTTATGTTTGCATATTTATTTATTTATTTATTTGAGAGAGAGAGAGAGAGACAGAAAGAAAGAGAGCGCACAAGAGGGGGAGTGTCATAGGGAGAAGCAGACTCCCTGTCAAGCTGGGAGCTTGATGCGGGACGCAATCCTGGGCCTCCAAGATCATGACCTGAGCTGAAGGCAGATGCTTAACCAGCTGAGGCACCCAGATGCCCTATGTTTCCATATTTGTGACTAACAATTAGAACATAAAATGCTAGGGGCATGTAGGTGGCTGAGTTGGTTGAGCGTTGCACTCTTGATTTCAGCTCAGGTCACGATCTCATCAGGCTCCCCGCGCAGTGGGGAGTCGGCTTCTCTCCCTCTTCCTCTCCCTTTGCCCCTCCCCCTGCCACATGTTCTCAAGTGCACTCTGTCTCTCTCAAAATAAATAAAATCTTAAAAAAAAAACCCAAAGAAAATTCTGAAACAATTTATAATAGCATCAAAACACAAAGTATTTAAGGTTAAACTTAACCAAAGACATGTAAGACTATTACGTTGAAAACTACAAAGTGTTGCTGACAGAAATTAAAAAGTCTTGGGGCATGTGAGGGGCTCAGTCAGTTAAGCATCTGCCTTTGGCTCAGGTCATGATCCCAGGGTCCTGGGATCAAACTAGCCCACCTGGCTTTCTACTCAGTGAGGAGTCTTCTTCTCCCTCTCCCTCTGCCCCTGCTCATGCTCGTGCTCTCTCTCTCAAATAAAATCTTAAAAAAAATAAAAAGTCTAAATAAACAGAGAGATATACTATGTTCGTGGACCCAAAGATTTAATAGTGTTAAGATGTCAATTCTCCCTAGTGATAGATCTATAGATTCAATGCAATCAAAATCAAAAGCTCACCAAAATATTTTGGTAGAAATTGACAGGCTGGTTCAAAATTTATAGTGAAATCCAAATCTAGAAATACTAAAAGAATATTTTTTTAAAAGAAGAACAAAATTGGAGGACTTACACTACCTAACTTCAAGACTTACTATAACTCTACAGTAACCGATAGTGTGAACCGGTGTAAAGATAAAGAAACTTATCATTGGGACAGAATGGAGATGTTTGAATATATATTTACATAAATATATATGACATACATTCATTTAGTTTTCACAAAAATATCACAGTCCAACAGGGAAAGAAAAATCTCTTCAACATATAGTTCCATAATAACTAGATATCAGCATAAAAAATGAATCTCAATTCCCACTTTATATTATACACAATAATTAATCTGAAATGGACCACAGATTATGTAAAAGCTAAAACTATAAATTTTTAGAAAACAGCATTAGAATTATCTTCACGGCTTGGTGGCAGGCAAGGGGTTCTTAAACAGAGAACAATAACCTTAAAAAAAATCTAATAAATTTGACTCCTTTGATATTTAAAATTAAAACTCTGCTCATCAAAAAACACCATTAGAATGAATAGACAAACCAAAGGATAGAAGAAAATAGTCATAAACATTTTTTGAAAGAATAATAATTATCCAGGATATATAAAGAACTCTTACAACTCAATACTAAAAAGAACTCAAAATTTAAAATGGGCAACAGATTTATGCAGACTGTATAAAGGAAGGCGTAAGAATGGCCAATGAAAAGGTGTTCAATATCAGTCACCAGGATAATGCAATTAAAACCACACTTACCACTACACACCTACCACAGCAACTAAAATTAAAGACTGATAACATCAAATACTGGCAAAGAGCAACAGGAACTCTCATACATTGTTGGTAGGAATATAAAAGGTACAACCACTTTGAGAAAATGTCTGGCAGTTCCTTATAAAACTAAACAGACACTCTATAAGCCATTTCTCCTAGTGTTTACCCAAGATAAATGAAACATAGTCCTACCAAAAACAAACAAACAAACAAACAAAAACAAAACCCAACTTGTACAATAAGAACATTCATGGAAACTTTATTCATAATAGCCCCAAACTAGAAACCTCCCAGGTATCTAACCACTTGACAAATTTTGATACAGTTCTGTGATGGAAAAAAGGACTGAACTTCTGATAAACACAACCTCAAAGCCTTACCAAAAATATATACTGTATGATTCTATTAATATGATGTTCTAGAATAGGTACGATTAATCTATGGTAGAATGATAAAAGATCAGAACAATGGTTGAAGGGATTGACGCACAAGGCACATGGGGGAAATTTCAGGAGTGACAATGCTGAAATCTTGATAGAGGCTTGGGTTGTATTTGTTTGTCAAAACTCGTTAAATGGTACAATTAACATTTGTAAAATCCACTGTACACAGATTTTACCTAAAAAACAAAAAGAACTGTAAACAAATACTGACCCCTAGTTAATGACATGCATACTGAAGTGTTTAGGGGTAAAGCGTACTGATGTCCGTAACTTACTTTGAAATACATCAAAATGTAAGATGGACTGGTGGATGAAGGGAGGAATGGATAGGCATGTGATAAAGCAAACACAGTAAAATGTAAATTATAGAACCTAGGTGATAGGTATACGGGTGTTTTACTGTATAATTTTTTCAACTTTTCTGTTTATTTGAAACTTTTCATAATAAAATGTTGGGTAAAAAACTTAATCACAAGACAAAAATATTCTAAAATGAAGTGCAAAGTTCTTTCCTATTCTAGCCACAGCTGTGATATAAAATACACTACAGGGAACAGGAGTACTTGTCACTTTTATTATTATTTGGCGGAAGCACCCTCACTGCTGTGATTTCTGGACCTCACTGCAATTGCTGGATTAGCATCTTCCTTTCCACTAGAACATATGCCATAATCCTTGTGGACTTCGTCATCATCCATATATATAATACATCAATCCATCATTCAATACACCAGCTTTGGAGCTCCTAATTGTTTTATCTCTTTCATCTCTGGAATCTTAAAATCCTAAAGTATAATTATCATCTCCAATCATAATCCCCTATCTGCTCTCACTACCCTCCTCTTCCACCTCACCAAGATTCTAGTCTGTGGGAGCCTTCATTTACACCTCCATGACCTGTCTTATAGCTTTACCTCCTATCATCTGAAATATTGCTATCCTCTTAGTCTCTACTGCAGCCACTCGCAACCAGTTCTCCTTCTGTGCCCCTTTACCTGAACTGACGTGCACTGCTGGAGGAAATCTTACAACCAGACCAATGAATGCTACTCCAAATTGATGGTCTCCACACTCAGCACTGCTCAGCAATTCCTTTCTAATTCACTGGTTGGCTCCCTCTCCACACTCGACAACAGCAAAACTTCACTATGCTTCTTAAACTCCACGGTCATTTCTCTTTCCTCACTCTATGTAAAGAATCTTGCCTTTCATTTCATCATGAACACAGAGGCTACCTACCATGAACTCACTGCTCCCCAACCTACAAACCCATCTTCATCTCTTTCCCTCCCATCTTAGAAAAAAGGATGCCATCACCCCTGCTAGAAGTAGCATAGTACAGTGTTTAAAAATGCAGACTCTCGGGGCGCCTAGGTGGCACAGCGGTTGGGCATCTGCCTTCGGCTCAGGGCATGATCCTGGCGCTGTGGGATCGAGCCCCACGTCAGGCTCCTCTGCTATGAGCCTGCTTCTTCCTCTCCCACTCCCCCTGCTTGTGTTCCTCTCTCACTGGCCGTCTCTATCTCTGTTGAATAAATAAAATCTTTAAAAAAAAAAAAAGCTTTAAAAATGCAGACTCTCTAACCAAATTTCTCTTTTCAAACCTCAGTTTTCTCTTCATTCAACAAATTGCACATATCTGAGTTATACGATCTGTTAAATTTTAACCAACGTATAAATCCCTGAAACTATCAGCACAATTAACAAATGAACATAAAAGGCTCCCCCATAAAACTGCTGACCTTTTTGTCACTATAGATTAGTTTGCAGTTTCCAGAATTTTATATAATTATCCAGCATTTACTCTTTTTTGATCTGGCTTCTTTCATTCAGCTTAATTTTTTGAGATTTAGCCACACTGCCGTGTTTGTCAATAATTCATTCCTTTTTATCACCGAGTAGTATTTCAACGTATGGCTATTTCATAATTTGTTTATTCATCCACCTGTTAATGGACATTGGGTTGTTTCCATTTTTTGCTGAATACAGCTGCCATGAATATCCATGTATAAGTCTTTGTATAGATAAGGCTTCATCTATTCTTTTGTAAAGTTTTATTCATTTGAGAGAGAGAGAGAACGAGCAGGAGAGAAAGAGAAAGATGGAGAGAGAATCTCAAGCAGACTCTGCACTGAGCCCAAAGCCTGAGGTGGGGCTCGATCTCACGACTATGAGATCAAGACCTGAGCTGAAACCAAGAGTCAGACGCTTAACTGATTGCATCACCCAGGTGCCGGAAGCCTTCATCTATTCTTAAAGCTTTACTTACACCCCTGGAAGCCCCAGATCTGCAGTGGCAGATACCAACAACCAACTGCTAACTTGACAAGCCCACCTGGATAAGCCAAAAGGACTTTGAAATCAACATGTCCCAAACTCATGTTTTTATGTCACTCTGTCCACCCCTGACAGTTTCTCCTCCATTTCTCTGTCCTGACTAAAGGCACACAAGCCAGAAACTTAGGACTCTTCCTGCTCTCTTACCACTTGCCCTACTCACTCAGTGGGCTACTGGGTCCTGTCAATTCTACCTTTTAAACATCTCTCAAAATCCATCCCTACATCTCCACCTTAGTTCAAGTGCACCCTTAATTCAAACACATTTCATCCCTTGGCTGGACTATTAAACTAGCCTTCTAACTTTTCTCCTTACCTCAGGTCTCATTCTAATCCAATCCATTTTCTATCCTATGGCCAAAGTGAATTTTCTAAAATTCCAATCTGATGTTACTCACCTATTCCTCAATGACTTTCATCCCCTCAAGATAAAATTCAAACTCCTTAGCTTAACATTAAAAAAAATTCTCTATAAACCAGTTTCCTCTCCAAACTCATCCTCTGCCACTTCCCACCCTGTTCTAACTTAGTCATTTCTGAGTGATGTCATTTACCTTTTTATCCCTAGTGCCAAGGGCATTACCTGGTCTGTAGTAAGCATAACATATTTGTGCAATAGATAAGATAGGACTTAGACCAATATAGAGACATTCTGGGCATAGTCAGGAAAAGTAGTTGTTCAGTCCGGCTGAAGCATAAAGAATATGAAAGATTATGGTAGGCAATGCAGGATGAAGCCAGATCACCAATCATGATCAATTTCATGCTAAAGACTGTGCATTTCATTTTATGCCCTCAAAAGATATCAATTGTTCTGTTTTTGTTTTTAGTTTTTATTTAAATTCTAGTTAGTTAACATACAGTGTAATATTGGTTTCAGGAGAATTTAGTGATTCATCACTAACATGTAACACCCAATGCTCATGACAACAAGTGCCCTCCTTAATACATCACCCATTTAGCACATCCACGGCCCGCCTCCCCTCCACCAACCCTCAGTTTGTTCTCTATAGGCAAGTCTCTTACAGTTCGCCTCCCTCTCTTTTTTCCCTTCCCCTGAGTTGATACCAACAGTTCTCAACAAAAGTGCAACATATTCAGAAATGTACTGTAACTTCTGAAATTTGAAAAACAGATATAGGAAAGGTGAGAGGCAGTAAATTAGTTAAGAGGCTATCACAGTGGTCTGGGAAAGAGGACTCAGAGTAGAAGGGAACAGATTACAAAACATGTCAAAGGGAAATAAACCTACGTTTATTGTGTTGTATGCTGTGCCTGGGTATGGGCAGTAATGTAAAAGAGAGAAGTCAGAATGACTCCAAAGTTTTGAACCAAATAAAATAATAAAGCCACTAGTCAAGAGGAATGTTTTTTTTAATGGTCAGTGGAGGTGGAGAGAGGTGACGGTTTTAGCTGGGGTAGTCCCTCACCCATTCATTCACATAAGTGCCTACTAGGTAGGTGTCAGGCACTATACGTGTGAAGGATAAAAAGAGGGTAGAATACCATTCCTTTTCTCAAGGACCATCTAATTTAGTTGTGGGATGGGGAGGACAAGTAAACAGGAACTTAAAATTCATTGTTACGTGCTAGGGTTTGGAGCCAAAAGAAAATAAAGACTATCCAATTCAGGCCTGAGGATTTGAGAAAACACCTGAGGCTGAGTTAGTGTTTGGCCAGGCAAAGGGCAATCCAGGTGAAGAGAATAACTTGACCACAGAGCCTCAGGTGAGATAACACGAGTTGGGCACATCTGCGAATAGTAAAATAAGGCTAAAGGAAGAGTTCAAGATAAGGAGATATCCACATGAAATGTCTAGCAGGCAGGTGAAAATGCAGGTTCTGAGTTATCAAGAGCACAGCCAGATATGCAATATATTTTCAACGTCATCTTAGGTGGCTTAGAGTCCTCATCAGTGGCTATCTTAAATAAGAACTGGAAGAACCTTACTTATCAGCTAGACTGTGTACACTTCCACCCCCCCCATCCCTTCTGTCACGCGAGGGTATCTCTGTTTCGAGTCAAAGCTGGTTTATGTAAATAGGTCACGAGGACTGGTGGGGATTGTGGTAAACTGGAGATGCATGCCCAGTCTAAAGAGGAAAACCATTCACTCGGCTCCAACAGTTTACTGTCTTGCCCAATGTGGAGACATCTTCCTATTCTTCAAGAAAAACTGAAAATTCAGATTTTATGTAATAGCTCCCACTTTTAAATATCGGCAACTAATTACATTAAAAGTTTGTAAAACAACACTGTGCCAGCCAAACAAAAGGCTTCTGCAGAAAGATTTCAGCAAGGGCCACCAGTGTGGCAGAGTTAAACCTCGTCTGCCAACTCCTACAATGCCCTTTCCACTACTTCACAATACCCTCAACTAAGAGTATCTTGATGGGACAGGAGTTGTTTGCTCCTAAGCAAAACAGCCCCAAACTGATAGTGTTTTATGAGTTCTTTTGTATGTTCTCAACAATTTTTCTGTCTCCTCCCCACTCCACCCCCACCTCCGTCAGCACCAGGCTTACTAACATGACTGAGACCTCCTATTATCAGCTAGGATGCCAAGCTTGCAGGTAAAGTAAAAGTAAAAAGAGTGAAAGCCCTGATGGGATTTCTAATGAATAAAGTACAGAAGGAATGCGGCATCTCTTTGGTTTTCTTAGGAAACACCACAGAGATGTTTGTTAGTTACTCAGACACTTAAGGAAAAGAGTCAGGAACTTATATCTGAAAAAATGAGCAAATTCTGCTAACTAACTAAATAGTTTCCACTGTAAGTTTCCAAGGAGCTGGGGGGGGGGGGAGCAGGGACAGCAAAAGGGAAAGTAAAAGTTGCTGGCTTTTGGGAAACATCAGGCACCTTTTAAGACAGTTTTTAAAAGTATAAATGTTTAGAACAAAAGGAACACCACAATCTCAACTCTCAAAAGGAGTAAAAATGTAGTTTAACTAATAATATAAAACATTCTTCCTGCAACAAGAAATTGGGATTAAGAAACACTATTAAAGCAATCTCTTTATAGAAAAGGTGAAGGGAAACAAAAAACACCGTTTTAATGTTCATTCAAACATACCAGTTTCTGACGTTTTAATGTATATACTAAGTCACGATATTGCTTTAGAAGCTTTAACAATGTAGCAACATTTCCTAAAGGTACTTAAACATTTAAAAGCACAGATCACGGAGTATACAACTTTAGATAACAATGTGGCAAACTTGAGAAACACAGGCTAAAAATTCAAATCAACAAAACAAAAGATAGTACCAAGATTCTCAGACGCTCGGGGGCAAAAAAAAAAGGGGGGGGGCATGTGCACCCGCCCCTGCTAATCGGACGTGGGGGGGAATTCAGCGGAATGAGGAGTGATTACAGAGGGCGAGCAAGGCAGGCCCTGTTCCTGCTGGCAAGCAAGCTCTGCAATTACTTAGAGCAAGCATTATGGCAAGAGCATTCTCGAGCCCACTAAAACCAGCATACTGGACACCTAAAACCGGAGGCTGACAGCAGCTCCAGGGTAAGACCGAGAAGGCGGAAAAGTGGCCTGCTTTGACCTCCACTGAAAACTGAGCCTCCTCCAACTCTTGTCTCTGAATCAGGGGCAGGACATTAACCTCTCCGAGGTTGGATTATTCGGACAAACTCTGCCTGGCTTCCTGCGGCCTTCCCACACACCGGGTGAATGTCAACACCGAGTCAGCGAGTGTGGGGGAACCTCTCAGTGTGCGCGGTCCTTTCTGGGAGACCGGGAAGAAAGACGGCCCCGCGCGCGCCCCGCCTCCCCAGCCCTTCTCCGGCCCCGCACCCTCGCAGGGGCTGCAAGCCGGGAAGCGGGGTCCCGCGCGCTCCTCACCTTTTTCAGCGCCGGCACCAGCAGCCCCCGCCACTTGGGTGCGTTCTCCTCGCTGAAAAACTCGTACGGCAGCTGCTGCGCCTGCATGGTGCCCCCGGGGCGCCTCTGGGCGGGGAGAGGGGCGGCGGCGGCCGGGCCGGGGAGCCGCGAGAGGGCGAGCTCGCAGCACCGAAGAGGGCCGCGGCCCCACCGGACGGCCCGGCCCCCTCGGGGCGCCGCGCGGCCGGGCTAGCCTTGGAGAGGGGGCTGAGGGGCGAGGCCCGCGCCCGGCCACCCACCCGACACGGGCACGAGCCGTGGAGAGCGAACGCAGCCCGGAGGCGGCGGCGGCGGCATCCCGCACCACCGCCCCGGGGCCGGGCCCCCCACCCCTCCCCGGCCCGCCGGCGCCGCCCCGGGCTGCCCTCCGCCGCGGCCGCCGCCCGCCGGGGCTACGCTCCCGGGCCCGGCCTGGCCCCGCGGCAAAGCCGGCGGCTGGGGGGGGGGGGGAGGGCGTGTGGAGGGACGCTCCGGCCGCGGCGCCCGCTCCGCGCAGCGGGGACCCCGAAACGCGAGCGGCCCGGGGCGGAGCGGAGCCGGGGTGTAGCGGGGGAGGGGAAAGGCCCGAGGTCGTCGTTGGAGGATCTGGCTGCCCAGAGGTGCCGCCGCGGCCGCCGCCGACGCCGGTGTAGCGCTGGAGCTTCCTACTAGCGAACTGAACCTGCTCGCTACTGAGCATGCGCCGCCGAGCGGGGCCGGTTCGCTCCGGGTTTTCCGGCTCCCCAGCGAAGGAGGAGAGAAGCGCGAGTGAGGGAGGGCGCCCCCGAGGACTGCAGGGGAGGAGCGAAGCGGCCCCAAGAAGTCGAACCCTGGCCTGCCGGGTGGGGTGCGAGCTACGGCGAAGCGGCCCCCATTGTGTGGTTGGGCCGCGAGGGATCCCCCCCTCTCTCAGAGTCACTGGGCCTTTAGTTTCGGAAAGGGGCGTGTGTGTGTGTGTGTGTGTATGTGTGTGTGTACTTTGTTCCTGACCATGAAGATAAGAACTGCCCAGAGTATGCAATGTATAGTAAACAGACTGGACAAAAGATAGGTGCCTTTCTCACGAAACTTACTGCTCAATATTTGTCGGGTAATAGAAGTGATTGCAGTTTTTCCGATCGGGCTTTCCACCAAGAATTGTCACCGACAATAAAATAAGTACCTGCAGTATAGATTTTGTGTGTGCGTTTTAAGTTCAATGTGTTCATCTTTCGAACCCACTTAAATCTCAACTCCAATAATCACTTACCCCAGTGGAAACTGAAACCTCTTCCGCAGCACCCCGGTCCCAGGACACCTTACTCATGCCCCTCTCAGGGCATTTAGTTTATCTGTTTGTAATCTCTCTTGGCTCTTTGAACTAGATAGCAGACTCCTGGAAGGCAGATCTTTTTCACTAAGGGCTCTACACAGGATAGGCACTTACTGAACGTTTGTAGAGTGCTGAAGGAGCGTTATCTACAAACTGTTCCTCTCAGGGATGCAGGTGTTTATTGTAACAGTGGCACTGTATGGCTGGCCCTCATGGTTTACCATTAAGCACTTTTTTGAGCATAATCTCATTTAATCCTCATAGCAATCCTATTGTTTTCATTTCACAGATGAGACAATTTAGAGAACTAGCCTTGGTTGAAGTTGATATTGTACCCTGCTATGCCAGAGAACAATAACCAGGATCACATAGATGAAAATGTTTAAGCCGTGGTTTGCAATCTCTACAAGACCTCCCTGGGAATCTTTTATAAGTCTTAGGTCCTTCCCTTTTAAAATGTACACACATGATTTACATTTTAATATCCTTCACACTTTCAAAGTATTCAGAATGACATTTTAAAAATCATCCATACATCCTCTGAGTGAGATGCTACAGAGGAACCATGGCTTTGGGAGGAGTTGGGACAGAAAGGGTCTCAGAGGAAAGGGGGGCAGGTCTCAGCCATCTTCGAATATCTGATATCAAAGGACTGCTATGGAAAAAATCATATATGTAATATGGTTTGTGATTCTAAATGATTGCACGATCAAGCCTCTGGCCCAAATTATTCCTTGGCTTCCCATTGCTGTTAGAATACATTTTTTAAAAAAAAGATTCATTTATTTATTAGAGATAGAGAACACACGCAGAGGAAGGGCAGAGGGAGAGGCAGTGAGAATCTTAAGCAGACTCCCTGCTAAGCACAGAGTCCCAACGGGGCTCCACCCAGACATCACAAGCCATGCTTAACCCATGACCCACCCAGGCTCCCCCTCTTAGAATCCTTTTCAAAAACTTCTTATCATGACCCACAAAGTCTACATCTGGCTCCTGTTGACATTCTCAACCTTTTCTTTCCATTCTCAACCTTGGCTCATCACACTCCAGTCACGCTGGCCTTCTGTCTATTCCTAGAAAACACCAACCTCTTTCCTGCCACAAGAGCTTTGCTATTCCCTCAGCCTGAAACTCACTCTGCTCCTGTTTACTTGGCTGATTAGAAACGTCATCACCTCCAAGAGGCCTCTGATCACACTAAGTTGTTCCCACCTATATGTTTCTAGCATAAACCTTGCTTATTTCCTTGCTAACACCATCACGGTCACTAGAACATTTTCCAGGAGAGCAACCTCTCTACTTCATCATTGAATCCCCAGGACCTGCAGTATTTGGTATACAGGTGCTCAATATTTTTGAATTAAAGTTGGAGGAAACTTCAAGTAAGGCTATCTAATCACGGATGTCCCAGGAAACGGACGATCTTCAGGGGTGTGTAAATAAAAAACGTCCATTCGTTCACTTGGGACATCGGGGTTAATAGGTTGAATTTGATGACCTCCGATGTCCCCTACAACTTGGTAGTCTCTGACTGCAGAGGTAAGCAAGCCCTGGAAACCTGGATTACAGCGCGGCATGGGCATGCTTAGCGGCCAGGGCAGGTTTTCACTAGTTTAGACGTTTTGGCCACAGACTGAAAGCAAGCAGCTGGAGGAAAACTGCAATCGAGAGGCTCGACGCTTCTCAGCTGAGAGACCTAAGGGGCGTGGTTCGGGGCTCGGCGTCACTAAGGTCAGGGAGCAGTCGAGCCCCTCAGCACCGTTTGCTTGTGTCTCTTGGCACAAATGAAAACACCTTATAGCCGTGCAGCGGTATAAGACAACTGTGGCGATCTACGCGTTAGTAAAGACGTGAAAACTCCCTGGGGCCCTCAGCGTTAACGGCCGACAGTGGCCCGCGGCAGCGCAGGCGCAAAGGTTCTGTTCGCGCCCCTCCTCAGCTCTATGAGCCAAGAGACAGAGCGGACGTGACGCACGGGGGCGCGTCCAGACCAACTAGCCGAGGCCCGAATAGGACGGGTCCAGGAGGGCTAGCCGAGTTCCGAGAGTGTCGCCACAGAACCCGAGCTTCGAGGAAGGGGGCGGGGAGGGCGTTTGGTCCAGCGGCACGCCTCCTGCAGGCGTCAGTGCTTTCTTCCCGGTGTAGCCTCCGGACGCTGCCACGGGGTTCCCTGCGTGTCTGTGGCTACAATTATTTTACCGAAGCAAATGTCAGGTCTAGTTACTCCCTGTTCGAGAGCCTTCACTGCGATCCCAGGATAAAGTCCAAAGTCCTTAGCTCGGTGTTCATGACCTTGCACAATCAGGCTACCACTTATCTTTCCAGCTCCATCTCACTTAAAGAGAACTACTGTTGCCTCCTGTTAACCCATCATTTTCTTTTTCCTGCCTATGCTGTTCCGTCTGCCTGGTATGCCCGTAACCGTTTTTCTTCCCAATCCCACCTGCCACAGCTTCACCCCATCTCCCATCTACGCACTAACCAGGGAACTCTTTTCCACGTTCTTGCGCCCACCTCTAAATGTCACCTTCTCTCTGAAGTCCTTCTCAGCCCCCACTCAGGATTCTTCCCCTTAAACTTAAGAGCCCAATAGGCATAAAAAACAGCAGTTTCAGCCACCAGCAGAGTCAAACTCCTCTCTTCCAGCAGCATATTCTCCCTTTATGTACCTCCTCACCCTTTCTTCCCAACCCCTACTTTCAATTCCACTTCTTCAAATAGTGTGTGCCTGAAACTACAGCAGAGAAAACAGTGACTGAAAAAAATCACTGGATACCCACCCTCTATCACCTTTAATTACAACTTTGATTTCCTCCCCATTTCTCTCTCTCTCTCTCTGTGTCAAAGATGGTGGGGAGCAAGGTAGGTACAATTAGAAGAAATTATCAAAAGCTCTCCAAGATATGTAGGACTGTTTCTGGCACTTGTGTTTTAAGATCCCCACAGAGTCCAGTTTTTTGCAAAAGTCTCTTTCCAGTTGATTCAAGTTGTAATGACACCTCAAACTGATTGCATCCCAATCCCATGCAACTTTAATCAAATTCCTAACAGAATTTGTCATAAAACTTGATTAACTGTTTCTAAAATGTACATGGAACAACAACAACAACAAAGCCTGTTCTTCTATAAAAGAACAAGTTAGGAAAACTTATCAGATATGAAGACTTATTACGTAGCTAGAGTAATTACAACAATGTGGTATCAGCACAGGAACAAACAACGAATGGATCAATAAAGGCCAAATATATAGAAACTTGATTTATGACACAGCAGGCATTGCAGATGAGTGGGGGAGGGATATACTGCTCGAGAGATGAAATATGGGCAATTGATAAATACATACAGAAAAAAATAAAATTCTCTCCCCAACTCATGCCCTGCATAAAATAACCCCACCTGGATGAAAGACATAAATGTGAAAAACAAAATTATAAAATTATGAGAAAATATGGACTATTTTTATGAGCTCAAAATAGGAAAAAAATTCTTAAGTAAGACAAAAAACACAAACTATAAATTTAAAGTTTGATAGAGTTGACTTCATTAAAATTAAGAACGTCTGTAAATCAAAACATACCATTAAAAAGTGAAAGGACGAGGGATGCGTGGCTGGCTCAGTTGGTGGACCATGGGACTTTTGATCTCCAGGTTGGGTCATGAGTTGGAGCCCCACGTCAGGTGTAGAGTTTACTTTAAAAAAAAAAAAAAGTGAAAGGACAAGTCATTAAGTAGGAGAAAGCAGTTGCAACTCACATAACCAAAAAAGAATTCTTACTCAGAACCTGTAGTTTACTTTAGAGGAAATAACAATGACTACATGTTCACCTCATTACTAATCAGGGAAACACAAACCACAGTGAAATACTATGTCATACCCATTGAATTGGCAAAAATTTAGAAGCTGAAGATTACCAAGCTTTGGCAAGGATGTAAAGCAATTGAAATTCTCATCCACAACTATGTGAAAATAAATGAGTACACAACTTTAGATAACTATTTCTTAAAAGATGCACATGGGCATGTCCTGTATAAACTAGCATAGATATAGTCCCATAGCATATATATTCTAGAGAAAGTTCCTCGCTAAATTGTTTGTAATAACATAAACAGTCGAATACGTAAACAAACTGTGGAATTCTAGACATCAGCAAAAATGAATGAACTATAGTAATACACATTCCTATAGACTGAATAGTTTATGTTCCCTTCCAAATTCATATGCTGAATCTTAATCTCCATTGTGATGGTATTTGGAGGTTGGATTTTGGGGAAGTTATTAGCTCCTGACAGTGGAGCATTTATGAAGAGGATTAGTGCTAAAATAAAAGAGATCCCAGAAAGATCCCTCACCCCTTCCACCATGTGAGAACAAGAGAGAAGACACTTATCTGTGAACCAGGAAGCTGGCTCTCACCTGCTGGCACCTTGATCTTTGACTTCCCAGCCTCCAGAACTGTGAGAAATACATTTCTGTTGTTTGAAAGCCACCCAATATGGTATTTCACCATAACAGTCCAAACGAACTAAGGCACATGTCAACATAGATGAATCTTTAAAAAATAACACTGATAATATAGAAATGTGCCTTGTGAATCTCCAAAAGGGGGGAAAGACACAAAAAAACCCACTGTGTAATTCATTATATAAAATGCAAAAAACAAGAAGAACTGAGTTGCATGTTATTTATTGTGATACCCAACCTGCAAGATGGCCCAACGAGCCTTACCTCCTGCTCTTCCTGTCCTGGTATAGACACCACTCCCACACTGAATAGATAATCCTATTCAACAGTCAATCCAAAAAATAGGACTTTGAAGAAATTATATATGTGGCTTCTGAGGCTAAGTCTTTTTTTTTTTTTTAAGATTTTATTTATTTGACAGAGAGACAGCCAGTGAGAGAGGGAACACAAGCAGGGGGAGTGGGAGAGGAAGAAGCAGACTCCCAGCAGAGGATCCTGATGTGGGGCTCGATCCCAGAACGCCGGGATCACACCCGGAGCCGAAGGCAGATGCTTAACGACTGAGCCACCCAGGCGCCCCCTGAGGTTAAGTCTTAAAAGATATTGTGACTGTAGTCTATCTCTCTCCCTTGAATTTCTCATTCTGGAAGGAGCCACTGCCATTTTGTGAAAGCACTCAAGCAACGCTGTGGAGAAGCCCACATTGAGAACTGTGGCTTCCTGCCACCAGCATGTGAATGAACCATCTTGGAAAGAAATCCTCAACCCCAGTCAGTCCTTCAGATAACTGAAACCTGTTAAATATTTTGACTGCAACTTTTCAGAGGTTCTGAGCCAGAACCACTCAGATAATCCATTTCTAAATCCTTGATCCTCAAAAATTGTGAGATAATAAATGTGTGTTGGTTGAAACTACTAAGTTTTGGGGTAATGTGTTAAGCAGCATTAGAAAACTAATATTTTTATGGATGCATACACAGGTGGCAAAATCATAACAAAATATTAAATTAATCCCAAATTCATAAAGGTGGTTATGAAGGATATAAAGATATGAAGGGATCTTCAAGATACATTGTCAATTGTAGGAAAAAAATTAGTATAGAACATGTTTGTAATTGGGAAGATTTTATATAAGGATCTATTGAGATACTGGTAATGTTCTATTTCTAAGCTGAGTAGTACATACACAACTATTTGTTTTATTATTTTAAGATCAAAACACATACACTCTTTTTTGTATGTATGTTACAGACACATGCTACACACAAGGGAGGGGTGATGACTATAATGGGTAAATACATAGACAGCCAAATGAACTCATAGGCAATTCTGAACAGGACTGTGACTCTCAGAAATGCACTTAAGAAATAAAATCCACCTGCTCTTAACTATAGATCAGAGTTGGAAGATGCTAGAAGTAAGCACAAGTAGACAGCAATTTAAAGTCGAGCCATCTGTACTGGCTGCTAGTTTCCCTCTTCTCCTCTTCTCCCCATCAACAGAAGGCTAACATTTCCAAAGCTTCTAATCTCAGATACTAAAGGTTAGAGAGGTCACTGAAGAGAGAAAATAAGAGCTACTCAGGTCAGCCAACTCAGTCCTTTTTTGCTCTTTGTTGCCCTAAGCAAATTACTTAAAACCTATTCTAACAACTTGTATAATTTGTGTCCAGAGGAACCCCATCAGCCAAGCACCCACTGTATAAGGAGTGCAACATCTGAATAGGATGGACCATGATATGTAATTGAAAGCTATTCAAAGGTTAACATTTTTTAAAGATCTTATTTATTTATTTATTTATTTATTTATTTATTTATTTTAGAGGAAGAGAGAGAGAGAGAGCATCGGCGGCAGAGGCGCGGGGGGATGAAAGCAGGCTTTGATCATGACCATGAGATCCTGACCTGAACCAAAAACAAGAGTCCGACGCTCAACCAACGGAGCCACCCAGGCTCCCCTCAAAGGTTAATTTTTAAAATTATTTGGCATTTTAAGTTTCAAATAAGTAATAGATTCACATGATTCAAAAAGTGTCTTTTTAACCCTGCCCACCAGCTATAATGCTTCTATCTATTCCCTAACAGGTAACAATTTTTATTAGTGTCTCATTTATTCTTCCAGAGATTCTCCATACAAAAACAAGCAAGCACAAATACAATTTTTTTAACAGAAAAGTTCCCAGTAATTTCAGAAACTTTCTTCTGAAGAAAAGTTTTTTCAAAAACTTTTCACAGAAAAGTTTCAAAAACAGTGGAAGGATTCCCATGTATCTTTCACGTAGATTCACCGATTTTTAAGATATTGCCATATTTGCTGTATTTGCCGTCTCTGTCTTTGTCTCTGTCCTTGTCTCTGTACATACAGACATACATACGCACACGTATGTGTGTATAATATTTCTTCAGAATTACTTGAGTGCAGTTTGCATACATCAGCCCCTTTGCCCCAAGCATTTCAGTGAGTCAGTCTGCATTTCCTAAGAGCAAGGATTTTCACTTACATCATCATAGTAAAATTACTAGATTCAGAAAACTAACACTGATACAGTACTACTCTCTAATCTCCAGACCTTTTTCAAATTTCGTTGACAGTCCCAACAACGTTCTCTATAGAGACTGCTTTTCCTGGTCAGGGTCATCTTCTGCATTCAGATTTCATGCTTCCTTAGTTTCCTTCTATCTGGAACAGTTCCTCAGTCTTTCTTTGTCTTTCCTGGTGTTGACATTCAAGAGGACAAGCCATTTAGTTTCATAATGTTCCTCAGAGTGAGTTTGTTTGAGGTTCTCCCATGATAAGATTTAGGTTTTGCCTTTTTGGCAGGAACAGTACGTAAGTGATGTGTCCTTCTTCTTCTTTTTTCTTTTAGAGATTTTATTTATTTATTTGACAGAGAGAGAGACAGCCAGCGAGAGAGGGAACACAGGCAGGGGGAGTGGGAGAGGAAGAAGCAGGCTCCCAGCAGAGGAGCCCGATGTGGGGCTCAATCCCAGGACTCTGGGATCACGCCCTGAGCCGAAGGCAGATGCTTAATGACTAAGCCACCCAGGCGCCCCAAGTGATGTGTCCTTCTGAGAGTGTCACATCAGGGGACACATGATAACAGTTTCTTCCATCATTGGTGATGCTAACTTTGATTACTTGGTTAAGGTGGAGTCAGCCAAATTTCTCCAATGTAAAGTTATTTTTAGCCTTTGTAATTAACTAGTAACTTGTACAAATATATGTTATTTTTTAAAAAGAGCTTTATTGAAATGTAATTCACATCCTGTACAATTCACCCATTTAAAGTGTTCAAATCGGGGTGCTGTGTGGCCCAACTCTTGGTTTCAGCTCAGGTCATGATCTCAGGGTCATGAGATTGAGCCCCATGTTGGGCTCTGCTCTGAGAGGGGAGTCTGAGATTCTTTCTCTCCCTCTCCCTCTACCCTGTCCCCCAGTCTCCACCCCCATCCGTGCTCTCTCTCTCAAATAAATAAATAAATAAATAAATAAATAAATAAATCTTTAAAGTGTTCAAATCAATGGTTTTTAGTATATTCACAGAGTTGCGCTACCATCATCATAATCAATTTTGGAATATTTTCATCAACCCCCCCAAAAAAACCTTCATATCTATTATAGTCATTCTTCATTTCTCCCCAACCTGCCCCAGCTCCAGGCAATTGTTAACCTACTTACAGCCTCTGTAGATTAGCCGATTCCAGAGAGATAAACTGAAACATGCAACATGTGGTCTTTGTGACTGGCTTCTTTTGCTTAGTATAATGTCTTCAAGATTCCTTCATGTTATGGTATGTATTTCATTAATTTTTATTGTCAAACAATATTCTATTGTATGGATATACCACATTTTATTTATCCATTCTTCTGTTGATGAAAATTTGGGTTATTTCCACTTTTTGGGTAGAGAATGCTGCTATGAACATTTATGTACAAGTTTTTATGTAGACATGTTTTCATTTCTCCTGGGTATGTAAGTAAGAGTGGAATTGCTGTAGCATATGGTAACCCTATGTTTAATCTTTTGAAGAACTACCAGAACTTTCTCCAAAGTGGTTGCATCAGTTTACATTTCAACCAGCAATGTATGAGGGTATTGTTTTCTCCATATTCTTACCAACACTTTTGATTGTCTCTTTTTTATTACAGCCATCCTAGGTAGGTATGAATTGATATATCATTGTGGTTTTGATTTTCGTTGCCCTGATGGCGAATGATGCTGAGTATCTTTTCATGTGCTAATGGCCATGTGCATACCTTCTCTGGAGAAATGTCTGTTCAGATCCTCTGGTCATTCTTTAATTGGGCTATTTATCTTTTTATTATTGAGTTGTAAGTATTCTCTCTACATTCTGGATACAAATCCCTTACCAGATACGTGATTTGCAAATATTTTCTCTGATTCTTTGGATTGTCTTTTTAGTTTGTTACTGATCCTTTGAAGAACAAAAGTTTTTTGTTTCAGTCTAATTCATCTATTGTCACTGTTTGTGTGTTTGGCGTCATTTCTAAGAAGGCTGTGACTAACTCAGCATCATGAAGAATTATCTCTGTATTTTCACCTAAGAGTTTTGTGACTTTAGCTTTCATGTAGGTCTATGATCCATTTTGAGTTAATTTTTGTGTATGGTGTGAAGAAGGGGTTCAATTTCATTCTTTTGCATATGACTATCCAGTTGCCCCAGCACCATTTATTGAAAAAACTCTTCTTTTCTAATTGAATTGTCTTGAGATCATTATTGAAAATTAATTGACCATAAATGTCAGGGTTTGTTTATGGACTCTGGATTCTATTCCATTGATCCATATGTCTATCCTTATGCCAATATACACTGTCTCGATTACTGTATTCTGCAGCAAATTTTGAAATAAGGAAGTGTGAGTCCTTTGTTATTCTTTTCCAAGATTGTTTTGGCTATTCTTGTTTCCTTGCAATTCTATATGCATTTTATGATCAGCTTGCCATTTCTACAAAAAAAGGAAGTTCGGATTTTGATAGGGATTGCACTGAGTCTGTAGATAAATTTGGTGAATGTTGTCATCTTAACAGTATTGACTTTTTCAATTCATGAACATGAGATGTCTTTCCACATATATAGAACTTCTTTAATTTCTTTCAATAATGTTTTGTAGTTTTCACAGTATAAGTTTTGCACTTTTTTTGTATTTCTAATTTCTATTTTTTTCCTTTTGATCTTATTGTAAATAGTTGTTTTCTTAATATCATTATCAGATTGTGTATTGGTAGTATATTGAAATACAATTAATTTTTATGTATTTATATTTTATCTTGCAACATTCTAAACTCATCTATTAGGTCGAACAATGTGTATTCTTACATTCCTGTTTTTTTTAACAAATTGTAACAAACACTGTTTTAAATCTTTTTTCTACCCTTAATGGTTTAATCTTAAAAATGTCTCTAAATCCATAAAGAGAATTCTCAAGTTTTTATAGTTACATTGAATTCTGTTACATAAATACACAATAATTTATTTTATCAGTCCCCTTTTGAGGGACACTTCGTTTTTCCTCATCTCTGACTACAAACAGCGCTGCAACACGTAAAATTATTTTGCTTGTATTCCAGTATATCTGAGGATACATTTCCTGAAGAGGGATTGTTGGATCAATGAAAAGTACATTTACAATTTTGATAAATATTGACAAACTAGAGGGCTAATTATTTAATGTTCATAACGTATTTTAGGGTGCTCATTAGGAGTGGTGTAGTAATAATAAGCCAAAAGAGAACACTTTAGTTACCTGCTAGTGGCTATTCCAATTATGTTAGTATCTGTAAGGACTTTAAAACAGTATTTTGAGTTTCTTTGTAGTCAGACTTCATGCCTTGCAGTGGTAATACCTCCTGAACTATATAGGACAAATTAGCATTTTTTATACTACTGTCTTATTCTGTGTTCATTCTAAAAAAGCATGTAGCTTAATTATAGCAGATAAATTTATTTCACAATAAATCTGCTGTCAATTCTTTTTTTTTTTTAAGTAAACTCTAGCCCCGATGTGAGGTTGGGACTCACAGTCCCGAGATCAAGAGTTGCACGCTCTACTGACGGAGCCAGGCGCCCCTGCTGTCAGTTCTTTGGAGACGAGAGCTGTTGTCCCACTGAGTGAAGAGGATCTGCCAGACTGAAGAGTTACACCAGACTGTATTAGCTAAATACACATGACCTGCAAAATGGCTATTTTTTCCAAGTATATAAACAAATGATAGAACTGGTTAGTTGTCCTGTCTTCAAAAAACTGATGTTGTGTATGGATTTTTTACATCCTCATCATTTTTTCAAAAAAATAAGAAATTGTAAAGAAGTGGCACATGATTTGTTCTGTATGTGACGCCGATGCTAACTTCGGGCAGACACGGAGATGCTGTGCAGCCCAGACGTGCCTTTAAGAAAGGACTCATGGCCCAACTGCAAGGATTGTGCAGTGAGCTGACAGCCTCCAGCTGTTAACCCCTTCAAGTCTCCTTCAGCTTTTGAGCCAAGGTCATACTCTTCTGGAGGTGGCCTCAATCGATGGCTCAGCAAGAGCGTAGAACAAAAGACTGGCCATTTCCATTCAACGCAAGACTCCTCTCCCGGGCAATCTTTGCTCTGGAACTTCCCACGGGGATGGTGGAGTCACTGGGAGATCTGCATTGTGGTCTGCTGGCCCTTCTGCCCAGCCCTGCTTCCTCTTTTCTCCCTTCACAGATGCTACTTCTCAGTAAACTTTTGCACTCTTAGCTTCATCTCACTTAGGTCTTCCCAGTGCACCCAACTAGTATGTTTGTATATAAATATATACATAAATATATATACATATATATATGTATGTCATATATACATATACATAAAAAATATATATACATAAATATATAAATAAATCCTGTTTTACAGGATATCAACTGATATTTTTAATCATGATGCATCCATCTAAACACCTCAAGTTCATTGTAGAAATACACCTAGAATTTTCTAAACTGATTCTTTTCTCATGATATGCACAGAAAGTGGTATAGCTCTAAATTTCTCAGTAAAGACATTGCAGTTTATGCTAATTTTGGTTATGTTCCTTAAACAGAGTTTAGTTATGATAAATACAGCTAAAGCATTCAAATGTCATCAGATCTATTCTTCTTTAACTGCTTGTGACAGAGACAATCTCTTCTTTTTTTTTTTTTTGCCAATAAACTACCAGCAATTCTAAAAAGAGACAGAGAAAGAAAACAAATACAAAAACAAAATAGCACATCCCATCAACCCTTGTGCAACAGCTCATTTCCCCCAAATCCTTGAAAATTACTTATACATGCGTGGTTTATGAAGAGAATGCCAGAAACATAGTTTCATAAGGATTATATTAAAAGTTTCTGTCCCTGAGGCAGAAGCATTGCTGCTTCAGAATTGATTTCCTCTTAACCTCCTCTGCCTAAAAATGAAAAAGTTTGCTTTGATTTATGGGGTGTATAGTTTCTGTTTTCTTAACTCTAACATGGAAGTTAAAACAAAAACAATAAAACCTTAGTATGGAAAACAACACCAACAGCTGAAGAAGAATTAAAAATTTTTAAAGATCTTGTTTATTTATTTATTTTTAAAGATTTTATTTATTTATTTGACAGAGAGAGAACACAAGAAGAGGGAGAGGGAGAGGGAGAAGCAGACTCCCTGCTGAGCAAGAAGCCCAATGTGGGGCTCGATCCCAGGACCCCAAGACCATGACCTGAGCCGAAGACAGATGCCTAACCAACTGAGCCACGCAGGCGCCCCATGTTTTATTTATTTTAGAAAGAAATGGAAAGAGAGAAAGTGCATGAGGGGGGAGGAACAGATGGAGAGGGAAAAGGATAAGCAGACTCCACGCTGAGCCCAGAGCCCCATGCAGGGCTCAATGCTCATGACCCTGAGATCATAACCTGAGCTGAAATCAAGAGTTGGTCACCCAACTGACCGAGCCACCCAGGTGCCTCAAGAATTGAATTTTAATTTGCTCAGTTGATCAGGGGAAAATAGGTTATCTTATCACTGAGACCAGTGGGACCAGTTATCACAAAATATTTTGTAACAAAATTCCTTTTGGTTGTTTATTGATTTTAGTTAGGAAATTAAGGAACACATACTGAAGGTGAAACAGAGGGAGAAAGACTTGAGATGGAATCTGTGTGCCTATTACGTCTAGCACATCTCTTGTAAGTTTATTCCTCGTTCTTGATAACGTTTGTTGTCATTTGGAATAGAATTTTAAAATTACATTTCTATCCGATCATTGTTGGGTAAAAGAAAAACACCTTTGTTTTCATATAATTATCTTAAATCTGGTCGCCTTAAGGAGTTTTTCATTCATTCCAATCGTTTTCTTTTTAAAACACAGTGTCTTTGATTCCCTATGTTTATGATCATTTTCTGTGTAAACCTTGACAATTTTGCCTTCAGCCTTTTCACGAATGTGATAGGAGCAAGACCTGGATCCCATAACCACGCTCTCCTGTGCCTTGACCAAAATTGGGAATGCTGCCACTACTGATGCCGAAAGCTGCTGAATCAAGAAGTCACCTGCCAGATGAAGAAGCTACTGCTACTCTGGCCGCAGAACCACACCCCCTCTGCCCCGGTCTACACCAAAAATGCACAAGCTCTGCGCGCTGCCTCTCCACGGGTGACTCAGTTCCAGATCAAAATCTCACACGCGTGCTTCTGTTTGGTGGGACCCAAAGCCCATCTTGAGCCCTCGCCACAAAGAGAGCCTGGGATATGGAATATTTTAGCTTCTATCTGTGCATTCATTCGTGAACATGCCAATTGGCCATATTGGCCACAGTGTTCCTTACTTAGCGTGTTTCCTTACACTTATTTGTATTGCGATTAAATACACACAACACCAAACTTACCGTTCCCATTTGTAAGGGTACAGTTCAAGAGTGCTAAGTATAGTCACATTATTGTGCAGCCAAACTCCAAAACCCTTCCCATCTTGCAAAACTGAAACTCTGTACCCATTAAACAACAACTCCCCATTTCCCCGTTCCCCCAGCCCCTGGCAACCACCGTTCCACTTTCTGTTTCTATGAATCCGACTTCTCTCGATACCTCATATAAGTGGAATCATATTTGTCTTTTTGTGACTGTCTTGTGTCACTTAGCAGAGTGCCTTCAAGTCGCATCCATGGTATAGTAGGTGTCAGAATCTCCTTCCTTTTTAAGGTTGAATAATCTTCCATTGTATGGATAGACCACATTTTGTTGATTCATTCATCTGTAAGCGGACACTTGGGTTCCTTCCATCTCTTGGCTGTTGTGACTAATGTCACTAAGGACGTGGTTGTACAAATATCTTTTTGAGGCCCTGCTTTTAACGCATACCCATTTCTTTCTTCTTAGGGCTTTAAAAAGGCAAAGGCTGGTGAATTTTATCAAACAATTTTTCAGTATCTGTAGCAGATGATACTTTTTAAAAATTTTTATTTATTTGAGAGAGAGAGAGCACAAGCAGGGGGAGGAGGCAGAGGGAGGCAGGGAGCCCAACTCGGGGGTCAATCCCAGGACCCTGGAATCATGACCTGAGCTGAAGACAGATGTTTAATTGACTGAGCCACACAGGCATCCCCACAGATGATACTTTTTAAGATGCTGAAACATTATCACCCATCCCACGTGCTTTTCATTGAGTTGTGGGATTTATGTCTTCTCTCCTTGAGCCTGGGAATAACTTTGTGACTGCCTGGACAGAGTACAGCAGATGCGATAGTATGTTACTTCCAAGGCTGAATCATAATGATATGGGCAGTCGGTTATTCTTCATTCCTCTTCTGATGTAATAACTAAGTACTCATGTGTTCCTAGAATAAACTGTCCTTGCTCTTGTTAATAACCTTCTGGATTTTTGCTGGTGTGATAGAGGTAAATAATTATTATTCTAAAACAAAATCGGTCTTAACTGCTTCTGCCCTCTAAGGGGGAAGGTAATATAATTTATACTGGGGGTGGAATAAACATCCACACTACTCTTTTCCACTTTGAGGGCACTGTCCTTTCTTCTCTCCTCATTTAGCTTAAATTCCGTGTTTGCCACTATGGATCAATCCCTTGAAACTGTTTTCCATTTCCCAGCCTCTCTCCCTTTACCACACTTGCCTTGCGAAAAGCCCAGCCTCAGAGAAATCTATCCACCCACCAGTTCTGCTCCTGCACATGTGATGGGGGCTGTGCCGGAGAATCCCACGATTGTTCAGCTGCTGTCGCCATACTTCCATGAGCACAAGCCTCAAAAGGGCACAAGTAAACGCAACCAATCTTCAGGCCGCCTAATTTACACCTGCGCCTCTTTTCTTACCTTCTTTCTCCCACCCATTTCCACCTCCTTTTTGCTCCTGATCTCCACTTTTGCTTCATTAATAAAATCAAAACCATCCATCCGGAGCTCTTTGGACCTGCGGTATCCTTCTGCATCTTAATGCGAGGGCGACGGGTATCACTCCCCGGTGCCGCTCTCAAAGAGCTACTAGGCCTACGGGCAAAGGAAACAAACATTTCTGAGCCTTTCTAACATCCCCGGTACCTTACTTACATAATAGTTTATGAAGCAGCGGTTAGCATCCCCACTTGTCTGAGGAGAAAACTGAGGCTCGGTCAGTTGAAGGCCTTTGCCCTACCTCACCCAGTGCAATGTCGTTGGCCGATACAAAGTCCGCGCTTACTGACTGCACTTGATCTCCCTGGTGCCCCAGGCCAAGGACTCTACGTACACTGCCGTTTCAGATTTATCTTTTTGAAAAATGAGACTGTTCAAGAGAGGAAAGTTCCAACAGCTTCATTCTTTGATCTTGCGAAGGACGCTAGTGTGTGAGACGTTTTCAGGTCGGCTGGGGCGGACAGCAGGCTGTGACTTGAACAGGTCACCCTGCTCAATCCCGTTCTTGTTCTTCGGCGTTTTGTTTTTAGGAGGTAAATACGATCCTGAGTCACGGTGCAACTCCTGCCTTTAACACTTAGTCCTAGAAAAATGGATCTTTGGCCTAAGTTCATGAAACCAAAACATATTTTTATGTGTGTGATCTGTATAGGCCCTGTATGCTCTCTATAAAATGAGACCAGTACTGAGTCTCCCCAAAATGAGACCCATTGCTAAGTTAATTTAGTGTGATATAACACCATCAGGAAGGGTGGGGGAAGCTGTTTTCTACCATTTTACAAACCTTTTAAATTTTGAAATATTAGGACGTTTTCTTAAGGCCAAATAAATGTGTATGCTTAAGTGCACGTTGGAATGTCTTTAATTATGTGTTCCTGTTGTATATAATTATCATGGAATGCAGGCGAGCCAAAGACTGGACACGATTTTCCCCCTGGGTTCTCAGTCTGGCACATCTGACTTTGGCTTCCACTCCAGGGCACTTGGAGATTAGAACTAAAGAGCCCGAAAGAGGGGGCACAGCCGTTCAGCTCTTGCTTTGCCTTTTTCTCTAAGCTCCACAGCCCATCGCCAGGACGGACAGTGACCCAAGGGCGTCTGGCTGGGCTAGGAGAGTGTGGAGTAGGGGGAGGAGAAGGTTGTGCTGATTGAGGCATGGGATAAAAATATATGAAAATGTTGAGCCCAGAACTGCATAATTTCGGTCTTATCAGCTCTGCTGAAAGTGACATTTATAATCCACTTGCAACATAAGAAAAAATGAAAGCCAGCCCCATTTCTCTGGGTCATCTTCCTCTTCCCCAGCTGACAGGCAGGTTTCTCCTTCAAGCTGCCCAGAGCTTCCCCCCACCCATCCCGCCCACCTGGCTGCCTCTATGCTCCATCTCCCCATGTCTTACTCAAGCCTCCCTTCCAAGCCCCTTACCCGACCAGCTCCAAACTCCCAATTTCCTCAGAGATTCTGAATTCACTGAACCCAACCCTGACCTCCCTGTTCTTCCAGTGAGCGAGCTTTCCTTTGGAAAACCACCTTTCCCCCCACTGCACGCCCATCATTTTGACCTGCCCTTTCCCAGCCAAGAGGACCTTTATCCATGAAATTCATGTAAAAAGGCAGGAACTAGCGAAGTGGTCTTGGAGGTACCCTTTCAATGATGCCCCCTGGAGATCCAGCTCCATTCATTCCTCAGTAGGGCTTCACGACGGGAATGGAGGGTCTGTAAAGAAGATAAGCCCTGGGCCTGTGTAAACTGCGTCAAGGGTTAAACTAGCTGTCTTTTACAGTTTGTCAGGAGAAAAGAAACATGTATTTTCTGATACGGTCTTCCTTAATCTACCTCATTATCACACAAAATTTCACAAGAGCGGTTTATGGTTTTCTATCTAGCAAGAAGATAGTAGTGGTTCCAAAGAACGGAGCTAATTTATTTCTGCAGAGTAAAGTGATACTTGCCCCCCCCGCCCCGCTATAGAGAGCAGAGTGGCTGCAGCAGCATTGATTTTTTTTTAACTTGTCTTACAACATTTCTCTTTCACGTTCTTTAAAATCTATATTGCTAAGATGCTAAGACAAGCAACTTTCTTAGAAAAAGAAATCCCTGATGCAATGTTATAAAAATAATTTTCACTAGAGATGGGCATCTCTGTCTTGCTCTTTTCTGACTTCAAAGACAGAAAATGCAGTAATTTCTCTGAGCCTAATTTCTTCAGGCATTGTGACCCTCTGCCATTAGGCTTATGGGAAACATTTCGTTCGAGATCCTAATTTTGTAAGTAAAGGGATAGAGCCTAAAGAAAAATCAAGCACTTGCTTGAAGTCAGGCCAGTCTGTTAATAGCAAAAGCAAAATTAGATCCCTTGGTTCTAAAGTGCTCATAACATTTCAATGTGATCTTGCCTGGTATTTCAGGAAAGGTCTGCCCTCTTCAGATCCTGTGATTCCAGGACCAGATAACAACATAAGCAGTATCTGAACTTAGCCAGAAAAAGGTATTGGTTCACTCTGATTCTTTTTTTTTTCCTTTGAAATGTTTATTTTAAATATTTCTTGGCTCTTGTGAATACCCTGCTCCTTAATCTATCACCCAATGGATTCTCAAACCAGTGGTTCTCAAAGTGTGATCCTGGAACCAGCATCATAAGGGACTTGGATAGAAAAGCAAATTCTTAGTCCCCCGCCCCCAGACCTGCTAAACTCTGGGGGTGGCATCCAGTGATTTGTGTTTTAACAATCCTCTAATTGATTCTAATGCACCTTGACATTTGAGAACCACTGATTTAGATACTCCTTGCCGGCATTAATTACAACACTGAAATTGCAATGTGGTAAATTTCCATCATCTGTTGAACACTCATTAGCCAGCATTCTTCCTCTTTTTTTACTGAGATATTATTGACATATAACATTGTGTAAGTACAAGGTATACAATGTGTTGATTTTGTACATTTCTATATTGTAATATGATTACCATCATAGTGTTAGCTAACATCTCTTTCAGGTCACATAATTATCTTTGTGTGTGTGTGTGTGTGTGTGTGTGTGTGTGGTGAGAACATTTACAATTGAGTGTCTTAGCAACTTTGAAGTATCTAATATGGTATTGTTAATCACAATGCTTCGCATCAGATCCCCAGAACTCATTCATCTTCTAACTGCTGGTTTGTACCTTTTGACCCACGTTTCCCATTTCCTCCAGCCCCTGGCCCCTGATAACTACCATTCTACTCTTTCTATGAGTTCAGCTTCTTTAGATTACACATCTAGATGAGATCATATAGCATTTGTCTTTCTGTCTCTGACATGTCTCACCTAGCACAATGCTCTCGAGGTCCATCCACGTTGTCACAAATGGCAAGATTTCCTTCTGTTTCAGGGCTGAATAAGATATAGATCATATATGTATATATCATCTTCTTCATTCATCCATTGATGGACACTTCTATATTTTGGCTATTGTGAATAAAGGTGCAATAAACATGGGAGTGCAGATATCTTTCCAATATCCTATTTTTATTTCCTTTGAATATACATCCAGAAGTGGGATTGCTGGATCAGCAATATGATAGTTGTATTTTTGATTTTTTGAGGAAGCTTCATACTATTTTCTATAATAACTGAAACAATTTACATCCCCACCAATAGTGTGCAAATGTTGCCTTTGCTCCGGATCCTCACCAACACTTGTGGTTTCTTGTCTTTTTGACAAAAGCCATTCTAACAAGTGTGCGGTGAGATCTCACCGCAGTTTTGACTTGCATTTCCCTGATGATGAATGATACTGAGCATCTTTTCATGTATCTGTTGGCCATTTGTATGTCTTCTTTGGAAAACTGTCTAGTCAGTTCCTCTACCCATTTTGATGGGATTGTTTGGAGTTTTGTTTTTTCTATTGAGTGTATGAATTCTTAATATATTTTGGATATTGACTTTTTACCTGATACATGGTTTGCAAATATTTTCTTCCATTCTATAGGTTGCTTTCTCATTTTGTTGATTGATTAGCTGGACTCTTTTTTTTTTTAAGATTTATTTATTTATTTGAGAGAGAAAGAGAGAGAGAGAGAGAGTGTGTGTGTGTGTGTGTGTGTGTGTTTGTGTTTGTGTGTGGGGTGGGGAGTGGGCAGAGGGAGAGGGAGAGGGAGAGAGAGTCTTAAATAGACTCCCCGCTGAGTGCAGAGCCCTATGTGGGGCTCGATCTCACAATCCTGATGTCACAACCTGAGCTGAAACCAAGAGTCGGTCGTTTAACTGTGTCACCCAGGCGCCCCTAGCCGGAATCCTTCTATAACAGAAAATCTTTCCTTTGCTTTGCCCTACTTTTCTCTCTACTCTCTTCTCTTCCCCCACCACCATGGATTCATAGACTGGAAATTCAGTGTGTTAAAATCTGTTCCTGTCACCATTTTTTAAAATATCCAAATAGTTCCACATTTCCCTGATGGAATCTCCTTCAAGCTGTTTCCGTGTTCCTTCCACCAGGCTCCAGGAGATGTCGAGAGCATCTTGCTGGCTGACACAAGCAGACTCAGTGATTCTTGACTGGGTATTTGCCTGTTTTTATATGAATCTTGAGGTCAAGAACAAAGTCTATAGGGGCGCCTGGGTGGCACAGTGGTTGGGCGTCTGCCTTTGGCTCAGGGCGTGATCCCTGCGTTGTGGGATTGAGCCCCACATCGGGCTCCTCTGCTATGAGCCTGCTTCTTCCTCTCCCACTCCCCCTGCTTGTGTTCCCTCTCACACTGGCTGTCTCTATCTCTGTCGGATAAATAGATAAAATCTTTAAAAAAAAAAAAAAAAGAACAAAGTCTATAACATTAGCCAGAAAGGACCGGGTATCTAAATAATGTTCTCCACAATAAATGTATTCGAGCAAGGTGAGTTTGACCATTACTTTGAAAAGGGCAAAGCCCGTTCAGAGTTAAATCAAAGTCTCCGTGATTCTTAGACTAGGGTGATTCAGAAGACGTATAAATTGCAGTGTTTTGTTATGACTTTAGGTTAATTGACTCTGAGGTCTGATCCTTAACCAGATAAAAGAGACACTCGCTCATAATTGGCAAGAGCATGCCGGAGATAGTAAAATGAGATATTTGGTTTCAGTCTTTAATTTGTACAGTTTTTAGGATCCGTGTAATACAGCACACACATAGCTACTTAAAATATTTCAACGCTTATCAGGGTAACCTAAACAAAAAATTAATCTGCAAAGTTAATACAGCTATTTAAAATAATTAATAGTTCAATGCATACCAGAGTAACCTAAACAGGAATAAATTTGCAAAGAGAATTATACCTTACACTTACGAAATGATTACTGTGAGTCAGGCACTGCACCAGGTGCTTAACATGTATCAACTCAAGTATTGCTTTCAAAACCTCTATGAGGTACGTGCTCTTACTATTCCTGTTCTACAGATAATAAACTGAGGCAGAGAAAGGTTTAGTATCTTACCCCAGGAAGCACAGCGAAGCAGTGATAAGCAGTCCATCTCTTACCTGCCACACTATAATGCCTTTCTAGATTTGTACCGGTAAATATAATTAACTAAAGAGTTTGCTCTATGATTAACTTATTATTTCGTTTCATAATATTTTCAGGATGAGAACAGAAGCAGTGGAGTACTGTGGGCAACAGCCCAGGAATTTTGAATGTCAAAACCTGCTTGTGGGTTCCAACAAAAGCTTACATATGAACTTAGGCAAGACTGTTCTAAGCTTCAATGTCTTCATCTGTAAAATAAATCTAACAATACGTCCTCTCCCTACCTTGTGATTATAAGTATTAGATACCATAATGGGTGTGAAAGTGCTCTCTGAATTGGGTTAGACATAGAATCATAACAGTATAAAACATATCTTAGGTTTTTCTATTTATAAAGCAAGTTCACATCTCAGTTTAAAATATTTTAGATCCTTGAACTCTTTCTCTTATCCTTTATTTATGACTGAATTTTCCAAACTGGCAATTTTCTTTTCTTTTCCCCCATAATTATTTGACTTCCCATTTTGGACTTATTAAAATTTTTATAAAGTCATTATGCAAATTAAGCATCTTTCACATGCTTCTCCCCGGGGCAAATTTTTAACTTCTTGTCATGTTTCAATTTTATCTGCCACATGCAGGCGACATAATCTGCTGCTCTGGTAGCTCCTGCACTTGTGTTTTGCATATTTCATATAAGAAAATGGATTGAAGAGAGAAGTCGGCCAGATGGGATTCTCTTTTCAGGCAAAGAAGAACTAGAAAAAAAATTGCATGACCACGATCTCCTCTGTGGACAAAGGATGCTTGTTTTCAGGGCTGGCAATTGGTCATAGGGTCACAACCATTCCCGAATTCCTGAGGCTGCCTAGGTTTACAATCTGAGGTTCTTAAGTAGTTCCCAAGATGCAATTATTTCCAAATTTAATCAACCCCAGAAAATAGCTAATTAAAAATAATCATGTAAAGCAGCAGATCTTTTCTCCAAAATTAAACACACACTTTCTTTTACTGGCTGTTTAGACAAGTCTTGCAAAAGCCCAGCCACCTGTTCTGGGGGGGAGAGGAGGTGATGGAGTTCCTAGGAGGTGACTGTTCTTGGCAGCCACCTCCACCCAGTCCTTCCTGGAATCTGTCACTGTCAGCTTCTGCTAAGATGTGACTTTGTACTTGGTGGGTAAAGATAGGCAAGAATTTTTTTTTTAACCTCTCTTTTCCATACTCTTGTTTATATTTTTTAAGTGACATAATTAGAGTAAAGCTCCTAAAATAGTGTGTGATCCTTCCTCTGCTTCTCTCTTTCCCTCCCTCCTTGCAGCCCTGACTGTCGCGTTTCCTCAGGCTCTGCCCTACTACCCAGGAAGTTGGGTGTGGTTCCCAGAAGGTTTGGTTGCGATTTACATTCTAGTTTGCATTGATGATTTAATCCATCCTTTGGGCCTTTTTCAGTAGAAACCCAGGCACAATATTTTTCTGACCTAATTTGTTTTTCTCTAAATTAAAACCTCACGGAATAGAATGCCACAGAGTAAAACCAGTATAGAGAGGAGTGTTTTTCTAAAATCAGGGAATGCTCAAGAATTCATGGGCCATAATGGAGACACTTGGGAAAGCAACACTCTGGAGCTGAGATTAATGTTCTTTTCCTGCTCAGTTTCTTTTCTGATGAATGTTCACTTGTCTTAACAGCTAAAACAAACAAACAAACAAACAAGAAACAAGGAAGAAACACTTTAAGTTCTTCTTGGGGGTTGTGGATTTTTCGTGTTGACAACGGTTGAGCAAGCAGTAAAGAGATGAGCTCTGGCAACTCAGAAAAAACAAAATTCTTGAGGCAGTATTGCATTGCACCCCTTTGTTTTGTAATGCCCCACAACTCTATTTTTAAATGTTTATTCATTTTTAATTCAGTTCTATTTTAGTTCATTATATTGTTTTGTCTGTTTGGTTTTTAATTGCCATACACTCTGTGTAGAGCTCAGGCACGCATACTAGCTGTACAATTAAAAAACAAAACAAACAAACATAAAAACAATTCCATGAATTTTGACCATTATACACACCTATGGAACCCCAATCAATTGTAGAACATTTTCACCACCCTAGAAAGTTCCTTGTGCTCTTTACTGATCCCAGCTCAACTCCAAATAACCACTCTTCTGATTTGTATCACCACAGGTTGAAAGATCTACCTGTTTGAACTTATAGAAATGAAATCATGCACTATGTACTCTTCTTTTTGTATCTGCATTCTTTCACTCAAGATAATGTCATCGAGATAGTAAGTCTCTCATTCATGCTGTTATGTGGATCAGTACTTTGTTCTTTTTTTTTTTTTTGCCTCTTTTTATTGTGGTAAAATATACGTCAAGTTTACCATTTAACTATTTTTCAGTGCACAGTTCAGTGGCATTAAGTACATTCGTGGTGTTGTGTCACCATGGCCACTACCCACTCCTGGAAATTTTTCAACATCCCAAACTGAAAGTCTGCACCCATTAAGCCGTATCTCTCCAGCTACTGGTAACCACTATTCTACTTTCTGTGTCTATGAATTTGACTGTTCTGGGTGTCTCCTAGAAGTGGAACCATGCAGTATTTGTCCTTTTGTGTCCGGATTCTTTCACTTAGCATGTTTCCAAGGTTCGTCTATGTCGAAGTTTGTATCAAGAATCTCATTCCTTCTTAAGGCTGAATGATATTCCATTGTACGTATACACCACATTTTCTTTATCTGTTTATCTGTTGATGGACATCTGGGTTGTTTCCACTTTCTGGCTATCGTGAACAATGGTGCTATGAACATTGGTAGGCAAGGATCTGTTTTCATCCAGGCTTTTGATTCTTTGGGGTAGATACCTTGGGGGAATGGCTGGATCATTTGGTAATTCTAGGTTTAACTTTTTGAAGAACCACCAAACTGATGTCCACAGCTACTGCCCCATTTGCTATTTCCCGAAGGAAACAGCAGGAAGGAGTTCTCAATCTCCCAGCCAATTCTTGTTCTTTTCCTTTATTTTTTAAAATAATAGCTATTTTGATGGGTGTCAAATGACATCTCATTGTGGTTTTCATTTGCATTTCCCTGATGACATGATGTTGAGTATCTTCCTACACTTACATTTGCTATGCAGCTTTCTGAACTTTTCCCCACATTTCTCCAATCTTTTTGAAGGAACGATTTGAAATGCTATATAATCTAGGACAATAAACCTCAGATTTTTTATCCTCACAGAAAAATTCAATTTGAATATATTTTAGAGGATTTGACTTATTATTTTTTGTAGCTGTTTTTGCCAAGAAAGAACTTAATACTACCATGTCCTACGGCCATCATTTTATAAATGACAAGACATTTTAGTTTTTAAAAAAAAGAAGGGAGGAAGTTAAGACGGCAGAGGAGTAGGGGACCCCTTTTACAGCCGGTCCCCTGAGTCGAGTTGGATAGGTACCAGACCATCCTGAACATCCACGGAACCAGCCTGAGACGCAGGAAGATGCATCTGGATCTCTACAAATGAACATCTCCAGCGCTGAGTATTGAGGTACGAAGCGGGGAGCCCTGAAACCGTGCACAGATATCGGAAGATAAATGGAAGGGGGAGGGAGCCGCCGCGTTCGGGCGCCGGGAAGTGGTAGCCACTTGCACGGGGGAGCGGGCGGGCTTGTGGTCGGCACCCGCAAAACAGCAGACTGAGACCGTGAGCCGGGTGCGCGCGCCACCAGGCATCTCGCGGAACCCCGGAATCCCGGTGCGCTCACTGGACCCAGACTGAGACCGGGAGATCCGGGAGCGAGCGCGGGGCGGCTGGCGGCTGGCGGAGTTAGAAACACAAAGGACAGAGACGCGCCGGCCCTGGAAGTGAGGGCTGGGACGCCGGGTGTGGGGCGCACATGCCGGGACGCTGCAGGGTTGAGCAGCACCAACAGAAACAGAGTTAAAGTGGCCAGAACATTAGTAGAGAACGGGCCGCAATCCCTCTGTTCCGTGACAGAGGCTGAAATTCGGCCGCTGCTGCTCTGACTCTCAGAAGAGGCACAGCAAACCGCCAGGGAAAGCCGCCAGAGAACAAAAGCCTGAAATACCGGCTCAGGGAGTGCCCATCCCCATCCCCCCTCGCAGGGGACAGGGAGACTCTACCCAAACAGGGCTGCCTGAGTATCGGCGCGGCAGGCCCCTCCCCCAGAAGGCAGGCTGAAAAATCAAGAAGCCCACATCCCTAAGATCCCTATAAAACAAGGGCGCACAGCCTGGGTCCTGGTCAGTAATTTGGGCTCCGGACAACCCCGCAACCTCTCCTCATCAGAATGACGAGAAGGAGAAATCCCCCCCAGCAAAGAAAAGACAATGAGTCTTTGGCCTCTGCCACAGAACTAATGGATATGGATATAACCAAATTATCAGAAATGGAGTTCAGAGTAACAATGTTCAAGATGATGTGTAGACTTGAGAAAAGTATTAACGAAAATGTTAATGAGAATAAAGAATCTCTAAGGGCGGAAATGAGAGCGAACCTGGCAGAAATTAAAAATTCTATGAGCCAAATGCAGGCAAAACTAGAGGCTCTGACGGCCAGGGTGAATGAGGCAGAAGAACTTATCAGCGAATTGGAGGATGGGTTAGTAGAAGAGAAAGCTAAAATAGAATCTGGACTCAAAAAAATCCATGCTCAAGAATGTAGGTTACGGGAGATTACTGACTCAATGAAACGTTCCAATGTCAGAATCATCGGCATCCCCGAGGGGGTGGAGAAAAACAGAGGTCTAGAAGAGATATTTGAACAAATTGTAGCTGAAAACTTCCCTAATCTAGCGAGGGAAACAAACATTCGTGTCCAAGAGGCAGAGAGGACCCCTCCCAAGCTCAACCATGACAAACCTACGCCACGTCACGTCATAGTGCAATTAGCAAATATTAGATCCAAGGATACAGTATTGAAAGCGGCCAGGGCAAAGAAATTTCTCACGTACCAAGGTAAAAGCATCAGAATTACGTCAGACCTGTCTACATAGACCTGGAATGAGAGAAAGGGTTGGGGGGGGGCATTTTTAAAGCTCTTTCAGAGAAAGGGATAAAGAAAGGGGGGGTAATCAGAAGGGGGAATGAAACATGAGAGACTATGGACTATGAGAAACAAACTGAGGGCTACAGAGGGGAGGGGGGTGGGGGAATGGGATAGACCGGTGATGGGTAGTAAGGAGGGCACATATTGCATGGTGCACTGGGTGTTATACACAACTAATGAATCATCGAGCCTTACATCGGAAACCGGGGATGTACTGTATGGTGACTAACATAATATAATAAAAAATCATTATTAAAAAAATAAAAAAATAAAAAAATAAAGCTCTTTCAGAGAAAAACATGCAGCCAAGGATCCTTTATCCAGCAAGGCTGTCATTCAGAATTGATGGAGAAATAAAGACCTTCCAGAATCGCCAGTCATTGACCAATTTCGTAACCACGAAACCAGCCCTACAGGAGATGTTAAGAGGGGTTTCTATAAAAGTAAAAATGCCCCAAGAGTGATACAGAATAGAAAGTCACAATCTATAGAAACAAAGACTTTACTGGGAACATGGCATCATTAAAATCATATCTCTCAATAATCAGTCTCAATGTAAATGGCCTAAATGCTCCCATAAAACACCACAGTGTTGCAGATTGGATAAAAAGATATGGCCCATCCATTTGCTGTCTACAAGAGACTCATTTTGAACCTAAAGATACATTCAGACTGAAAGTAAAGGGATAGAATACCATCTTTCACGCCAATGGACCTCAAAAGAAAGCTGGGGTAGCAATTCTCATATCAGACAGATTGGATTTTAAACTAAAGACTATAGTTAGAGACAAGGAAGGGCACTATATTATTCTTAAAGGATGCATCCAACAAGTGGATATGACAATTATAAATATATATGCCCCCAACAGGGGAGCAGCAAGATACACAAGCCAACTCTTAACCAGAATAAAGAGACATAGAGATAAAAATACATTAATAGTAGGGGACCTCAACACTCCACTATCAGCAATAGACAGAGAACCCATGCAGAAAATCGACAAAGAAACAAGGGCTTTGAATGCCATACTCGACAAGTTGGACCTCATAGATATATATAGAACACTACACCCCAGAACCAAAGAATACTCATTCTATTCTAATGCCCATGGAACATTCTCAAGAATAGACCATGTTCTGGGTCACAAAACAGGTCTCAACCGATACCAAAAGAATGAAATTATTCCCTGCATATTCTCAGACCGCAACGCTTTGAAATTGGAACTCAACCACAAGGAAAAATTTGGAAGAAACTCAAACACTTGGAGACTAAGAACCATCCTGCTCAGGAATGATTTGATAAACCAGGAAATCAAAAATCAATTGAAACAATTTATGGAGACCAACGAGAATGAAAACACAACGGTCCAAAACCTATGGGATACTGCAAAGGCAGTCCTAAGGGGAAAATACATAGCCATCCGAGCCTCACTCAGAAGAATAGAAAAATCTAAAATGCAGTTTTTATATTCTCACCTCAAGAAACTGGAACAGCAACAGAGGGACAGGCCTAATCCACACACGAGGAAGCAGTTGACCAATATTAGAGCAGAAATCAATGAATTAGAAACCAGGAGTACAATAGAGCAGATCAACAGAACTAGAAGCTGATTCTTTGAGAGAATTAATAAAATTGACAGACCACCGGCAAGACTTATCCAAAAGAATAGAGAAAGGACCCAAATTAATAAAATTATGAATGAAAAAGGAGAGGTTACAACCAACACCAATGAAATTGGAAGGATTATTAGAAACTTTTATCAACAGCTTTATGCCAATAAATTAAGCAATCTGGAAGAGATGGAGGCCTTCCTGGAAACCTATAAACTACCAAGATTGAAACAGGAAGAAATTGATTTTTTAAACAGGCCAATTAATTATGAAGAGATTGAATCAGTGATAAACAACCTTCCAAAAAACAAAACTCCAGGCATGGACGGTTTTCCTGGGGAATTCTACCAAACATTCAAAGAAGAAATAATACCTATTCTCCCAAAGCTATTTCAAAAAATAGAAACAGAAGGAAAGCTACCAAACTCATTCTATGAGGCCAATATTACCTTGATCCCCAAACCAGGCAAAGACGCCATCAAAAAGGAGAATTACAGACCGATTTCCCTAATGAATATGGACACCAAAATCCTCAACAAGATCCTGGCTAATAGAATCCAACAGTACATTAAAAGGATTATCCATCATGACCAAGTGGGATTCATCCCTGGGATGCAAGGGTGGTTCAACATTCGCAAATCGATCAGTGTCTTAGATTTTATCCAGAAGGAAAAATTCAAAAATCATATGATTCTCTCAATAGATGCAGAAAAAGCATTTGACAAAATACAGTATCCTTTCCTGATTAAAACCCTTCAGAGTATAGGGATAGAGGGTACATTCTTCAATCTCATAAAAACCATCTATGGAAAGCCTACAAGCAAGTATCATTCTCAACGGGGAAAAGCTGGAAGCCTTTCCCTTAAGATCAGGAACACGACAAGGATGCCCACTCTCGTCATTATTATTCAACATAGTACTAGAAGTCCTTGCAACAGCAATCAGACAACAAAAAGGGATAAAAGGTATCCAAATCGGCAAAGAAGAAGTCAAAATGTCTCTCTTCACAGATGATGTGATACTCTATATGGAAAACCCAAAAGAATCCACTCCCAAACTATTAGAAGTTATAGAGCAATTCAGTAATGTGGCGGGATACAAAATCAATGCTCAGAAATCAGTTGCATTTCTATACACGAACAATGAGACTGAAGAAAGAGAAATTAGGGAATCCGTCCCATTTACAATAGCACCAAAAACCATACGTTACCTTGGAATTAACTTAACCAGAGACGTAAAGGACCTATATTCTAGAAACTATAAATCACTCTTGAAAGACATTGAAGAAGACACAAAGAGAGGGAAAAATATTCCATGCTCATGGATCGGAAGAATTAACATAGTTAAAATGTCCATGCTACCCAGAGCATTCTACACTTTCAATGCTATCCCAATCAAAAAAACCGATGACATTTTTCAAAGAACTGGAACAAATAGTCCTTAAATTTGTATGGAACCAGAAAAGGCCCCGAATCACCAAGGAACTGTTGAAAAGGAAAAACAAAGCTGGGGGCATCACAATGCCGGATTTCAAGCTGTACTACAAAGCTGTGATCACAAAGACAGCATGGTACTGGCACAAAAACAGACACATAGACCAATGGAACAGAATAGAGAACCCAGAAATGGACCTCAGCTCTTTGGGCAACTAATCTTTGATAAAGCAGGAAAAAACATCCAGTGGAGAAAAGACAGTCTCTTCAATAAATGGCACTGGGAAAATTGGACAGCTACATGCAAAAGAATGAGACTTGACCACTATCTCACACCATACACAAAGATAAATTCCAAATGGATGAAAGACCTCGATGTGAGACAGGAATCCATCAAAATCCTAGAGGAGAACATAGGCAGCAACCTGTACGACATTGGCCAAAGCAACCTTTTTCATGACACATCTCCAAAGGCAAGAGAAACAAAAGATAAAATGAACTTGTGGGACTTCATCAAGATAAAAAGCTTCTGCACAGCCAAGGAAACAGTCAAAAAAACTAAGAGGCAGCCCACGGAATGGGAGAATATATTTGCAAATGATACTTCAGATAAAAGACTGGTATTCAAGATCTACAAAGAACTTCTCAAACTCAATACACGAGAAACAAATAAACAAATCATAAAATGGGCAGAAGATATGAACAGACACTTTTCCAATGAAGACATGCAAATGGCTAACAGACACATGAAAAAATGTTCAAAATCATTAGCCATCAGGGAAATTCAAATCAAAATCACACTAAGATACCACCTTATGCCAGTTAGAATGGCAAAAATTGACAAGGCAAGAAACAACAATTGCTGGAGAGGATGTGGAGAAAGGGGATCCCTCCTACATTGTTGGTGGGAATGCAAGTTGGTACAGCCACTCTGGAAAACAGTGTGGAGGTCCCTTAGAAAGTCAAAAATTGAGCTACCCTATGACCCAGCCATTGCACTACTGGGTATTTACCCCAAAGATACAGACGTAGTGAAGAGAAGGGCCATATGCACCCCAATGTTCATAGCAGCAGTGTCCACAATAGCTAAATCGTGGAAGGAGCCAAGATGCCCTTCAACAGATGACTGGATTAAGAAGTTGTGGTCCGTATATACAATGGAATATTACTCAGCTATCAGAAAGAACGAGTTCTCAACATTTGCTGCAACATGGATGGCACTGGAGGAGATAATGCTAAGTGAAATAAGTCAAGCAGAGAAAGACAATTATCATATGATTTCTCTCATCTATGGAACATAAGAACTAGGAAGATCGGTAGGGGAAGAAAGGGATAAAGAAAGGGGGAGTAATCAGAAGGGGGAATGAAGCATGAGAGACTATGAACTCTGAGAAACAAACTGAGGGCTTCAGAGGGGAGGGGGGTGGGGGAATGGGATAGACTGGTGATGGGTAGTAAGGAGGGCACGTATTGCATGGTGCACTGGGTGTTATACGCAACTAATGAATCATCGAACTTTACATCAGAAACCAGGGACGTACTGTATGGTGACTAACATAATATAATAAAAAAACATTAAAATTAAAAAAATTTAAAAAAATTTAAAAAAGAAGGAAGAAGAATCCTCAAATAAAGGAGAGACTTTTGCATTAATTCGGCTTTAGGAAAAATTTTTTTTTTTTTTGGTGGGCAGCAAAGCAGGTTTGTTGAGCAATAGTGCAGTGATAGTACAAAGCTCCCAAGGAGGGAGGGAACCCGGGGGTTGCCCAGGAAAAACTTATTTTTTTGTCCATATTTTTCTCATTTTTGCTGCAGTCCAGAAAAACCTACTGGTCTTTGAGACTTACTAGTCTGGAGCAGGCCTCTCCAAAGGCAGAAACATGCTCTCAGGGTATACAAGATCTCATGGACGGAAAATATCAGAACTTCTATTCATTTTTTTTTTTCATCTGGAAAATAAGAAAGAAATGAAGCATTCTGCTGCTTAACATGGAAGCCAACACTGGCACCCTCCGTCAGCCACATCTGAGAGAAAGGGGTTCCATGGCATGGATAGTTTGACAGTGAGGCTCCCATTCACTCTTTGAGTTTTAGCGTTTTAGAGTGTTTGTGGAATACTGTAGCCTTGATAAGACTTCTTTTTTTTAAGATTTATTTATTTGAGGGAGTGAGAGAACGTGCATGCACGGGCCCACAGGTGCCCATGTGCACCTGCGGGCAAGCAGCTGTGGGGGCAGAGGGAGAGACAGAGAGAGAATCCCAAGCAGACTCCTGGCTGAGCACAGAGCCCAAGGTGGGGCTCGATCCCACCACCCCGAGATCATGAACTGAGCCAAAACCAAGAGTTGGACTTCCAACGGACTCAGCCACCCAGGCACCCCGGTAAGCCTTCTTAAGTGGATTTAATGGAATATTTATAAGACTTTGTAATGAGGTAGGGAGTGTGGGGAACATCTTTTCCTTTGAGACTACGCAAAGTCTTTATTTTATTTTTTTTAAGATTTAATATTTATTTGAGAGAGAGAGAGAGTTAGGGGGAGGGGCAGAGGGAGAGAATCTTCAGGTGCACTCCCCACTGAGCATGGAGCCTAGATGAGATCATGACCTGAGCTGAAACCGAGAGCTGGACGCTCAACCGACTAAGACACCCAGGTGCCCTTTAAGATTTTATTTTTAAGTAATCTCTACGTTGAACGTGGGGCTTGAACTCACAACCCTGAGATCGAGTCACATGCTTTACCAACCGAGCCAGCCAGGCACCCCTGGGACTACCCAGAGTCTTTATAACTCTCTCCACATTTTGATAATTCCCCAGAAAGTAAATCTCGCTTCTCAATATAAAATATTGAAAAGACTATATTTTTCAACCTTTTTCTGAGCTAAAGTGCAGACTTTTTTTTTATGATTTATTTATTATTTTAGGAGAGGAGGGGCAGAGGGAGAGAGAGAGAGAGAAATCCTCCAGCAGACTCCCCACCGAGCACAGAGCCCGATGAGGGGCTTGATTCCAGGACCCCGAGATCATGACCTGAGCCGAAAACCAAGAGCTGTTTGCTCAACCAGCTGAGCCACCGAGGCGCCCCTACTGTGCAGACTTTTGATTTAGGTTCCATGGGTAAGGCTCACGTGAGTGAGACTTTGATTTGGAACTGAATTACACAGATGAAGAGGCAGGGTGTGAGGCATCGTTTTGCTGTGGCAAAAGTCGGCATACGGTCCTGGAGCCAGCAGGGACAGGTGCAGATCCCGTGGCGAGCCAGTTCTGGGTCGGACCTTTAGAAGTTCACTCAAGGAACTGTTTCTTCAGGCCTTCTGATTGTTTTTTTTACTTGACTATATCGTTTGCCGCTCAAACTAGCTAGAGTAGATTCTACTGTTTTCAACCAAGAAGACTGCCTGACCAATTTCAGTAGATAACCAGAAGACAAAGGTTTCCTGATTATCTATAGGCAAAGTCCCTAAAAAAATTGTCAGCCTTGGTGGAGAGTTACCTATCTTTCTTTTACAAAAAGACAAGTGTTGATCTTGTCTTTCAAGTGTTGACAAGAGGCTTTCAGTCATTTTTTAAGCTTGCTACTAGATATTTTTTGGGAAAAACAAAGCAGGCCAACTTTTCAAGACACAGGTGACATTTTAGAAATAGATAATACAGTAACTGCTTTTTGAAAGATATTTATGCCTTGAAGAATTTATTTTGAAAAAGTATACTTGGAAAAATTCCATCATTATGTGATTTTCTTTAAAACCTCAAAAAATATGATCATACCTTTAAAAAAAACCCTGCATTATGTGCACACATGAAAACCTTAAAAACAGAATTTTCGAACATGTTTAAAAATCTTACAAATGAAGAGTTTCAATAGGTTTCAAATACACTTGTTTAAAATAAGAATTTGACAACTGCCAATTAATCTGTAAGAATAACCAATTCACTTTAGGGAAAATAGAAAACTTTCCTAACCAAATTTCAACAACACATTAATATAATTGTTAGATAAGGATTAAAAATGAGTAATATGATTGAAGAGCTTATCTAATAATACATGATACATATTGTTTTGAAGTTTTTTTTTAGCTTTGACAGACTTTCAAAGAATGTACTGAAAAAAGAAAAAAGCTGAACATAGAATCAGACCTTTGCTTCATTGCAAAGTGCTATACCAAACATTACAATCATGAGATATTCAATTATATTGCTTTTACTAATTATATTGCTATGCTAGTGATGATACTTTTAGTAAGAACAAAATTTTTGTATCAGCAATAACTAAAATAAATATTTTCTAAAGCACATCATTTAGCTTCGTGTATATGTGTATGATTTATAAGTTAGAAAATATAGATATATTAGAAGTACATGCCTAAAACTTTTTTAACCCAATATATCCAAAATATTATTTTAATGCATAATTGATAGAAAATTAATAATGAGGTATTTCACATTCTCTGTTTTCATACTGCCTTTCAAATCCAGTGTGTATTTTACACTTAAACATATTTCAGTTAGCACCAGCCATCACTCAAGGGCTCGTGTGGTGGTTCCTGTACCGGCCGGCACAGCTCTAGACAGTGGAGCTGTACCTATAATTTAACTTCCTTATTTTCAATGTCTTTTCTAGTTTTCATTCTGGGACCAGGCTGTTGCAAACGGGCAAGTGTAATATTATTTTTCCAACCATCTTTCAAAACAAACAACAAAAATCAGGAAGAAACAATCTATCACGATCGTGTATGTCTCGTTCTGTGTAGGTGTGTTGGAAATAGTCTAGAGCTTTTGCTCCTTTGCGTCTAGGATTCCTCATCTGCGTCTTTGCTAGGTCGAATCTATGCTAGGGAACTCTGAATGTGGGAGCCGTAATTCCTATCTACACTCTCCAAAATAGGACCCTAGGTCATTATATTTCCAGCCACAATTGAGGTATTGTAGCCACCAGTTCTATCGTTGTGTCTGCATTTTAACGGGCGAGTGGCAGGTGCTTGTTTCGTTCTGAGAACGCGTCACTCAAACCGCATTCATGTACCTGCATCAGAGTGTATACAGTATTTCAACAACTCAGATACAATCTAACGAAGCCTTAGTCTCACACTTGAAAATGTAGTAGATAGTGTCTAAGAAGGGCGATTATTAAACTAATTTCTGTAAACATAACTGAGGTAAACAGAGGGCTCAGATAAGAATTCGCCTCGGAATTAGTCAGAAGAGGTTTAGGCGTGTAGACGATACAAATTGGCTCGGTTGATGCAAATGCAGGCTCCACTGAATCATTCTTGTTCATTAAGCCTGGAAGGGCAGTACAAGATTTGGGCTCCTGGTTCTACTTTTGCCTATGTGATTGGTTATTTTTAAGCAAAAATGATAGAAACCTAGCCATTATGTGGTCAGTGGTGCATTTAAAACTCACCGAGAAGATCATGGTCACCTGGACAAGTCACCCTCATTTTATAGATGAAGAAACCCAGGCCTGAGGTGTGTGGGCTGGGGCTGATGCCCAGGTCTCTCGACTCCCTGCCCAGTGCTCTTTCTACTGAGCTACTGAAGGACATGAATTAGCAATATTCAAAAGAAAACATACAAGTGGCAAAAACACATACGAAAAGCTTATATTGAATGCAAATTAAAACCAGAAGATACCATTTTTCATTGAACAAATTGGCAAAGATACAAGTTTATAACAAGGATTTGGGGCTTTTTTGTTTTTTGTTTTTTGTTTGTTTGTTTTTTTTTTGGTTTCGTTTGATTTGTTTTTTTTTTTATGTGAGACTTCGGGGAAATGGGCCCTGAAGCACTCAGCTGACTGGTGCCTGAAATTTCACAAATAGAGATCCATTCCTTTGGCTTAAAATGTTGTCTCATCTTCAACATGAAAAAAGATGTAAATGTTATGCTTTACCAATCATTTACACCTCAAAGAAAATGAGTGCCTCAGCTCCTTTGCTGAGAACGGGGTTTTCCTGAGGTAAAGGGAGAGAGTCAAACGTCTGTAGGTTCTAAGTGCCTTATGAATACGAACATGTTTGTGTGCAAAAGTTGGGGAGACAAAGACAAATGGCCTTTCTCACGGTTTACCTAGATGGCTGACCTGATAATGATTTGAGTCCACAATAGGATAGTTCCAGGATGTGAGAGTCATTTAAAAAAAACCCTCGGAAAAAAAATTTTTTTTGATCTCTTTTTCTTTCATTCTTCATAGTTAGCATTTGGGTTTCGGGTTTATTTGGTGAGCACTCTTGCCTTTGCCTTGTTTATTGAGTTTATGGGGAGGTTCTGTTTCTTAGAGATGGTCGCTTGAAGCCAGAGATGAAGGTTGAGGTCCTCATGTCTGAGAGTTCCTTCCTTACACAAGCCTGCAGAAGCAAGGCTATTTATTAGACGCTCCAGAAGATGTTGTGTAGATATTGGGTACTTTCTGTTCACATATCCAAATGGCAAAAATAGGAAAGCAATGAGGCTCCTATCTCCATTCCTTCAGATTTATGATCCTTGATTAATGTTTTCATAAAAACCTCCCCTCATTTCCAGTTCATCTGAGGCAGTGTGAACTATTGCATTCAACCCAGAGCTCTTGCTTGCAGAAAGACTGCCAAAGGACCAGGGTTTTGTGGGGTGTTTGTTTGTTTGTTTGTTTAGATTCTTGCCTTATGTTATCTCATAGCAAGACAAACCAGCTAAGTTTATTATCATGAGCAATTTTTTTATCTGCATATTTTATAGCTTACGGAGGTCTTTAAAATCCTGTTTCATTTGACTCAGTAATCTTGCAAGCTAAGGAGGAAGGGTCTTGTCAGTATGCAGATGAGGAAACTAAAAATGAGAGACTTTTTTTAAAAGATTTTTTTTTAAGTAGTTTCTGCACCCAACGTGGGGTTTGAACTCATGACCCCGAGATCAAGAGTCACATGCTCTACCAACTAAGCCAGCCAGGTGCTCCACAGCCCCCCTCCCCATGAAAGACTTCTAATTTCAAAGTTACTAAGTAACAGGCAGCACTACCATTCACACCCAGGTCTCCTAATTCCAGCCCCTAGTTCCTTCCATCTTACCACACTGCCTCTCCATAAAAGCAAAGGGAAAAAAAATCATTCATCATTCCAATTAGGATGATAAATCCCCAGCCACTTTATTGCTTGAAATTAATTCCCTTTCAAGCGTTCCCCAGCTCTTTTCCCAGAGTCCAAAGTCGGCTGCCTCAGGTGAGCCCCTGAACGTTGCTCTAGAATCTTCCACTCTGGTCAAGTCCTCAAGCAGCCACACTGCCCTTGTACCAGCTCGGCCCTCTGCTTGCCCCCCCGCTGGCGTCACCTGGTCTCTGCTGTGACCGCAGCAGCAGAGACAGCTGGCTGTCCTTCAAGAACGAGACAGCCTCTTCCGCAAGAAAGGGCTGCAGCCAGGACATGCCCGGCCGGCCGGAGAGCACCCTGCCCAGCCTGCCTTCCTCGCAGGTCTGCTGACTAAGCTCTAACCAGGGCAACGTGAGTAAGAGCCGTGTAGGAAAGTTCCATCTCTCTCCTGCAAAAGGAAGTTCCTGGCCCTCGACTTGCCCTCTTCTCCCTTCCTTTCGGCGTGCGGGCTGCGGACCACACCGGCCTTGGAACCTGCGTGTCAGGGCTGGCAGAGCACGTCACGGACAACTGCTCTGCGGTTTGAATCACCGAATTTTGGGGTCTCCTACCTACGGATGGTTAGTGTTTATGCCACTACCATCCCTTCAGCTGCGAGGCCTTGACTGTTCTTTTCCTGGCTGCTCCCTCCCGTCGCTGGGAAAACTCGAACTGCTCCCCGTACCTCATTACCAGGCTGTCATTTTTAATGAGGCATTATGGAAAATTTGGGCACAAAGGAAAGAAACCACTCTGAGGGAGCGCTTAGCAGGTACATGTTCGGCGGCCACACCGGCCCCGCTCGCTTGCCTTACCGCTGGTCCGCTGCACCGTGCACGGCTCCGTCCTGCCGCAAAGCACTTCGGGCTTTTACCGATGGGAGGATGGTCGATGGTGGGAATATCAGTTTGCCACCCACAAAGGGCACAATCACGTGAGTGTAAAAGACTTTTTTTTTTTTTTTTGACATGCAACACTTTGGAAAAAAGGAATTGTAATCACACTGTTCTACTTAGATGTGCAGTGAATGGCACGCTGGTCACCAGAGTACTGCTGGTAAGGTCACCCCCCCCCTTAGCTTCTGGCCTCTCTGCGGCAGGTGTGCTGGATGAACACGCTCCCCCCCCTCCTTTTCCTTCCTCTCCTTTCTTTCATTTAAAGAAAACATTGACTGCAGGTGACTAGCAGAGTCGGGGCTGAGGACAGCAGCTGAAGAGGCTTGGAAGGGCTCCTTATCTCATTCAGAGTCAAATCCACAGGTCCGCAAAGGCCTCCCTGACTGCCTGTGGTTTTTGAGCTTTTAGAATCAGTCTGTAGAGAGGCAGGGAGAACAAGTCTACTTATGGAACTCGGTGATCGTTACCAACCCTGAAGATATAAATTACAGGGGGCAGAAGTGAGCAGGGAGGGGCAGGAGAGGGGGTGGTGTGATGCTGTCTCCCACCTCATGAACTGAGCAGAGTTGATTGATCTTAAAAGGTGTAAGTGTGTTAAAGGCGTAAAGGGAACCAGCGGAGGAACTAATAATGCTGTACCTATTCAGAGGGGGAGGAAGGTGGAAACAAGGGGTAAAAATGATTAAAATCTGCAATCAGCAATCAAAAACGAAGTAATAAATACCTAGCTTACTATTGGTACTCTAATGCCGGAGAGTATTAGCTTTTATTACTATTTATAAGCACACTTAACAAAGGGATGCATGCTATTAACTGTCGTCTAAAGCATTGTGGTAACTTTCTCCAAAGATGGGCCTCCATGCAGGCTTCCTCTTGTTATTCATGCCACACCACATCGGGGCTGACCCGAGACTCACTTTAATAGGAGTGGCAGAGGCGACACCCTGTCCATTCTGAGTCCAGGCTTTAAGAAGGGTTTGCCTGTTGCGAGCCCCGAGAAACATAGAAGAAGTCCTGTCACCCTGTTGGGGGAGCATGTTGTGGAGAGATCACACGGAGAGAAAAAGGCCCTGAAATGACCAGGGGAGACAGAGAGGCCCAGCCACCCAGCGCCCCACCTCTGCCCCCCCTTCTGAGCAGGTGCGTGAGTGAAGCCATCTTGGCTGTTTCGGCCGCATGGTTATCTGACGACGGCAGCACGAGATACCCCGAGCGGGGCCAGCAGAAATAATCATCCTGCTGAGCCCCAGCTGACCCGCACAAGTGTGAGAGATAATAAAATGGCTGTTGTTTTCAGCCTCAGAGTTTTGGGGTGGCTTGTTATGCAGCAAAAGATAACTGAAACAGGCGTGTTTAATCTTTTTCTGTCAGGTCACCCACTTCCTGCTCAAGTTCCAGAATACTAATCCCCAAATTCCAAGAACTGAGGAGAGTGTGGGGAAGGGAGGAGAGAGAGGAGGATGGGGAGGAGAGAGAAAACAGCAGGATGTTTGGTTGCCACGTGGGGTGAGGGGTCAATGAAAGAACCTCTATGGTAGGGGAGTAAAAGGACTTTCATACCCATGAATGTCAGAATTCAAATTTGGAGTTTTCTGGAGCCACTATAAATACCCCACCTCTGTCTTCTCATTTTCTTCCAATCCTTGGTAAAGACTGCTACCCACATATAATTTGTATGAGTAGAATTTTTGTAAAAATTCAGGGGCTGAATTCATGGGTGGACACCTCCTGGGGAAAATTTCAGAACTCGGAGGAGAAGGCTTATTCAGTCCCGTCCCCACAGGTGAACTTGACCTTGGTCCAGTGATTTGCCTTGGACATCAGACTATGAGCAGATGTGACCTGCACTGCTCCTGAACAGAAGGTTCTAGAGGCATTGCAAGTTTCCACCAGGCCTTTCGTTCCTGTGCCCTCTGCCATGAGAAGGGCATATCCCATAGAGCACCTGCTCCTTTAGCCTGGGTCCCTAAGTGAGAAGACACATGAACCTGTTCCCAAGCCACAGCCTGCCGCTGAGCTGAGCTGCTGCAGCCAAACCGCAGCCACGGCCCTGCAACACGAGCAGGAAATAAATATTTGTTGTAAGCCGCTAAGATTTTGAGGTTGTTATGCAGCATAATCCAGCGAAAGCAAACTAATATGAAGCCCAAACTTAGAAGCTTCCAGAGGGGAGAAAAGAAATCTGGTAATGTCCAAGTCAGACAACATCAGGCTTAAGTCGGCAATGCCAATCCGCAATCTTAAGATCATTACCTTTAGAAGGTATGATGGACCTCTGCCTTCAAAGCATTTTGACTTTAAAATCTGTAACTGATAACATTATGAAGACATACTCACATACACAAGAACTTGGAAAGCATACCATCCATGTGCTTCTCTTGAAATAAAAAAAATACATATAGGGCATTACAGTTTTTCCTTTTTTTAAAGATTTATTTATTTTAGAGAGAGATATAGAGAGGGAGAGAGTGGGGGGCAGAGAGGGGCAGAGGTAGAGGGAGAGAGAGAATCTCAAGCAGACTCTCTGCTGAGCACAGAGCCCAACACAGGGCTCGATCTCACGACCCTGAGATCACGACCTGAGCCGAAACCGAGAGTCGGGTGGCCAACCGACTGAGCCACCCAGGTGCCCCGGCATTATATTTTATCCTACCTAAGTGAAAAGAAAAGAAAAGAAAGCAAAACAAAAAAACCCTCTCCTGTTACTGAGAGTATAGGGAAATAAATAATGGCATAGAGAAATGTGTAAATTAACTTGTTTCTGGAGAATTTAGCAAAACATAAAAAGCCTAAAAATATTCCCACCTTTTGAATCAGCAATTTCATTTGCAGAAATCCATTTGAAGAAAATTAGCATCAATATAGGCAAAGATTTAACTACTCAGATGTGGCACGAAGCATCAAATACAATAGCGATAGGAGAGAGCCTAACGTACCTACTGGGCAGGCAGTAACTGTGATGTTGAAATTTTTAAAAATTATCCCTTTGAAGTAAATACTTTGCGTCTTAACAAAATTTTTAAACGATATAAAAATAAATCTTTTTTTTTTACTCTTATGCTCCAGCCACTGAGTTTCCTCCCAGAAGGCAACTGTTCCAATTTCCCTTTCAATCTTTCCAGAGACATTCTTCCCTGTATATGAATACATGTATAACTAGATTATATAATATATTAAATTATATATGCATATATGTATTTTATAACAGTAGCATACTGCTGCTACATTGCTCTGCTCTTGGCCTTTTACACTTAATTCTTCTTAGAGATTATTCAATATAAGCATGTGGATAATGACCTCATTCTTTTAAACAACTGTAGAGTATTCCTTTGATACGTGTCCCTCAATTTACCTAAGCCGTTTTGAGAAGATCACATCTGGAAGGGGTTTATAGAAGAACATTTAATAACATGCATAGGTGTTCCTGATTTGTTAAGTGGAAAAACAAATGAAGCAGATTACAAAGTGGCTGAGAGCCATAGTAGTCCGCAAGTCGACAGACGGTCTCTTCCAAGTGCTCAGGACACATACACATATTCACAGGGAAAGCCTGGCATTTGCCATTACAAATGCCTGGACTGACTCAACTACTGTGCCCTTTGTCCTAGTGAGTTGGTCTTTGTAACCAGGGAAACAGCCCCAGCTCATTATCTAAAGAAATATTGCAGAGATAGTCCAGCTAAAGATAAGGAACAGGGTTATATTATTCTCTGGGTACTTGGTGATCTCTCTCTGTCTTTTTTTTTTTTTTTTTTCGGTTTTATGATTTCAACAATCAGTGGTTAGTTCTCATCCATATTGTCTATAGATATTTGAAAGTGGTGACAGGTACACAGGCAATCAATGTGTAGAGTTTGGTGAATCTTCGTCCTCATTGCGTTTCCCAGACAACCACACGTGCATACTGTATAGCACATTCTTTGACCCAGAGACTCTGCTGAACCAGGGGTCGGTACACATACCTGGCATTTCCATCTCCTTCCATCAAATTTCCAGATTTCTTTGAGTGCCTGAAGGGTTTGCTTCCTTGAAGTCCACTCCATGATGTACATGGGATTGTCGATGGTATAGTCTCTGGTCGCTACCCCACTGATGGCAGAACGACCCTTCTTCTCTCCACCGTTCTTCTGGGAGCCATTCTGCAGGGCCCAGTTTGGAAAGACCCGGTGATCTTAATACACTTTTCTTTTCCAGGGCTTCTTGTGATGCTGGGCAGCACCATGGCAGAAGCATCCAACCCCAGACTTCCCCACTGCTTAGTCGAGCCAGGAGTGGCTCCCACCTCCTTTCCCCGTTAAAAATTGAGTTAGAAATAGATCAGAGAAAGGGACTAATCCATGAGCGACTACAGGCCTTTCGGTCTTGTAGAAACTATAAAATCAACACTAACAGAAAAATGGGTTTGAGTCCTGGGATCAGCCCTTTGAGATCTGCCTGCCCTGCATGGTCTGAGTTTTCCTGTTTGGCCTTACTATGGCTGGACACTGGACTTTCCCTGGGAAGCAAAGACAAGAAGGGAGGAGACAGGTTCAGACCCCGATGGTGTGAAAAGCCTGTCACAGCTGGAACCTTATCTCTGCTTCCCTAAATGCTATTCATATTGAAACAAATATCCTTTAAACAGCAACAACAACAATACAACCTTCTATTTTGGAGTAATTCTAGATTTACAAAAAAGTTGCAGATAACAACTTATAGTTCCCGTATATCCTGACCCAGTTTCCCCTGATGTTAACATCTTGCATTACCATGGCACATTTGTGAAAGCCCAGAAACCAATATTGATTCAAACCATTCACAATTCCAGATCTTATTTAGGTTTCACTAGCTTCTCTGCCAATGTCCTTTTGCTGTTTTAGTATCCAGTCCGGGATCCCACATGGCACGGAGTCATGTCTCCTCTGCTCTATGACAGTTTCCTAGCCTTTGTCTTTCACAGCCTTGACAGTTTTGTAGAGGATTGGGCAGGTATTTCATAGACTCAACTTTGGTTCATCTGATGTTTTTTCTCATGATTACACTTGGATTATGGGCTGTGGGAAGGATACCAGAGGTGAGGTTCCCTTCTCTTCATCGCAGATTGGGGGTACAGGACACCAGCATGGCTGATCACTGGTGACGGTAATTTGGATCACACGGGCAGGTGCGGTCTGCGGGTTTTTCCACTCTCAAGTCTACTTTGTCCCTTTCCATATTCTCTTCTTTGGAAGAGTCATCAAGTCCAACCCACACTCAAGGGGTGGGAAACTGGGCTCCATTTCTTGGAGGGAATAGTGTTTACATAGGTTATTTGGCATCAGTCTGTAAGGAAGCTTTTGTCCCTTGCTACCCTTCCTCCCTCATTTATTGATTTATGCGTGTATTTATGTATTTATGTATGTATATACAAGCATCCTTTTAGTTAAAAGTAATAAATAGTCTTGTTTAAGGAAAGGGGCTGGGTCAGTACTTAACGAATACAGACCCCTCTATGGGTTCCCAATGGATATAAGAACAGGGACTCTAAAAAAGACAGTTTAATCTCAGCTCTGCCACATATTAGCTATATTACCAAGGGCAAGTTACTTAATCTCTCAGTTTTTCTTTTTAAAAAATGGACATATTATATATAAAAAATACTATTTAGGGGTGCCTGGCTGGCTCAGTTGGTAGAGCATGCGATTCTTGATCTTGGGGTTGTAAGTTCGAGCCCACTTTGGGGGTAGAGATTACTTAAACATAAAAGCTTTAAAAATTACTATTTTGTAGAGGCATAAGAATTTAATGAGGTAATTTAAATGCATAGCATAGGGTCTAATGAATAGTTAATGCTTAATAAATATTAGTTGTTATTTATTACATGATTTAATTTTATCAAATTAAGAAGTATGTATGTAATATATGCATATGAATATACATTTAGGGTATAGCTGTTGATGATATCCTTAGTGACCTTCATTTTCTTCTCTTTGCTTATTTGTACATTTAAAATTTTCTATAATAAACATTTTTTTACCTTCCTAGTCAGAGAAAAAAAATAATAAAAGTCTCCAGATTGATAGCACCTGCCCCTGCCAGAAGTATAGAAAATGTCCACTTTCTCATATCACTGCTGGGGAGAAAACTTGCTAAATTTTTTCTGAAGAATATACTGGCAATGACTAGCAGACACATTAAAATTTTGCAGACCATCTAACTCAGCAATTCCGTTTCTAGCTATTTATCAGATGAAGATATTACAGAATATATACACAAAGATTTATCCTTATAAATGTTCAGTACATCAATTATAAAAGCAAAAACTGGTAATAACTGAATCTTATATATGAATTACAGTCTTGGATAATCAAAAGGTCATTTCGTAGAAAAGTATTTAATAACATTATTAGAATGTTGACAATATATCCAGGTGACAAAGGGCAAAACTTACGACCAGTATAATTTTATTTCTGTAAAGCACACACAGAGTTGTTTGAAAAATATGTCTAAATGGTGACAGCTATTATCTCTGTGTTGTTGGATCATGAGCGACTTCCTATTTTCTTATTTGGGTTTATCTGCATTTTCCAGATTGCCTACAAGGAACCTAAATTATTTTTGGAAATAGAAAAAGCCAATGCTATTTTTAACATGTTCATCACAGAGAATTTGGAAAATATAAAATTTTATATAGAAGCAAGTAAAGTTACAATTCTACCAGTTAGGACTATTACTAAAATGTGTTATATTTCTTTAATTCTTTTACGTAAATGTGTGTATAATCTTTGCCCCTCCCCTCCCCCCGCAGATTAGGATCATACCATGTGCAATGTTTTGTATTCCCCGTTTCTAAAAAAAAAAAAAAACTTAACACTGTATCATAAACATTGCCCTAACTCTTGAATATGTTTAAAAACAATGTTTAAAAAAAATACCAAACTAGTGGGGCAAACGTGCAGGAACTGATGTATAAAGATTCCTTACAAAGCGCACAAAGCAAGTTGCAAACTGTATTACAGGGCGATCATATAAGATAGTCATCAAAAGCACATAGTTTCGATTATCTCTTAGGAGGAGGAATTATGGGGAAATAGTTGGAGGTTTAGAATTTTAAGATAATGTGTATATTGTTGTTATCCCTGTAATCAAAAAATAATGCAGATTTTCAAATAAAAACATTTTTAAAGGGCTGTGCAATATTCCACTATACCCTGAAATGTCCCGTTGGACATTTGGATTTATTTCTGCCTTTTCATTATATGAATAATGATCATCGTAGTGTGAATATCTTTGCTTTCAAGCCCTTTTCTGAGCTCTTTATATCCTCTGATAAATTTGAAGAAGAACTCCTAGGTCAGTTTGTGTGTACTGATCTTAAAGGATTTTGCTTGAAATGTATGCTTATATGGAAATGTATGCCTCTGTATACAGAGTAACAGATTTAACTTTCTATTTCTTAATAGAAATCAGCAAGACCACTTAGTTTATAGTGTCTGGTTTACTCAGAGGATTTCTCACGGGAAAAATGTACTCTCTTTTGAAATATATTCCAGAGTCTTATTTGAAAACTCCAGTAGAAACTTCGAAAACTGGCTACCAGTCTACAACAGAGAAATGGAGGTAATAGATCAACGTTCTTGCTTCATTAAGCTAATGTGATGCAGGCCAATTCAGTACTCTGACATGGAATTCAGAAGAGAGACTGTAAAAAATAAATAGAAAAAATTTAAAAAGTCATTAATCCATGGTTTTCTCCTCTATCCTATTTTAAAAAGTAAATACAGGGGCGCCTGGGGGGGCTCAGTCAGTTAAGCGTCTGACTCTTGATTTCAGCTCAGTTCATGACCCTGGGGTCCTGGGATTGAGCCCCCCCCCCCCCCCCGCCAGCTCGTGCTTTCTCTTGCTCTCTAATAAATAAATAAATAAAATTTGAAAAGTAAAAAGTATATATAGCCCTACTCTTTTTAAAAAGTAAGTTTCATTGAGGAATAATTTGTATATCATAAAATTTACCCTTTCAGGGTATACAGTTTGACGGCTTAGCATATTATCACTGTGTAACCATCTCCATCTTATTGTAGAATATTTTCATCATTCTTGCTTTTGGAAATTATTGCCCCATTTTATTTTGTGATTATTATACACAGAAGCTGCCTCAAATCCATTATCAGATGAGGCAACGAGGAGACACACGTAGTTAAATAAACAAATACAGTTTTGACCACCCAGTTAATCCGTGTTTAACATTTCTTTGGGGCCTTGAAAGTTTTCAAGGCCTTGGTTTTCTTATCTGTAAAATCAGACGGTTGGTGTGCTCTCACAAAGGACTCTGACTTAAATTCTATCTTTTTGTGTAGCATTCATCTGACTGTTCATATTTCGTGATAGTTTAAGTCCCATCACTTTGGTTAGAGCCAGGCCTTGCATACACAGAGGAGGAGTACACAGGTGCCTTCCTTACCAAATGTGAGGAGGTCTACCCAAGAGAGACGGCACCTTTTACAGTCTGGGGCTAGCCAGTTCGCTAAGGACACATGTTTCTACACGGCTACTTCAGTGAGGATTGGCCTTAGAGAGATTACAAATATCAGGCTGTAAGAATTTAGTGAACATTGAAAATGCCCCAAAGCAAGGGACCTGGCTTCAGACAGCGAGTGCTTACCACCTTTAAATGCAAAAATAAGTGAAAGGTTTGGTGGAAGTCTTCTGAAAATTTTAAAGCCAGCTCTGCCAATTCCTCGCTACCTCTCTGAACCTGAGATTTCTTACTTGTAAATGTGGCCAACAATACCTATTTACTCTGGTGTCTGGGAGAGTGAGAGAGTATGTACAAAGCATCCAGTCCAGTGCCTGACATCTGAGGAGGGCTTACTGTAATTTAGTTCCCTTGGACCAGTTCATCTACCAAGAGCATAAAGGTCATCAGGAAAGAGGAGATAATACATAATGTAATACGTGATACATGCATAAGTCAGTGAAATTAAGGATTAATTGAAAAGCCATGGGCCGCCTGGGTGGCTTAGTCAGTTAAGTGTTTGCCTTTGGCTCAGGTCCTGATCCCACAGTCCTGGGATAGAACCTCGGCATCAACCCCCCTGCTTAGTGGGGAGTCTGCTTGTCCCTGTCCCTCTGCCCTGCCCCCACCAACCCTCCAGTTCCTGTTTGCATGTTCTCTCTCAAATAAACAAATAAGATCTTTTTTTTTTAAAAGGAAAAGCCATAATTTGCCTCCATAATGCATCAATGATTTGTATTTCAAGTATGATAGCTGCTTTATATTTAGAATATTGATTTAAAATATTTCTTTCCTTTTCACTATGTAAGGCTTGAGATTTCTATTATTACTTAATGCTTCTCTCTTGCTTGATCCTATCAAATTTCCTAAAATATCCAACAGCTTTGGTCATTATTGCTCCCTTGTGGGTTTAGAAATTCTGAAAAATTAAGGGGTGCATGGCTGGCTCAGTCAGTAGAGCAGTGACTCTTGATCTTGGGGTCGTGAGTTCTAGTCCTACGTTGAGGGGTAGAGTGTACTAAAAAAAATCTTTAAAAAACTCAAATTCTGACTATTAAAAAAACATACAAGAAACACTTTGTAGATTTGTGCAAGATAGGGTCTGATGGTTAACAAGTTGAGATAAAATAAAAGTACCATAAAAAATGTTCTAGGATTTTATATACTGAGAGCCCTGGAAAATTTCCTAGCAATGGAACTAGATGGAGTCTTCTTGGGGATCTTGGCCAAAAATTTACTTTAATCCTTAGGAATTGTGCAATTTGAAAATGGAAGTTTCAATTTCACTTGTACTTAATGGCTATCTTTCAGCCATTCTTCCTTGTCGATGTTAGTGATCAAAGGGCATGTTGTGCACTTACTGGGCAAAAATGATATTCTTTCTCTTCGGAGTGGAATCCAGCTTATCTATTTATGGCATGCCATAATCTGTGGCAACAAGGAGTCTAAAGTGCTTACAAAGGCAAAACAAAACAACAGCAATAACAAAGCCAGTACCAAGCCCAGTGTTGAATAACGTAACCCCCCTCGTACCTCTTACGTATTTTTGGATTGCTGAGAAATGGACAGCTGAGCTCTTGCAAAGCAACTGCGCTCTTAGGATTTCACACTTGCCACCACGGAGCTAGCTCTCTGTAGAGAGCTCTGTAGACAGGTTGGAGAAAGGAGATATTAAGAGTAGATCGGGAAGGTGGAAGGACCCAGGACTAGTCCCTTCCTTGTGAGGCAGTCAGAGCATGATCCCGAGCTAGGTTCTTGCTCTGTCCTCGTTTCTCTATTCAGTCTATGACAGACCTGAGAAAAAGAGAGGAGGTGGACACAGGTACAGGACAAGAGAATAGTGACAGTTGTTTTGTCTATATCATTTCATAAAGTATTGTAGCCAGAAGGATCCTTAAAAACATCGAGGGGCCAGAGAGACACAAGAGAACACGCTTAGCACAGAGCAGTTTGCTGGGGTGGGCTCTAGAACCCTGGGGTGGGCTCTAGAACCCTGCCCACGCTATTTCCCCTTGCCTGCACAGCTCTGGTGCGTGCTCTTTGTAAGAGATGTTGGCCGGGCGTGTCACTAGTACATTTTTTTTTTTAAGATTTTGTTTATTTATTTGACAGAAAGAGGGACAGCCAGCGAGAGAGGGAACACAAGCAGGGGGAGTGGGAGAGGAAGAAGCAGGCTCCCAGCGGAGGAGCCTGATGTGGGGCTTGATCCCAGAATGCCAGGATCACGCCCTGAGCCGAAGGCAGACGCTTAACGACTGAGCCACCCAGGTGCCCCCACTAGTACATTTTTGAAGCCCACAGTTGGCTGTCGGCCTATTTCTGCCTCCATTTTTTACCCCCTGTGGTAGCCTCCACTCCCAAGCCCTAAAGAGAGACCGGGGCTCTGATGTTGCCCTCCAGCCACTCAATAGTGCCGCCCACGGCAGCCCACGTGCCCATTTTCTCAGCACACTCATGAGGAACAGCTCTTGGGAAAGCTATTTCTTTAAACAAATTCACATAAAACCCGAACTGGGACTTTATCTCCCTAATCTTCTCAGTGGGATTACTCTGGAACCCAGATGCATTTCTAAATGTTAAATATTTAAAGTAGAATGAGGAAGAGATTTTTATCTCTTCTAGGCCAGACAGCCTCTGGGCAGAATTAGTCATGGTCTTGCTCTATTTCAAGTGTAAAGGGTCTAGATATAGGGAAAGGCAAACTGGGGAGTACCAGGGCAAGAGGGAAGAGGTCCTTTGTCCTGGGTTGGAAGTACTAGGAGCTGTCTAGATGTTAACCCAGCAGAGCTTTCTGGAGTTTGGGTGACAGTAGCCATGAGTTATATTATAGAATCTGGATTTGGAAATGGAAGAGGGGATTGCCAATGGATCCCTTGAAGCCAACTTGTGGCTGAGAACCTGTGATTTAGAGGGAACATTTGATGGAATCAGTTTTGGTGAGGGATTTTTCTTCTAAATGTGATTACATTAAAGGAAGAATGAAGAGTATGGCATCTAAAGAGAAGTCAGTCTCTAAAACAAATGTGTGTGTGTGTGTGTGTGTGTGTGTGTATTTTTAAGTAAGCTCTATACCCAACGTGGGACTTGAAGTCATGACACTTAGATCAAGAGTTGCATGCTCTGGGGCGCCTGGGTGGCACAGCAGTTAAGCGTCTGCCTTCGGCTCAGGGCGTGATCCCGGCGTTCTGGGATCGAGCCCCACATCAGGCTCCTCTGCTGTGAGCCTGCTTCTTCCTCTCCCACTCCCCCTGCTTGTGTTCCCTCTCTCGCTGGCTGTCTCTGTCTCTGTTAAATAAATAAATAAAATCTTAAAAAAAAAAAAAAAGAGTTGCATGCTCTACTGACTGAGCCAGCCAGGTGTCCCTCTAAAACAAATACATTTTAGAGATTTATTTGAATTCAATCCAAGATTATTTGCAAATTTAGCTTATATAAGGTAGTGCTGGTGTTTTACAGGAAGTTCTTATATTAGTAAGATTAAAGACAGTATGATTTTCTCTGACCTGAAAATTGCAGGTAGTAGAAGGGAGAGATTAGCCAAATCCAGGAGGAAGGAAATTGGATAATGGAACAATTTCTGCTCTTTTCTGTCAGAGCAGAAAGTGAAGTGATGGGTATTTGGTGAAGGAAGAAACGAATGACAGAGGATAGGGATTCAAATCCAAGAAAAGTAAACGTGTGGCTAGAAAGGAGGATAATTATGAAGGAGGAAGGGAGGGACAGTGGAAAGGCGATCTTGAGATGGGGAAGGTGGCAGGACAAGTGACAAATGTCAGTTCTTCCCCTAGGTGCACTTCTGACAGTTCCTCTCCTTTTCTCTTTTCCTCTCACTGCAAGCATTTCTCCAAGATTAGGACTGACTTTTCTTCTCATTGCCTTACAAACACAAATTGTCCATACGATTTCAGTTGCCAGAACACACACATTAAGTTAAGACTTGTGTCTCCAGCATAGGTCTCCTGCTTTTTTCTCTAGTTGAGTTTCCAGCAGGTAATCATGCTGGACAAAGACAATGTTACGCTTGTTTTGTGTATCCCCACACCTAAGATGCTTTTTCATCCACATTTCGTTGTACCTCCCCAGCCAGTTCTTCTCTCTCTGGTGATTCCAACCCCTCAGGCAATCTCTTGGACGTATAGTCCGATTATCTCACGATGCTGATGTTGGTGTCTTCTCTAACTTTTCTGGTGAGATCTTAATTTGTGGTTAACCCCATCAGGCTGTTTCTTCTTGGTGGCTATGTATTCCCTTGAGGGCTTGTTTTCTTCTGTGTCTGCCCAGTACTTGATAACTTGATCGTGTTTGCTAACAATAAGCAAATATTTTAAATAATACCAATAAATTCAACTGACGTAAAAAGAAAAACGACATTTTTATCTGCTGGAGGATAAGGGCCTTTTCATGTTGGAAATGCAAAAGCCACTTCATGGAAGATATGAGTAGTTGAGGAGGATCGGGTCTCACACTTTTTTTGGGAGGAAACTTGGCAATCACTAAAAAAAAAAAGTCTAGATCGTTGCCAGAGGGGAGCATGGTGGGGGATAGGCCAAATAGGTGAAGGGGATTAAGAAGTACAAATTTCCAGCTAAAAATAAATAAGTCATGGGGATGAAAATACAGCAGAGGGCATATAGTCAATAATACTATACTGACTTTTATGGTGACAGCTGGTAATACGGTAACTGTGATGAACATTTTGAACTGTATATAAATGTCGAGTCACTATATTGTTGTACGCCTGAGACTAATATAGTATTGTATGTCAACTATACTTCAATTAAAAATAATAGATAGGGGCGCCTGGGTAGCGCAGTCGTTAAAGCGTCTGCCTTCGGCTCAGGACGTGATCCTGGCGATCCGGGATCGAGTCCCACATCAGGCTCTTCCGCTATGAGCCTGCTTCTTTCTCTCCCACTCCCCCTGCTGTGTTCCCTCTCTCGCTGGCTGTCTCTCTGTCACATAAATAAATAAAATCTTAAAAAAAAAAATAAAAATAAAAATAATAGATAAATAGTCAAACTAAAAAATATTCTATGGATTTCTTTCAAAGGACCACATATTAATGTAGAAGTTAATATATTCCCAAAGTTCTAGAGGGTAATAAAAGTAATAATCATTATATAGCTCTCTCTATTACAAAGCACATTAACATCATCATTTCATGTAATACTTTTAACAACCTCAGGTGTTAGGATTCTCATTTCAGGTAACTGTTATTCTCCCTGTAGAGGCGAAGACACTGATGATCAAAGGTCATGACCTGAAAGTGGCAAAGCCAAAATATGACCTGTGGTTGGATGTCTTTCTGGTTCAGAGAGAGGGAAAATGTGGAAAGACGATGGAACCAGTCATCTAGAATACTCAAGGTTGCTAGAGACCTTTTTGACTGAGAAGAAGCTCTGTTTGTGTAATGAGATAAGCCTTTTCCCTAAGAGCACACAGGATGACCACTAGCTGATGTCTGCTGAATGGGAGGATGAGTGAAGAGCACTGGTTAAAAACACCCACCAGGACCCAAACTGACTGATTCCTTTTTTGGGCAAAAGGTAGAAAATGAATAGTCTGACACCTCTCCAGTTATCTAACACAGACATGAATATTCTTCTTGCAAAAAGAAGGAAGGTTCCTCGTAGGCCACTGTAAAGAGATCAAGTAATATTTCTATCAAGAATGTACTCATGTATTTGGTAAAATCCAACGTGTGGATCATTTCTTCATTACAGTGTTTTAGATTTCCTGCATAGGGTAGTGCACATGTTTTATGAGAAGATGATGTCCTCTTTGGAAGCACAGTAGCCCTGACTAAAATAAATAGAATTCAAAGACAGAGGCCAATGTGTAGTAGGGAAGAATGATTTCCAGATTCCCTAGAGTGTATTTATAGTTCTAGGCTAAATAACATCAGATCCCTGATTTACTTTAAGTGTGCATATTGTTTGAGAACATGTTTCTCAAATTCAGTGGTATGCAATTGAAAAACATACTCTTGGGGCGCCTGGGTGGCTCAGTCGGTTAAGCGTCTGCCTTCAGCTCAGGTGATGATCCAGGTCCTGGGATTGAGTCCCACATCCGGGTCCTTGCTCAGCCGGGACCCTGCTTCTTCCTCTGCCTGCTGCTCCCCCTGCTTGTGCCCTTTCTCGCTCTTTCTCTGACAAATAAATAAAATCTTAAAAAAGAAAGAGGAAAGAAAGAAAGAAAGAAAGAAAGAAAGAAAGAAAGAAAGAAAGAAAGAAAGAAAAACATACTCTTTTCAGTTATCCACTGCTATAAGACAAATCATCCCAAAACATAGTGGCTTAAAACAATATATTCTCATAATGTTGTGGGTGGGCTGGGCACAGCTGGGCAGTATGTGTTCTACTTGACACTTACTTGGCTATATTCAGCCGGTGGCTGCACTGAGTTGGAAGGTCCAAGAAGGCTTTACTGACCCTTTGGTGCTCTTCCAGTGTCCTCTTTGTCTTCACACAGTATCTTGTCATCTGGAGGTCTAGCCTAAGCTTCTTGACAGCATGGTGGCTGGCTTCCCCAGAGAGAGAAAGCAGAAGTTGCCAGGCCTTTCAAGACCTAGGCCCCCAAAATGGCACAGTGGGACATCTGCTGCATTCTGTTTGTCTAAGGAAGTCACTGGTGACAAGGTGGGGAGAAGGGAGGGAGTTCACCTCTTGATAAAAGGAATGGCAAAGGGTCATTACAAAAGGCCTGTGGGATGGGAGAAATCATTGCAGTCAGCATTGGAAAGAACCTACTCTACTCTTTCAACATAGCACTATTAAAAATAATGAAAGCAGAAGGGTTAGTTCAAAAGAAAAGAATTGAAGCATCTTTAAATAATGACCTCATTCATTATTTTACTAATTGTTTTTCTCTCTTTTGATCATTGGTCTAAGTTTGGTCTTGAGCCTCTTCAACTTTTTAAACCCACAACAGAAACTATTGTGATGATTTGGAATCGAAGTTGCAAGAAAATTTCATGTTTTGTAGCTCATGTATTGGGAAGGGTCAGAGAAATATTTTGATGAATTGAAAGAAAACGAATCTTACAGCCTCAAAGTAAATGTTCCCAGGAATAGGTATCTATTGGGTCGGACTGGAGAAGATTTTCTTAGTTTTTCCATTTGTGAAAATTGCCAACCCAAGGCACAAAAAGGAAGAGTTGCTATATCAACTGTTCAGATAGTCCAACGGAGAAGAAACAAAGTAACAAGTTCTGAAACTTACATGTGACTATGACAGTTTTCCTCATTTAAATACAAAGTTTTAGGCAATTGGACTACTAGGTGAGTTGAACAGAAATAAGAAGACAGAAATATTTCTCACTTTTATTAAAATAAGCTAAAGAACATGTTCAGGTTAAGTTATATATACAAATAGAAGGTCACCGAAGTATTTAAGCCCATTTTTAGGTAAATATCTTAAGCTAAATTTTTAAAATATTACATATATTTAACATCATAACAACTAAAACTGCTTTGTAGTGAATTGTTCCTGTGGTATAAGTTGCTGTTATGTGAATTATTGTGTGCTAATTATTATTATGGCTACAATTTCATGTGATTTGAAACAGACCTGCTTCTATACTAATATATTCTAAAATTGTAAGTAGACCCATCTTCAATGTGACGGTATCGAGAGACATGGTCAGTGACTAGTGTTCACAACAGAAAAGAAAAATTTTAACTTTAATAAATACAGGGTGTTTCTACTCTTGCTAAGTAGGATAAACGATTCTCAGCTTGAGTAGATTACAGGTTAAATATAAAGTAGACGGAACCGGAGTCTCTGCCGCTCAAATATAAACCGGATAGAATTCAGATATATTTGTACGGTTCCCTTAAGTTACCATGAACTGAAGGCATTACAGGTTTTGCTGAAGTTAGAAATGTCCTCAGTGTTCTTTGCCTTAATGGATATCTTAAATTAGTATTTCCCAGCATGTGTCATTTCCCAGCTAATTAGAGTTAGATTAAAACATCAAAGAATGATTACATATTACTCTGCATTTTAAAAGCACACCTGTTTTATTTACATTAATTAAAATTTAGTGATAATTAGCTTTAAAATCCATGTTAGTTTATAAAATTGAACTTCCATTAGACAGTTGTCTGCAAACTACTACTGATGTGATAGAACTAGCAGGGCGTGGTTGTGTGTGTGTGTGCAGGAAAGCAAGCAAGCGAGGGAGATATGAGAGACGGAGAGAGAGAGAAGGGAGGGGGAGAGAGAGATCTAGCTCCTGGCTAGATCATAAAACCCAAAATTTATCTCGATCTTGTTAATGAGAAAAGGTCTCTAGAAAGCCTCTTCTAGTGGAAGAAATGTCCAGGACAGAAACGCCATGTGCGATGGAGAATCACAGAGGTCCACAGCTGAATAGGAGCCCTAGAAATCACCTAGCTTCTCTCTTCCCTTATTTTTCAAATGGGAAAAAGAAGGCACAGAACAGTTACACGTTGTGACAAGGCTACACCGAGAATTGCAAGCCAGTCAAGAACCTGGTGTCCCAATGCCCAGACCAAATGATGTCTATTATTGTTCAACCTACCACTTGCAAAGACTTTGTCTTCTACTAAAACAAGAATGAAGTTGTTGAGTTCATGACTTTAATAGAAAACAAACACTCACACACACACACACACCCAGAACATTATTTTATTGTGTGCGGCATTTTATCTTTATGTCTTAATTGCAGGCATCACAAATTTGTATGTAATGCATTATAAACTGGAAGCTGGTGATTCAGCTAATACCTTACACTGATTCCCCAGTTTTTTCAAGATTTTAAGGCTTGTGGGGTTTTAGGATCATTCCTCTTCTGGCAGTATGTTTTAATTAATGATAAAAGTCTTTTGGTTTTGTTGTTGTTGTTGTGTTTTTTCTTTAGAGAATTCTTTGCATTCAAGTTTGCTCCACAACCAGGATTGGAAATCACTGGTGGTGACAAATGACTAAGAAAGTGCCATCTTTTTGAAAAACTGTGATTCTATGACAAGTAAGCTAAAGAACCATAAAAAAATCTTCAGAGTCGAGATTTTTTTCAAAATAACTTATTAATCTTCTTAGGTCTTGTAGCCTGGGGGATCTGCATGAGCACTGAAGTCAGCCATACGGCTCACTTAGAAGGGGGCTAGTCTGCTCTCTGCTCCTCTCTTCCTGTCCTGCCCAAGAGCTTTGTTCGCACCCCTTACTCAATTATCTCCCTACTCCAAAGCACGCAAAAGCCTCTCGAACACAACTTTGTGATGATTCAGTCTAGTTAAAATCATCTTCAAACAGTGACCCCCCTAAGAGGGCTTTGTGGTTGGGGGCAGGTTGGAACAAGTGCATTCAAATACCACCAGGACTGAAAGGGAGCCCAAAGGCAGAGCCCAAGCAAGCAGCCTCCCGGGCTGAGCAGGGTCTCCTGAAACGTCCTTTCTCTGGTGTATTTCCTTCTTCCCGAAGAAGCAGCAGGAGCACAGAGAACGAAAGCCCGCATTTTCAGTTCTCTGTAGAGTGCTCTGCAAACAAAACAAAACGCAAACAAAACGAACTGCTTGGCTGCTTGGAGAGTGTCAGGCACAATGCGGAAAGTCTGAGGAACTCAGGGTGCAAAGAGATCGTGCCCAGGGTGGAGAGAGGGGGAGCACTGCGGCGGCGCCGCTGGCCAGGGTGGTGCAATATTTGGACGGCACAGGAAAGAGCTCTACACATAAATGAAAAAGCTTGAAAGCTGGCACGGGTGAGACAGGCCGCAGGTGAGCCAGAAACCTGACAAGGGTGTGAAGGAAACGCGTGCTTCCAGAGCTGTGTGGGCTTCTGGGAAGAGCCTGGTGAGTTTTACAGAGGTCATTCCTTAATTCGGGCGCTAGATGCCGAGGCGCAGCTGTCTTCCACGTGGCTGAGAAACGCAAGGGAGTCTGTGCAGCACCGAAGTGAGAACCAGGCGCTCGAAACAGAAAAGCGGAGCCGGTTGAGGTCTGTGCGCCTGCGTGATTCAGAGGCGGGTCGCCCAGGGAAAGGGCCAGTGTGCAACGCTACTCAGAGGATTATTTTTCTTCATGGTAAAAAGACTGCAACAGAGCATTTTCCTAAGCATTAGATGCTTCTCCTCTCCCCATCCCTCCCCTCCCCAGTGATCTCTAAATGATGGATTTGTCTATGGGAAAAAAAATTGAGAGAGAAAAACGCCAGTTTGCCTTAATTCTTAAAGGTAAGCAAAAATAAGAAAAGACAGTCACCCTATCAACCCTTGCCAAAAAGTCCATTGTTGTTTGAAGCATGATTATAAGCAACATGGGAACTGGAGTTGTGTGCTGTATTCTGAATTCCTGTGTGTGCGTGTGCTCGTGTGTGTGTAATATAATGTAGATATTTCGGAAAGCTGGGGTAGTATGAGTAGCTTGGCAATAAGGAGACTTACATGGTAAAAACACTATGAAAGTTTAAAAGAAATCTTTCAGCAAAGTTGCCTTTTATCTTTTATTTCTCATTCTCCTTGTTCCTGTGGCATGGTTTAATTAAAAATGCAAGAAACATACAAATCTGAAGAGGCACACTCTTGATGATAAGATGACAATAAGAAGACCACAGAAGCTTATATTCACGCTAAGCACGTTAAATGGCCAAATAAGCCCACTTGGAATGTCCTTCCAGTGAGCAAGAAACTATTGTTGAGATGCCATAATTCCTAAGAGATGCTCCCAAATAAGTGAACAAGATTCTCTAGAAGTTTCCATAGCCATGTTTATAAGTGCAGTAAACTTGTAGAGGTGAACATAAGATGTTCCCGTGTTTTCCTAAAGGCAATCTATGCTGGGTGTATCGGTGCCAGATACACGGCATTTCTGGAATTATGTGTATTTGCAAAATTGGACAACACTCAGGTAAACATGCCAGACCCAGGAGCAGACAAGAGTTAATGAGATAATCTTAATATTTATTGAAACATCACTATTTTGTGCCTTTATGGCAGACAGCGATAGACAACCCCATGCTATTATTTTACATGAGTTCCTTGTTAGCAAACGAAAAGCCCATTAAACAGACTGCATCATTCTTACATGTCTAGGATAAAAGGCAGCTACCATGATGTTTCAAAACTTATAAACATATATGGATATATGCGTGCATATGTGTACGTATGTATGTCAGTGTATCTGTCAAGTTTACTTGGGAAAATATCCCAGTGTAAACTGGGCTTACCTATTGTGTTTTGTTTGTTTGCTTATTTTTTTTGGTAGGAGACCCAAAGAAGTTAACTGAAAGATCATCTTTCTGTTGGAAGCATTTACAAACCTGATCTGATCGTGATACACAAGTTCAGGGCTGCACAAGTTCACAGAGGCTATAGAGTCAAATGTTTGAAAGAGTATCGACCGTGAACTAAATATTGAGGACACACACCCAACAGGATACATCTAGACACTGAGATGATTGAGCCAGGAAAAAGACTAAGAAACCGTGATGTTCCGAAGGACAGCATTAGAGTCAGCAGTTAGCGCAGGGCATTATGTCATGAGGATGGTGATTCCTTGTAGTTCCTTATTTGCTATGTAAATGTATGGAATTTTCTCTGGCTTGCTTTAAAATTAGAATCATCAATGTCTCATGAGACAGAGAGAGTTGAGTCTGCCCTGGAATCGAGGGTTAAACCTACGTGACATTTCAAGGTTCCCTTCCTACACCAGTATAAAATCCAGCATTATTCAACAGACCTGGTTACAATAGTGTAAATTAAAATGCAGAAACATAATGTCATTCCTTACACAAACAACAGCTAGGCAAGCTATTTGATAATGCTCTGAGACATTATGTGGTTAGGTAAACCAAAATGACATATGTAAATCTTTTTCAAAAATCAACATACGAGCCTACAAATTCTCTATAATCGCCTCGGGAGGGGCTGCTCTGATGAAATTGAAAATGTCTCCTCCATATGTGCTGTTTCAGACTCTATAACATTTAAAGAAAATGTTCTAAAAGATAAAGTTGGCCTGTAAAAAGCATGGGCAGAGGAATCAGTAATGATCAGAGCAAAACAATTCTAGAAGGCATCTTAATTTTCATATGGCTCATTTGCATTTGAAACACTGAGAATTCCTATCTCTCTTGTACAAAAATGTGTACATATTAAATTACTTTCCACTTGAAAGAACATTTTCCTAAATGTTTGGAAGATGATCAAATTTTAACTGGAGGACTTGTTTTCTTCCATCAGGTGTGGGGGAGATGTGGCTTCCTGGTAGGAGAGGCAACAGTTGATTCTAATAGCAGAACAAGACAAAAATAAGAAAGTAAATGGAAAAGAATTCCTATTTGTACAGTTTGATTTAAAGATGGTAAAACAAAAAGGATACATAAGATACAAAGATGTCAAAAGACATCAATTTAAAAATCAAATAGGGTTACCTTTCCAAAAATTGTGATATTCTGATACTTGAAAATTAGGTTCTATTACTTATTGTAGAATTCTCATGGATGTAGTTGATATATTTCAGCATGTTTATTTCTGAGTATCTAGTCAGTGTTTAAAAGGTAGGTGCCCATCAGCTGTCAGATAATATTTCCAAGAGTCTACGTTCTACGTATCTTAAATTTTTTAATTTTAGGATATTAATTTTAGGATATTTGGCAAAACAGTAAAGATTTAAAACCTCTTTACTATCAATTTTAAACAATATTTAGTCTTAAGGAAATTGTTGGTTACTCACTCAGAGATCTAGAAGTTGGTATCCGGGGGAAATTTGAACTCACAAAGTGAAACCACATTGAATGAAAAGACTTTTTGAATTTTTAGTTTATTTTCTGATACGGTAAAATGTTGAGGGAAGAGGCACATGTTCAGAAAGAAAACCAGAACCTGAAAGACATCCCTGTCTTCCTCTTGGCCTTGCTTTCCAGAGACTTCACCTGGTGGAGGGAGCTGCTCAGGCATGGTCTCAGTGGTGGGGGCTCTAGTAAGGCTTCCTGGGGAAGTGGGACAGGATGCAGTTGACTGAGGACAGAGAACATGACCTAAGTTCTGTAAATGAGATTATCTAGGTGTATGCTGCTCTTTGTGCTTCTTTGCCTTTTGGAGAAATAAAGCCCCTGATCTGTATCAGCTGTGCTAGCGGGTATTAAGGAATGGGGAGCACAGCTGTGAGCTGGAGACGTACAGGGAGCGCAGCACCCGCACCCCCTCGAGGTGAGGCTGGTAGACTGCAGTCAGGAGCTGAGGGGCAGGATGGGGCCATGCTGCTGCTCACCCTCCCAGGCCAAGCGTGGGGAACCTGGGGAGATGTGCTTTAAGGAGACTGTTTTTACACACAATTCACCCTGTATTGCAGACTGCTGCCTCAGACTTATTTGAGCAAACCCTAATCTTTTGGTTAAGTCAAGTGCACTGGGCTTGACTTGCAAACACAGAACTTAAAACAGTAAAAGATAAAATGGCCTGTGTAGTACAAAATTTGAAAATCATCTTAACATGTCATCTTATTGATTAATTTGATCTTTCTCTCTCAACAAACTTTGATTTTAATGATCAAAAGGTTGAAACAAACAAACAAACCCTTCTTCCTTCATGGTAGACATGCTAATGAGAAGATAAATGACCAATAAGGAGACCGAAGGTGGAGGCTAAAGCAAACATGGAATGGGGTGATTGTCAGTCCGGTAACTACAAAGTTACATCGTCATTTATTAATAAGCAATGTTCTTCTATTTATTTATTTGAATAATATTTACCAAGTACCTTCTATAGGTCAGACAGTTTTAGGGGCTGGGGACATGGATGAAAAATAAACCCCAAACCAAAACAAACCTACGTCCATGGGGTTTATGTTTTAACTTCAAAGTTTTTCTGAAACCAAGTGAAGCACGGTCACCTAGAAAACTGCAGAATCAAGGTCTGTCGTATTCATCTTACCATTCTACAATATTGGCATATTTTAGGAAGAGCTTGGTTCTCAGGTATTTGAGTTTCATCTCTTAGTATCTGCCAGAGCTTGTCCTTGGTTTTGAGTAAAGGCCTAGGGAAGGCAGGCCTAGGTGCCTGCCAGCGGTAAGAAGACGGAAAGAGTTAAGTTTTCATACGGTGTGTCTGGAGGTGACAGAAGGGCCCCGGGATTCCTCAGTAACGTTCAAACTCAGTCCTGCTGAAACTGGGGTTTTATTGCACGAAGTTGTTGTATTTTGGGTCCAAGATCTGGCAGGCGAACCATCCAATCAGCGTAGCAAAAAGTTGAGCAATACTTTGATTCAAGATATTTGGAATAAGATTTTGCAACAAATTTGGATATTTTCATAGTTTTATGGTTTTATTACATCAATCACCAGAATTTATTAAGATAAACAAATACAACTAAACCAGTGCAAAAAAAGGTCTTGGTGTCTACCGAGTCTCACTTTGAAAGGTAGGAAAAGGAAAGAAAAAGAATCATTTTTATACATTTTAGCTTTGAACAGAGGTACCTGCTGGCGTCTTCTGTTTCGTCCTTCAGTACATGCTTTTCTTTTAATTTGGTCCTCGTGAAAAGAATCAAAGTAGGGGCTCTCCAGTAGTTGGGCACAGGTTAATCTGTCATCAGGATTCATCTTCAGACACTCCTTTGAAGGAAAAGAAAGTATTCAAAGAGGGGCCTATTTTGTTACTGTGACCCGAAACTGAATAACTTGTCAGAGCAAATATGAGTTTAGAAAACCTTCAGGTGGTGTCTATTATCAAGTACTTGAAAGTTGTCGATAACTAGAATTGCTTTTCTTTTGCCATTTTAAAGTCTTGAGGGTAGAATTCAGTGTCTCTGGAAGGAGGCTACGAGTACAGCAGGTGTTTTTTTTCCCCAAAGATTTTTGTCGGAGAGAGAGAGAGAGAAAGAGAGAGAGAGAGAGACAGCAACAAGCAGGGGGAGCAGCAGGCAGAGGCAGAGGGAGAAGCAGACTCCATGCTGAGCAGGGAGCCTGATGTGGGATGCCATCCCAGGACCCTGGGATCATGACGTGAGCCGAAGGCAGATGCTTAACCCACTGAGCCACCCAGGTGCCCCATAGATTAGGTGTTTCTACCAATGACATCTCTTCATCACTTGTCAAAGCAAATAGTTTGTGGGACACGTCAAGTGTGATCCCGAGCGCGATCCCAGGACCAGCTGCATCAGCATTACCTGGGAACTTCTTGTCAATGCAGTTCCTGCTCGGTCAAAAGCACTGGGGGTGGGGCCCACAGGCCTGCATTTGATAAGCCCTCTGGATGATTCTGATATCTGCTCAAGTTTGAGAACCACCGGTTTAGGGAGATGGCTGAAGTATTACTTTTCGTAACAAAACAAGTCTAAAACCTGGATAATTGCTGTGTGTGTGTGTGTGTGTGGTGTGTGTGTGTGTGTGTGTGGTGTGTGTGTGTATATATATATGAATAACTAGAGGCAAAAAGGAAAAGGTAGCATCATGACCCTTTATATTAGAGGCTACTAGAAACTTCTAGCTTTGCCTCTGAGAGGGGAGGACTCTGGCCGCAGTGGGGTTGGTGGAGTCCCGTCACAAAGATTTTCTTCAAGAAGTCCTGATACTCTTTGGCCAGAGAATGGGGCTTTTCCCATGAAGAAAGACAGATTATGATCCATAAGGAATTAGAACAGCCGTAGAACTCCCAGGCACAGGAGACCTGAAATTTCTTGCCTTAGGACCATAATAGAGAAGTAAAACTTACCAACACAACAAACATAGTTTTGAGGCGTTTAGGTGTCCAGATAATTACGTTGACTGAGGCTGTCCCGCACTGGGCTGCCCTGTGGTGTCCATTCCTCCCTAATCCCAGCTGACCTCAGGTCTCTGAGATCCTTGCAAATGCCGCCACCCCCACCGTCTCACCTGCCCTTCAGAGCCGTGTCTGATTGGACCTTGTTTTAAGAAACAACCCTGCTCGGCATAATCAGCACAATCAGCTTCACCTGCCCCTCCCCAGCTGCCACCTGCTCCAAGCAGACCCCATCCCAGCCCCACGTTAATGATCCGCACCATAGTTAAGTCTATCTGCTACTGGGGGTCTGACTCCTCAAACCCTAACACTGACAGGACTGTAACCAGCACAGAAAGACTGATATTCAAAGATTCTGAATATAAACTGTGGTAGTCCATTTCTTCATCACTTCGTTCTGGCTTTTGCCTCCATCATGGCACTTAAGTGACTCCTGTTATTCATACCTATGACTTCCATATTCATAAATCCAATAGGTAGACCATGTTCTTATCCCCACAGTGTTAGACACTACTGGCCACATTCTCCTCCTTGAAACTCCCTTTGGCTTCTTGATGCTTCCCTTCCCTTCTTCTTACCTCGTGACCACCCCTTCTCAAAACAACCTGTGTTAGTTTACCCTCTTCTCCACAACGGGTGGGTGGAACTCCTCCAGGCTCAGTCCTAGGCTTTCCTTTCTCCTCTCTTTTCTAGCTGATCTCACGGATTCCTAAGGCTTCAATTATTAAGGTTTATCAGAGACTTCCACATGTATATTTCTGGTCCAGACCTCTCCTTTGAACTCCAGACCCACATACGCAGTGGCCTACTTAACAGTTCTGATTTGTCTCAAGGGCACTGTTACGGATTGACTTGTGTCCCCACCAAACTATGTTGAAGTCCTAACCCTCAGTACCTCATCATGTGACCTTATTTGGAAATAGGCTCTTTGCAGTTGTAAATGGTTAAGATGAGGTCATACTAGAACAGGGTGGACCCTAATCAAATGGGATGGTGTTCTTATAGGAGGAAAGACAATGCAAAGACAGATACATGGAAAACACCAGAAGACAGAGGCAGAAATTAGAGTTCTGTTGTCACAAGCTCAAGAATGTCTGGGGCTACCCGAAGCTGGTAGAGCCCAGGAAGGATCCACCCTAAAAGCTTCAGAGAGAGCATGGCCCTGTCAACACCTTGGTTTGAGACTTCTAGTCTCCAGAATCGTGAGGATAAATTTCTGTTGCTTGCAGTCACCCAGGCTGTGGTACTTTTGTGACAACAGCTCCAGGAAACTGGTACAGATATCTCGTGGTTGCCACCCTCCTCTATCCACTCCCCAGATCTGAATCATAACTAAGTCCTATCAGTTTTATTTCCAATCATATGTTGAATTCATTCACTTTCTTTAATGGGCTTTCAATCTGTTGAAATCTGGTCTACTAAATACCTATGGGCTTTTACTTTAAAGAACATTTTTAGATTCTAAGGAAACGCTGCTAATGCAGAGCTGTTCCATGGGGCCTGGGCTAGAACGATATCCCATTTTGTTAGTTTTAGGAGCAGTGAGATGAACTGGGTGTAGTTGAGGCTTCGGAGTTCCCGACTGCCTGGATTAATACCTTTCTATACAGCAAGAGGCTGATGAATTCTCAGAGGTGTTCCCTGAGCAGAGTGTTCCCACCTCAGGAAAGGTTTTTAAGATGAGGGACGAGAAATCGGAACTGCAAAGTACATGTCAGGATCCTTTCAGTGAAACTTCAGATTTCACAGAAAAGCCTTAAAAATATTTCCAAGAGCCTACAGACTTCTTCTTTGGCCATATTAAACTGATACAGTGATATGATGGCTATGAAAGCAACTGAGAAATAAATAATATGGTGTCTGTTGTCTCATTTAAAACCTAATGGAGAGACACAAAAGCTGCCGTAGATCGGCCACTGCATGCCTCCACTGGCTTTGGCACTGTCACTGGCTGGCATTTCACCCATTTGAGCAGTTGCCTGCACAGATAATGGCCTAGTCCCATGGGATGACTACCTGTTATGGTAGCTGGGTTTTATTTGTTATTAAAGATGTCTCAATTGCAATTAGTGAAAGAAAGCCTTCTTTTGGGGCACCTGGGTGGTTCAGTTGGTTAAGTGTCTGCCTTCGGCTCCCGTCATGATCCCAGGGTCCTGGGATCAAGCCCCACATTGGGCTCTCTGCTCAGCAGGGAGCCTACTTCTCCCTCTCCCTCTGCCTGCCGCTCTGCCTACTTGTGTGTGCTCTCTCTCTCTCTCTGTGTCAAATAAATAGATAAAATCTTAAAAAAAAAAAAAAAGAAAGCCTTCCTTCATCTAGCCTGGGGCAGGAGTCTAGGAGATAGGATGTGGCCCACGGAACAGCATAATCCTTGATGCACTTAGAGAATCCTTGGGTCCCAGGTCAGACATTACAGGTATAAATCAAATGGTTGAACGACAAAACTAGCTTCATCCAGAATTGGTCAGGCAAACAGGGTACTTCACCTTTGCAGCTGAGGACAGGCAGTTTGTCCTATACCTTGGAGTTTTTCTGCCCCGGAGCTGCCTTCTAGGAAGTTTTCTCTCTGGCTAGTTAGAGGAGTAACCAGCAGAAGACTTGGCCTTCACCTGAAAATGGGTTGGGTTTGTAGCCCTGGGCAGATACCCTCCCCGCAGGAGATCTTGCTAAATTGTAGGTGGGTCAGAGCAACCTGTTCAGAACAAGGTTGGGAAACTGAACTTCTAGGACAGGGCCTGCAGAGTGCTGGGTTAAGGCAGGTCAGAGCAGGGCGACAGAGAAGGCAGCTGAGGGCCAGTGAAGCACTGGTAAGGGCCGTCTGAGAGCACAGAGGTGTCAGGCTTTCTGGAGGACTCAGACTAAAGGAATCCAGCACCCTGGATAGCACCTTGGCAGTGACCACCACTAGCACAATGGGTAGTCTACACAACTGACTCTAGATCATCCAGGTGGCTCTGCCTTGAGATCAGATACTTCTGAGTTAGGCTGTGTGTCATAATCACCTAGGGGGATGTTTAAAGATACAAATTCTTAAAAAATTATTATTAAAAAAAAGAAGAAATAATTTGTTTTTGAATGGCTATAGTAATGTTTATAGAAACATGTTGAGATTGTAAACTAACTTCCAAACCATTTAACATTTTCCTATATGCTCATTGTGTTTATTCGACACATGTATACTTAAAATACACATATCAAATGTCTGTGAAAATAAAACCAAAGACAAGGAAAAAAAAAAAGATACAAATTCTAAGGTGCTGTACAGAGAGATTCTGCTTCTGTAACTCTGAGGATAGATACCGGGATGTATATTTTTAAAAAGCTCATTCTGATGAGTAGTCATTCTGATGAATAGTATGGAAACCACTGCTATAGATAGAACTTAATTGGTTGCTAAAGATAGATACCTTTACTGATATCTCCATCCGTATCCCACCAGGAGCTTTCAGTATCCACAGTGGATGTAAGAGTCACATCTTCTAGCATGGGTCAGTTGGTCAAGCATGAATGGCAGACTAGTCACAGGTGAAATTTCTTCTGCTTTTTATTAGAATTTGTCCTCTGTTTGACTATTTCTTTTGGGCCTAGTGGAAGAGCTATATCTGGTGTCTGCATGTCTCTGATTTTGCTTGGTGTACTAATTGTTTTAAAAAATGATTTTAAATTTTATTTAACCCAATGTATCTAAAACATTATCAGTCCAACATGTAATTAATATCCTAAAACTTCGTAGTGAAATATTTAATATTCTTTTTTGTAGTAATTTTCATAGGAATCTAGTACATCTTCCTTCTAATTAGCCATATTTCAAGTGTTCAATAGTAATATGTAGCTAGTGACTACCACCTTGGACAGTGCGGTTTAGACCTTCAAACAGTCATCCTCATCAATTTCTATAGACTGAATATACTGACTTAACAGTCAAATTTCCTAATAAATGCAAAAGAAGTAATGGTGTTCATCACAGCAAATGCTAATTATACTCTTCTGTCTTTGACTAGTTTTAATGGATATGTTAGAAAAATTACTGCTTCAACTACTGATGTTCCTTTAGCTATAATTATTTTACAGTTCCTTATTATTTTCAATGACTACTTGGCATTATTTGCCCTCACTGTCAATCCCTCCCGGAGTTACCAGCTTCAATTATTACAATTTGCAGTCAATAATGGTTATAATTGATTCGTAAGTACCTTCATGAAATTCAAAGACATGGGATGAGCATCTGAGAACTTTTCTTCAAGAGTTTCCTAGAAAACAAAATAAAGAATTTCAATGTTACATAACAACAAAGTTATGTTTATTTTGAATATTTTAGAAATAACACTTTGGAGAAAGACCTCCCCTAGTAGGTTAGATAATTCCTTTTAAGGACTTTTTTAAAGTCCTATTTTTATATAATTTTACACTATAGTATAAAGGTTTAAAAGACAAAAACTGGAATTATTTTCTTTCTTTTTTTTTTTCTTGACAGAGAGAGAGAGAGAGCACAAGCAGGGGGAGCAGCAAGCAGAGGGAGAAACAGGCTCCCCGCTGAGCAAGGAGCCCGATGCGGGACTCGATCCCAGGACCCTGGGATCATGACCTGAGCCGAAGGCAGACGCTTAACCGACTGAGCCACCAGGCGCCCCTACAACAGTACTTCAACACCTGTGCAGATTTACTTCTGGGACGCTGGGAGCATTAATGAACATGTGTCAGCTGCATGTATCTGAGCACTACGGAAAGCAAGAGAATGATAAACACAAAATTCAGAATAGTAGGGAAGGAAGAGCATGGGATCAAGGGAGGAGCACATAGGGAAGGGGGAGCTCCAAAGATAATGGTAATAGTCTCCTTTATGTTTTTTAGGGTTTTTTTTTTTTTTTTTTTTTTTTTAAGTAGGCTGCACACCCAGCATGGAGCCCAATGCAGGGCCTGAACTCACAACCCTGAGATCAAGACCTGAGCCAGGATAGAGTTAGATGCTCAACCAACCTAGCCACCCAGGTGCCCGGGTAATGGTCTCCTTTAACTAGGCAGCAGGTACTTGTGACTTTGTATTCCATGCTTTAAACTAAACTGTTATATAAATACTCATTTGTAATTCAAGCTCTAGTCTTGTTAATTCAATTTTAGCCTTTTGTTATATTTGTTAAAACCTTTAACAAATATAGGGGCTCCTGGGTGGTGTAGTTTTTAAGTGGCTGACTCTTCGTTTGGCTCAGGTCCTGATCTCAGGGTCGTGGGATCAAGCCCCGGGTTGGGGTCCGTGCTTGGTGTGGAAGTCTGCTAAAGTTTCTCTCTCCCTCTCTCTCTGCCCACCCCCACTCGCTCATTCATGCCCCCTCTCTCTCAAATAAATAAATCTTAAAAGCTTTAACAAATGTAAGAAAAGGAAATCTATTATAATATATCAAGGTATTACATAAAATACTGAATTTAAAATGAGCAAGGTGTCTAGAGATAGTTAGGATTGTTCGAACCTCAGATTGTTCCCATAGCCATAAATCATGATGTGGCCTTACAGACTTTTCCCATCCCTGCTCCACTCTTGTACCAACACACAGCTCAAATGTGGGCACACACCTCTTCTGACTGTCCTTTCATTCTGTAGGCAGAATTTAAACCACATGGAGCTCTAAAAATCATAGCCCACCCTTAGGTGACACAGACAGGAAATCAATGTCTATAGAGAGTAAGAGTGTCTAGTGGTCATTGACACATTCCCAAAGAAAGGCAAAGACCACAGAAAGAGCGCAGCAGGGATCAATGTGATTTGGAGTTTTGATTTGGATACAATGAGGATCATTTTGTAGAATGACTTTCCCCGTGAAAATATCTGTTGTGAAGAAATGGCTTTTATGGATGAGCTTTGTTTTACAAGCTGAAAAAAAATCAAGAATGCATGTTTTCAAAATAAAGAAGACTACAGTAAGCACTGTTTAACAGTAGATAATTATTTCAGGGAAAGGTACTGAGTGTTTTGACTAAAAGGATCAAGGCATTTATGTAAGGAACTAAATATACTTTCACTTCAAATTTAACATTAAGTTAATCTTTGATTAGACAGGGCAAGTAGACTCTTAAAGCATTCTCTTGGTTAATTTATGCTGTTTTATATAACTTCTTTGATCTGTGTCAAGTGTGCCTGAAGGAAAACAGGAGCCCAAAGTACAGATATTTTGAAAAATACCCCTTTAAAGAAAGCTGCAACATAACCACAAAACATCCGAGACCGAGCAGCTTACCATGTCTTCTGGCTCAGGAATACTGATGCCGTGGAAAAACTGATTACTTTTGAAGATAGATTGATGTCTTGGGATTAGTTTTCCTGGAAAATACAAACCACAAAACTCATGACAAATTTAATAAAAATAAAAGTGTTTAGAAGGTTAACTTCTGAGGTCCAGATATACAAGAAATACTGACCCTGATTATTCCTTCCAGATTTGGGAGGAGTGAGTCCCTGCAAAACCATGCCTCTCAGGGAAGGGCAGTCCTCCCATGCAACTCTCTTTGCCACATGTGGCTCAGTCTGCCACTCAGCCCCCCCCCCCCCCAAAGAGGAGGCAAGAAAACCGTGCTGAGGCTTTACAACATGATTTCAGAACTATCTTACAGTACTTGCTATTTTTAATGAGCAAAATGAGGCTCAGAAATTTAATAACTGTCTAAAGTCACACGGTCATTAAGAGACAGACACAGGATTCAAACTCAGGTCTGTCTCATGTCTGCTTCATGTAAATTTCCACAATCCTTTTTGAAAATAATCCAACAATATGTACTTAAGGTGTAGCCTGTGGTAATCCTCTACCCTACATTTTTCATACTGTAGAATTCTCCAGAAGAATGTGTTGGAACCAAACAGAGACCTGCCTCAGACCAAACAGCAGTGCTTCCGTCGTCCAGCAGCTGTGCTGCCAGGATAGGCAAGGGGCAGGAATTAATAAATACCCATTTGGTGTGTCAATGTATCGCTTTCCTTGCATCCCTGCTGCTTGGCATAAAGCTGCAGCCAACCTTCTGGGTTACGTCCTCTTCCAACTGCCACGGATGCTGACACAGGCTGTAAGCTTATGAGAGAGGCCCCTTGAGTCCCATTCTTCTCTGCATGTAACTGTTGTACGACTTCAGGCCAATCATGGAAGCTCCCTGAGCCTCAGTTTCCTCGTTTGTAACGTAGGCACAATTAAAAATGTTATAATGTCCTTAATGGGTTTTTCTTGAGACTGGAATTTGTAAATTCTTAAGTGTCATACAAAGGAGCAGAGTTGAAGAGTTGTAATGGAGACAGTTTAGTCTACGAAACCTAAAATATTTATCATCGGGCCCTTTATAGAAAAGTCTGCTGACCCCTGCTCTAGAGTGAAGGGAGGAAACCCCTCCTTTGCAGTGGGCAGAAATGACATTTGACCAAATACCTCTTAGAGTCCACACTGTGCAGATGACTCATATCCTTGTCCCTATCTTAGCCTGACATGGAAACTAAGTGGATAGTTTATTCCAAGGCTAATTGACTCGACTTGGAAAGGAACCGGAGAGCCCCTCACTGAGCAGAGTTATGGCGCCACATGGAGAAAATGGTTGGACTTTGGCGATAGCCCAGCACAAGTAACCAACCGAGTAGCACTTCGGAGAAGCAAGAAAGCTCTTGTTCGCGGGGCGCCTGGGTGGCTCAGTCATTAAGCGTCTGCCTTCAGCTCAAGGTGTGATCCCAGGACCCTGGGATCGAGCCCCACATCAGGCTCCCCACTGGGAGCCTGCTTCTTCCTCTCCCACTCCCCTGTTTGTGTTCCCTCTCTCGCTAGCTGTTTCTCTCTCTGTCAAATGAATAAATAAAATCTTAAAAAAAAAAAAAAAGAAAAAAAGAAAGCTCTTGTTCGTTATAGTGACGTCCTATCACCGTTAACAATTGAGCAACTCTGTAAGCCATAAAATGCCCCCTCCTACCCAGTGTTCTGATGATCAGATAAAGCTGGTCCACATCTGATTTTCCAGGCCAGAGTGGCTGGCCTGTCAGAAGCTCTGCAAAAACGCACCCGGTGGCCCACACGTCTACCGAAGAACCGTACTGCGTATCTCCCACAAGAAGTTCAGGAGCTCGGTACCACCGCGTAGCGACGTAATCGGTGTAGGCGTCTCCTGGAACTGCAAGTGCGGCAGTCAGATCAGGTGGGGCACACCCTTGTACCACGTGACCTATTCGGGGGGGGGGGTGCGGGGGGCAGGTCAGGCACTCAGGCAAGCTGCACTAACTCCGAGGCCGCCATGCTCCTAACTGTTGAGGCAGCCAGGCTCCAACTGCCCAAATACTTCCACTGTGCGCGCAGCTAGTCAGTTCAACTCCCACGGGTCCCCGGGCTGAGTTCACATCTGTATCATCCCACCCAAACTGGGGGGCAGGAAGGAGGATTTCTGTAGTGTAACCTCAAGTAGAAACCAATTTCCAAGGGCATGGCGAAGCCACCTGCGTCTGTCCCGTCAGGATACTGGGTGTGCACACACGCACTTGCAGCCAGTCGTTGCTAACGCCTGTTTCTGCCTGCCCTACAGTTCTAGATTCAGGCAGAAATAATGATTTGTCCCCCTTTCCCTTTGGTTCCCCCTGTCTGAGATGACTTCCTTTCTCTTAGCACTGTCTCTGAAGCTTCTCCTTAATTTTCCATTTATGCTTCTAGTCTTCCCAACCCCGTGGGGGTGTTCCCGACCTCTCGGGGGCACAGTCGTGTCTCCCTCCCTCGTCTGCACCCTCGCTTTGGAACTCCCCTGAGAACCATCTTGTATAATTGTCTTGTGTCTTTTTCTTCAGACTCTAAGTGCATGAAGAGCACAAATGCATCTTATGATTCTTTTCCTCTACGAGGCAAAGCACATAACTATGACCGCCGATAAACTGGAGTGCAGTGGAGCGGACTCGCAGTGCGCACGAAGGTCCTGGCTGAAAGGCAAAAGCGAACTTTTCCTCTTTGACTAATCACAACGTCACATGTAGCCCCCGTTCAATATCTAAAGCAAGTAAGAGTTTATATCATTTCATAATCATCTGAATTGGAGGAATAAGTGAAAAATTATTACTTACTCAGAATTCGTGCAAACCCAAAGTCACAGATCTTGATTATTCCTTGCTTAGTTATTAGAATATTTTCAGGTTTTACATCTCTGTGAATACACTGTAAGAGAATATTTGATTATTTCTCTGAGTCATCAAAATGACAAAGCATAATAAACATTAAGTATTAGTTTAGGTGATAAACACAGCTTATGAGATAAAAACAAATATGCTTTCCCTTCATTTTTCTAAAAGAAATTTAATTGGCAAATTTTCACTTGTAAATCCGATCACGCCAAAAGAAAAAAATATCAAAATGCTGCTATGTAAGTGAAGAAATTGAAATCATAATTGTTGGATAAGAAAACTTTTTTTTTTTTGAGAAGGCTGTGCCATACAATAATTTCTTCCACACTTTACTGGGCTCTACTTAAACTGCAAGAGGGAAAGCCCCAGATGAGATGAGAGTCAGTGTACCTCTGATAAGAACCGCCACCCAAGAATCCCAATTCAGGTTGAATAAGTATTGCAGATTTGAGAAATTGGAAAAACATTTGAACGATAACAAAAATAATTTGCTTAAAAACTGGCTTATAACCGGAGCGACCATAGTATTTGTTGCCCAAACTGGGGTGTGTGAAAGGAGCTCTGTTAGTAATTACGCCAGGACAACAGGCCCAAACCACAATGGTCCTGGGTAAGCTGGGAGGTATGGTCACCGACTTCTCCAGAGACCCTGAAGCCTTCAGCATCAGGGGACGAGGACCTCTGCCAGCTGCTCAGCAGTGAGCTAACCCGGGAGGATTAGCAGCTCTCCTGAGAGATGACCACACAGCGCTGTCTGCCGGGGTCCCTCCTGGGAGAGCAGGACGCCACCGTGAGGCGTTGTCCCCTCACAAAGGCTCCTGTTATGCCTGTGTAGGCAGAGACCCTACAGTTTGCTGCATCACCGTCATGGCCCTGAATGGGGCATGTGCTCCTGGACGTGCGAGGGCCACTCGGGGGTAAGGAGGAAGGGAGGCTGCGTGAGCCTCACTCCTCATTCTTCCAGAAATGGCTGCTCCCTGGTGTGGAGGCCCTCCAAGAACACAACTCCGGCCCTGTTCTTCAGAACTTTCTCTCTCCAGTCCTTCCTCCCAGACAACAGATAGAACTGACGCTCTTCTTCATGACGTTGCTCGGCCGTCGTCTAGAGCTCCGTCCTTTTCCGAGTACTTGCACGTGAATGACTTCATTCCTGCCACAACCCTGTGACTGCAGGTGGCCCCTGACAGGGTCTCTGGATTGAGGGTCACAGTAATCCGCTCCTTTTGCCTCACTCCTCTGCTGTGCTGTCAGTCCCTTTATATAGCACTGCCACGTTATCAATTCTGAAATAATTTTTCTTTGCGATCTGGGAAGAGAAAAGGCTGAGTCCCAAATTCATTTTAGGTCACAAAAATGGCAGTTGTAGTAGAAGCTTGTTCCCAGTTAGTCTCCATTATTGTCAACTGTCTCACAATTTGTATGACCAACAGAAGAAAGTTCTAGGCCTCTTTAAAGTCCTAAGGCCTTAGATATTAATTTTGAAAAAATACAATACAAAATAATTTTGAAAAAATTTTGAAAAAACCAACATAGTTTGAGGTCCTACCTTTTAAGCAACACATTTATGAGACCTGGATTAACACTCTGAGTCCTATTCACAGTAGTTGGTGATTTACCAGGAATAGGTCATGTCCCTCAAAAGAGTTCACATCAAATTCTAAAATTTCTGGACTACGTGTGGCATTATCAAGCAAATGGACTTAACGCTGACACTTGACTTTCGGCCTACTTAGATAGGGTCTAATGCAAATCCATGTGTCATCTTTAGCAGTTTATTTTCCAACCAAAAAAATACAAAGGCAAATGAAGTATTGATGTGTGCCAAAGAAACAGAAAAATTACTGGTGTAGGTGCAGGTAAGAGAAGCTACTAGTAAAGAGGAAGAGGATATTGAAGAAAGAAAAAGAGAGTCAAGATGCCTGGAACAGGGGCACCTGGGTGGCACAGCGGTTAAGCATCTGCCTTCGGCTCAGGGCGTGGTCCCAGCATTATGGGATCGAGCCCCACATCAGGCTCCTCCACTATGAGCCTGCTTCTTCCTCCCACTTCCTCCCACTTCCCCCACTCCCCCTGCTTATGTTCCCTTTCTCGCTGGCTGTCTCTATCTCTGTCAAATAAATAAATAAAAAATCTTAAAAAAAAAAAAAAAGATGCCTGGAACAGTAGGAAGTCAAGCATGGAGAACGGAAGCCGCTTAGTCATACGGTGTTTACTTTCCCTGCTGCAAAGCCACACTCAGTGCAAACTCAGTGACTCTTGCAATCAGCTCGCTTTCCACCAAAGAACGAGAAACCTGCAAGTCGGTGTTAACAGAAGCTGGGTTTTTTTTTTTTTCAATAACTTAGGTTGCATACACAGCTTTTAGAAAATATTGTTCAAGTTCGGTTATTGTGGCTAATGTGTAATCTCGTTTTTACTGGCTCACAAGTCAACAAGAAGGGGTATCCGTGACCCTCAACGTTAAGAAACTCCAGAACTTTCACAAATTGCTTCTTGTACAACTTGATCAAATAATAGTTTTCTTTCTTTCTTTTTTAAGATTTTATTTTTCAAGTAATCTTTACACCCAGTGTGGGGCTCGAACTCACGACCCCAAGATCAGGAGCCTCACGCTCCACCGACTGAGCCAGCCAGGCGCCCCTAAATGATAGTTTTCTATTATCTGAGAAGGTTGTCCTCTTTGAGCTTTAGAGATGGATACTGATACAGCAGTGAGGAGAAGGACCTCCTTCTACCCAACCAGAACATTAATGTTAACGAGATGATGATGGATGCTGCAGCCTGATAGCCACTGTAGTTTTGTCATTTTGAGATGAAGTTCTTTTTGTCTACTGTATCAGCTATATATGATTCCAGGAGTTCATAACGATACTACATGGGTCACTTCAGTTAACGCATTCTAGCAATACTGGAGCGTAAGGAAGAACAAAAGGAGTAGGTACTTTCTTAAGTCCAGGGCTTCTCAAAATTTAATGTGCACACGAATCTCCTGGAGATCTTGTTAAAATGCAGATTCTGATTCAGTAGATCTAGGATGGGCCTGAGAGTCTGCATTTCTAATGAGCTCCCAGGTGATCTCTATAACAAGGCCTCAATCCCTTATTACTTTAACCCTCCTTGTCTTGGTTAGGGTCACCACTCTGGAGATAATAAGGTAGTCGTGGTCGCCATAGGTTGAAAGCTGTGAATTTTCAGCAACACCATTGGGTCAGATTGCCTTTTCTAGTCTTTGAGAGTGTCACGAGGGTTCCTTTAAAAATAAGGAGAGGATAAAGGTTTTAGATGTGGTATTGTCACAGCTTATGTATGACCTAAAGTTTTCCCTTTGCATGCGTTTTAGTAATAGATAAAAAGATACACAAAGGCGTACCATAGCATAAGAAACGGAGATAACCAGAGTTCAGAAATAATTCCCATGTTGGAGGAGGGAAGTTTGTCTGAAAAATTATCCATTTTTAATAGAGGTCATGGATTATCAGTTGGAGGTTTTAAAACTTAAGATACAGAATGTGTTGTTCCGAGCAGAGAAATGATGGCAGTTGCATTGAGCTATAATAATATTTGGGTCTGGTAATAGTAAGTTACAATCAGGTAGGTAAGTTGATTGACTCATTCATTCATTCATTCATTCATTCATTCATTCATCCAGTTATTCAATTGAGCGAGCACCTTTTATCTAAAAAGATCCATGCTAGGCGTTGAAGAGATACAAAAATAAATCAGCCCAGACATTGCATTCAAGTTTATAACCTGGTACACAGGAAAATGTCTGACTATACAGAGATAAAGGACAAATACTTATAGTAAACAGAATTTTCAAAAAATCCTTTTAATTACCCACAAGACTCCTACAAGAACCTTAGGTAAACTTTAATACATCTGATAGCATGGTGGAAAGCAACAGAGATGTAGTTTTATTTACTTTTTAATTTTTAAATTTTTTTAAAGATTGTATTTATTTATTTGAGAGAGAGAGTGAGAGAGCACATTCAGGGGGAGCAGCAGAGGGAGAGGGAGAAGCAGGCTTTCTGCTGAGCAGGGATCCCGATGGGGGGGCTCAATCCAGGTCCCCAGGATGGTGACCTGAGCCAAAGACAGGCTTAACCAACTGAGCCATCCAGGTGCCCTGAGATGCGGTTTTAATTCACCATCATCTTTAGTAAGTATTTGAAAGCATTTGCGTTATAAAAACCAGGCTTATGTATCTTGTGAACAAAATTTCTCTATACCTTATTTTTTATTTTTATTTTTTTTTAAGTAGGCTCCATGCCTGGCATGGAGCCCAAAGAAGGGCTTAAACTCACGACCCTGAGATCAAGATGTGAACTGAAGACCAAAAGCCGGATGCTTAACCAACTGAGCCGCCCAGGTGCCCCAACTCAATACTTTACTAATAGAAAATAAAAACTTTTTATTGATCCTAACAAACTCTTCATTGACTTTCTTAAAACTAAAGGAAGCTTCCTCTAAGTATTTGTTTCCACGATTTTGCATTCTTTTCCAGCAATCCTAGACTATGATAGACATTCTGCTGACACCAAAATTGACCATATGGTAGTCTGTATCCTTGCCCAGGCACTGCCTCTGTCTAGGCACCATCTCAAAAGGTCTAGAGTTATTTTTTTTTTAAAAGCTATCATTATAGCAAAAGTCCCCAGAAGCCAACTTCAAGAAGCTCCCACTGGCCCAACGTGGGACAACTGAACATCAGAGAGAATGATGACTGCAAAGGATTGAAACACATCAAATATATAAGATCCATGAGTTTGTAATGATGCTTACATTCCCCTAAAACCTTCATTGTTCACTCTTAGAGGTTGCTAAGATACCAACTTATCACTCTGAGTATTGACAAATAAAGGAAGTAATCACATCTTTATCTTACTGTGTTTTACAGTAACCAGAGTCTGCGAGGGTAGGTTCTTTTCCACAGAATTCAAATTAATAAATGCAGAAGAAATAACAGAATTTGAAAATCACCATCTTTTAAGCCTAATGAAATATTAGATATGGGCAATCATCATCAATGGATGCTAAAGCCATCAAGTAAAAAGGTTGACCAGGGATCCCTCCTACATTGTTGGTGGGAATGCAAGTTGGTACAGCCACTCTGGAAAACAGTGTGGAGGTCCCTTAGAAAGTCAAAAATTGAGCTACCCTATGACCCAGCCATTGCACTACTCAGTGTTTACCCCAAAGATACAGACGTAGTGAAGAGAAGGGCCATATGCACTCCAATGTTCATAGCAGCATTGTCCACAATAGCTAAATCGTGGAAGGAGCCGAGATGCCCTGCAACAGATGACTGGATTAAGAAGTTGTGGTCCATATATACAATGGAATATTACTCAGCTATCAGAAAGAACGAATTCTCAACATTTGCTGCAACATGGACGGCACTGGAGGAGATAATGCTAAGTGAAATAAGTCAAGCAGAGAAAGACAATTATCATATGGTTTCTCTCATCTATGGAACATAAGAACTAGGATGATCGGTAGGGGAAGAAAGGGATAAAGAAAGGGGGGTAATCAGAAGGGGGAATGAAACATGAGAGACTATGGATATGAGAAACAAACTGAGGGCTTCTGAGGGGAGGGGGGTGGGGGAATGGGATAGACTGGTGATGGGTAGTAAGGAGGGCGTGTATTGCATGGTGCACTGGGTGTTATACGCAACTAATGAATCATCGAACTTTACATTGGAAACCGGGGATGTACTGTATGGTGACTAACATAATATAATAAAAAATCATTAAAAAAAAAAAAGTAAAAAGGTTGACCAGGAAATTCGTAGTGGAGAGGATCAAACTAAAATCAAACTCCTGAACCCACTAATCTATTTCAAGACGATCCAAAGTGGGACAAGCTGACATATGCCTCATGATGTTGATGCAAGAAGACGTGTACAGCATTACATATGAAATATTCTTGTCTGAAAAACTGAACCTGAAATGATCGAGTCTCTAGACACAAATACCAGTTTACTGGAAATACAGGTGAAAGAACAAGTTAAATGACACACAGGAAGCAACAGCCACAATGATTTCTAGAACACGGTAGCATTCAAAGTGTGTTTCTTGGACCAGCAGCTTCAGTATTAACCGGGCAAATGTTAGAAATGCAAACTCTTGGGGCCCTACTCCGGGCCCATGGAATCAGAAACTCTGAGGGTGGGCCCAGCAAACTGTATCTTAGTAAGACCTCCAGGGGATTGATGCGTGCTCAAGTTTGAGAACTATGGGTCTAAAAAAGTAATGCTAAATATATATTTTTTTAAAGAATAGAGGAAGGGGGCCTCTTAGAGAATAAAAGACTCAAAAAAAATGTAAAAACAAAGTCAAACCAAGTGCCATGGGGAGTTACACCACTGCTATCTTGCAAACATACTTAACCCAGTTTAAAAATGATCACAGGAATCCCCAATAGGATGGCAAATAGAACATTAAGTTTACATAAGCTTTTAATTCATAAGGGATTAGTAATTTGGTTTTCATGGAAATTGGGGGAAAAAGCCATGGATTGCGTTTCCCATATTCTGTGACTTTCTTTCTTTCCCTCCATCTTTAGCTCTTTAAGGCAATTCCTGAGCGATTTAGAAGAAAAGAAGAAATTAACAAACATATTGGAAAAGGTTACTTACGTTATGTTTATGACAGAAATTAAGAGCTTGAAGTGTTTGCCATAATACACTTTTGATCACTCCATCAGCAACTCTGGGGGAAAGAAAATTAAAAAGGAAATGAAAACTCCTACAATGGGGAGTCAGGAGCGGGAGCGGGGAACAGAAATGGAGTGGGTGTGGCTTGCCGTGGCCAACAAACATGGTGCCAAGGGTGTGCTGGAGATATTTCTTTGAATGTGTTCATGAAAATTGCTTTACCGTGTTTTCATTATAGATACATAATTTTCTCTTGTAATTTGAAAATTTTAGATCTGTAGAAATGATATATGCTTATCACAAAAATCCAAACAGTATCGCGAAAGTAAAGGAATAGAAAGTGCTGACTCAAAACTCGCCTCCCCAAACTAATTGCTGTAACGTACAGTGGCTTTCTCTTCGGGCACCTCTGTTTGTCTCCCTCTCTCTCTCTGCATTTACTTTTTTCCCTCTGCATTTACTTTTTAACTTTAATTTTTTTTAGAGGGGGTGGAGAGAGGGGGTAGGGGAGAGGAGGGACAGAGGGAGAGAATCTTAAGCAGGCTCCATGCCCAACGCAGAGCCCGACGTGGGGCTCGCTCTCATGACCCTGAGATCATGACCTCAGCTGAAATCAAGAGTCGGATGTTTAACAAACTGAGCTGTCCAGATGCCCCTTTAATTTTAAATAAATGCATTCATATGGCTTAAAATTTAAAGAGTATAAAAGTATATCCATGAAGAACTCTCTCTCACACCTGGCTACTCACACATTTCATTCGCTGCAACGTCCCCCTCCTCTTTCAGGAAGCTTATATGCATAGAGGTACAAATACTAATGCATTTACATCTATTTCGTGGTCTCATTATATGGATATGTTACAATTTACTTAGTTCCCATTGGTGAGCAATTAGGTTGACTCAATTTTATTCCTAGAAACAACATTTCAGTGAATATCTGCCATCATCCGTCTTACTGCAGTTGTGCAATTATCTTTTTCAGGCAAGTTCTAGAAGTGGGATTTCTAGGACGGATGGTAGGCACATGTTGCATTTTGATCCTGCAGATATGACCTAAAACCTGATTTTGCAGGAAGAAAGGCATACTTGCAAATTGACTTCAGCGGTTCGGTGGTAAACACGCTTGAGTACGTGCTGAAGTTGTGTAACGGTTTCTCACACCTGGTGAGCAGGCAGGTACGCAGCCAGGGGAGGCCAGGGAGAGCACACGTCCCATGAGAATGAGCGCCTGGTGCTTCTTGTCCCTGCAGGACCCTGGAAATATTGGAAGGCATTTTCCATTGTGGAATTGGGGATCTGGGTGACTCACATTCTGTCTGGGAGTCGTCTACCTGGTGTAACCATCTTTATAAATTATAGCAATTACATTCCCTTTAACTTTCTGTTGATGTCCTCCCATGGCTCACATCACTGTCCCACTGATGGCGCCTTCAGCTGCATCGTGCCCACCGACCTGTTCGGGTCCCTAGCTCCGCATTGTCTTGCCAACATCCGGTTTTGCCAATGTTATGTTTGCCAAACTGTGGTTAAAATAAAAAGACAACTCATCTTGGTTTTCCCTGGCCTTTCATTAACTATTAGAGACTTTGGTTTTCATATGATTATTGGACATTATGTGTCTTCTTTTGAGTATTTCCTGTTCATGGCCTTTATGTCTTTTTTGACTGGCCTGTTTACCCTTTTTAAAATGGATTCATGACGACTCAATAGATACCGGAGTCTGCGTATGTGCTGCAAATATTTTTATCCACGTGTTGTTTTCAACCCTGTTTGTGGGGATGGGGTGGCTGTTTGCATAGTTTCGAAAATCTGAAATGCAAGATGTCTTTTGCTAAGTGTCTACTGTAAGAATTTTTTAATTAAAAAATGTAAAATAATCCAATATTCCAAACATACCCATCACTTGGCCTTCATGTTTTATCAGACTTGGAAATTTAAACCCCATGTTTAGATCACTTTTTAAAAACTAAACTCATCCTGCGGGTGTCGCTGGTCTTACAGAGGAGTGGGACGGCCTACATGGGACTCAGGCACTGAACCAGCTACAAGACCTCACCGGGCAAAGCTGTGGCTCCCGCTGAGAAACAGCAACAAGTGCGTGGAGGTATTTTTCTCAGGGCAGTTTTCTGACTTCAGGTCACAATTATGGTGGCACATTCTTGATATCCATGATCTGGTGGCGGCCCTTTGACTTCCGCTCTTCTAATTATTAAGTATTATTAATATAGTGAAAGCCCCGAATTCTCAGTATTAAATCCCTTTCAGCTAGAAGTGTCTAGAGCCATTTCTATTTCCTACACTGAATTCCTTTTTTTTTAAAGGTTGTTTGTTTTAATTTTACTTATTCATTTGACAGAGAAAGAGAGAGAGAGAGCATGAGCATGGGGAGCAGCAGGCATAGGGAGAAGCGGGCTCCCCACTGAGCAGGGAGCCTGACATGGAACTCGATCCCAGGATTCCAGGATCATGACCCGAGCTGAAGGCAGACACTCAACCGAGTGAGCCACCCAGGTGTCCCCTACACTGAATTCTGATGTAACCTGACCTTTCTCCCCTCTTTGCCTAGAGCCATGCTGGAGACAAGTCGCTTGCATGGTTTTTTTTAAAGATTTTATTTATTTATTTGACAGAGATAGAGACAGCCAGCAAGAGAGGGAACACAAGCAGGGGGAGTTGGGAGAGGAAGCAGCAGGCTCATAGCGGAGGAGCCTGATGTGGGGCTCCATCCCATAATGCCGGGATCACGCCCTGAGCCGAAGGCAGACGCTTAACCGCTGTGCCACGCGGGCGCCCCTTGAATGTTTTTATAAGAGAAAGAATAGTACAGCCATTTGAGCCCTATGAGGCAGGGTTCAAATCCCAGAGATGCTGCTTCCAAGTTTTAGAACCCTGGGCAAGTTATTTGTGCCTGCAGTTTTCCTCATGTGTAAAAATGGAACAATGCTGCATAAGTTTATTGAGAAGACTATCTCCTGAGAGTCTGGGTTTTCATATCTCCATAGGTTTATGAAATGAGGGTCTGAGATCAGGTGAGGCCAGTGGAGGGGACTGAGACCCTGTAGAAAGACAAGAAGAGCCCCAAGAGAACAGCAAGAGGCCCTGAGGTGAGAAAGAACAGGGAGTGTGGGAGAAGCAATTAGGAGGCCACTGTGGCCAAAGCATGAGTGAAGTTGGTGAGGCTGGCCGGGGCCAAACCACGGAGGGCCTTATAGATCTGGGGAAGTAGTTTGGATTTTCTGTAAGTCTTAAGGAAAGTCATTGAAAGGACTCAAGTAGACAAGTGGCATAATATGGAGAGTGGAGCGGGCAGAGTGGAGACAGGAAGGTTGATGAGGCCATAGATTTAATAATGCAGGTGAGATGTGGTGATGTCGATTAGAGTGGTGGTGGTGGAAGGAAGGGAAATGGATTTCAGTCCTTGGAGGGCCTGGCAAGAGAAACACGCAGCCCGAGTCACATAAACATGGAATGCTGGGCGGGATCTAAGCACTCAGGGACGCAGGGACGCACTCCTGGAATTGGGAAACAAGATAGGGGCGAGGGTTCGGAGACCGGTGGAACCGAGTGTTAATAACATGGATTCAGGCACGAACGAACACCGTAGTGAAGTCCTGAGCTCTGGCTGTGGAAGAGGAGCGCTTGTGTTGTGGCATCTCCCAGGACGTGTCACGGCTCTGCTCTAAACAGAACAGCTCCGATTTCGAGAAGCCAGTCTCCATCACAGGCAACACAACAGACGTACAAAATACCAGCTACGAACAAATGCCACCGGTCTTACAGAGAGAAGATAGTTATCGAAGAGAAGACAGATTCGCGCAGGGCTCATTCCAGAAAGAGGATTGCAACATGCTTCAGCCACAGGCAGCATGTTTCAAAGGGTTTTGAGGTGAAATACAACCTTCAGAAGAAGTCAGCTGACACTGGTGTTTGAATAGCGTATGCTGGGTAAGGGCAGAAACAAATACTGCAAGAAGAGTGAAGGCCGGAGAGCAGGAACGAGACATCCTAGGTCAAGACTGCAGAAGGGTGTCGCGAGGGGGGACTTCTGACTGGGTGCCCGGGCACTGCGCTCTCTCCGTCGCTCAGGGGGATCCTGACAGCAGGACTCATCGGCTTTGCTTGAATTCCTCATGTAACTTAGCAGGGGCCAACCTGAGCTCATGGTTAGTACCCGAGACGAAATAAGTCCTCGGTAAACCCTTGGCTGTCTGAGACTACAAGCCAACCTTGACTTGGTCTGCCAGCCCCTTCACGCTGCTGCTTGGGTTGGCCTCCTCCCCTTCTGTCTCTTCCCAGCCCCATTGGTTTCGGCCATTCTCTGAGCATGCCCAGCTTGTTTAGCCTCCAGACCTGTGTGTTTATTGTTCATTCTCCGCCCCTCCTGAGGTGTTCTCCGACCCCTCCCTGTGCTTTCTTTCAATTTAAGGCCTTCATCTCGTTCACGTGTAGTCTGGGGCCTAGGATGGTACCTGCTGTCTAGTAGGTACTTAACTCAGCTTGTCTCTCCGGCACGCTCAGAAATTTCATAAACTAGCACCCTGTCATAAATCCCTTTCTGCTTAAACCAGTGAATTCTGGTGTTGAATCCTGACCGGTTCAGAATACGATACCAGCAGCGGATGTGGGCCGGAAACTAAGGCCTTGGGAATTGGGGATTGGCTATCCGATTTAATCGGGTCTAAAGGCAGGAGAACCTGGTACCATTAGAGAATGGACTAGCTGGCAGAGGGGCGCCCAGAGCGGATACAGTGGTTAAGTCATCCTCTGCGGTCACCTGGGATAAAATGCCTGTTCAAGGCAAGCCTTCAGCGGACTGGATGCGACGGAACAATGCGGGAGACGATAATACAAGAAAAGTGGGGCGGGTTGGCTCTTTCTAACTTCATGAGAAACTTTGATAAAGGACGGGGTTAGGGCCTTAATATCTTTGCTCAAGGCACAGTTAGGAAACCAGGAGTTTCAGTGCTTGCCCTAAAAAAAAACCCCTTATGACTTGTATCTATGGGACTCACTTCATGGAGCTATAGGGATTACATGAAACGACTGAAGAAGCAAACACGGAGAATAATCCTGCAGGGTGAGGACAATGTCGATTTAACTTCCGTGAGGTTAATTAATTTCTCAGTTAATTAACTGAGAAAGAGCTCCCTATACTTCAAGAACTGAAATGCGACACGCGGGAGTATTCTAGAACTAAGAGCACCCCAGCTTCCCACCAAACATCCCGTCGCAGGCAAACCAAACCCCCAACTCGTATATGAGGCTGGTTTTGCCGTGACGAGAACCCTCTCGTGGTCTCACTTGAGGTAGCTGTGCTGCGTGGGGATTTTTCTCAGACCTGGAGAGGTCTCCAAATGTTAACTAAAGTCAGAGTTCAGCATGTCCCAGGGGGCCTGTTACAAAGTCCAGCAGAAGCAAAGGTTACACAGCAAAAAGAACTATAAGAGGCTGCTAATTTACAGTGGGGAATGCCTGTGTGCATGGATTTCATTGAGGTAGGACCAGAGAGGAAGAATCAGAGCTTTGGATCGGGTGCTTGTAACAATACGGGCACACTGACGAGAGATTCCAGTTTCACCAGACGACCTGGAGCAGCTAGGAATGAGTCTAGCTGATTGCTAAATTGGTTGATTGAAACCTGGCTGAAGGGTTGCCTATGGCAATTGAAGTTGAATGCCAGAAATTCATTACTAAAATGAGGGGGAGGAGATCCAAAGATCTGAGGCGATAGGAGTGCTGGAGAGGATTTTTCATACGCAACATGCTCATCTCCCTCCCAACTGGGCCTCCTCAAAGTCTTTAATGGCAGCGCCAAGCTCTGCTCTTCTCCAAGTGCGTAGTATGGCTTTCAGTCTTCTATTCTGGTAAAGCAGCAGCATACCAGCCACTTCTGCTGGGCTTTTTCTACCCCAGTAGTTTTCATTCCTTGGACCAGAGCCAGCGGGCTCTTTCTCCATCTGTGCGGTATCTGCTTCAACTCTCCAGTTAGGAAATGGGGAAATAATCTCAAGGATGGATTTGTGGACCTACCAGGACTGCTGTGAGATGGATTTGAGTCAAGATTCCATTGACCACCAGACTTAATGCTTCCTGCCCCCCATTTCTCCCAAGCTGAACACAGTGGCTTTCAAGGTCACTGGTAACTGGTTTTACCTCAGAGACTTGTCCATTAATTCCTGAAAGAGAGGGTATTTCTCTTTTCCCAGCATACAACCGTCCTGATAAAATGGCTCCAGACTACTATGGGGCAGGCTGAGAGGGAGAAGTACAGATGTGTGATGTTATTGCAGGGCCATTCCGCAAGGACATCCTCAAGGATCCCTTTAGTCACAAGGCCCTGGTTTTGTGAACTGGGTATTGTGGTGACTCAAGTCAAGCCTCTAGTCACCAGTTTTTATAGAAAAATAGAACCTTAGTGATCTGCCCATCTATTTTGGTTCCAGAGAACCTATGGTCAATGAAACCATTTTGATCATTTCTATGACTCCGTGGCCTGTTACAGCAATTCTGGAAATGAAGAACTACTACTTGGCCTCTGCTGTCCAGGGATCCCGTCATCCCCACTGAAGTCATGAAGCCATTTCAAAGAAAGGATCTCCCCACTTCATTATCTGGCACATGACGCTTGTGCAACCCTCACTAATGTGTTTCTTGGTACTCATGATTCACGGCCATCTTTCCACCAAACCACACCCTGTCTTATGGGAAATTTTCTATGAACAGTTAACTGAGAGAGAAAGTCAAAACTTTTATATGTCAATTATACCTCAATAAAGCTACAATTAAAAAGGAAAGAAATTGAAGCCTGACTTATGGATGTGCTCAGTGTGCTCCCATCAGCCGGAAGTGGAGTGGGCAGCTGTAGTTTTGTAAACCCATTAGTACTTTTATAACACTGTACTCGCTTATAACTGTTCCTTTGTATTTCTGATCCCTCATTCGATCTTAAGCTTCTTGAAGGCAGGATTATTCCATTATACATAGTGCAATGGGAAGGAAAATCCTTCCGCTGCAATGGGAGGCAGTTTCTATCACATTCCAATTAACTTACTCATTGTACTTATGGTAGAAGACAGAAGGGTCTTAGAGAATGGGAATAGATTATTTGAAGTTTAATCAGGTGGTGCTAGTGTCGGCGCCTGCACATACATGTAGTTTCTTCACTTGAGCAAATCCAACACCCGTCTCAGTGCTCAGTACTCAGTACACAGCTATTGATCTAAGAAGTGCTTTTTTCTCTGTCCAAAAAGTAGAGGACACCAAGGGTCTCATCTGGCAGAGGAAGCAGTACACTTTCACCATCTTAGTGTTAAATCAGCTCTTCTTAATGGTATAAGTTAGTCCTTGGGTCTCTTGATCATCAGCTCCCATCCCACAGCTCATCCCACACGTCTGCTATGTTGACTGCCTCATATCTGCACACCAGTTATTTCTCCAAACTGTGAAGTTACCCTAATAAACAACGGCTCAAATAGGGTTGGTATGCATGCGGTCTGGTTGTTTACCTCTGTTTGCCATTCGCTGGATTTACACTCTCTTGGCTGTTATTTAAGTAGGGTTTAGGAAGGGAGTGAGGGTAGATGGATGTTTTAAATTAATCACTGTCCTGTGGAAGTACCCAGCATTTCATAAGAGTGGCGTGTTCTGCGCTGTTCCTAGTTGTGTTCCCCTATGTAGACCCAAGTCTCAGGGTGGACCAGAAGTATACACCGGCACTGCTAAATACACTTCTAAGACTTATAAGAGTGGAAAGTAGGTAGTTTAGAGATCCCTGTGGGCGTGGCTGGCTGGCTGGCCCAGTTGGAGGAGTGTGAGACTCTTGATCTCAGGGTCATGAGTTTGAGCCCCACACTGCGTATAGAGATTACTTAAATAAATAAAACTTAAGGAGAGAGAGAGAGAGATCCTGTGGTTGCTAAATACATACTGAGTGAAAGGTTGCCTGAGTACGCTTTGCTCCTTCGTGCTGCGCATTTCTCCAAGACTGCCCATCTGGCCAACTCTTCCCTTCATAAAGTCTCAGCCCAAACGCTTCCTTCTCTGCAGAAACTTCCCTGAACCCCCAGGGGGGATGTTGCAGTTGTACCAACATTAACCCCATCAGCATTGCCATTTATAACTGCCCCTCTGAATGTCTGTCTCTTCATTCGATTTTAAGCTTCTTGAGGGCAGGACTGTGCCGCTCTATCTTTGTACCCTCTGCACCAGCAGAAGGACTCAGTAAAAGATTTCTGAAGTGAATGAAAGAATGCTGTACACTGAGGAAGCTATTAAGATGAATTAGATATGAATTCTGCACTCAAAATACTGACAATCCAGTAAGAGAGAATGCAATAAAAACACATAAGGCAGAAGTACCAAGCACCATAACAGGGATAGAAATCAAACTCTGTGGTTATGCAAAGGAGGGAAGCAATTCCACCCAGGTGGAGGAATCTCTGAGATGTTGGGAATATCTAGGATTTCCCATTTTATTTATTTTTTAAAGATTCTATTTTTAAGTAATCTTTATGCCCAACATGGGGTTTGAATTTACAACCCCCAGATCAAGAGTCACACTCTCTACCAATTAAGCCAGCCAGGCACCCCTAGGATTTCCCATTGTAAAGATGATGATAGAGATAGGGAAAGTGGAGTGAGTTAGAATATTCCAGGTTAAAGGAAGAGCATCAGCTAAGTCCCACAGGCAGGAAGGCGTATGGTACATAGACAGAAGAGAAAGATGGCTAGTTCAATTAAACAGGTATATGTAATGTATGCATTGTATATCTTATTTTCAGGGCCTTGAACAATACACGAAGTTTACATTTCTAACTTTAGGAAAATGTGTATTAATTTATAAATTAACTTACAGGATGGCTGAACAATCTGTCCTCTAAGCCAATACAAACCCTATTTAGCTCATAATAAAGTTGAATTAATTCATCGTGTAAACTGGTTTTTAAATTAATTTTTATTTTAAAAGTAAAATATGTGCATTCACTGGAATATTGGGATAATTCAAAATAAACTTCAATTACACTGAACATTCTACTCTAACCTCATTTTTTTCATGTACCAATTCATGAACATGTCCCCAGGGCATGAATTATTCTACAGTTTCCTTTTTAATGGGTCTGAAACATAGTGGTCCATCATATGCACATAGCAAAGTGCATTGAACCAAATCTCTACTATTGGAAAATTAGGCCAGTCCCAATTTTTTGTTCTTGTTGTAAATAATGATGTGTTGAACATTCTTATGTGTAATTTTTTGCACCTGATTATTTTATTATAAATTTCTCTAAATGGAATGTCTTGGTCAAAGGATGAAAACCATTCAAAGAACTTCCGTACACACTGCTCAATTTCCATGCTAATGATGCACTGTCTCCAGCCGTGAAGGAGAGTGCCCGATTCCCTGACTTGAACAATGCTAGGTATATTGGTTTTTCAAAATTCTTTGCCAATTTGATAGGCAAGAAATGGTACCCTATTTTGAATTCTTGAATTTTTCTGATTAATCGGGAGGATAAACATGTTCTCCGAGGTGCATCTGTCATTTTCCCCCTTTTTTATGATTTGCTTTTTCATGTAGGAATTGCATGTAAGTTCCATAAAGTTGGGCAACTTTTTTGGAATGTTCTATTTACTGCTATATCCTTAGCACGCAGTTGGAACAACAATAGGATTTTACTTAAGTTTTTTTAAACAAATATATTTTCCAACTGGGTGTTAATCTTTTAAAACATTTGATTTGCAAAATCTGCAAATGAAATGATACTAATTCTTCATCTGGCAAATAAATTACCTAACTTGCCACTTCTTTTTTGGTTTTGTTTATGGTACTTTTTGTCAAAGAGAATCTCTAAAACTAATTGATTTAATATTTGGCAGTTAAAGTCCCTTTTCTTCTTTTAAAAAAAATTATTGATTTAGATAACTTGATTTTCAAGTTAAAAAAAAATTCCATTGACATTCTGATTAGATTTTTGTGCAATAAATAAATAAATTGGGGAAGCACTATCTTTATAATAATGAATATTTCCATCCAGAAATATATGTTCATTTCAATAAAGTCATTTATGTACCTCGTTAAGTTTGTAGTTGTCTTTATGCAGAGGCTGAACAATTCTTTTTATCTTTATTCTAAACTTTTTTGCTGTTGATATTTGAATGAGAGCCTCTCCACTAGATTTTCTAGAGTGCTCATTGATACAAAAGCTGCTAATTTTTATGTGTGGAATTTGGAATGCTGTAGACATTATACTGAATTCCACTGGTTATAATGACTCTTTAGGCAATTCTCCTAGATTTTGTAGAACACTGCCATCCAGATAAAGATGATTTAATCTTGTTTCCAAAGTTATACATTTCATTTGTTTTTCTTATAATATTACATTGGCTAGGGCTCTCAGAACAGCGTTAGATTATAGTGGTGACAACTGACTTCCTTGTTTCTCACTTTAGTGGTGGTTCTTTTAGTGCTGAGTATAAAATTAGCTGTTGATTTGAAGAGGGGTGTGTGTGTGTGTGTGTGTGTGTGCACGCTCACGCAACAGAAGTATCTTAATCCTAGTTTGTTAAGGTGTTTTTTTTTAATAACCAGTAAAGGATGTTGAATTTATCAACTGCCTTTTCAAATTTTATCAACCACATGTATTTTATTTCTCCTATTAGTGAATTATATGAATTCTAATACTGAATCCTAATTTTGAACCATGGTTCATTCCTTGAATTCAGATAGTCCAGTACAGGCATACCTCATTTTATTGCCCTCCACTTTATTGTGTTTTGCTTTATTACATTTCACAGACATTGTATTTTTTTACAAATTGAAAGTCTGTGGAAACCCCATGTGGAGCAAGTCTACCGGCACCATTTTTCCAATTGCATTTGCTCACTTTGAGTCTGTGTCTGGTAATTCTCATAATATTTCAAACTTTTTCATTATTATTATATTTTATGCAGATCTGTAGTCGGTGATTACAACTCTCTGAAAGTTCAGATGATAGCATTTTTCAAGCAGTATGATATTTTTAAAGTATGTACCTTGTTTTTATGGACATAATGCAATCGTACACTTAAGAGACTACAGTATAGTGTAAGCATAACTTCTACATGCACTAGGAAACCAAGAAATTCATTGGACTCACTTTATTGCAATATTTGCTTTCTTGCAGTGATCTGGAACTAAATCTGCACAGTCTCCGAGGTCTGCCTGTAAGTAAGTTAGCCTTGAAATGCACTGTGACTTATATTTGCAGTTTGTCTTCCTAAATACTTTTACTCTAGGTTAATATTTGTTTCCCTCTGAGCACATTCTAACTAAGATGGGAGAGGGGTAGCCAGCAGACGCATCTTGGTAAAGAGAGGGGTGTGTTTCAGATCTGAAATTTGCCACAGTTAATCCCACATATAATGAAACCAGATGGCCATACAGAGCCTCAATTTCCAGATTACTTACCCTTTGGGGTTTCTTTCCAGCTCGTTTAAAAGTGTGTGATCACAGTATTCAAAAACTAAATGCATTTTCCTTTTTCTCCTGAACACCTCGATGAGGTTCACAAGGTTTGGGTGTTTTAATTGCTGCAAAGGAATTGAAATACCAAGTTCAGTGATTTATTTCTCCTGATAGTTTCTCCCCAGATCCCTTACAATTTAAACAACACAGGCCTTGTTTATCATTCTCTGTGCATCTCTTGTGGATAATTTTATTACGGTTACTCACAAGAGAAACTACTCTTAGTAAGAATCATAGACACTTAAGGTTGAAAAAAGACGACGACATTTTTCTTCTTCTTCTAACGTACCTGTAACAGATGGTAATTAAATTGCTTGAATCTCTCCGGAGATAGCAAGTGAGGTACACAACATAAAATACAGGCAATGATACCATAAATACTTCAGGGATTTTGGGAAAATTCTAAACATCCAAGTCATAAAGGAACCTGGATAAAAAACTGAGGAGATGGAATTACTGAGTAAAAGGCTATAAAAGTTATCAATCCCCATTTAGCTTGCATATTGCCATGGATTTAATATGAATGTCAGCTGGATTTAAACAGGGTCTGGATTTTAGTGTTGGCTCTCATAAATACTAGATCCCAACTTTCAAACCTGATTAAACTGCCTATTGTAGGAGTCCCTACAGTATGTTTTTAATGTTTATGTTTTCAGCTCTGTTCTCTGATTCTATTGTTTTCTCTTATGCTTAGATGTTTTATGTTTTAAATTCTACCTCAAGATGAAGCCTTTCACAAGGCAGCCTCTGTTCAATGCTATAAACCAGAGGAAAAACTCGAATTAAGTTAGACAACCCATCATAGAGTAACTATATAATTTATCGTTCTATTAGGGTAAGGAGTATAAGATGAGACTGTCCCAGGCAAACAAGGATACGGTCAGCCTGCCTAAATCTCGGGTGACCATATAATTTAGCATACAAACCAGGATGCTTTTGAAGGAGGGTGCTAACCAGACTGGAGTCTGGGACAAAAGCTATAAACGAGGACATTCGATCACTTCCACTTACATATAACTCATCTTCCCCGTTCTCCCAGTATACTAACTGCATCACTTTTCAAACCCTATGCCGCTTACTCAGAAAGAGACCTATATCGAGGGACACAGTATTTTGTATACAGTGGGACTGCATAAGTATTTTCAGGCCCAATAGCGATAGCTCCTCTACTTCAGTATCTGTAAACACGGTTTGAGGGGGAAAAAAATCATGCTGTAACTATGTGCTCAACAGCTTGGGTAAAAGGACTCTATTACATATTAAAAATATGTCTAGAGCACAAAATCAATTTGCCATTGCCTAAAGGAGCAGAAAGGCAGAGTGGAGGACACAGGTCACACAGGTAAGCCAGCTGCTTTGTGCTACACTAAAAACCACGGAATGGAAATGAAACAGTGTCTTTACCAGGAGAGTAAGGGAATCATAGATGCTAACCTGGTCAAATCTGTCTTTGGGTAGATAAGCAATTTCTATCCCCTTTGCAAATGAAATTAACTTGGCTCAGAAAAACAGTGACTTGTATGAGTAAACAGGTAATAAGGAGAACAAAAATCAAATCACATTTAAATAATAGGATAATGTGAGGAAGATAGGGTAAATTTATCACGGAAGGAATCTGTTCAGGGAATGCAGGGGGTAACATATGAAAGCTGGCAAGAGGTCCATTAGAGAACCATCACCAGACACCAAGCTGAGGTGGAATCTGGCTACTTTTTACCTTAAAGTCCGTTTCAAATTTGGGCATTGTGACCCAGGACGTACTACCTGAGCATTAATCTTCCTTGCAGACATGAGGAGGAGGGAGGTGGTGGATAAAAAGCGTTGCTTTTATTGGAAAACAACCCACAGCGGGGTTCAGACACACCCTGTAGCTTAGCTCAGTGACGAAGCTGGCTGGCTAACCTGCGCCCTCTGCCGGCGGTGAGGTAACAGTGAACCGGTGTTTCTGATGGATGTAATCTTGAAAACTCCGTGTACATTAACTTATATTTTAAACCAATATTAGTTTGAGGAAACCTGCTGCAAATAATACTTGGGAGGACAGATAACATGATCATTTTTACCTCCCTCTAAAAATGCGTTTCTGGGGTTTTCCTAAAAACGATGATATATGTCAAAAGTAAACGTCAGCTCTTTGTTCTTGAGGAAATCACACTTCTATTACTCAAAGTGTGGTCTACCAAAACCTTCTGTGCCATCGGGGAGTCTTCTGGAAATGCTGTATCTCAGGCTGACCACGGACCTTTGACTCAGAATTCTGTGTTTTAGCAAAGTCCCCTGGGGAATTCCCACATTAATTCTGCACATTAATGTTTGAGAAGTGCTGTCCTGTGCCTCAGTTTCCTTTCTGATAAGATAAGGATGCTGGATGAGAAGAATCTCTAAATTCTTGTATGGTTCTAAAACCAGAAGAATTCTGTGATAGGAAAACATTTACACTGAAGACTTACGGATGTTACATGTCAAATCCTTTCAGAGTAAAAACAACTTTAGGGGTGCCTGGCTGGCTCAGTCTGTAGAACATGTGATTTGATCTCTGGGTCCTGAGTTCAAGCCTCACGTTGGGAATAGAGCTTACTTTAAAAAAAAAAAAACAACTAACAAAATATTTGTGGAAAATGTGTATACATAGCTGGGGGAGATACTCGATGTGCCTGAGAACCAGTGGACAGCAGGAAGGACCAGTCCATATTGATGCCCACAGGGGCACTGGTAGAGTCCTGTGGGCGTCTGTGCCAGGAGATGTTCTTGTAGTTGCTGGTTTGTGGGGAGAAGGATCTGGGAAGGGGGCGGGCAGAGAAAGGCTAAGGTGGGGGCGGGGAAGGGTAAACACTGGGCCCAAGGGACTTAGGACATTGGATATTTACCAACCAGAATGGAGGTACTTCACTATCAGAACGGCCAAAGTCCAAAGTAATAATCAATTTATTTTCCATAGTTGCTGAGACCAAGAAATTTAAGTCCAATGAGAAAAAAAAAATCACTTTAAAATTCATTCAAATTGCAATTTTGCCATCCATATTTCATCCAATACCATGACGTTGTCGATATACAGAGAAAGTTTATGTACCTTCAACATACGTATTTCTCTTAGTGCGATTTTTTTAGCAACTGGATCATCTTCAGATTCCACAAATTTTTTAATAGCTACCACTTGTCCAGAGGTTTTGTTTCTGCATTTGAATACAACACCGTAGGACCCTTCTCCAATCTTAGCTAATTTTTCATACTTTTCCATTATAGTTGAAAGGACTTAAATTACTGTATTGATTGACTTGCAGCACCTGGAAAATAAGATGACTCAGCTGAATCAAGTGATCAAGGACAACGTTCTCACAGTTTCATACATAAAACGATTTACTCAGGACGCCAAAGATTTATTTCCATCAAATAATTTTAAATACACTTAAAAATATTTGAGCATTATTTTGGTAATTCAATTGTCTTAATGTGGTTCTTCCAGCTACTGCAAAGATTTCATGTATTTCTTATAATGGGTCCCCTTTTACCTCAGTTGAATTAAAGAATTGTGGAAAGGAACCTTATCTAGTCTATTTTCATTATCCTCAAGTAAATGATTAAAATATGGTGCTGTAAAATCCAGCTGAAGGGACATTTCATACTCTTGTGTTCAGCGTTTATCTTTTCCCTCCTCACCCGTTGGACTAGGGGAACTAGGAAGAATTGAGAACAAGACACGGTACAAAGTGCTATACTTCCACCTGGTGGAGAGAAGAAAGAGAAGATGTGGACTGTGGAACAAAGCAGCCGTTAAAAACAGTAACATCTTTGTAGTGCCTCATTTATTGCTCTTAGCTTTCATATGTATGAAGGAACAGATCCTTAAATTCTTAGCTCCCAAAGAAAATAAAAAGCACAAAAAAGAAGACAGGTTTCTCTAATTTTTCATGAATGCTTTCTTTCATCGTGATTTCCATGGAAATATTTAATTTTTCTGTCCTGCCTCAGCCACTCATGAATTTCATGGTGATTGGATTACATATTAAATGATAAATAAGGCCAACATTATTAAATAAATCAGTCTAGGAATTAAAAATATAAAAATTTGAGTAAGTCTCAAAAATCCCACCCCGCTTTGTCCAGCAGAATCTTAATATAATCTGATAGTGATAATAATAGTTAGCACTTAAGTAACATTGTCCTATGAAAATTACATATAATGTCTACAACCATTCTATGAAGTAAGTGCTATTTTTATCCAATTATGTGGATGAGAAAACCGAGGCAAAGTGAAGCTAGTATGGAATTGGAACCCAGGCAGTCAGGTTCCAGAGACCACAATTTGAATCACTATGCTACTAATAAAATGTCAAGTGAAAGGTTTGACCACTTTTTAAATTTCTCATATTTCAAATGAGTACCCTTTTTCTTCCTTTCTTCCTTTCTTCCTTCCTTCCTTCCTTCCTTCCTTCCTTCCTTCCTTCCTTCCTTCCTTCCTTTCTTTCTCTCCTTCCTTCTTCTTTCTTTTTCTTTCTTTTTCTTCTTTTCCTTTGCTTTCCTTCTTTCTTTTACTTCACTAACATCTTTTCCAACCACAGAGTGTCTCAATGGAGAAAGAAATTCTACAGTGCCATATATATATATATATATATATATATATATATATATATATATATATATATGATTCTATTCTCTCTCTTATGAAAGGGAGAAAATGGAAACATACACACTTAAAAAACATGGAAAATTCATCACACATTATGTTCTGGAAACTCTATGAGTTATACTGTGTTGATACATGGATATTATCATCTTAAATGTATTTAGATACAAGCATGTATACATTTGTTCTTTAGCCTAGTTATAGGTGACGGAAGAAAACAGTAGGAACTAGGAATTTGCTTTAGAAAGTTATTGGTATAAATTTTTGTGGATTTATGAATTTAACCTGCTTGATAAGCCTTACAGTTACTGGAATAAACTATGAATATGTCAAAAAGCTTAATTATGATATTTAAGTCTATGTATTATTTTATTTCCATCTAGGTAGATGATTTGATCTATTGAACTATGATTTTTTTCCCCAAATGGCTTAATAGTGATTGAGTTGTCAGAATGATATTTAGATCTCTCAGTCACATCAACCAAACTTCTGAATATGATAAAATAAAACACCAGAAAATAGTACTTTATCTGGTAACCTCTCAATAGTATCTGTTTTCTAAAGCCCTTATATGTTCATGGATGATAAGTCTGAGCATGCAGGCAGGAGTTAGACCAAGGCAGAAATTCCTCCAAGGGATTTATGGCTCTAATTCCAGCTTTTTAGGACTCTACCAGAGTGTTAAGGAGCAGTAATTCCTAATATCTTACCTGAGGTACAGACCAACTACTTGTGTGTTGACTATCTCTACACAAATAGAATCATCTCAAAATCAGTTTGTTTTAAATTAAATGCCTTCTTTCTTATCTGCTACCCCTACCCAAAGTTCTTAAACCTGCTACACATTATAGCCAAATGGCTTGTGAAGATGTATATGGTGGAGAACTTTGAGACAGCTGAGGATAATGGCGGCTGTCTTAATCAAATCTCTCACACAGCTTTCACGAAGCTGTAGAAATCAACCAGAACAATAAGACCACATAAATGCAATACTTCCAAAGTAACAGGAAGACAGAGGAATTTACAAACTTCAGTAGAAAAGTAAACTCCAAATTCTGGAAGAAATCTCTCTTAAGGTTCCACTATAAGCCTTTGCAGAGAGTAAATACAGAATGGGGTGGGATCTGTAAAAAACTGTAAAGAAGAGAGTAAAGGAAACAAAGGGTCTAAGATAGACTTAAAATCATCCCCCCCCCCCATTCCCTGAAGAGAAAATGCATCACAAGTGCAAAAACACTAAGTGTGTCCTGGTAGATCAGAGCATTTGCCACAGGGAAGGGCCTTAAAAGTCATGGATACTGAGGGGGCATTGGTCAGTGTGACACTACTCTTGGGGAAGAGAAGGGCAAGAGGGGAGGGAGAGGCCTATCGAATCTCTGTCAGAGACTGGATAGTGAAGGGAAAAAGAAGCAAGAGGGATAAATTTGTGCCCCTGCAAGACAAAAGAGAATTCAAAAACTGAAGGACTTGCAAATCTCTTCACCACTAATTACCAAAAAAAAAAAAAAAAAAAAAAAAAAAGGTGCTACTCATTAAAGAAACTGCATGTTGGTACAGTGACAGAAAGGACTCTCTTGAGTTAGGATTACTGTCAATTATTACAAGACAAAACCTGCCCAGGAAATAAAATAAAGAAAAGCAGTCTCCATACAAACTTATTATTGGAAGAAAATAGAAATGAGAATTGAACATTTCTGATGAAAGTCGTGACAAAAAACGCTAACAATGAAGCAGAAGAAAACTAACACACCACTCCAAACTGATTTAAATATCTTCTAACATTCATCTGGAGATGTGAAAAGCCACTTAAATTTTTTATTTATTTATTTGAGAGAGCGATAGGGAGAGAAAGCATGAGTGGGGTAGCGCTGAGAGGAGAGGAGGAAGCAGGCTCCCTGGGGCTCTATCCCAGGACCCCGGGATTATGACCTGAGCTGAAGGCAGAGCTTCACTGACTGAGCCATCCAGGCGCCCCATGAAAAGCCACTCTGAATCAGAAATTCAAATAAGACCAGAACAGCAACAAAAAAACAAAACAAGAAAAAGAAAAGAAAAAAAAAGATAGTTGATTGAACTAAGGAAAGAAACAAGAAAAAGACAAAATCATCTCACAAATAAAGGCTAAAAAACACAAGATGCCAATGGGATAACAGATTCCAATGAAAATTTAATAAGGAGAATTTTAAAAAGGCAGAGCAACAATTAAGAGAATAAAAATGAGAAGAAAAAAAAAGTAAAAGAGTTCAGAGAGAAAGTGGTTGAAATGGAAGACAGGCAAAGAAGGCCCAACATACACAACTAGAGTCTCTGAAGAAAACAGAACAGTGGAACAGAGCCAATAGTTGAAACTATAAACTATGAAATTTTTCTGGCAACAAAATAATATTGGAGTATACATATTGAAAAGGCCCATCAGGTAGTTGGAAAAACTGAATCAGAGAAATCAATTTGAAGATGTATTTGAATAAGACTATCAAAGAAAATCTCTCATAGCCTGCAAACATAAAGACTAAACTGAAGTCTAGAATGAGAGTGACATTGGACTTTCAAGAGAACACACCACGCAACATAAAAATATAGCAGCCTTTTGAAGAAATTCAAGAGAAGAAAGTGAAAGCCAGGATTTTACACTCAACCAAGCTGTCTCTCAAGTAGCAAAGTTATAGATACAGTTTAAAATATTCAGGCCCTCCAGGAATACTGTATTCATGAACTTTCTCAAAGAATCTACAAGAGGATAACTCACCCAACCAAGAGCTGATTGGGAAAACTTCAGGAAGAGATTTATAGTAAGCATTTAATATATTTAATTGAAGACTACAGCAAAGGTGGGGACGAGGGTGGAAGAATAACATATAAATGTCAGAAGTGCTGACAGTGTAGAAAGTAATGCAATTAAAAATACGTTTAAGAAACGGAAAGAGAAAGAAGCAGATTAACTCATTGATAACTGAATAGATGGAGGAGTAAAATATACCATTAAAAACAGACAAACCAGAGAATAAAAGGTTAAATAAGAAAGCAGGGACTAAGAGCATTAAGAAAATACCCAAAGAAATGTGAGAAATAAAAATCAAACACAATACTTAGAGAAAGAAACACAGATTAACATTGTACACATAAAAATTATAATATAAAATAATATGACAGAGTAAAGACTAATATCAGTGTTATCAATAAATATGAGTGGGCTTACTCATTTATTAAATGAAAAAGATTTTCAATTTGGCTCACAAAGCAAGATCCAAGTATAAGCTCTATGCAAGAGACACATCTAAAGTGGCTCAGAAAGGTTAAAAATAAAAAGACAAGCAAAGGTATTCAGGACAAATGGAAACATTAAGAAAGGAGATTTGTGATCCTGCTATCTGATGAAGTAGAATTAAAACTAAAAAAGCATTAAATACAACAAAAGGGGAGTATTTTTAATGCTAAAGCCACAATTCACAATGAAGATATAAGAGCCCCAAATAACATAGCAAATACTGTTATAAAGCAGAAGCTTTAGGACATGCAATAAGACATGTACAGAAACACATTAATAATGAAACTTAAACACATCACTCTCAGGAAAAAGCAAGGAAATGAACACAAGATATGTAACTATGTAGAAGACCTAAACAACGTAACCAATAAGGTAGACCTTTAAGAGAGAGATACATTGAATTTTATACTCTGATAATCTAAAATATACCTTCTTCTCAAGCACACATGGAATATTTATTAAAAATGACTATATATTAGGTTACAAAGAAAACATTAGAAAGTTTCATAAACTAGAATTATTATAAAAACATTCTGATCACAAACTATCAAACTAGAAATTAGAACAATTTAAATATAAATTATTATTACTTATATATAAATTATATATAAACATAAATGTATAACTATTAAAATTATTATTTGTATTAAAATATATATCATATAAATAATACACATACATTATACATATACATATAATAATATACATAAATATACATATATTATTTATATATATTTATATTATATATACTTATATATATATAATAAAAAAAGACTTTCTACCTAGAAACTAAAAAAGGCTTCAGTTAAATACTTGTTGGGTAAAGGGTGAAATACAAACTGAAATAATGGAATTAAAAATAATAATAATGAAAATACTATGTATCAAATCAATGAGATACATTTAAAGCAGGGTTTCTCAACTGGGGGTGATTTTGGCCCCCAGGGGAATTTTTCAATGTCTGGAGATATTTTTGATTGTTACGAGATGCAGAGGCCAGGGATGCTGCTAAATACCCCTCAATGCACAGGATAGAACCCCACAATAAAGAATTATCTATCCAAAATGTTCATAATGCCATGGTTGAGATACCCTGACATATAGAAATTAGGAGAAAAAAATCCAGAGATCAAAACAATATAGAAGAAAAAAGAGTAAAAATAACAAATTAAATTCAATAATCTAAAAAAAAGAACGATAAAATAAACCAAAAGAAAGCACAAGAAACAATGAAATTGAAGCAGAAATTAATAGAGAATACAAAAATAATACATCTTATTAATAAACCCAAATCCTAGCTCCTTAAAAAAATTAAAACAGACTAACCTATAACTGGCCTAAGAAAAAAGGGAGAAAGAATGAATATACAAAATAAGGAACGACAAGAAGTAATAATCATCGAAAGAGAACAATTTTCTTAAATCATGAGGCTACTTGCAGGCATCTATAAAGATAAATCTGAAAACTTATATGAAATGGATAATTTTCTAGAAAAACAGAGTTTACAAAAATTTATCTAATTAGAGATTGAGAATTTAGAGTGGTTTCTGTATAAGAAAGTTTGTTTTTTGTGCTTTTTAAAAATCCCATGAAAAAGCAACAGGGGTCAGACTTTGACTACTATGGAGTAAAGAGGTTGGTGAATCCTCTTCCTAAAACACAAGACCAGGCAAAAATTAAAAACAAACAAACAAACAAAAAAGAAAACCTAAAACCAAAACCAAAACCAACCCATAACAATTAACTCTGGAAATTAACCAAAGGCAAAAAACAAATTGAGAAGTATTTATTCATGATAAGTTAGAATTCCACTTAAGGACAATGGGAGTCTGTGGCTTCTTACCAGATTCTGCTGCCATTCTTCCTCTACCCCCATCCCCCAGGTCAGCAGGTACAGCAGTTCTATCACTGTGAACTGGCCATGAAACAGAAGCCTTAGTCCAAGAGAAAATGTGCTTGACATGGCTCAAAACTGTGACAGGTTGAAAACCCATGACAATACTATCAGAAAAATTCTTATGAATTCAGTAGGAAACAAATGGGGAAAACCCCCACAGCATTGCAAGCCTAAGGATGTGGTTCCAGTAGAGGTGAGCTGCAGACTAGCCAAAAATTTATGGGAAGATCATGGAAATGAAAGAAACATAGAAGGGTTAGGTTGGCTTTACATATCTCTGGCTAACTGGGAAACTATGAGGAATGCACAGGGAAGATAAGGGAGGGCCTTGAGGGAAGTTAAAGCTGAGGAAGATTTGAGGACTGACTGGACTATGAATGCACTCTCCAACGCACACACTGATCCACTGGAAGAGGGTGAAAGACTATGGCTAGAGTTATTTAAGTACCACCACTGCCCAAATTATTGGTGACCACTAAACTATGCAGACAACAGTGAGTCCTAGTGAGCCAGGCTAAAAAAATAAAAAACTGAACACAGACATCAACATTCACATACTTGAAATGAGATAGATTCTGGAATACAGGCAGGTTGCAAAAACAAAAACAAAATGAACCCACAAAAAAAGCCCTCAGGAGAAAACTGGAATCCAGTATAGATATATTATCTAAAGTGTCCAGTTTTCAATTTAAAAAATTATGAGACAATGCTAAGAAAAAAGAAAGTATGCTGGCTACTCAGGGGGAAAAAAAGGCAATATAAATGGATTCTGTATGGATCCAGCTATTTTATTAGCTGACGAAGACTTTAAAGCAAAAATTATAAATATGTTCAAATAATTAAAGCAATATAATTTAAAGAATTAAAGAAAAATACAACACTGACTTAATAAATAGGAAATCTCAACAACAACAACAAAAGAGAAGTAAAAAAAAAAAGAATCAAATGGAAATTTTAGAGTCGAAAAGTACAACTGAAATGAAAAATTCACTAGGTGGGCTCAACAGCAGATTTGAGACAGCAGAAGAAAGAATCAATGAATCTGAATACAGATTAATAGAAAAAGACTAATATGCAAGACAGAAAAAAAACTGAAGATGAACAGAGCCTCAGAGGCCTGTGGTACAAAATAAATAGTACCAACATAAACGTAATGACATTCCCAGAAAAAGAAGTGAGAAAAAGGGGAAGAAAAAAAATATTGAAAGAAATAATGGCCCCAAATGTTCCAAGTTTAATGGAAAACACTAATCTACAGATTCAAGAGCTAAATGAATCCCAAGTAGGATAAACATTAGGAGATCCAGTTCTAGATACATCATAGCCAAACTGTTAAAAACCAAAGATAAAGAGAATATCTTGAAAATAGTGAGAGAGATCCATTCACATACAAGAGAACAATATGCCTAATGACTGACTCCTCATCAGAGAAAACAACAAAAAAAAATCAATAAAACAGAAAGCTGGTTCTTCAAAAAGATCAACAAAACTGATGAACCTTTAGACTAAGAAAAAAAGAAAAATTACTCAAATACAATTACCTACAGAAATTAAAAATGGTTAACAGAAAAATACCAACGGTTTTATGCAGCCAAATTAGACAACATGGTTGAACAAATGCTTAAAAAGACAAAATATTAAAACCGACTCAAGAAAAAGAAAATCTGACCAGGTCCATAATAAATGAAGAAACTGAATAAAAATAAAAAATATGCCCACAAAGAAAAGGGTCAGATGGCTTCATAGGTGAATTCTACCAAACAGTCAAAAAAGAACTGATACCAATTCTTCACAAACTAGTCCTAAAAATAGAAGAGGAGGAAACATTTTCTAACTCAATCCATAAGGCCAATATTACCTTGATATGCAGTCAGGCTAAGCGATTACCAGAAAACTACAGATTGCTATTTTCATGAATATAGACACAAGAATCCCCAACAATATAATTGGCAAACCAAATCCAGACACATATGAAAAGGATTATATGCCATGACTATGTGGAATTTATTTCAAGAATCCAAGGTTGGTTTAATATCTGAAAATCAATAATGTGTAACACCATAATAACAGCATAAAAGACAAAACCACATGACCATTTCAATAGACATAAAAAAAGCATTTGACAAAAGCCAAAACTCATTCATGATAAAAATCTCAATAAAAATAAAAAATAAAATGAAGTTAACCTGCTTAAGGGTGAAAGACAATGCTTTCCCCCTAAGGCTGGGAAAACAATTTTGCTTTTACCACTTCTATTTAACATGTTATTGGAAGTTCTTCTGTTGCAATAAAGCAAGAAAAAGAAATTAAAGTTATATAGATTGGAAATGGAAAGTAATGCTGCCATTATTCAGAAATGCCATGATACCATATATAAAAAATCCTAATGAGTCTATAAAAAAACAACTGGAACTAATGAACAAGTCTGCAATGTAGTAGTATACACGATCAATATACAATAATAAATTGTATTTCTAAGCACTAGCAACAATTTGAAGATGAAATGAAAACAATTCTACTCACAACAACAAAAGAATAAAATATTTAGAAATGAATTTAACAAGTGAGGTGTAAGACCTATACACTGAAAATTAAAAATATTTCTCATGAAATTAAAGAAGAGATAAATAAAAGGAGAGAAATGTCATGATCATGGACTGTAAAACTCGGTAAGTTATCTGTTCCCCATAAATTCACTGACAGATTAAATTCAATCTCTATAAAAATCCCAATAGATGTTTTTGGGGGTAAAAATTGACAAAATGGGGGCACCTGGGTGGCTCAGTCGTTAAGCATCTGCCTTCGGCTCAGGTCATGATCTGGGGGTCCTGGGATCGAGCCCCTCATCTGGCTCCCTGCTCTGCTGGGAAGCCTGCTTCTTCCTCTCCCACTCCCCCTGCTTGTGTTCCCTCTCTCGCTGACTGTCTCCCTGTCAAATAAATAAATAAAATCTTTTTAAAAAATTGACAAAATGAACCTAAGATTGATATGTAAATGCACAGTACCCAGAACCGCCAAAGCAACCTGGAATAAAAACAAACTGGGAAGACTTACAATATCTGACTTCAGATTTTACCATAAAGTTAGAGTAAATCAAATGAATATGGTATTGGCATGAAGACAGACATATATACCAGTGAAACAGAGTAGAACATCAAGAAATAACTCTTTTTATTTATAGCCAATTGATTTCGACAAAGATGCCATGGCAATTCAACGAAGACAGAATGTTTTCAACAAATGATGCTAGGACAAGTGGTGTCCATATGTAACAAAATAAAAATAAAAACAAAAAAACTTAGATACCTACACAATATACCAAAATTAATTCAAAATGGATCACAGACCAAAATGTAAGAGCCACAACTACTACTGACTTCTAGTAAAAATATAGGAGAAAAATCTTTCTGACCTTAAGTTAGGCAAAAATTTCTAAGATCTGACGCTAAAAGCATGATAAAAGAAAAAAACTGATAAAATTGAATTCATCAAAATTTTAATCTTTTGCTCTTCACAAAAACTGCTTTATTAAGAAAATGAAAAAACAAGCCATAGACTGAAGGAAATATTAGATTAGGAGGATTTGTATACACAATACATAAAGCACTCTTATAATTCAACAGGCAGCCAGATAACCCAAGTTAAAAATGGACTAAAGATTTTTTTCAAGTAAACTCTACCCCCAACATGGGACTCAAACTTAAAACCCCAAGATCAAGAGTCACATGCTCTACCAACTGAGCCAGTCACCCCAGAAATGGACAAAAGGTTTGAAGAGACATTCCACGAAAGAAGATATACAAATCGTCTCATAAGCACATGAAAGGATGCTATTAGTCATTAGGAAATGTAAATTAAAACCAAAATAAGATACCACTACACACACACCAGAATGGGTAAAATCCGAAAGACTGACAGTATCAAGGATTGATAAGGGTGTATAGAAACTGGAACTCTCACACATTAATGGTGGGAATGTTAAGTGGCACAGCCCACTGGGGAAAAACAGGTAATATCTTAAACATAAATTTAACATAAAGGTTAAATATAAAAAGCAATTCCACTCTTTGGTGTCTACCCAGGAAAAATAAAAATATATGCTTATACAAAGACATGCACGCAAGTGTGTGTAGTACCATTATTCGTAAGAACTTCAACTGAAAACAAACTAAATGTCCATTAACTGATGAATAAAAACCCGTGCAAGGAAATACTTGTTCAGCATTAAAAGGAAAGCACTGGTACATGCTATTACGTGATAAGCATAAAAAAACACAACTGAAAACATAGGCCATGTGAAAGAAACCAGACAATTCCCCCTTCACACACATATTGTATGATTCCATTTACATGAAATTTCTAGAAAAGGCAAATGTGCTACTGAGAAGGACCCAGCATCTCTTCAGTGGTACTGTTGCCCGAAATGCAAAACTTGAATCAAATCATGAGAAAAAAGTAGGCAAAACGTTGGCATCCTACAAATAACTGGCCTGTGTGTTTTTTTTTTTAAATGGTAAAGTCATAAAAGACAAAGGTCAAGGTACTGTTCCAGAAAGAAGGAGAATAAAAGATATGAAAATGAAATGTAATGTGTGATCCTAAATTGAATTTAAGATTGGGATAACTGAATAGTAACACTGGGATAATTGGTGAAATCTATTGACTGTGGATGAGGTACTAAATTTCCTGATTTTTGGTAATCCGTCCTGTGGTCATGTAAGAAAATGTCCTCGTTCTTAGGAAATATACACTGAACTACTTAAGGGTAGAGGCACATGATGTCTGTAACTTACTCTCAAAAGGTACAGAAAAATTAACATACATGTAGTTATACATGAAGAGAGAAAGGAAATGATAAAACAAATGGAGCACAATTAATGAATGTAGATGTATGGGAGTTCATAGCACTTTTCTTGCAAGTTTGAAATTCTTATATCAAAATCAAGCTATTTAAAAAAACCTACATATGGTGGGACTGAAGTGTCTTAACTCACTTTTTTCTGCATATTTACTTCTGTTACACCAAAAACATCTTTCTCAGATATTGTCCTTCCTCAAAAATGTCTCATGGCCTCTGATGCCACAGAATAAAGTTCAGATTACAGTCCTTTACACTCTGGTCCCAATGGACCTTTCCCACATCGCTTCTCAAATTCCTCCCCAAACACTTTCAGATCTGTCTCTGCTTATGCCACTGCTGGGAAGGTCTGACTCTGAAATCCTCATCTTTTGCAGTTCAACTCAAATGTCCTTTCTTTTATCCTCCCCCAATCCCCAAAGCCAAGCTCTTTCTCTGCACACATCCTATGCTCACAACTCCTCTCGCTCCTTTTTTACACTTTATTCATTACACCTGACTTGCATTCTTAGCCCACCGGCTGGCACCCGGCAGGTGCTCAACCTGTTGAAGTCCTACCATAATTTTATTCTCTAACCTTTCTGCTAAATACGTAAAATAATTTTCTGTTTTAAGTGAAGGAAATAATCACATTTTGATTGTTAATACAGCACCTGCGCAGGAAATCAAGATCAAGCAGTGATATAGCCACTGACAGGGAATAGATGAAACTGGTTGAAAATATTTTTCATATCATCAGTGACCTTCATCTGAATTTACATATCTCTTGGCTATGGGGCCTCCTGACTTCAAAATTTACTGAATACTTGACTGTTAATTAAGTTCTGTGTACAAAGGCAAAAACAGATATAGACTTGGGCCCATTGGTAGATATAGCAAGATTATTAGAGTAGATAAGATACGTGAGTGGATCATTAAATTCTTTGAAATTTTCCTGTTTAATTTCCTTAGTCTGACGGAAATGATGCCCACAGAAACAGAGAAAACACTGGGAGGCAGATTATTTTCCATGACTGCATCACAAAACAGGTCCTGAGGGCTCAAGCAAGCCTATGGAATGCACTGGGGGAAGAAAAACAAAATTAAGAAAGGGAGAGTAATGGGATGAAAAAAATACTAATTTCCTAATCTTAAGTTTATAGGAAACTGGTGTGAACAGTGGTGTTAGGAATGAGGGAAGCAAGGAGATATTTTCAAGACCGGGCAGCCCAGTTCAATTCTGCAGGCTTAAAGTCACAATGTGCTCTGCGGTTTATTGTTATTTCCAATGCACCCAAACTTCTAGTATTCATATTCAATAGAACTGATCAGGAAAATGGGCTGCAAACGCATTCTGCACCTGTCTTACGAACACTGAATTACAGAACTGCAAAAATACACACACCTGTTAATCAACGTCTTGGTGATAGTACAATCAGGTTAATTAAAAGCATCCCCAGGAAACCAGAAGATCGTATAATTTATATAATCCAAGAAGCGAATTTTGTTTAAAACATCACATTTCGTATGTACACGTATCTGGAAGCTTGGCATAGTCCACTTGACTTCCAGGCCTCCAAAGCGGTCTCGACTCTTCAAAGGCAGTCCAGCTTCTCGGCCACACACGGGTCTCCCAGGGCGCAGGTGCGCGCCCGGGGCCCCCTCTGCCACCACCGCAGCCGCAACCCACCTGCCGCCCTCCCGCGGCAGCTCGCCTCCTCAGGGCCGCACCTCCCTCTAGCCCCTAGGGAGCCGCAGCGGGTGGGGCGTGCGGCCGGCGGGAGCACCCCGTCACCTCTAGCCCTCGCCCCCACCCTGCCTGTCCCTCCGGAGGCTACCGGACGGGGACGCTCCCCTGCCCTCAAGAACTTTCCCTTATATGGGAGCGTGCATACAGACCCCAGTCCTCTCTCCCTCAGTCCCCCGCCCGCCGACAGCACCCCCACTTACGGCGCGGACCGGGGGGCGCCCGCGACGCCGTCTCGCGCAGGCCGGAGCGGCCCGACTCGGCTGAGGTCGCTGTGCGCCGGCCGCCACCCGCCCAGCAACTGCGGAGCGCAGGGCCGCGGCGTCTCCGGGGCAACCGGACGCTCAGGGCGCGCGGGCCGGGCGGCTTCCGGAGCGGTCCCCTGGCGTCCGCCGCCTCGCCTGGGAGTGGGGGTGGGGCAGCCTCCCGGCAGAGCCATAAGGTCGGGGGTGCAGACGCGGCAGCGGTTTCTGCTCCAGAACCCTGAAGATGCCCCGAGGAAGGCGCTCAGGAAACATTTACACTACTTCTCCTTGAACGCCGTGATTGCAGGCAGTCCTGTCCTTTCCAAGTCCTCAAGAGCACGGAAAACGAAGCCCACCTAAACGGTGAAATGAGGCCGCTTCCCCGCCTGGGCAGAGACCTTCAGTTTGTCCGAGCCTCTCTTACTAGTCAGTACTTCCCAGTCCTGCTTTATTGTCCGCACTCTTGGGAAGGCTCTCCAGTGACAGGCAGCTAGCGGCTGCGGGGCACACTGCGGCCATGTCCACAGTTCAGCAAGCACTGTGGTACCTGGAGCGGATTCAGAACCCGACAGATATGCCACCCAGGCGGAAGCAAGTCCGGCAAATAATACGATGAATGCCAGATTGAAGTAAATGGATTAACGCTGCACAAGCTCGTTTTTGCCAAAACTTACCCATCTTGTTCCCAAATATGAACTTTAAAATACTGTATGTTAATAAGCACATACATACTTGTTTAGCATCAATAAAACGCTCCCCATCATGCGGGATTTAGGGTGGTCATGCTTCCCCTTCTTCCCTCAGGTGACTGTGCTCTTCCTCATCTTCGATTTTCCATTTGCTTCGGAAATAAAACCAGAAACCACCTTTATCTCTTTTCTCTTTCAAGACCAAGTATACTCCCAATAAACTCACATCTACTCATTTCTGCCCTCATTAGGCCATAGAAACTATTCTCAGTAAGGATACAAGTCACCACCGACGCACAAACCCAGAGGCCTGTTTTCGTGGGCGTGTGTCTGGTCGCTGCAGTTCCTCGAACTGTTGACTGTGGAGCTTGCAGCTCCTTTTCTCATTAGGAAGCGCTCCACAATCAGGCCCAACTTTGTTTTCTAGCTTTGTGTCCGTCGCTGTGCTCCAGGCGCTCTAAACCAAGCTCAGGTGCATTTACGGTCACCGCTCCCCGAACCTGCATTCAAGGTCCTTGAACCTTAGTCTAACCTACAGCTCACTACCCTTTCGTCCCGCACTTGATGAACTCTTCATCTGTCAACAACCTGGTTTATATATAACCTTCCACACAAAGGCCTTCTTTTTCCCAAAGCATAATTAGGTGCAGCCTTTTGTACCTTTTTTTTTTTTCATCCAAGTGGGCTCCTTGAATACTGGAAATGATGCCTTTTCCATCTTTTTTTCCAGTGTCAGTGAGGTGCCTGGATAAACTGTTAAATGATATATGTTGGTTAAATAACTGAATATCTCGCAAAAGTAAAAAGAAAAAAAAGTCTTTGCAATGAGTTTTGACTAGACTTAATAAGCTTTAACTGTAAAGTTATTTTATGCAAATCCTTTTATTCTAGTACAAAACACTTTGAATAAAGAAAAATGCTTTTTGGTAAAGCCAAAAAATTAAGACAGGAAGTTAATTTCTTTTATTTCGAGAGATTGTGAAAATCAGAATTTGAAATCCAACTGCTGGAGAAAATAAATCTAATTTCTGGGGGGAAAATTCTTCATGTATTTTAGAGAGCAGTGGATACACTGCTTGTATTCTGTGTAATACATACTTTAGGATAGTATTTAAAGGAATACACTTTGAACCGAGTGGCCTGGGTTCAAATCTTAGCTCCACCTCTTATCAGTTATATTTTTTCGCAAGTTATTTAAGCTTTCTGTGCCTCAGTTTCTTCATTTGTAAAATGGCATTAACAATACCTACCCACTGGGCTGTTCTGGGGCTTCCATGGGACAATCTGGTAAAACACGTAGAATCACACCTAACACGGATACATGCACTGCATACTTACTATATTCCCTCAAGTAATACTCTTAGTGCTTACCCATTATTTTGTATAGCGTACATTTTCATCTTTCTTCAGTAACGGTGAAAACTGCTATCTGTCCTTTCTCTCCTCGTCTCTCCTAGAATCCGTGTAAGCTGAATGACAGCAACAGGCCCAGAAACCACTGATCTCATTCTTCTCAACACTACTGCCTAAGAAACTAGCTAATTAGATAGACAGCTTGAACTTCAAATGAAGATGAAATATATTGTCTCCAACATTTAGGTGAGTGGCTCTTTTCCTTTTGAGTGAATAAAGATCCTTCATCAAAAGTTACTAGGTGGGGGGCGCCTGGGTGGCACAGCGGTTAAGCGCCTGCCTTCGGCTCAGGGCGTGATCCCGGCGTTACGGGATCGAGCCCCACATCAGGCTCCTCTGCTATGAGCCTGCTTCTTCCTCTCCCACTCCCCCTGCTTGTGTTCCCTCTCTCGCTGGCTGTCTCTATCTCTGTCAAATAAATAAATAAAATCTTTAAAAAAAAAAAAAAAGTTACTAGGTGGAGCTACAAAATTTGCATTTTTAAGAGTCATCAAAGATTATCCTGAGGCATATATCCTTGGAAAACTTATTTAAATTCAGGTCAACCAATGTTTCCCACATAGGGACTGCACATCAGAATAATCTGCATGACTTTATAAAAATAATAGGTTATTGGGCTTGGCCCCCAAAGATTGATTTCGGGGGTCTATGTTTTTAAAAAAGCCCATGAGTAACACACAAACCAGTAGTTTATTTTCTGGAAATAATTTCAAGTGTTTGACAGTTAAATATGATTGTTAAATTTTTTGAGATGTGACCCTTTATATAACTTACAGGACTTGGAAATTAGAAAAAACAGTGGCCCAGAAAAAGGATCAACAACCTGGTCAATAAATGTCAAAAACAGAATCTTGATTTCTTGAAAATCTTTTCCATGAGTCTGTTTTTCAACAAGTTGACAAAATGTTATACTGGCAAAGATGCGTTTTTAAAACAGTCATTATTCAGTCATTAATGCTAAGATCAGTGACAACGTATTTATTTGGGAAAAGAGATACATATACACAACTGCTATGACTATTAACACCTATATGATTTAGAAGTCATGTTTTTAGATAAGGAAACTGTTCTAGAGTCAACAACTTACCTAAAGTCACAGAAAGGTAGTGGGACTAGCAAAGGTAGAAATGGTGCCTCATGATCCACCATCCAGTTCTTCCCACCTAATTGTCCCCTTCTTCAGTCTCTAGAACTGCATTCCCCAACTCTCCCCTTCCTTTCCATAACCCAGGAGTCGGCAAACTTTTTCTGTAAAGGGTCAGATGGTAAATATTTAAGGCTTTGTAAGCCATAAAGCTTTCTTGCAACCACTCACCTCTGTCACTGTAGCACAAACACAGCCATAGACAACACATAAATGAGTATGTGGTGTGGTGTTCCAATAACACTTTATTTACAAAAACAAGTAGTGAGCAGGATTCGGCTGAGGTATGTTTGCCGACACCTGCTCATACATAAGACTATGAATGTTTCATTGATTTTCCTGATCAGAAAGTTGAAGATTTTATAAAAGATACCCCTTTAGGAAACTGAGATGACAGTCAAATAAAAATATGATCTGAGGGACCAGAATGGGTATATTGGATTCAATGCAGAATAATTAAAAAACTGTTTTTCTCCTTAATATATTTTAGTCTTACTCTCTATAGATTAAGCCAGATGACAAGCTACTATACAACCGCATGTTAAAAAACATGTTTATTTTACACTATGTACAATCAGGAATATATTTAAAAGCATTATCAGTTAAAATAAATGAAGACCATAAATCACAATTTAGTTTGTTCCTAGTGTATATACCCACATTAAAATATAAAGAACATATACCAAAAAAGAGCCAAAGTGTGCATTTTGCTAAAACTTGGTATATACATATTCCATTGGGAAAAAAGCAATAAAAAATGACTTTAAACGAAAACTAAGTTCCTGTGATGTGTAGTAACCATTATATTTTTTATATGAGGTAGTAACTAAATTATTTTGGCCATGTGTTAATACTCTAAGTCAAAAGAAATACGAAAATGATCATAAAATAAGGCCAACCAAAGTAAAAATTTCACTAGAAATTTGAACCACTCCACTGTATGGAATGTTATAGGTCTTCAATGTGATTCTATGAAATGTTTAGTGTGGACTCTTTAATAATGCTAACTTATTTTTTGTGCATACTGTAATTCAGACAACTGCAGTGTTACACCACGGTACCGCTATTCTGGGATTCAAAAATTTTTCAAAGGTATGTTTTTAAGCACAGATAAACAATCTTACAGGATTCTGCTTAAATATAAAAAGACCAGTTACTACAACAGGTGGTTAATTGGTTTGTTTCACATAGAAAACAATCCAAGTACATTTAAAAAAGATGTTGTGGAGCCAAATGCACATTGACAATGTCACAGCTTACTTTTGTGACTTAATACATCACATATCAATACTTTGTGCAAATATAAACACCAGTGTACTTGCATTAAAATTAAAAACAAGATTATAAAATGATTATAGCCTCCATTACAATTTGGAAAGTTACAAGATCTGTATTCATATTACTAAATTACATATAATAAAAATACAATAGTGTTAAATGTACGGTTTCATTGCCAGCATCCCATTTTGTAATATAGACACACCCAAGAATATACTAAGAATTCTTAAAATATTAACCCCAAATGCATTTTCATTAACATTTACATCTGTACAGATAAGACACATACTTGTACATCTCATAAAAGTACATTATCTACATAAATTCGTAGTGTATGTCTTCAGCAATATGAAGTTTCACAGAAAAATACTGCCTGTATGTACAAAGATTACATAACAATGAATTAAGCACTTGTGTGGTTCAATATGCTAAATATATCCATACCACTGAAAACAAAAATTCTCCCCATCTCGTCTCATGCCACAATAAATTACAAGGGACTGAAGCCAGGTCACTGCAGCCTCTGTACAGCTTCAAGCTTTCGTCCACGGTGCAGCAGTAGTGCTCGTTCCAACGTTAACTGTCGAAGCACAGTCTTCTTCAGTAACTGTTCTCATGGCCTGCCAGGATGTATAAGTTGCTATTTGCTGTGGGGTTATCAGTTGGCCTACTTTCCAAAACCACGACCCTAAAGGTGATAAACAAACAGAAGTTATTCTTGAAAACTACGGTTAGCAGAAACATTTTCCATGGCTTCTTCATTTTATGCCTCCATAAATGCTGTTTGATTTGTGGGCAGGAAATGATTTGCAAATCACTATGATTAAAGAACCAATTCCAGCTCCAGGAAGTACTTTTGCTGCCCACCACCTCCCACCTCTAAGCCAGTGTTGTAAGAGTTAGAGGTGGGGAAAACCTGTATTTGGAATAATCTGGGGGAACTTAATTCTCACAAAGTATAAAACAACCTGTCGTTCAAGAATCAGAAAGTATATCGGAATAGAACCCAAAAATTCTATTTGGCACTAAAACCAGAAAGTTTTATTTGTTAGCATATGGTATTTTCCTCTTTCTGGTGCTGTAAATCATACTTTAGACAGCACGTTTAATGCAAAATGAGTACTGACAGATCTATATATTCCTGTTACTTGGAAGATCAGGCACAGTCTCAAAGGCTTTATAACTTCCTGACTTGTGAATTCTTTAGTGTGAAAAATACAATGTTGAATATATTACTGTAGAAATTTCAATTCCCTTGAAAAAAGAAATCAGTTTCTTGCTGGATTTATAGAATGCATTTAGTACTCCATATTTAATACAACCCCTTTCCATACCTGTCAGAGCCAAGCAGTCTGAAAATTCTTGTGTTATCTGAAATTTCTTGTGTTACCTGTTCAATTAAAATACAAACTTAATTTCTGGATTAAAGGCACAAAATTTTATATGGGCATTCAATTTATAACTCTATAGAAGAGAAATATAATTCCTAAGATGAAAACAGATCCCTATCCCTGCATGAGTGTTAGTTTGTTAAGTCAGCACATAGATACATCAGTTAGTTTAGGAAAAAAGTGCCTAATTTTGAATTAATCATAAAATAGGAGCGTAGGAAAACTATTTACTTATTAAATTACAGACCTAAAGGGAAAAATTTAAAAGCAAGCACGCAGTCCATTTATTTATCGGAAACCCCTGTCAGTTACGTTAATGCTAACAGCAAGGCCAGTGCAGTAGCAAGCCACCCAGATCTGGTCCTTTTACTTCAAAGGCGGCACTGTGGTATGATGGGAGAAACTCAAGACTGGAATTTGAATCCCAGTTCTCCTCCTCACTAGCTATGACACTGGGCAAGGCAGTAATTTGCTGAAAATGGGTTGTCTTCTGTAAAACAGGAGAGAAAATCTCTACCCGGCAGCAGTACTGTGTGGTCTTACAAGCAGTAGTGGGTATAAAGCCGAGCTAAGGCAGCGCTCAACAGATGATTTTTCTCTCTTGCATCTCCCCCAGCCTCCCGAAATAGTATATTCTGATGTTATATATTCTTTAGGAAGTCCTCAGTGAGACCCATTACCAGTTGGGGAGTTAAAGAAAAGTCTACGGGAGAAAGAAAAACCCACTATGCCACTATTTGTTGCTTACTGAATACAAAACATTCCAAATTGTTATGACAGTAACTTCTCCCCACAATTTTATAGGCTGAAAAAACAATTTGATTTCCAAACTAAATGTATTCCATTAGTACCTCTACAATTAGTTATTCTGGAAACACCAGCGATTCTCAACCTCTTTCGGAACCCAGCACACCTGAAGGATACAACATGCTCACTACAGTGATAGTGGCTCACCATGACTGATCTTCATTGTGTTTTGGGGTTTGCCCACTAGAAGGACATAACATTTTTAGAGGAACAGTACTCAGTAAGGGCTGCCGGCACAGTTTGAAAAAGTCCCTCAGGTGATTTTTTGCACAATCTTTTTCTTTTTCTTAAACTGCTCTCTGGTATCCTGCTTACAGAGTCTTTCTTTCTCTGCCCAGTGTTTATTAGTTGTTGACTATTCTTATCTCCCTGCTCAATTCCCCGAGGTGATTTTAAAAACATCTTCCTGAGCAGCCCTCTTGTGGGAATAACTACTAGAAACACATTAGCTATGAAGTTTCTTTTCTTTTCTTTAAAGATTTTATTTTTAAGTAGTCTCTACAACCCAACTGGGGCTCGAATTTACAACCCCGTGGTCAAAAGTCGCATGCATGCTCTACTGGCTGAGCCACCCAGGTGCCCCTATGACTTTTCTTGAATACTTACTATAAGCCAGGCATTATGCCAAGCACATTACGTGCTTCCTTTCATTTAATCTTAATAACCCAGTGACGTAAGTACTATTTTGTTATCCTCAATTCACAAATGAAAAGTACGGGCAAAGAGAAGTTAAGTGATATGCTACGACCACGGTCACAAAACAGCAGGGTGGAGACCTGAACCCGGCGTTTCAACTCTGGAACTCATGCTCACGGTCCCTCTGCTATAATGTCCACTTGGTTAGAAGAAATATTCCGAGCTTAGAATGACAGTTTAGGACACAAATGAGCTACTTTCTTGCTTGAAGCACCTAAGGTTCTCCTTTCCTTCCTATGCTCAAGAGAAAGTTATACTACTGAAGACTGGTCTGGGGTACTGGGAGAGTTTCTGATGATTTTACTGGCCTGGATATCCTTGGGGGCAACATCTTGCTCACATCTGTAACCCCAGCACTTTCTGGTGGAAATGAGGAGCAGAACAGAGTATGTCCTAGGACTTGGGAGTTAAATTGTTCCTAGAGTTAAATTAAGGTAGGAAGAAATGGGGGCGGGGCGCCTGGGTGGCTCTCTCGGTCAAGCGCCCGATTCTTGATTTCAGCTCAGGTCATGATCTCAGGGTCGTGAGGTTGAGCCCCGTGTTGGGTTCTGTGCTCAGCTCAGAGTCTGCTTGGGATTCTCTCTCTACCTTTGCCCCTCCCCTACTTATGCTCTTTCTCTCTAAAATTTATATAATATATAAAACATATATGTAAATATATATATTCTCTATAAAAATATATATATTCTATATATATATAGAATATATACATATATATATAAATAAAATCTTAAAACAATCAAACCAGAACATACAATTGGCATGTCTCTACCAAAGCATCTATTAAAAAAAGGGGGGGGCAGCAAAGAATCTTACAAATGTCAAGTGAATCAGGGTAATTACCAGGCTGAATACAGTAAATATTAATAAAGTGAGCATATCAAGCATTCCTCGTATCATTTAAGAATTTTCCAAAGTTAAAGAAAATTGTTCAAATAGAATTTGATAGTTTCATAACTATTTAATGGACACAATTTTTAAAAGATTACTTACCTCATTAGATCTAAAACTTCTACCTTGCATTCCGTGTTTCCAGAAAGCTAGCACACTGTCTTGTAGGCAAACTAGCAGGCAAGAACAGCTCAGTTACTGTTAATAGTACAAAAGTTCAACCGATAAGCATCATTTTGTCCCTCTATCTTGCATAGCAATACTTCATTTAGTAACTAATGTCAGCTATTCCATATTTACGTAGCATCTTTACTTTTGAAATTAAAAATATACATATACCAGTTAGAACTTATTCATCTTTTTGGCAAGAAAAAAGAAAATTCGAAAATATTGTTCTGTTTACAGAAATTTTTGTTTTGATAAAATGACAATATTTGAAAATAAGGTATTTCAAACAGATAGAAAAATATGAGAATAACACAGAAACATGTACCTACCATTTAACTATCAAATCCTAACATTTTGCCATATTTGCCTTTTGTTTTAAATAAAACCAAATACAGCTGACATCCGTATACAACCCCCTGCAATCCCATTCTAGCCCTTCCTTCCTCCCTGACATAACCACTATTACCAATTTGGTGCTTGTCATTCTCATGTTTGTTTTTACTATTACTACACAATATCAAACTTTATATTGAATGTTTCCAACTTTCATACAAGTGATCTGATGAACATTTAAATTGTTTCTAGTTTTTTGTTATTAGCATCTATAACTAAAACATTCTGTGCCTCTTCTTGAATACATGTGCAAAATTGTCTAATTCTAGATACAAAATTATTGGGACACAGGCATATGTACTTTCTAAAAATATTAGCTTTGCTTTTAATATTTACATATTTATATACGTATTTTTATGTGTTTTCAGTGAGGAAAATATCTAATTTTGTTTCCTGCAGATAACCAGCAGTACCAGCATCATCTGCTGAATGTCCACCACTGCCCACAGACATATGCTGTAAGTTTCCACTTAACAGGTAGGCCCATTTCTGAACTTCTCTTGTGGTGCCACTGTTCTGTTTATTTGTCCCTGTGTTGATCCCACACTGTCTTAATCATTATGGCTTTGTCAAAGTTTCAATACTGAGTAGGGCAAAATATTCATCAAAATTTTACTATTCTTGGCTTTTGGTTCTTCCATACAAATTTTCAGATCAGCTTACCAAGTGGCACAAAACATCTTATCAGGATTTTTATTGTAAATGCACCCAATGTGTGGTTTAACTTACAAAGAACTGACACCTTTCTCATATTCAGTCTTTCTATCCATGGACATGGTATAGTTCTTGATTTGTTTTCAAATCTTCCGTTTTTAAACAATAATTTGGAATTCCCTAGATAATGGTCTTAAACATTTTGATTACATTTATTTCCACATACTTTATTGCCATTGTCAATGAGATCTTTTTTCCTATAAAAAATTTCCTAATTACTGGCACACTGAAAAGCTATTCATTTGTTTTAGTCACATCCAGCAACTCTGAATTCTTCTAGTGGTTCAGTAGTTTATTTACAGCTGTACATTCTATATAGATAATCATACCATCAGCAAAAAAAGGATCTTTTACTTTTTTCTTTCTAATCCTCACAGTTTCCTTTTCTTGTCTAGAAAGACAATGTTGAAATGTGATGATGGCAGGTATTCTTATCTTGTTCTTGACTTTAATGGGAGAGTTTGATCACTGAAATATGAATATTTTTTAATAGGCTTTGCTAGATGAAGAACATTTCCTTCTATTCCTAATTTGTTAAGAAGCTGGGTTTTTTTCCCTTAAATCATGAATGACTTCGATTCTTTTTGTGTATTTACTGAAAAATTATGTGACCTTTTGCTTTAAAAATTTAATGTGCTTTATTACATAAATTTTCTGATGCTGAACGAACCACCCTTATTTTTCTGAAATAAAGTCTTATTTGATGATGTGGAATTCTATTTGCTAGTACTTTGTTTAGATTTTTTCAAAATCTATATTCATGAGACTGGATTATTTTGTTTTCTGTACTAATCTTGCTTGATTTTAGTATCAGTGTTAAACACTGATTTGTTCAGCACTCCTTCTTTGTCAATAATCTGAAATAGTTTGTATAGGAGAGCGATGATCTCTTTTTTTTAAGAGCGGATAAAAATTTCCTACAAAGCCATCAGGCCTAGGTGAGGAGAGTCTTGGTTACCAGGCCCCTCAAGCAAGGAGCATAGTTCTGGCTCCCATCTCCTGTGGGATCCTTTTAGTCTTCTTTATCACCAGGAGCCCAGCACATCTGTTGGCTTCAGGCCTGCATACTGCTTTGAGTTTCTGTTCTTTATCTTACTTTGGCCCTGGCTATGTGTTTTTAAGCATGGATTCCATTTTAACATCTTGAAGAGCTTTCCCCTCATTACTATCATCAGCATTTGCTTGCTGGCAGAGAGGCACTCTAGTCGGAGGAGAGAGTGAAAATAGAACCAGGAATAAGACAAATGAACTATCTGCCCCTGGCCCTACCCTCAACCAACATATATATGTACAAATATCTTTCACTCATAACGAAGACCAAAAAAATTGTGTCTAGTTAAATACTGAAGTAGCTCTCATTCATTTTCCTAGCACCATCTCATATATGATCATTTTTACCTAATTTTTCTAGAATCTGATCATTTTAGAATACTGGTTCTGTAAGAAATCCTTTTTCAGAAAACACTCTAGTCAAGCAAAATGTGACAATGACGAGGAGATTCCACAATCTTATGGAGATGCTTAAAATGCTCTGATCAGCAAATACAATAACAAAAATACAACATAATATCCTAAGTCCTAAATTTTAAAGTACTTATAGGGAAACTCTACAGGAGTTTGGAGGAAATGGGAATTCATAACTGTGTCATGAAAAATAATATTTAATTGTTTCTTTTGAAATGTCAAATTCTCTAAGGAGGATAACATTATTTATAGATTATATCAGTTATTAAACTATTTCAGAGAATGTATAAAAGTGAAGATGATACTGACCTCATATTCATCATAGCCTGTATTTTAAAAAAATGTGTCCTTAGTAATATCCCTCTGTAATTTCAGATAATTATCAGGTAACTTATTTTAAGCATTTACTACTGCAATCAAACAAGAAATACAAAACTTTCACTTACCTATTGATTCAATCCGGAAATCAAAGGTGAGTTCAGATGATAATTTTCTGCTAGATTTTAATCTTCCTTGGAGATTTACTATTTTTATACAACCTAAAGAAGGTGGGGAAAAGTCACTCAGAAACGAAGATAAAATAAAATGTGTTAAAGGAAGATGTTTGTAAATAAAAACTTACAGTCCAAGCATACAAGAATGGTATCTCTCTCCAGTTGGGTTACATGAGTAACGCTTGTCTGTGGGCTATCTGTAACACAAACAAACTCAATAAACTTACATAAAAAAGTAATAGCGAAATCACAGAGATGTAAATACAAGAATTCTGAACATCACTGAATTTGAAATGGATTTAAATTTTTGGTTATACATATGTAGTGGCTGGGCCAGGCTGCTTGGGTCTAAACTCTCATGCAGTGCTACTAAACGAAGTGAGTGCTCGGTGGAGGGCTGACTATTGTCCTTACTACGGGTGATGTCATCATTTCTAGTCATACGTGAAATCAGGAGTCTCATCTTCTATATTACGGTTAGGAATGATTTCTGCTTTTAAACCAGAAGGCCAGGGACTATGCTTTGTACACCATTATATGGTAATGCTTGGCACCACACGCAATAAATATTTATTGAGTGAATGAATCAGAGTGTCAAACAAATTACTTCAAGCACAAATGAATTAAAAGAAATACTGAAGTATTTTGAGAACTATCAAGTATTACCAAAATGCAAAGAGGCATTATTTTTATTATAATGATTTATCAAAATTCTTACAACCTGACAATGTTTAAATGATGATTTGCCATAAAGTGAAAAGCAGAATATCCCAAACTTTGTATGAACATCAAAACTAAAATTGCTGAGCTATAGCGCTTTTTTCGGGCCTTATATTTCCTGTAGAGTGAGTCTGATGACCTATAGTCTACCATTTTCTCCTTCCCACAGTATTTAGTACTAGGCCATCCAAGGACTGCCATATTTCAGACCTTCAAACGTAGTTTAGACCCGGTACTTCTGTAACCAACCAGGGTTGAAAGAACATGGAACAAGCCAGCAAATCAGATCTTTGTAGCTCTTATACACATGGGTGAAAATTAACAATCTGAACATATCTATACAATCTACTTCAGTTCAGGAAGCCAGTCTAGCATTACTAGAGAGAAAGTTAGGAAAATAAGGTTTTACCAACTGCTTCTATCAATTAGTTACCAAACACTGGAATCATCTAGAGAACTTTAAAAAATACTGATGCCTAGCTGCCACCTCTAGATTTTCTTATTTAATTGGGAGTCTGTATGACTTGAGGTATCAGGAGTTTTAAAAGCTTCCGAAAGTAGATTATAAACGGCAACAGAGTTTAGGAAGCCACTGGCTTAGAATTTCATATGATTCTAAAGTCTAACTCTGCTTTCTCTCTCACTCAATTTTTATCTTATAATCTCAAAACCAGAGATGAATGATACTTATCATATTTAACCTTAAATAAACGGATTTCCTTACAGTAAGAGAATGAAGTCAAAGATTCCAAAGAAAGGTACCCACAGCTGTACAAAATTCTTTTGTGAAGAGACTAGGCCCTTCATTTAACAATTAGTAGAAAAGGATTTAAAATTAAAATGCTTGGGAGAAATAAGGCATTAACTGAAATTCACTAACAATAAAGTACCAGTCACCCAACAATGCGTTCCTATTAAACAGGGAGGGAGAGATCCGGAAAGCAGGAGTGCACCTGCTGTCCGAAAGAGAAGATGGGTGTCTAAGGGAATACGCAGTACAGACACTTGGAGGGAGCCAGAGAAGCCACATTTGTTGCTAGGGGCAAACCATGTTTTCCTTCAACAATGTGTCCTTAAAGGAAAGCTGTTTCAAGTCTCCTGGGCTTCAGTAAGTCATGTAACTGTCTCTAGGTTTTTGTGAATGTGTTTGTGATTTTTTTTCACAGCCAAAAAACCTCAACTCTGAATTTCTTTCTTTTGTGAACACTCAGGCTTCCAACAAACTCCTGACTAATCAGTATTTATTGGCAAACTGGCTTCTTAATATTTCCCTAAGAACCCAAAGACTCTGACAAAAAGCCTCTGCAAGACCTTTAAAAATTGCCTTTTAGGGTCGCCTGGGTGGTTCAGTCAGTTAAGTGTGACTCTTGATTTTGGCTCAGGCCATGATCTCAGGGGTCACGAGATCGAGCCCTGCGCTGGGCTCTGCACTGCGCGTGGAGCCCAGTTAAGATTCTCTCTCTCTATCCCCGTCCCTCTACCCTCCATGCCCCCACTCCCTGCTCTCTCAATAAATAAAAAGTGCCTTCTAAAATGGTCACTGTCTATTTTACAGCAAAACACTGTACAATGTTATTTTTTAAGGGAAAAACAGCAAAAAGAGCTCCACCATAACACAGTGCTTATAAATAAGAAAAAAAGATTGTTCAGGTCAACCTTTTTCAAGTGTAAAAGTTCAATCAGATTTATTTACCACAAAACACAAGTTTTATTAATGTGTACTGACTGCAACAAAATCGAAGGTTTCAAACTATAATCAAATTTCTGTAAAAAGCTCATTAATTGGAAATATTTCCTAAGATACTAGCTATGAAGGAAAGATCTGCTATGCAACTGGACAACACAGATCAAAATTTAAGGAAAAACCTTATATAAAAGAATTATTTTCAAGACTCTCTAATATTTCAGAAGGAGCTGTTTAATTATAATTTATGTCCTAATTACAAATCATTAAACATGTATGGAAGTTATTGCATAGTACCTGTGTATCAATTATAGGAATATCATGGAAAATAAACTATACTTAATGCAGTTTTTCCTTTTATTTAAATAAACTTTTCTAGGCCTGAGGTATGTGTGTATGTGTAGTTCTCGGAGTGTGGTTGCTGTATCTGAATCCTCAGCGCCACATGGGAACATACAGAAATGAAAATCCACAGGCCCCACTCTAGATCTACTGAAAGGAGAACTGGTGGTGGGGGCCAGCAAGCCTCTGGGTGATTCCGACGTATACTCAGGTTTGGGAATGCATGATGTTTTAAATGCCTCAAACAAATTAGCTATTTTAAAGCAAGCCATCTTCTCTTTTTTCCAGTTTAGTAAGTTATTCTAGATTGGCTTTTTATGCACTGTTTTTGCCTAATGAGAGATATGGTAAATTTATTATTTATAAAATCAAATGTATTGGCCTTAATTCAATAAAAATCACAAACCTGATTCTGTAAACCATGAAGAGGTAGAATTTGGATTGACTGTTTCAAATCGAACCACTTGGTTGAAGTCTCTCCCTCTACTGACACCAACACAGACTAAAGGGTACTCTTGTTCCGGAACTACCAGCATCTCAAACACTCTAAGTGGACATGGTATAGGAAAATCTATGTGCTAGAGAGAGAAACAAAAATATATTAAACAAAGGAAAACAAAAGCCAAATAATTTCATGAGAACATTATTAAGAATTTTTAGCTTTATGAAAATATAGACAATAACTCTCTACTAAAAAGACTGCTCTTGTCACAGAAACTTTGGATATGCAGAAAAATACACATTATAAAGTATTTGATTTTAGGTTTGGCACCATAAAATTTTTTAAGTTAAAAATCACCTAATTTTAGGACATTAGGGCTGGAAGGGAACTTGTAAGTCACCTTTTCAGAGGTGAAAACAGAGACCCAGAAATTTGGTGACTAGCCTAGGGTCCCCCATCCCTTTGTGGCAGAGTCTCCTGCCGCCCGATATGATGCGCTTCAGTTATACTCCCTGTCTTCTTATCTTCTTATCCAGCTGAGCACACACGGATAAGAGCACTGAAACGCTCATTAGCAAGAAACACTCCTCTTGTAAATGGACAGAAAAAAAACACAAATAAGAGAAATTTACCCTTAAAGCTCAACTGACTACTCATAAACTCACAGTTATGATGCAACCAATTTTAATTTTACATAACTTCAAAATTATTTTTATATTGCTACAAAGAGACTAAATAAATTCGTATTTCTTAAGTTAGAAAAATAGATGGAGAACATTAACGTCATCAGTCATCAGGAAATGGAACTACGAGTGACTATCCATATAGCCACCTGAATGACTAAAATGCAATGACTGACAATAACAAGTGTGACTAGGAGAGCAGCAGACGAATGCTCACAAAGTGATGGGGGCCTGACCTGTACGGCAGAGCCACACTGGTTAACTACACTATCTGTTCCTGTTGAAGACACGCAGTCATACTCCGATTATATGTTCTAGAGAATACGAGCATGCACGTGCAGAGGAGGCATATGCAAAAATGTTCACAGCAGTATTGTTCAAATAACAAAAACCTGGAAGTAACCCAAATGCCCATCAACAGTGCATAGATAGAACAGTGGCATATTCACACAGTGGGAAATTACACAGCACTGACAACGAACGAACTATAACTACATCCAACGACACAAACACGATGCTGCACAAAAGCCAGACACGAGTGAATACACACTTTATGATTCCACTTACACGCTGTTGAAAGATCAGGTAAAATTAATTCTAATGTTTAGGGGTGCGTATTTATACAGTCAAAATGGAAAGGAAGGGAGCTGACTTGACAGGGGGTACCATGGGGAGTTCTGAGGTGCTAGCGATATTCTTCACAATAAAAGGTTCCCTCCCAAAATATCGGTCTTATACATGCTTTAACAACCCCACTGTTAATATATTTATATTTTTGTTGCTCATATAAATGGGCTGTATTTGCATTTTATTTCCCAAAAGGTTAGCATTACTAGTATTTAACAAAGCTACTGAATTTATTTTTTAATCTGGCAACTCATAAATTCTAAAGAAAATAAAGTCTGGAGAAAAGAAACAGGTGAAATGGGGCTACTATAACTGCTATTCTTTAGGTGTTAGAAAATACAATGTGGTCCTTGTGGTTAGAAGGTGAAGCTGTCTGTGCACCTGTTGTCCCCACCCATATCCCTTCCTTCCCTGGGACTGCCAGACACTCCTCATCAACACTCTCCAAATCTCCTCTCTAGAAGCTTTCCCATTACCTGGGGAATACGCTTTGCCTAAAACCGGTCAGATTTTTAATAAGGCAAAAACATTCGAAATAATCCTCTTTGAAATGTGATAAAAGCAGTAAAGCAGAAAACAAAGCTCCTGTTCAATTTTTTTATCAGCAAATAAGAAAACCAACAGATTCTGAATAATTCTATTTAGCTTCTAATAATGTGTGTTAAGTCATTAACAGAAGAGGACTCCCGTCCAAGAGCTCTAAATCCAGTTGCTACTGGTGATGGTCTTTGAGGCCAGTGACTTTATCTTACTCACTTTTGTCTCTCTGGTTAAAAAGCACTATTCCTGGTTTATAGTAAGTACATAATTGTTTGCTGAGAAGGTCTTTAATTTCTAACTTTTACTTATGACGAAAATGTAGTCTAATGAAGGAAAAACTGTCAGAATGTCATTAAGAGGAAGAAAGACTACAGAAAAGATGAAAATGTTTTTGAATACATCTTATAAGACTGTAGAATAGAAACATCATAAAGAGTAATCCAAATAATGTCAAACAGAAACAAAATACCCACAATATCTTGAAGTAGACAGGGGAAGGAGAGTTGGGTTAAGATTCAGGGTAAGAGCCCACAGAGAGTTAAGGGAGTTTAAAGAAAGTGGGAAGGTGCGAAGTCTCGAGGGAGATTGTCTTCTTTTTTTTTTTCTTTTTAGATTTTATTTATTTATTTGACAGACAGAGACAGCCAGCGAGAGAGGTAACACAAGCAGGGGGAGTCGGAGAGGAAGAAGCAGGCTCCCAGCGGAGGAGCCTGATGTGGGGCTCGATCCCAGAATGCCGGGATCACGCCCTGAGCCAAAGGCAGACGCTTAACAACTGAGCCACCCAGGCGCCCCATTGAGGGAGACTGTATTCTAAGTGTAGTATCTTAGAACAGTGGCAACAGGCCTCATTAATTAGGCAGGCCAGGCTCCCTGGGATTACAGAAGTCATGGAAAAAGAAGACGTGGATGGGTAATTTTTACGCTTCCCATGTCTTCAAAGTATATATTCTCTCCTGCGTGTTCTTCATACCTAAAATTCCTTTAATAGAGAAAAGCGTCTTTTGTTATGTTAGGAATAAGTAGTATAACATATCAGGTAACACAGAAAAATCATTCATCCTAAGGTTTAATCAGACTGTATCTATGAACACTGACATAATGAAACTATTTTTCATCCTGATAGAGGCTAGGAATGAAAGGAATAGAGAGGACGTATCTAAAACAGACTAAAGGGGTAAAGGCAGAGAGAAGACAGGGAAGGACTGCAAAAAAAATCAAACCGGGTACACTTTACCACTCCATCTAGGAGAAGGCATGCTTTGTCAAGTGGGTAAGAACAAAGAGGCGCCAAGAACAAAACAGTTTTTGCCATAAATGGGCTGTATTCAGAAGCTCTGCCACAGACAGTTTATAAGGTTATTTATTTTTCCCCTTCAGCTTTTGGTTTAAATAACTTTTGTTTCAGTGATTTGTGGCAATAGCACCTCAATGGGTTCAAAACTCTTGAAGCTGTTTTTCCATTTCTTTAGCCCTACTTAATGCTGAGGTTAATAAACAGTGATAGGAAATGAAAAATAGATTCCTTAGTCACTTACAGAAATTCAAACAGCAGGAAGCCAATACTTTACATATCCTAATGTTATATTATAAATCTTAGGAAGAATCCACCCCAATTATATTCTGACCCCAAGTTCCAGGGAGATCTCAAATGCTCAGGAAATAACACTACTTAACTTATATAAAATAGCAAAGAAAACAGCTTCAAAAATTCATTTGGTATTTCCTTGGTGTGAGTGAACCATTTTATTAGTTTTCCCCCCAATTTTAAGTTACAGCTGAGTAATGTTAAATATTTTAAAGAATAGTCATTAATTAAAGATTCTAGAGAAACATAGGCACAAAAAACCATCCATGGGAAGGCCTGGGCAAATTAACAGCTAGGCATATAACCGAAATAAATAAGGTCCCGCTCTCTATGGTTATCCCTAGTCCTCTTAGGCCAAACACCAACCTGGAGGTTGCTTCTCTGCTGTGATGGAGCAGGTCAACTAGAGAATACATTCAAACAACATTCCACTGCTTCTTAACACCTCCTGTTCTGGACATGAGACTGTATGTGAGAGGCTATTTCTCGCTCCCACTGCCGTTTCCCTGAACTATTTCTCTAGTCTCTTTTAAAACTTTTATCTGGCCAACTGATTTCCTTACAATTGGGCAGATTTTTACTACCCTGCCACATAATCCAAAACCATGAAATTAACTTGAGAAGAAATGAGAAAAAAGAAAAAATGGGTTTTTTGGTGAAAGAGCAGGAAAACTGACTTAATGAAGCTTTTATACTAAGAATGACTTAGGTTGCTTTTCATGCTTACCTTAATTAACATAAATTTCTGCATTGGTTCAACCCATTCTAATAAAACAATGCTAGTCTGAAGTGCCCCACATAGGTACTTATGGCCTGTGTAAGGATTTCGCACTGTCAAGGCAAAAAAGTATATGTAAGTTCCTTTGCAACACAAAGTCCTAACAATAGCAGTTGCATGCTCTGAACACAAACAAACAAACGCTGGCTGCCAGTTCAATTTCTTAATTAGACTGCAGGGTGAAAACACTTTCAGTAAGAGCTGGAAACTCCTCCATCACTTGCAGGAGTTTTGTCTTGAGCACAAATGAAGGTGGTGGTTGTTATGGGATCTGGCAGTGGGAAGAGAGATTTTAGGTCTCATGGTAGCGGGGAGATTAGGTGAGGCAGCGAGATCCCGAATGAAGGATCCTAAGTAGATCCGGGGAGAATATAGCACAGTAGGGACAGGTGACTAAGGATGCTTTTGGGAGCAATGTTCAGAGGCAGTGATGCTTTGGTTCCAGCAACATGAAGACATTATTAATCAAATCTCAAAATATAGGTTTAAAAATAATAAAGCCTCAAAGGTTTTTAAGGGAAGGAAAGAAAACTCTTTTTTCCTTTTGCTATATGCAAATAAAATAGATGGTTGTGATGGGGGTGGGGGAGGAATTTAGGATCGTGGTGTGTGAACAGGGAGACTATAACCTTCACGTCACAGGCATAAGGTTTCACATACTAAAGGCATGAAAATATATGCTGAATGAATAAATGCAGTCTCATAAGCCATTGCCGAGCAGCATAAGAATGATAAAGAACAGGCCCCCTGGAGAACAGGGTATGATAAAGAGCTGTAATAAAAAGTCATCCTACTTTCTCCATTTATCCAGTCAATAAATTATCTGCAAAACAACTGTTATGTGCAAGGTACTACATTAGGTTTAGTTTACATGGAGACTGAATGGCCAAGACATTTGTTTTACTTAAGGGGGAAAAATAAACTATTACTGGCAGAATGCCCTGGAGAAGTACTGTTTTATACTAGATTTAAAAACGAGTCTCATTGTATTTTCTTATCTACTCTGCAAAGCAGGACAGCTACATGTTATGGATCAGTTTACTTACCAACACAACATTTCTGACACCACTTGGTTTCAGGGATTTTTGCTGATACAGCAAATTTCCTAAATGTAAATGAAAATGAATATATAATACATGTAGGTGAAGTTAGTATATGATAATGGTATCATTACAGATCAGTGGAGAAAGGATGAGTTGTTAAACCTACTAGGTCATCTATAAAAAATAAGAATACACTTGATCTGTTTCTCATCCCTCTCCCATCAATTCCAGATAGATTAAGGATTTATTAAAGTATGAAAAACAAGACTATGAAATATTTAGATTTAGAAGAATATAACCTTGGGATTTCTTTAAAAAATGCAAAAAGAACAAATTATGCAGGAAAATATTAATAAACTTTGATATATTTTCATGAATGGATCCCTATCACCTTAAACTACAGATGACAATTTGTTGAATGAATTTGTTGAATATATTAGTAACTTTGGTTTATCAAAAGATACCACTAAGAAAGTAAAAAGATAAGCCATAAACTGAGGAAAGATATTTTTGGCACATGTAATAAATTTAAGCTATGTAAAATCTTGTCTTACCACGAAAACAATTTGTAAGAACTTTTTTTAGACATTTTTATTTCTCTACTCAGGAAGAATGGGGTATAGATTTTCTGGCAAAGGTCCTTTAGAAAGGTTCTGCAAACATTTGATTCAAACTTAATATGTAAAAATCCATTTAAAATAAGTTTTTAAACTACAATTAAAAAATACATATAAACTCAAATGTCTTTTATAATGAAAGCTGATAAAACAGACTGTTAGTGCTAGGTTGTGCACATGTCAAATTATACTTCTCCATTTCTGTATACATATTTAAACTTCTTTTACATGTGTAAACATGCCACAGATTAGATGTCATTGGTCTGCATGTCTTTTAAAAAACAACAACAACAACAACAACAACAACAACAAAAAACAGAGTTGTGCTTTGCTGGTAATAAAATAGCTAAGCATGCATGCTCAATACCACTCCAAACAAGCTCAGAATAATCATGCTGGATGCTCTTGTCACTGTACAACTGGCAGCTAAGTAGTAACGAAGTATATAATGCTGAGGAATTGTAATTTTAGCTTTTAATATGTTTTATATACTGATGTTTATGTTTATAAAAACTTTAGTAACTATTGCTAACATTTACTAACACCTTACTGTTTGCCATGAATTTCACATGTTCTGTGTCAGTCCCTCCATGAGATAGGTCATAGCATAGGAATCTGAGGGTTAGATTTAATAATTTCCTCAATGTCATACAATTAGCAATTCTAGGAAGAAAGAATTTTAATCTAGTGTCTTAGTTTAACGGTAGCGTTCATAGTGATTCAACTTAGGAAAAAAAAATCCATTTCTCTTTTTATGATTCTGGATCAGTTTCACTAAAGACTATTCTGAGCTTGCAAGAGAAGATGTTAAAATTTGTTGCCACTTGTAAGTACTTTATCTGTGTGAATGAGAATTTTGTTAATAGTATGGTACCTAAACAATGACACAAATTTGTCAGATACTGAGGCACTAAATGACAACGTGCTCTAAAACACCTTGATTTCAAATTTTGGGTTAAAGCACCTATTGTTCCCCTCAACTATGTTCATGTTGGGAAGAGTTTTAACGTTCCAATTCATGCATCCCATTAATATTTATAAAAAGGCCCCTTTCGTATACAGTGAAAATTTCATACAGCTTAAAACAAAGCAAAAATTCTCCACACCTTTAAATTAAGTAAACTGCTTGAACCAAAGTGCTTTTTCAAGTTTAAAAAAATCTAAATCAAGGTTTTGATAGATTTGCACTGCAACGAGCTTAATGTTCCTGGCCCACACTTGTGAACTCGTCCCCTGGTCCCAAGGTTACTCAGGGGTTAAGTTACTGAATCTGTCAAAACCAGGAGGATTAACTAACTGCAAGGTTCTGAAAGATTGTAAAGAATACCACACAGTCAATACAAGATCAACTACGAAGTACAGCTTAGTGTTAACAATGATGAAACCATTCCAAACAGTTGTGAGCAGCACAATGAAATGTTATAAGTTTATAATTTTCTACAGTGTTCTACACAGACTTACCTTGCTTTTAGTCATGATTTTACAGTAAGGCAATAAAATTTATTTACCAGCACCCAGTTAACTAGAATCCTAAGTGAACCAACATTCTCAGTGTATTTGATGTGAGATATTTTAGGGTGCATTACAGACACGGTTCAATTTTACCACGCCTGACAACGATGACAACAGATCTTATTAAGAGCCTACTGGGTGCCAGAAACCATGGTGGATACCATACATACATACTTTTATCATTTTAAAAACAACTTTGCAAGATAGGTGTTTACTGGCTCCATTTTATAGATGAGAGGTTGTATAATTTATTCACGGTCCCAAACCTAGTCAGTTTAGGCAGGATTTAAATTCAAGTCTACCTAGATTCTAAAGCTTACGCTTTACTACAGAGGCTTTACAGTACAATACAATGAGTACCTAGACTTATAATGAGAACCACGGGACATTATAAGATGTTCAAAGGAAGTTTAATCTGTGCTCACTTTGCAGTAGAGGAACTGGTACTAATACACAGATCAAATCTTACCATGCAAAAAAGGTTTTCACATTTCCTGCCAGTAAATGAGAGAATTAAGAGTAGATTTTACAATAACTGATTCTTGATAACAAAACTGAAGACAGTGGGAAGGACACATTGGTGAGTGCTACTAACACTGAAGACTGACTGTAACAAAGTTACATGAAATGACAGCCCAGAAGTAAAGCACTCTTAGAGGTAACATCTTCCTCTGGAAATTCCTTAAAGGAAGAGGTCATATATTATTCCGTTTTGTTTCAGGTATATACTAGGAAACTTTCTTCACGTCTGGTATATTCAGTAAAATTTGAAGAACTAAAACACAGCTACAAATAAGCTCAAATAAGCTATATATGTCTCTATTCTGACAAAATGATATAAAAAAGTGAATACATTAAAATTTATGTGCTTTACATTCCTTGGAGGGCTCTTGTACCTTACATATAGTTTTATTATTTTTTTTAGAGATTTTATTTATTTGACAGAGAGAGAGAGAACATGAGCAGGGGGGAGGGCAGAAGGAGAAGCAGGGTCCCCGCTGAGCAGGGAGCCTGACGTGGGACTCGATTCCAGGATCCTGAGATCATGACCTGAGCTGAAGGCAGACGCTTGACCGACTGAGCCCCCCAGGTGTCCCCCCTTACATATATTTTTAAAGCTTGGGGTCAGTTTCCATGCCAGAGGAATTTAGGATTATCAAGTTAGACAGCTAGATGGAGATGTGCTATATAAGACAGAAAATCAACAGCACCAAGTGGCAGCTGGGAGAAAAAGAGGGAGATAAACTCTATGTGAAGAAAGAAACTCCCTGACCCCATTCTTGGGGCTAGTAATAGCTAACTCCAACTGTAGATATTATAATGTAAGTCTAATAAATCAAGTTCATGGTTGCAACTCTGAGTCATCGTGAAAAGGCTCAATTAAACTCAATGTGGTTTATTTTAAGAAGACAGAAAAGCATGCAGTATAACTTTTAAATGATTTTCATCAAAAAGGTTAATTTTTAAAGTCTTTTGCACAATGGGGCAAATTTAAGCTCTACTGTAAACTCAGCAATTGAGAACAACAGCTTTTCAAGGTACTTGAAAGCTAAGGTTATACATTAGTTTGTCTACATAATGATATGGTAAAGGAAGAATGGCTATAGTATAATGTTTTTGTAAAATACGATTTATACCAGACTCAGAGACCTTTTGGACAACAAATGAAGTGCAATATAATAACCAAAGGAAGAGAGAGAAAAATGAAAAATTCCTGAAAGTAGAAAAGCAAAACTCCTCAATTCCTAAGTAATTATCTTCTAATGTAAAAAATTTGATTTAATAAATCATTTTGATTTTCTAAGTTTAGAAACTGTACTTAGAAAAAAATTCACTTCATTCAAATTAACACAAGTATGTCGAAAGCACTATATGTGATGAAAAATTACTAGCAAATTATAGAAAAAAATTAGTTTTAACCTTGTAGAAAATACTAATCAGTTTTAAAATTCCAGAGGTGTCTTCAGTTCAATTTTTTCATTACACATGATTTCTATTAACCCAACCTGAGTGCTTTTTTCAATTTTTGTAGTATGACTATTATTTAGAATTAATTAACATATTATCTCTAAGGATGAAACATAATTAAATATACAGTTACCTCGGCAGTATTCTGTCAGGGAGTTTGTGTGCTGGAATAGACACAGGTAACTTTTGCATTTGTCTTGCATAATCAAAAAGCCCTGGTAAATTATGGGAATAAAGCTGAGAAGCTTTACCTGTAAAGAAAAATAACCATGATATAAAAGCTAATAACATAAATAGGAACACTTGTAAGATATGTAAAAACTATAAGACTTACCAGATATTGATAGTAAGCAATTGTTCATTACATATAACCATGTACACCTTCGGGGGAATAGCTGGTTAAAAAAAAAAAAGTGCAGAGTTTATAAAAGATAACAGACAAAAGAGTAATGTAAATATGTACATAATTAACCATGTAAGCTGTCTTATCAACAGGCCAGTTCTTAAAAAAGAAACTTATTTTTAATAGGAATTCATTTTAGAAGACATTTAAAACAAGACAACATACATACACATACATTTATATGGGAGAAAAGTAAGTAAATTAGCAATGTAATTTCATTACCTAAGTCTCAACAAGATACGATTAGTGTGAGTCTCCCTTATGGTTAAGAACTATAAAATCCCAAACTACAAGGGGAGAAAGGACATTTTCAAACAATGTCTACTCCTTTATTTTGGTTGTGGGGTTAAATAATTAACTTTCCTGTGTACTTCTCCAAACACGTTTGTATCTAGGCATTCGGACATGCATGGCTTCTGGAGCAGCAGAGATAGAAAAAAGGATCACGGTGCAGTGGAACACAGGGTATAGAAACACTGGGTATGGAGGAAAAAAAGGTTGAGGGAATATGATGAAAATGCACAAATAATTAAGAATATAGATACGGAATTCATTTCTGAAATACAGTCCAAAAGAACTGAGAGGCACCTCTGGAAGTTTGAAAGTGATTATTATTTAGGGCAAAGAAAAGGGGATTCCACGGAATGCAGTCCATGTACTTTGAAGGAAAAACATAACTGCTCTCATTAATACATTTTATTATGAAGCCCAGTGGTATGTATTGCCATGAGCACCGGGTGTTATACGCAAACAATGAATCATGGAACACTATATCAAAAGCTAATGATGTACTGTATGGGGACTAACATATCATAAAAAAAAAAAAGCCCAGTGGTTCTCAAAGTGGTCCGTCCATCCACATCAGCATTACTAGCATCATGGAGGCATTTGTTAGAAATGCAAATTCTTGGACCTCACCTCAGACTTACTGAAGTAGAAGCTCTGAAGGTGAGCCCAGCAATTTAGGTTTTAACCAGCCCTCCAGGTGATTCTGACGCATACTGAGGTCTAAGAGCCACTGTTGACTATGATTAAGCATTCTGATTTCACAAGCCTGAGTGCCGGGCTAGCTCTGGAAGCTCCTACTCCAAACAGGCTGGGATATGGGCAGGGAATGAAGGGATGAATGAAACATAGCAAGGCCTCAAAGGGCTTTACTTTATTAAAGCACAAAGTCACAATGAGGGCCCTGAATAATTAAAGGAGAAAAGGTAATAATAAAAGGGAAAGAAACAAAGTAAAACCTATTTTATATAAAACCTGATTGTTTCATTTATTTGCAAAATATACTCACATAAAGTATCTAATTTCTCCAAACAAAACATGTCAATATAATTTCAAAAAGAATTATTACGGAAATATAGTTGACATACAATGTTATATAAATCTCAGGTGCACAGCAGACTGACTGGACAATTCTATAGCTTATCCAGTGCTCACCACGGTTAAGTGTAGTCACCATCTGTCGCCATACAATGTTATTACAATATTACTATGTTCTCTAAAATGTGCCTATAGCTGTGTCTCAGACTGAAAGGACATAAACATTTCCTACTTTATGCTCGTCATAAAAAATTCACAATGGAATTGGGAATTCGTTGGCTCCCTTGAGAAAATAAGGCAGAAAGAGGGGCAATAACTTATTATAAGCCAGACAGCAGTATGTTATCAAAGCAGAAGAAAACTGATTTTTATTTAATACTGTCTTGAACTGGGTTGATCTTCATAAAAAAACTTAGAAAGTATTTCTCTGGTATTAAGTCTATAGCTTATTGTGAGGAAGCATATACACAAAGTATCAGGGTAAGACACAAACGCCTCCATGATAAATTACCAACACAGAGACAATGAAAAAGTATTGATGCAAAGTTTTAAGTGGATTTCACATTGGATTTTTGTTTTCAACCACATTTAATAAAACCTTAAGGCTTTTCTGGATTTCTAATGTCTATTTCCCTAAGCAAAGTAGGCTCTAGGTGAAATAATCCGTTAAATGAAAGTACACAGTAAAGAAGAGTGGGTTCTACAAGGCTGCGTGGACTCAGACACCTGCTTTCTCAGTGACTGTGACTTTGGATAACGTGATTTCTGCGAGTCAGTGTTCTTACTTGTAACACAGAGCGCCTATACCTAACAGAGTTGCTGTGGCAATTAAACCAGAAAAGGGCGTGGAAGACTGGCGCACGCGGAGCACTCAGTGAATGTTAGCTATAAATAATAAAAGCAGATAAAAAATTTAAAACCAGGATGCTGTTCGGTGTCATTTCCTCTCCTTCCAGCATCTTCTCCTATCTAGCAGACTCATGCCTCCTGGTCTCTTTCCCCCAGAGGACAGAGAAAATCCACCTAATAATTTAATAGCAAGATGAAAAAAAACCTCAGGATCTCACATATTCTCATTCCCTACTCTCAAAGGCTTCCTCTGCGAAGGAAAAGGTTTCACTTCATAGGGCATGTATAGCTCAGAATATATTATTCAAACAGTGTAGTTTCCAGCGCTGAAGCATCTCAGGAGATTACTTCCTGCAGACTGGGACCGGGTGGGGTTGGTGGGCACCTTCACTTAATTGTCCCTTGAATTAGGTAGATAAATGCTTACCCCACCTATGCATGAAGTTGGTCTTGTTCCTTACAATTAATATTGCTACCTGTAAGGTGATTTTTAGATATATTATATCCAAGAAAAATATTACTACCTTTGAGTTATTTACTAATTATTATAAGTAACAAGACCCTTTTCATTTTTCTCTAGTTCCTAGTATTTTTCAGCCACCTCACTGTATGTCACTTCCAGATTGAAAGATTTAGAGTATATCATGCAGTTGAGGATTTTGTTAGAAAATCTAATTTAAAAATGCTGCTTCAAGTAGAAAAGACGGAAATGTCTGGTTATGAAGAAAATACCATTACTTACAGATTTTTTTTCTCTCCATTGTATTTGTAATCAATTTATATTGATAATAGACAATCAGTTATACATCCCACAGGCACCCAAAACTCAATGTGACCAAACTGCATGCAGTATCGCGCCCTTCTAATCTACTTCCCTTCCTGTATCCCATACCCTGACAGGTGGTACTGTCGTTCACTCTAGCTGGAGACCTGGGGTCAACCTAGACTTTTCCTGAGCCTTCACGTTGAAGAGGTCATTTAATATGGCCAATTCTAGCTCTTTAATCTTTCTCTAGGTCTGGTGTTTGTCTACAGGGGCCATACAAGTGGGAGAGGCAGTGTCGTGAATTAGTTAAGGACACAGACTCTGGAGCCAGCTGGCCCGGGTTCACATCCCATCCAGTTCAGCTACTTAATAGTTGTGGGGTCTCTGAAAAGTTACTGATCCTTTCTGTGCCTCAGATTTCTCATCGGAATGCTATCCATGATGGTATCTATCTTTGAGAGTTGCTGTGAGATTAAATATGCAAATTATGTAAAGCGTTTAAAAACAGCATCTAGCAATGGTGCCTGGGTGGCCCAGTCAGCTGAGCATCTGATTCTTGGTTCCAGCTTAGGCCATGATCTCATGGGTCATGGAATTGAGCCCTGCTAATCAGGGAGTCTGCTTGAGATTTTTTTCCCTCTGCCCCTCCACCCACTTTCTTTCTTTCTCTCTCTGGAATAAATAAATAAATCTTAAAAAAAAAAAATGTTGAAAACAGTATCTGGCACATAGTAAGTCTTATATAGGTATTACTTCCTAACACCATCATTATCGTTTTGCAGGTTGGTTAGCATTGCTGGCCTTTGGGTACTAAATGCCAAAAGCTTCCCCCAATCACTGGGACAAAAGAAATGTCCCCAAGCAATTTCAAACCCCACTTTTTCCTTTCTGTCCTCCCCACTTCTGCCCTGACTCAACACTTCTTCACCCTTTGACCAAAATCTCTCCTGCCATCTCTCACCACACTGCAAACAGACCGTTCTAAAACACGGACCTGGTCATCAGCATGGTACATGAAGCTCGGGGGTTTGGCAGCTGCCTTCCCCATCCACCTCCATTTACTGTTACTACTCTGCCTCATTTTATACTCTAGTCAGACTGTCTGTTCATGGTTCCCTGTCCTTGTCGTTTTGATTCACAACTCATATTTATCCTCCATCCACCACTGCCACGAATGGTTTCTTCTCACCTGCCCACGGGAGGTGCTAGTGACTTGCAACTCTGTGGCCTCTACCTTGTGCTCACTCCTAGCATGACACCTGAATGCTGCAGTGACTGCTGTGTCTCGTTCTCTATTACATCATGAGGTCCTGCAGGGCAGGACTAGTCCTGTGAATGTGTCCTCAGTACCTGACAAATACAACATGCTCTCTGAAGCTCTGATGGATCAAAGAGGCAGAAAATCCTAGAACTGAACCTTATTTCTTGTCTAGTATCTATATATAACTTTAAAAAAGGGAAAATACAAAATAACACACCTGTTCCATTGATGTTTCATGAAGTTCATTAAGATTCAAAGTATAAATCCCTTCCTCGGCACCAAATATCAAGTACTGATCTGAAATGACAAAAATAATTCACCGTTCTGATATGTAAAATACTGTCCAAAAGGATTTATATACAAATTAAGTAAATATGTATCAACATGAAGAAAGAATTACTGTGATTGATAAGCAGTAAATATATATTTTAATACAAGTAAGTGGCTAAATACTCTACCTTAATGAACTGAGCTATATGTAAATACCAGCCTCAAAGCAGAGAGGAAAACTTTTATGTCAAAGAGGTTTTGAAGTCTGGAATGCTAGGGCTCCTTACTCGTCAGAGGCTGCTGAGGCCTGGCAGGGAATCTATAGCTTCTTTTCTAAAATTCCTTTAAGACAGGATCATGTACAATCAGTGTACAGAATATGAGTAAAGAAGAACTGATACAGATTAAAAATATTTTTTGCAGATGGGCTACCATTTTTAGCAGTAACATCAAAACACCAGGATCTTAAAAAAGAACAAATAACAAACAACAACAACAACAACAAACCAGGACCTGGCTACTGCCTATTCAAAAAGTACCCTAAAACTTGGATGCACACCTACTAGGGTACTCAATATCTGCTGGAAGATGGCAGTTTAGCCATGGTCCTGTCTGATCTGCTTTTGATAATAGAAAACAACAGGTCAAGAATTTCTCCAGACTAAACTGAAGCATGCTGAGAACAACTTAAAATGCGAGGAGCACTCCTCTACTGCCCAGTATTTAGGATTAGTGCCGGCAGATTAAAGGCATAAGCTTTGTGGTCAGACAATACAACCGAACTGGGTTCAAAGTGCAGCTCCAACCCTGACTGGTAATGAAACAATGAACCTCTCTGAATGTCATTCTCCCTACTTGTGAAATACAGTTCCTACACCTTGGATTTTTAAAAGATTTAGTAAGAAGACGTGTGGGCATGTATTCATGTAGATCTTATATAGTGAGAGCATGCTGGTAATCTTTAAGTCAGTGACTGATGACAACGATCCTTATTACAATCCCCTTTAAGGTGGAGAGGTCCTCCAACGTGTTCACTACACCCTGGACCCTTAGCTGTTAAACTCCTTTAACAGCTGTACCTAAAACACAAAGATACGTGCAGCTACAGAAAAAACTTCTCTGGAAGAAATTAGGGTGGCACAAAGTATATGGGGACCACAGAGTGAAATTTCAGTGTCACAGGTCACCTCAAACACTGCTGATAACATAGAGAAACATATTTACCCTAAATAATTTTTAAAAATTATAAGAAAAATTTTTCAGAAAGGTATTCAGAACATGAAGAAAACTGAATGCTTTCATGGTCTCAGTTTAAAAAACAATTAGAACGATAACAGATATAAACATATAGTACTACCTCTTGTATCTGGGTTTATCCATGATGTTGCACAGTGAATTTTCAAGGGACATCCATTAAAAACCTTTGAAAAACATGCACCCATCTGGAAAAACAAAGAATAACCAAGTAATACAATATTCCCTGATAAGAAGGAAATCATAACCTCTACAAAGGCAAAAAGTTTCTTATTTCATTTCATGACTTAAAATGTTATTCATCATTAAATTTAATATTACAACATGAAAGAGGTATAGTTGATTTCAAATTCATATCATTTACTTCAAAACATGGGTCTGTACCCGCTTTCTAAAAAAAATAAGAAGAAGCTTTATTTATGTTAATATTTATGAAGCCCATTTACAAGTCTTTCATATAATAAACACCTTATAAGGAAATACAGAATCATTCATTTGAATTTTTTTTTGATCTTCAAAGAGTAAAATGCTAATTTTGGAACTGTTGTTCAGGTTAGAATAAATAAAGAAAGCTTATTCATTTAATCACTTTTTCTACCAACAACTTGGGGGAAAAAGAATACAAAAATATCTGGTGAGAAGAAGTGCATTATGCATCATTTTATAGCTGGAATATTTTCTTCACAAACATGGAGATGATACCCAGAGACAGAACACATTACTACAGTTAATTATAAGGGATTAAAAATATTAACATAAAAAAAGAAAATTATAAACCTTAAGATTTCCTTTTTCCTCATAGAAACCTACCAACCAATACTATTAAGATTTTGGTACCAAAAAACAACAACAACCTCGCAATACCAGCAGGTGTAGGAGACCAATAAAAAATGTTTTTAAGGTGTAGGGCAGAAATTGTATCATTTAACTAATTCCAATAATTATTTTTTAAGATAGCTGCCAAAATTTGTATGTGGAGGTGCTGCCTAACCCCTAAAAATCCAAATTGACAAAATGAGGTGCCAAATAAGCAAACCAACCCCAACCATAAGCTAGTCCGGAAGCTGATCATACCTGGCTTTCCGGTTATGAGCTCTTCCCTGTCAACCGCGCACCTGACCTGAGAGCTTTGCGCTGTAGACAAACAGGAAATTGTGTCCTCTTGTTTAAGTGTCTCTGCTAGACTTGGGAGCCTTTTACTCTCCAAACTTTTATTTTTTTATTTTTATTTTTTTTAAAGATTTTATTTATTTATTTATTTGACAGAGATAGAGACAGCCAGCGAGAGAGGGAACACAAGCAGGGGGAGTGGGAGAGGAAGAAGCAGGCTCATAGCAGAAGAGCCTGATGTGGGGCTCGATCCCATAACGCCAGGATCACGCCCTGAGCTGAAGGCAGACGCTTAACCGCTGTACCACCCAGGCGCCCCCAAACTTTTATTTTGTAAGATAAGGGATAAATATTCAGATCTTTAATACTAATTACAAAGTGGAGTAAGAAACTAAAAAGACTACAAAAGAAGAGTCGAGAGGGTACAGACTAGAAATGCAGTGGACACCTTCTAAATTAGCGTCACACTACATTTTAGGTTACAGGTTTGCAGCGGCAAAAATGCAGTTCTATCTATACTGATGCACAATTACACTGAGCTAATATAATTTTAATTCTAAGGCAGCACGGTCTAATAAAACAAAACAAAACAAACCAGGACAGAGTAGAACACAGGAGTGTACCTAGGAACTGGGTGGAGTTCTGTGATCTTGCAAAGATTCTGGGGTCTCAGTTTTACTCACAGTCAAAATAAGAGTTTGGGCCAGATGGTCCTTTAATGTTCCTTCTAGTTTTAAACTTCTGTTTTTGATAATTGAGAACACTAGGAAAAAATGTGTCAATCTACATTTTGTACTTCCTATTGTACCCATGTGCCTTAGAAGATATCAACACATTTTGGGATAAAGGAGCTTTAAAATGTATAATTTACCATAATTTTGTCTTGTAAAGCTACTTTTCAGATGTAACATTTAAATTAGCAATCTTCTAGATTTTTTTTTTATTAATAAAGGAGATTCTTTCAAACAGATAAAAATCTAACCAAAGATACACAGTCAAGCAATTATCTGTCATTGTATTTAGCTTGAAAACAACCTAGTTGATATTTATACTTACATGCACTTTAGGTGTTGGGGGTAGACCATTACTAATAGGCTTCTAGAAAAAGAATACATGCATGAATATACTTCTTTTGTTGCTGTTTGGTGTAACAATACTGTAGTTCAAACACACGTATCAAAATAAAATACATGAATACTTTCTTTTTGTAAAACGAAACAATACAGATAAGGCTGAAAAGTTCCCTATAGCCCTTGTATAGTCCACTTATTCCTGGTACTTGTCCCCCCCGCGCCCCCAAAAAACCTGGTTTAGAGTGTACCCTTCCAAGCCTTTTTTCTAGACAACGATATGCACTCATGTATTTGTGTATATTTCCATACCTCCTTTGTATGAATCCCCACAGAAAACACTGTGTGTGTGTGTGTGTGTGTGTGTGTGTGTGTGTGTGTTTTAGAACATGAATAGTTACGCACTGTTTTATCAACCTCTTCTTCGCCTTAATGCTGGATTTTGGACAGATCTTCCTATCAGTACACACAGATCTGGTCCATTTGTTTTAACTGTAGCACGGTATCAACATAATACTTTACTTAGCTATTACCTAATTATTACGGATATTTAAGTTATTTTCCATTTTTTACTATAACAACAATGCAGAAATGATCACCCTTGCATATACCTTACTATGGAATGTGTGAATAAATTTTTTAGGGTATGCTGTGAAGAGAGAAACTATTGGAACAAAGGGCTGTACCCTTTTACATTTTGGCAGATATTGACCGCCAAACTGTCTGAGTGCTTGCTCATTTCATATCATACCCACCAGCAATGTAGGAGCTCCCTGGTTCCTTATGGTCTTACAGACACTTAATGTTACCAAACTGATCAGTAAAAAATGTTTTCTCCTTACTTTGCATGGCTCTGATTGTTAGGAAGATTGAGAATATTTAAAAAACAGTTTATTCTCTTCTGTGAATTGTCTTTTCCCATTTTTTTAAACTGAGTTATTTTTTTCTTATCTATTTGTTGGAGTTCTTTATATAATCTAGATTTGAATACTTTTAAAAAAACATTTTATTTATTTATTTGTCAGAGAGAGAGAGAGAGAGAGTGAGTGAGCACAAGCGGGGTTATGGTAGGCAGAGGGAGAAGCAGGCTCCCCGCTGAGCAAGGAGCCTGATGTGGGACTTGATTCCAGGGCACCTGAGCTGAAGACAGACACTTAACCAACCAAGCCAACCAGGTGCCCTAGATTTGAATACTTTATCTATTAAATATATTACAAATGTCTTAACCTAATCTGTAAATTATCTTAACCTTGCTTACAATGTCAATTGAAGTTTTACATTCTGATGGATTCAAATATATCAATCACTGGTCAAAGTATACTGATAATTATAAGGAGAGTAAAAATAGCATAATCGTTCACCTACAACATGCTCAAGAATACCAGATATTTTTCCAAGGGGCTGCATGCCTGGAGTATACGACGTGTCCCCTGGAGAAGGAATCTCTTTGGAGAGAGATGATACTTTATTTATTTTTTTAAATGTAGTCTTTCCTAATTCAAGATAAACTCAGCCACTTTTTTTTTTTTTAAGATTTTATTCATTTATTTGTCAGAGAGAAAAAAAGAGAGAGAGGGCACAAGCAGGGGGAGTGACGGGAGAGGGAGAAGCAGGCTCCTGCTGAGCAAGGAGCCCGAAGTAGGATTCGATCCCAGGACCCTGGGATCATGACCTGAGCCAAAGGCAGATACTTAACCGACTGAGCCACCCAGTCGTCCTGAGATGATACTTCAAACATAAATTTTATGAAAGTCTAGATTTCTTTGGAGGTTAATCTAAATATTTTAAGGAATGACATCCTAATTTTTTTTCAATCTAAGTCAAAATTATCTAAATGATGTGACAAAAATTAACTAAAAAGCTACTTTCATATACATGATACAGATGAAATATTCTATGTAGTACTACTTCTGTAACTACTGATACTTTTGAAATTGAGACTATTTGAAATTTTACTTCATAGATATGTGTATGAGGATGTACAGCCTATTATGGCCACTAATTTCTGATAATGTTTTTCCATTTTGCAAATAATTTATGTACTTAGTTCTATATTGATGTCCTTAAATTATGTTAGATCATCTACTTCAGCAAAACATTTTTAATTAGGGAGCTCTGAATGCCAGATTTACATTAAGTATCGACAGAACTGGCTATAAATAATTTCAAGCTGCAGAAACTGTAATCATGTTTCAATATATCATGGATACTGTTTATCCTATAATACAGTCATGGACATATTTCAGAATTACTGAGACTGTTAGTTTCACTACTACCGTATAGCAGTTCCTTACCCTAATCACATGAGCTAACACAGTGATAAAAATGCATACATAAAAAATGTATACATCTCTCAAAGGTTCTTATGCTGCACTATAGAGTCATAAGGCTGTATATTTCTGTACCACTACATTAAGAGGGCTGCTAAAATTTAAACTGATGAAAACAAAAGGGCCCTGCTCGGTTGGGCAGACTTCATAAAAACTTATTCCTGAAGGGCATTTTATGCTTTTGTTAACAATGTCCTACCTAAATTTCACAAATTACAGTGGATAATCCCAGTTAAGTGCTTTAACTGAAAATAAAAAATGGTATATCATATTATGTCATGAAATCTTAAAAAAGTTGATTAGATATAGTACAAAAGCCTCTAGCAATGTGCTTACTACATAAAATCATAGCTATATGCACATAAACATTTTAAATGTATTATAAATATCTACAAAAACAAACTTTAGTATACACAAAAACTTTAAAAAAATACCATCTCATCTCATGCTGAATTGGGGATTTTAAGGATGTTTTGTTGTTTTAAGTTCTATGATGACAGACAAATGTCTTCTGATGATGAAGAGCAAATTCTTCACAAATGTTAAAATACTTTAATCCCCGATAAATAATATTTATTTATCTGTAACAGGAATAGCTGTTAAGGTTAATTTCATCTTTCCTGAAATGATATTTTATACCTACTGGAAAATTTTCCTCCTTGTTAGGTATTTTCTTTGAGTAAGAGTAGTAATACCATGAATTATGTAGCCTACAGTTAAAAACTTGTCCTAAGTTCTAGCTTTCCTTATGTGTCCATGTTCTTCTTCCCGTAACTTTTTTTTTTTTAAGATTTATTTATTTATTTGACAGAGAGACAGCCAGCGAGAGAGGGAACACAAGCAGGGGGAGTGGGAAAGGAAGAAGCAGGCTCCCAGCGGAGGAGCCTGATGTGGGGCTCGATCCCAGAACGCCGGGATCACGCCCTGAGCCGAAGGCAGACGCTTAACGACCGCGCTACCCAGGCGCCCCTCCCATAACTTTTTGAGATTGAAAAAAGAACTAACTTTTTAAGAATCAATCTTATCTCCATGAGAATAATAATAGTTACCTGTATGCAGAAGGCCACATTTTATAATACATCATTATAACCAACTGGCCATCATTCAAAGTTTGCCACAGCAACGTTACTTTTTTTTTAAGATTTAAGCAATCTATTATTATAATTAATATATTAAATACCATATTGTAAAATATGTAATTGCTAGTTTCATTAATTATAATAACAAAACTAACTTAACTATGAGAAAGAAAAATACAAGGAGAGCTTATAAATATAAATACCTACTGGTACATCTTTCTTTTCTTTCCTTGAAGGGTTTGTGCCTCTGTGTTCATTCTGTTGTTGATATAATGAACCATCTCGTTCACCATTTAACTGGAAGGAGCTCACTCCATTTCCTTCAGTGAGATGTTTAAATATATTTAAAAAGGATTAATTTTCATGAAAACTTTCATTCAGAAAATTACCAAGTAGGAAAGAAAAATCCGATCTCTCAGATGGTTTTCTGCCTTCATTTGGGATCACCCCATCAGAAATATTTAGTAATGAAGAACGAGTCTGATGCACATGTTCTGCTACTTACATCTCTTTTTTCATATAGACAAATTTACAATCAGGTTATGTCTAAGCACATGTATTTGTGTAAAAGACAAACACTGAATATATAACTACTTTCAGGAAAGGGGCAATTTACACTACGTTATCCAGGAAACTTTAATTATTCTTTTTTAAATTGCGTCTTATGCATAATATGCAAGAATATAGTATTAAAACAACATCTAGGATTAATTTGGAGGCAAACACCTAGCAATACTGACAATCTTTTTCTAAAAATGATAAAATAAAATGAAGAAGTTAGAGTACCCTCCTCTTTTTCTAAAACACAAGTAGCCTACAACCAAAAACACACCGTCCTGTTTGGTCAGAGTTCAGTCTCTTCAGTTGCCATGCTAAGATAAATGATGAACTGAACATTCCCAATTCTCCAAAGGGAAGAGGCTAGATATGAGATGAGAAACAAGGACATCTGAATCCCAGAACGGGTCACAGGTAATCCTGTCATATAAACACTACAAACCATGTGACAAAAAGCAGAAAACATCTCTATAGTTGTTGTCTTCCTCTTCCCCTCTCTCAAAGAAATTTCAAATACTCTCTTAAAATAAAGATACCCTCCATTTTTTTCACACAGTACTAAACCCTGGTAACATGCTTATCTCACCCTCCCTTCCCCCATTACCTAAAGCAATTGGCTTTTGTGGAGGTAATCTGGGAGGTGGTGGTCTAGGCGGAACTTGGGATGGTTTTGCTGGGCTCTCCGACGTGGGACATCTCTTGATGGTTCCTTGATTATCATCCTCAGTAGAATGAGTTTCCTGTGGTATGAATATGGACTTAGGCTGAAATAATACAGAAAAGGAGACCAATGATTAAACATGAAATTATTCATGTTTCATTCAAAAGGAAAAATATGAAACATTTTTCCTGAAGTAAAAAGTGGGATAATTAAAAAAAGACAAACAAATATAACCACAATCATCTATATCATGGTTGGTAACTTGTTCATGATTTTTTTTTGTGGATCCCAAATGAAAATAAGCTACAAAGAAACTATTAATACAGTACTACAGTGGCAGAACAATCACACATACACACACACGTTAACTCAAATTGAAAAACAAACCTGCTTACCTTTGGTGGCAAAGGAGGTGGAACTTTCGCTTTCATGGTTGAACTATAAAAACATGACAGTTCAGAATCAGAATTGAATTATTACTAAAATATAATTAATTTTTCATAGATACGGAAGAAAATTTGCATAAACAAGTTCCTTTTTCTGAGATTATGAGCGTTTTCCAAAATATTCTGTGAAATGCTCAAGTTATACTGAATGAAGTTTTATTCAGAAGTAATTAAGGAGATATGTTTTCTTGGTTTCAAATTAAAACAGGAAAAGATAACTACAATTCCAGTTTATATCAATTGGAAGGTAATTATAATAAAAACATAAGCAGCAATTAGTTTAGGGAAAAATAGCAAAATGATATAGTATAAAAATATATTACAATGTAAGCTTTTTACTACTTTTAGGTATGAAATATCTCTGATAAAGCTCATCAAAAGCTACGTACATTTGCTGCAAAATTTTAGGTAGAATTTATTTGATTGAAGCTAAAATTCATTACAACTCAGGATTGGCATTTTAGATGTACAAAAAAATTAAAAGATGATCGAGCATTAACTCTCAGATGAGGAGAGGGAGGCCCCAAGAGGTTAAGTGGCCTGAGTCAAGGTCACAGAGTAGTGAGGTACAAAGGAAGACCTATGCCTCCATGCCTCCAGCTGCTAGTCAGGTGTCACTCTACCATGAAACTGCACCTTTCTTAAAAGGGGGAAAAACAAAAATCTAAAAAAACTACGTATCAATGCTTACATAAGTGAAAATATTCCCTCTTTAAAAATACACTTATATCCAATGTATGTGTTTATTTAAAACATATCAGATGAAATTTATTCAACAAAGTACAAGCCTCTGTAGTTGTAGTAATAATTATAGCATCTACCAATTACTAATTTACAACATTAAATTACAAGATATATTTCCTGTGTTTGTCATCAATTAGTTTCTTTCAAAGTTCTTTGTCATCAGTCAGTGCTATGAACTGAGTTTTGTCCACCAAAATTCCTATCTTGAAGCCCAAACCCCCCACGTGATTATTATCTGGACACAGGGCTTCTAGAAGGTAATTACGGTTAAAGGAGGTTCTAAGGGTGGTCCTGACCCAACAGGACCTTATAAGAAGATGAAGAGATTACTCTTTCTTTCTCTCCATGTACACATCAAGAAAAGATGATGCGAGGACACAGCAAGGAGGCAGCTGTCTACAACCCAGGAATAGGGCCCCCTACCAGGAACTGAATGGGCAGTTACTTTATCTTAGACACCCAAGACTCCAGAGCTGTGACAAATCTCTGTTATTCAAGTCACTCAGTCCATGGTATTTTCTTATGGCAGACGGAGCTAAGACAGACTTGCTTGGTACCAAGAAGTGGGGTACTGCTATAACAAATACCCAAATATGTGGAAACAGCTTTGGAACTGAGTAACGGGTAGAGGCTGGAAGAGTTCTAAGGTACATGCTAGAAATATGGACTTTAAGAGTGATTCTGATGAACGACCAGAAAGAGGAGAGATGGAGGAAAGTTTCCATCTTCTTAGAGAATATATAAATAATCACCAACAGAATGTTGGTAGAATGTGGACATTAAAAGCCATTCTGCTGGGGTCTTAGATGGAAATGATGAATATATTATCGGAAACGGGAGGAAAGGTAATCCCTCTGAGAGGAGACAACTTGGCTGAATTGTGCTCATATTCTAGTGTTTAGTGGAAGGTCAACCGAGGTCATAAGAGTGAGGTCCTCATGAGACAGGAAAAGGGGGAGAGATTTCTGTCTCTGCATGCCTGGACTGAGGAAAGCCCATGTTGAGAACATGGTGAAAAGGCAGCCACGTGCAGGCCTGAAAGAGACCTCTCACCAGGAACTAAACTGGCCAGCAGCTCGAGCCCGAACCTCCCAGCCTCCAGAACTATGAGATCAATTGTTTAAACCACCAGGCTATGGTTATTTTGTTAATGTTGCTTGAGCTAACACAACTAGAATAGAGAAAGAGATAGAAACTGTGGTATAACCCATAATACTATGTTACTAATGACATTAAGATTACTGCCAATATTAAGCTGTCAGATTTATGAAATTAAACCAAATGACACGTTTTCGTTTATCAAAAACAGAAACAGAACTTACTGTTTAGATTCATCATCATCCCCTTCATCATCTTCTAAATGCGCCACATGCCCTCTAAGGACAAAGGATAATTCCACTGTTACTAAACGGACTTTACCAAATGGCTTAAGAAGAAATTTTAGAAAATGCAGGAAGGGCTACTGCAAGACAGAATTTTATTTCTGCAGCTTTATAGTATTCAGAATTAAACAACAACAAGACAACCTTCGGCTACGTGACAGAGAAGGGGGCAAAGAGACTTTACTCATCTATGACATAAAGTTTTTTAAGCTTAATTAAAAATCAAAATTACCGCTGATGTAATTCTTCTTCAACAGACTTCAGAAGACTCCTTAAAAGAAAACAAAAGCAAGAACAAAAAATGTGAATAAATAAGCAAAGGTATAGCAAGTACATATTTTCATCACTTTTACCTTACCCACAAACTTTTAAATTACTTTTTACTGTTCATTAACATCCGCTACAATGATCTCTATACCATAGGACGTCAAGTTATATTTAATAATATATCTATATTTTCTGTTGCTAATGTCTTTATACATGTATTTGAAATGAACAAAATAAATCCTAATGTTTACTGAAAAATACCAATTCAAACAGAGAACAACCCACCATGAAATGTCACAATAGGACTGACAAAACCATAATTGCAGGGTCATAGTCAGGGGTTTCCAGGACTCAAATTTTACCTGGAACATTTTACCTGACACCTGAAATTATATTTTCTTTTTCTTAAAATAAGGAAGGTGACACACTTTAAAAAAAACATGCTCTCAGGCAATCCTACAAAATGAAACTCAACAGGTTGGATCTCTGCAAAAGCATGCATGCATGTGATGTGAATACATGAATGTAGTAGCACTTGGCTTTCACGGAAGACACTCACTTACCTGAAGCATCTGTTCTCCAGTGGTGTACTGGCAAACACATTTACACTTTTGGGAGACTAAGCCTGTATCAGACCAGGTGTGAGGATTTTATCATTAGGAGCAATTTATGAAACTTTGATATTCAGGAATGTAAGAGAGCACTCGTGGCATTCCTGAAGTTCCCTTACTTCTTGTCACTGCAAGTTCATGCAGCGTATTTCCTATGTTACACTCTTCAAGCATAAAAACTCCATAGCTTTCTTAAAGCCAATGGGATAGGAGGATACATGGTTACCAGATTACGGAGGTGAAAGTGAGTCAACAGAAAACTTACTCTCCTTGAAAGTTGTAAGGCAGTACCTTCTAATCATTCTCCCCCTCTGATATGTATTGGAAAAAACTGCCCTTAGAATTATCAAAACATAAAACCAGAGAAACTGAAAGGAATGGTTAGCTGGTATAAACAATTAATAGAACAGATTTTGGTCTTCAAATATCTTAATTAGGCCAGCTTACTAACAATCTAAATATTAAAAAACGACAAAGCTCTAAATCAAGTGTAAATGACATGGGAAAGCCATAAACTAATTGCAAATCCTGTTCTGCAGATCAAAAAAATTGCGGTATTTCAGTCAAATCTATCATCTAACTCACAAAGCTCTTCAGGGGCCAGCTCTAGGAAGGCAGGAGCCTCTGACTAGAAGCAGGATGGCAAACCGATGCCAGGTTATGAAGCAAAGTGAGCCTGAATCTGAGTCCTGCCTCTGTCCCTGTAAGCTGCGTGGCCTTCAATAAGTTATCTGCAATGCTTCAGTTTCCGTATCTATAAAACAGGAATTATAACAATTATAACCTACATCGAAGTGTTTATCTGATACACTGAATATGGGTAAAATGCTTAGAATAGTAATTCAGAATACACTAAGTACTCAATTAGTATTTTCTTTATTATGACTGACTGAGCAACATTTCTTTAGCAATTCTGTAAGTGTGGTCTAGGGATCTCCAAGGTCCCTTGGTCTCCTGTAGGGGGTCTGCAAGAACAAAACTATTTTCATACTGCATATAATAAAAAAAGCATTTACCCTTTGCACTCTTGTTCTTTCATTGAGAATGAAACTCTGGAGTTTTCCAGAGATTACAAAATGCATGTTAACAGAACAGATTAATAGCAGATACGAGAATCCAGCTGTCTTCTACTAAGCCAGATATTAAAGAGATTTGCAAAAAATGTAAAACAATGACACTTTTTTTTTTTTTAAAGACTTTATTTATTTAGTTGACAGAGATAGAGACAGCCAGCGAGAGAGGGAACACAAGCAGGGGGAGTGGGAGAGGAAGAAGCAGACTCATAGCAGAGGAGCCTGATGTGGGGCTCGATCCCGTAACGCCGGGATCACTCCCTGAGCCGAAGGCAGATGCTTAACCGCTGTGCCACCCAGGCGCCCCAACAATGACACTTTTCTTACTATTACTTTGTTTCAGAAAAATCTAGCTGTTTTTCATAAAAAATGTTATTAGTGGGCCTCAACAAAAAGTCAGTTGAATTACACTGACATATATAAAATCTATTATCACAATTATTTGCTGCTCCTAAGTCTCATGAGAGGAATCAAGTGGTGTTACAAGGAAGGTATCATAAAGCGGTGGCATTTAAATTGATCCTTAATGATGACAAATTTTTTTTAATACACACACACAAAATGTTATTTATGATAACATGTAACGAGTATATTACTATTTTAAATAAGTAAATATTTTGAAAAGTTCTCAGTGTAAATTTCTGATACTATAAATATTGACAGTTTTAACCCATAGAAACAAAAGCTCACTGGAGTTCTCAATAATTTTTAAGATTGTAAAGGATCGTGAGACCAAAAATTGAAGAAGCACTGCTTTAAACTATTCTACTAAGTTAAACATAGTAACTCTGAAGTATACAGTGGGCTTTTATATCCTTTTAGAAGATATGAAAAACACTTTCTTACACACATGACAACAGTTTTGGGGGCACCTTTTTCCAGCAGAGAATATTCAAATTTGAAAATAATTAAAAAGGAAATTCAAAATGTAGTTTATTTTCAATTACCATATTTAATTGGACTTACATGGCATTCCACTTTTTAAAAAAGAATCTTCCTGAGAGTGTTAGGTTCTCCAAGAATAAGAGAGAAAAGCTTAATAAGATCATAGAAAAGCAGCTAGCCTATGCCTAGGGACTCACGTAAATTTATTGTTTATTTACTTGTAAATCTCCTACTATGTGTTACAGATACTTTGTTAATACAGTTATACGATTCATGAAGTTTTAATGAAAAGTAGGATATATGATTTGTTTTCAGGCTTTACAAAAGAAAAAATGAAACACGGCTAAATCTGCTAGGAGGTTCATTTACAGTAAATACTGTATCTTGAGAGCCCTAGAGAAATATGTGACACTGATTTAATCACTAAGATTGGGTGCTCTACAATAAACAGTGTCAATATTCACTAGCCCATGTGGATTCTTCTGTTATGGAAATTTTAGAAAGTAATGAACAAAATAAAACAGAACGATGCCCACAGATACTGAGAGTTACTAAGTCAATCGAAAATAATTAGGAAATCTGGATGAAAAGTTAGAAATGGAACAATATGCAAACATAGATTTAACTGGTGAAGTGAAGAAACTTATACAGGGAAGTAAAAACCACAGCCAAAATATTCAGCATATTCAAATTAGCTAAGAAATTCACGCTGCTGGTTACTAAAATCTGAAATTGCCTAAATGGCTCAAAAAAAATCTTTATTGTCCCAATTATATTTGAAGACAAAACAAAAAAACTTCCTATTTCTTTAAAACCAAAGAGCAATTTTATTCACTTGTATTCACTTGCTCTTAAAATCAACAATTACTTACTGAGTAAATACTACAGATAAGGGCAATTAATAAGTATTTATTAAACCCCAACTGTCCTAAATGCTTTGCAATGATTACTACATTTCACCCTTAGCACCCTACCAGGCAAGAACTATTATAATCCCCATTTTACTAGAGAAAACTGAGGTTAATTTCTCAAAGTCACATAGCTTACAGGAAGAGAGCGTTCTGACTCCAGATCTGACGTTTACTACTACTACACACAATTGTGCCAGGAACTGTGTAATTCAGTTTACTCTTTTCACCATTATTTAAGTCTTTAGAAGAGAATCTATCGTTAGAATTTCTGCTCTACATTAAAAACAAAATCAGAAATAATTTAGTTTTCTTTTAAAAATAGTATTTTGTTGGTTTTAAATGATCAGAAAAGTTGATCCTAATAATAACAGCATTCAAAAGAAAAGAAAACCCAGTAAGTCAAAATACATATCATTCTTTTAAAAACAAAACAAAACAGGGGCGCCTGGGTGGCACAGCGGTTAAGCATCTGCCTTCGGCTCAGGGCGTGATCCCGGCGTTACGGGATCGAGCCCCACGTCAGGCTCCTCTACTATGAGCCTGCTTCTTCCTCTCCCACTCCCCCTGCTTGTGTTCCCTCTCTCGCTGGCTGTCTCTATCTCTGTCAAATAAATAAAAATAAAATCTTTAAAAAAAAAAAATAAAAACAAAACAACCAAACTATCTTAGTTCCTGTTTGGTCTGGAATAGGTAGAAACCCATAAATGGAAATCTGTCTGCCTGATCACCTATGGAGAAAGCAGGAAATCCTGTGAGTTTTAAAACACTGCCTAGTCACAAGAATAAAGCAGACGTATCAGTACAGTAAGAGAAGTGCTACATCCATGCTCATGTCACATGTATGTATATACCTGTACACGAAACACAGCCAAAGGTCAAATTTTTGGCCAACCTACCTTGCCAGTGATTCGTTATATAGAATACAGTTCCTTAAGCAGGGATCCAATTAATCAAAAAATGAAGGTTGGGCAAATTATTAACATTTTACCTAGCCAAAGTAACTATATATTATGAAAATGTCTAACAATTAGAAATGGGAACTAAGGAATCTGGAAAAGCATTTAGTGATGGGTCATATTTTTTTTTGCATTCCTGCAAGTATATAATTTAAAAATAATTTCAAAATGAACCAAAAAAGGACAAATGAAATATTTCTCCAAATTATCCACTGTCTCTTAAAATTTGCTAACAAGGTCCTTAAAACCAGTGACTTTAAATTTAGACAAAACAACATAAAAAGCACTTCAGAATTTTTATTTGCTAACCACTATGAGACAAACTTTCTTTGCTGTCTATCAACGAATCAGGACAGATTACAAATAGCACATAGTTACTCTTTAGATAAAATTTCATTTGTCTACGAGGGAAATTTTAAGCTTATTTTCCATTTTAGGAAACCTAAATCAGGTTAATTTAAAAAAAAAACAAACACCTCATCATATTTAACTGAAGTTTTAGCTTAAATCAAAACTAATGCATTTCTCTAGGCTGTCATTCAAAGTCTTTCCTCAGTGTTGAGAAAAGAGGGTGTATTGAAACACTGAGTCTATAAAAAAGGAGAGAGACATGATTTTGCATTACCTTTAAATGCGAGCTACTCGTCTTTAGTCACCATTTCTCAACTGCTTAAAGTATGGATGTAAGTATATTTCTCAACTCTCTAATGGAAGTGAAATCATATGTTGAAATTTTAAGTTGTTCTGATTATTAAAATAGTATCTACCTTGCTGGGAGATTTTGGCAATTTAAACAGTATTTCCTTACAAATTAGATTTTATAATGACAATCTATTCACGAACTCGGGAAATAAGAACCTACTGGGAACAGCAGAGTCCTGTCCCCTTCCCTTGCTGACTCAGGACTGCAAGCACCTTAAATTGTTACACCTTGTAAGCTGCCTTTTCACCACAGTGCTGCACCATCCAGACAGGTGCCTGGCATAGAGGAGGCCTTTAATAATTGTTGGATTTACTTCTTGCATGAATTGATAATTCTTAAGACACCAGACACATTTTAACTACTACCTACTTTTTGAAAAGCTCTTAATGGCTAAAAAGTCAGGATAAAGGTTTCTAAACAGTATGAATATTCCCAGCTATTTTTAGAGCCAACACACATGGGACATGACCAAAGCAAGTTTTATAAGGAATAAACAGGTCAACTTTAAAAATAAAAGAAAAAAAATCCTGAAACATATATTGTCTTCAGTTGGAATGTACTTCATTTTTTTCTAACAAGTAAGGTCTACAGAGTAGCATGATATAAAAAACTTAAGGTGATCGTCCCCATTATGACAGCTACTGACTAAATAATTAGCAAAGTAGCAATGAAGAAAAGTTAAAAGCATATTATAAAACATATCTACCAGACTAACACATTTAATTCTGGAAATATTAAAATATATTTATATATTAAATATTATATATAATAAAATATACAATAAATATAAATACATAATATAATAAATACATTAAAGTATAAAGTAACTCAATTGTGAATTTAAATTTAATTTAAAAAGAACTTTACTTACTTGTTTGCACCCAAAAAGTAACTACTTTGGTGTCCTTGTCCATATTCTAGCTGTAGATCCTAATAGTATAAAATAACATATTCAGCAAAAGAGTAGTATATTACAAATCATGATACACAAATAGATATATTTTAAAAGAGAAACCCCAGACTGCAAATAAATCTGTATTGCTATATGTTCTTTAACAAAAAAAAGGCATAGTAGGACTTCCAACAATGAAAGATGTCAGAAGTTTGTAATTGTGATTTAAGTATTTATTTAAGTTCAGTATTTTTCTGGGAACTTGTCTGAATAATAAACACAAGTTTCATTTATGGTTATTGCTTTTGTAATTAAAATTTGTAAAAATCAGTTTTTAGAAAGAAAAATGCTCAAATAAGATATTTGACATCAAGCTATAATGAAGCAAAAATGAGTACAGAAGAAAACAAGCAACAAAAATCTTGACCTTGTATATAAGATTTGTGATAATTATGTATATATACACATTGACATATTTCTACTATTGCTTCACGCAGATGATAATTTTTTAAAGATATAGAGTAGGGTGCTCTTTTTAAGTAAATTACATAGATGAATATGCACAAGGTTGTAAATTATCCTTAAAGGATTTTTAATAATTTTTTAAAGAGTTAAGCAGAAGAACTTCAAATGAGTATTACCAAAGTCGTTCCTTAACTAAACATTTCCACTGAATGCTACAGGCTGTAGAGAGTTAAGAAGTGAAATTTAAAGGGACTAACAATATGTATCAATTCAAATGCCATTTCGAGAAAAAAAAAAGTTTTCTAACAACCATGGAAAGTACAAAGTAAAGCTTCACTTCCTCCCTTTTTTTAAGTCACTGTATTTCAAGCACGGTTTTAACAATAAAGGGGGAATATTTAACATCTTATGTGAATTTTATTTTCATCAGAATATAGTGTACTTAAAGTGTTTTCTAATTACAGAAGATATTGCCAAATGCACAATCAGGATTTAGCGCAAAAGATACTTCCTTTGAGTAGCCTTCCAAGACTGTGCACGAAAAGGTGCAACCTTTTCCATGTCTCCACAGCATTTAATACAAGTTCTCCTCTAGCACTTAGACTGTCTTTTAATTAATTTATTTACCAGTCTATAAAAATAGGAGCCAGGCTGTGAGCTCCTCAAACAAAGGGAAGCTATTAAATCCACCTTTCTTTCCTACAGCCCAGGGTCTAGAATAGTACCTGGTATACACTAACTAGGCCCTTAAATAAATGCTTATTTATTTTCTGTTTATTTTCCTGCAAATGGACAACTAACACTTCAGCCTTGTTAAGATACACAAATTCTAGATCACAAAAAAATTAAGCCTAGGAATATGAGGGTTCTAGGCAATACATTGCATTTAAGTGAAACGCACTTTAACGTTTAAGTACTCAAGCACCTGTCAAAAAGTTAACTGATGAAAAACAGAATCAAAATCCTGGTTCAGACAAGACTCAGATTTTGTCTTCTTCAGTATTTCCGTGCTTTCATGCATAATAAATGGTCTTACCAGTGACAGAAAAGTAATATATCATAAACAAATAAGATCAGTCAACTCTCACACTGGTATCACATGAAATTCTAATGAAAAAGGATACCTGTTCTAATTCATAATAATATATCTTAATGGGATGATAGCACTGTTATCATAAGACTGCCAAACAACTATGCTGCATAATTTAAGTGGTCATGACTTTGTACAGGAACCTTTAAACTTCGGCATTCAGTAAAGAGAAGGACTAATCTCAGTTAACGCACTTCTAAATTCAAGTCTGTTTTCTTCAGCTATAGGAAACTGCACCACCTCTACCATATCAGCAATCTCTTTAGCCAAAAGACTCTCTTAAGCCCTTAATCGAATAATGGCTTCTAGAAGTGTGCATTTGTGCAGAGTGGCCATGGTTTCTGTTACATAAACACAGATGTGGCTGTTGTAGGAACAGTCAGCTTATGATACATGACAACTACCAGGTTGATGACAATGATTTTTAAAAAAGTTAATTGAGATTAGCAGACTACTTAGGAAGGTAAGAGAAGAGTCTAAAATAACTAGTGTAGTATTTTAATAGAAAATTGAACATAGGTTCATATGCAGAATAACATTCACGCCAGGGAGAAGTTGCAGATACATTCAAGTCAGATGATTAAATGCGTCATGTGTCAAGCCCTACCAGGAAAGCTAAAATTAAAAGGGGCTCATTCTTTATTAATTCCTTCTCCATAAATCAAGTTATGTTTTTAGCAACCATGGAACAAAAACAATCTGCTAGGAATGCCATCAAGTAAAAGAATTACACTAAGTCCTTTTAGTAAGTATTGAATCTCATTTAACTCAACTAGTATTTACTTAGAACCTATTATATGCCAGGAATTCAGACAGTAAATCATTCAAGGAAAATGAGAAGAAATAAAAAGAAAAGGCAGAAAAGTAAAACTTGGGCAAAGTTAGTAGCTATTTATATAGCTTCAGAACAGTCTAAGAAAGATTGATCTAAAATGCTTGTCAAGTAGTACTTGGAAGCTTTTCTATAATAGAAAAATGCTACCAAAATCATGCTTGGAAAAGCACTCAAGATAACCCTAGACGATGGTATAACACAGCAATCCTTTGTAAGCTAAATAATAATATATTTGAACATGCCAGGAGAGACATAAAAAAAAATCAGTAGCACAAATGAGACATCAGCTTATTAACGAACGACAATGTTTAACTACACTGTAAAGTCAAATAAGTAACAAGGACTGAAAACATGCAACAGTCTCCTCGTATAGATTCAACTTGAGTGCTCATGCAAAAATTGAAGGTGGTCACTCTAGCCCAGTGAAAATATCTTTTTTGGGTCAGAAAATCCTAACTTCAATTTTAATGAATGGGGAAGCACAGACAGCATCTAAATAAATAAATAAATAAATAAAGGGCAGAACACAGAACATAGGAAAAAGAAAATATATGATCAAGAAAATCTTATTACGGTTTTTTCACAAATCCCTTGGGAGGTTGCAAAGTCTACACCTGATGAAAAAACAGCAGGAAGTTAACAGAACTGGCTACCGAAACATAAAAGAAAAAATACTTCAATATATTTTAACCAACAAAAAAGAGAATAGCCCGAGGAGAGTTTTTTCCTCATCAAAAAATGAGAAAATTGTGATATGAATAAAGTCATTTTAAGATACCTTTTAATATTGTAGATAATTTATAGAAGTAAAAAAAATGAATTGTGGACAAAGCAAAAAAGATTTTATTTCTCAAAAAAAGAGAAGCCCGTGAGGTCAGAACACTAACAAATGAACACTAAGCAGTCTTCATGACTCTTACATGGCAAACTTGGAAATAGAGATCAGAAGGGTAGGTTTGCTGTTCCAGAAAATGTCCTGTCATTGTGCAGCTATGGAATGAATTCTCCTTAGAAACTGTCTTCATTATGTACCAAGTAAAAAGAGTAACCACGGCACATAAACTTAATGATAAGTAATAGTTTAACAAACTTGAAATAAAGCTGGCATTTACTGTTTCTTTTTCAAAATAAATTTAACTTTATTTTTAGACTTTATTCAATTCTGACCTAATTAAGGGGTAATCTTAAAGTACTTTTGTTAGGGTTACTGATAATGATCAATTGGGTGTATCTTTCTGATGTCTTTAATTATAATTTAAATATTTTATTCTTACTTTTTCAGGCATACTGTAAGTTTCTTCAGAGCAAAGATTATGTTACTATTTATGCTCCTCCACAGCAATTAACATAGTGTTTTGTATATAAGTAACTTTAAATATATTTTTCTTGGCATATAGGCTAAAATATCCAGTAAAATTAGGCAAATTAGAAAAAAATTGGCCATCAGTTAAACAGATATATAATCCTTTAATCTGAAGACGGCATCTCACATCAGATAAACCCATTTTATGGTTATGGGCCAAACGCTTACTATTTTTTAAATAATATATTTTATTGAACCAACATATCCAAAGTATTATCATTCTACCATATAATAAATATAAAAATGATTAAGGATATGTTTACATTTCTTTTTTTTAAAACAGAAGTACAGTTGACACTTATTACATTAGTTTCAGGCGTACAACATAGTGATTCAAAACCTCTATACGTTATGCTGTGCTCCCCATAACGGTAGCTGCCATCTGTCACCATACAACATTATTACAACACCACTGACTATATTCTCTATGTTGCACCTTTATCCCTGTGGCTAATTGGTTCTGTAACTCGAAGACTGTACCTCCGATTCCCCTTTACCCATTTTGCCTATCTCCCACCTCCCTCTCTTCTGGCAACCACCAGCTTGTTCTCTGTATTTATAGGTCTGTTTCTGTTTTTTTTTTTTGGCTTGCCTGTTCATTTGTTTTGTTTTTTAGATTCCACATGTGAGTGAAATCATATGGTATTTGTCTTTCTCTGATTTACTTCACTTAGCATACCTTCCAGGTTCATCCATGGTTCTGCAAATGGAAAGATCTCATCCTTTTTTTTATTGCTGAGTAATTAATATTCCTGTGTGTGTGTGTGTGTGTGTGTGTGTGTGTGTGTGTGTGTGTGTCTACCACAGCTTCCTTATCCACTCATCTGTTGATGGACATTTAGGCTGTTTCCATAATTTGGTTATTGTTAATAATGCTGCTATAAACATCAGGGTGCATGTATCCCTTTGTAGTATTTTTGTATTCTTTGGGGAAATACCCCCGTACTGCAATGGTTGGATCTTAGGGTAGTTCTATTTTTAACTTTTTGAGGAACCTCCATACTGTTTTCCAGAGTGGCTGCACTATACACCCCCACTTAACAAGTGTACAAGGGCTCCTTTGTCCCATATCCTTGCCTTGTTAATTCTGGACTTTTTGATTCTCGCCATTCTGACAGGTCTGTAGGTGATATCTCACTGTGGTTTTGATTTGCATTTGCCCAATGATTAGCGATGCTGACTATCTTTCCTTATGTCTGTTGGCTATCTGCTGTCCTTGGAGAAATGTCTATTCAGGTCCTCTGCTCATTTAACTGGATAGGGGTTTGTTTGTTTGTTTTTTGTTTTGGTGTTGTGAAGCTTTTTTTTAGGTATTTTGGATATTAACCCCTTACTCAGTATATCATTTGCAAATATCTTTTCCCATTCGATAGGTTATCTTTTTGTTTTGCTGATGGTTTCCTTGTCTGCAAAAGCCTTTTATGTTGGTATAGTCCCAATAATTTATTTTTACTTTTGTTTCCCTTGCCTTTGGAGACATATCTAGAAAACTGTTGCTAAGGCAACAAAAGAGATTATGTTTTCTTCTAGAAGCAAAATTCTTACTATTTAATTATTGTATCATGGTGAGGTTTTTTAACTGGTATCTTCTCAAAATTTGCAGACCTCTTTTACTAACGATTCTGGAAATCAAGCTCTGTTCTCTGGTTTCACACATTATGATTATCTAACTTAAAAAATCTGTATTGTAATAATGAAAACTGAGATGTAACAGTCTCAATTCATTTACAAAATTATAAAATGAATACCCTTAGCACTTAAAACAATAAGAAATCACTGATGATACGGGACTTTTAAGCAGCAAAGTCTTTAACGGGGTAAATGTTTTGGGGCGCCTGGGTGGCTCAGCTGTTTAAGTGTCCAGCCTCTTGATTTCAGCTCAGGTCATGATTTCAAGGTCATGAGCTCCAGCCCCCCATGGGCTGCACTCAGTGTGGAGTCTGCTTGAGATTCTCTCCCTCTCCCTCTCCTTCTGCCCCTTCCCTTGCACATGCCTGTGCAGACTCTCTCTCTCTCTCTCAAATAAACAAATAAATAAATAAAATCTTTAAAAACAAACGAAAAAAGGGGTAAATGTTTCTCCTGGGTCCCAAAAGATGTACACTTGTCATCTTGGTGCCAAGTGCCTACTAAGATGACAGCCAGACATTCTGGGTTCATCAGGTTTCTAGTGGCAACAAGTATTTGTAACAGTTGGAAATCCTGCTCACAGTGCCAAAGTGTTAGGACTGATAAAATTAGGCAATTGAAATAGCTATGGACACTTCACACCCATTAGGATAGCTATTGTTACTCTCACACACACAGACACCCCGAAAATAACAAGTGTTGATGAGGATGTAGAGAAACTGGCGCCCTTGTGCACTGCTGGTGGGAACTGTAAAATAAAAACAGCTGCTATGGAAAGAGGCACGGCATTTCCCTCAGAAATTAAACGTAGAGTTACCACATGATGCAGCAATTCTCCTTCTTGTTATATGCCCCAAAGAACTAAAAGTAGAATCTCGACAGGTACTGCACACCCAAGTTCAGAGCAGCATTATTCCCAATAGTACAAAGGTGGGAGCAATCCAACTGTCCACTCATAGATGAACGAACCAACAAACTGTGGTAGAGAAGCGCACACACACGCACACACACACAGACACAAACATCATTCAGCCTTAAAAAGGAAATTCTGACACACGCTACACATGGATGAACCTTTAAAGATGTGACATGATGCTAAGTGAAGGGAGCTAGTCACAAAAGGACAAGTATTATACGATTCCACTTATGTAAGGTATGTCAAAGAGACAGAAACTAGAATGCTGGCTGCCAGAAGCTGGAAGGAAGGGGGAATGGGCATTATTGTTTAATGGGTAAGGAGCTGCAGTTGGGAAGACGAAAATGTTCTCAAGGTGGATAGTGGTGACAGTTGTACAATATGAATGAACTTAATGCCGCTGGACCGTACACTTAAAAATGGTTACAATGGTAAATTCTGTGTTGTGTATATTTTACCACAATAAAAAAATAACTATGGAACATATATATACTGCGTAAAAAGAGAGATTACGAGTGCGAGCTCAGTATTCGTGGAAAAAAACTCGATGACATGGGGTAGAGGTAAGACGGACAGTGGTTAGGTCTGAATTCCTAAGCCAGGCTGCCCCAATCAAACCCCACCTCGGCCATTATTTAGCTGGGTGGTAAGAGTAATTTCAACTTCTTTAGACCTTAAATCCCCTCATTTGTAAAACATGGATTTTAAGTTAACACATCAGAAGTGTTTAGAATGCCTTGTTTAAAAACCCATAGATAAATGTTAGCTTTTATTACCATCAGAAGTGAACTCTTAAAGGTTGATTTTATAAATTGTAGAATCTGACAAATAATGGCATTCATCCCTCTTCTGTCAGCACTATCTAACTCGTTAACTATCCCTAAAGCCCTCTGTCGTAAGAAATCCTGATGACTTGGGGGTAGGGGCAGTTCCAGGGAACAGAGCCCAGATAACTTATTCATGTTACCAGGCTAGTTCCAGAAACACAGGCCACAGAAAAGAAAAACTGGGATTCTAAAGACTATGTTTCTGGGTTTGTTGTTGTTGTCTTTTCTAGACAATATTAATAAATAAGTCAATTTAAACTTTTGATTCTGTGGTTTTTTATTTCCACAACAAATTTCACTAATTGTCATTCTAGCCTACATATGTGTAATTCTGAAAAAATCTTTAATCCGAAAGTCACGGACTGTTTTCTTCAGACATTTCATCTCTCTTTCCCCTTTGGACAGTTAATTCCCAATCCTTATACTTTCTGGTCCTCTCTGGACGATTTGATGCACTCTTCTTTCATTTGTGACAGTCCACGTACTGACTCTTTCAGCTTTTCTACTGCTTCTTCCCTCTCCCATGTTGGTTCTACCTTTGACTGCAAAACACAGGGATCACCCACTGTGGTAACCAGTTTCCTACACTCCTTCCTCCTTCAGCCCTAACTAGCGAACACACACAATCTCATGGTTTCATCTATCATTTCTTCTTTAATGACTTCAATTTTCCTCTTCTGAGCTAATCCCGTAATTCCAGTAGTAGTATGACCATTTCCATAATTTCAGCTCTTTATCTGCCATCTCTCAAAACTGTGGTCCGTGCTGATGAGCATTCCCATATCAATTCCCATGAAACATTGGAGGCATCCGCCCATTCTCTTCCTGAAGACTCTATAATGGTTCCTACACTACAATGAAATCAGTCTTAGTCCCTTCCGGAAGCCAGATAAACCACATTAACCCAAAAGCTTTTCTCCTCTGATTTCCACAGCACCTATTACATATGGTAGCCTCTTATCATTAACACCACCTGTTGGCAATCCACTATATATATTGTTGTATGGCTGACAGTTTATACATCCAAGTGTTTTCTGCCCATCAAGACAGCAACTTCCTCCAAGCGAAATTATGTGTAAATAGTCCCTTCCATGTTCTACAAATATTACAGGGCATAGATTTAAGAATTTATATAATCATTTAAATCAACCAGATTTGAGAGAAGTATGTTATTACAGCAGAGAGAAAGGAAAGAGAAGGAAAATTCCAATAAAAAGGCAAAAAAGTATAATCTAGGAGTAAATATGCAGGCAACTTGGAGCCCTGGCTAGGTACAGAGAAAAAAGCCATTTAAAAGCAACTATTAAAAGTATTATTTATTTAATATTTACCAGGGTTAATTTTCCTCTTTTCTTACCTAATGGTAACACAGCCTTAATATTTGTAACTTCAGGGGGGCTTTAAAATCCAAATTTCGGCCTGAGAAAACTGGATATTACCTAATGCTACAAAGTTAAAATTTCATCTAAGACTCAATTCATTGTTAATTAGGGATGTTATTTTTTAAAATTATATATGCATACATTGATATGTAATATATAAACGTAATATATGTGATACATAAAAGTAGTTTAATATATATGAATGGATATGTGTGTGTATATATATGTATGGATGATTTCTAGTTCACTAAAATAAGTCACATTATTAAAACAACATTTTTATAGGAAAATTTAATTTAAAAAATACATTTGAGAAAATTAAGTACTTTTCATAAAAAAAGGAAAATTAAAAAAATTTTTAATAATATATTTGAGTAGATATATTTAACTTGTTCTGGAAAAAATGGCTATATCAATATACAGAAGCTTGCTAAATGGCAGGAATGTATAAAACAATGCTTAAACTGGTTCATTAAAATTGGACAAAATATTTGATCAAAAAAACGAAAAACAATTAAGACTAAACAATGCTGACAAAGAAAATCAGAAGATGAGAAATACCAGATTAGATCTTGCAGTGTAGTATATTTCTTCTGAACTGTCCAAAAAACCATCACTGTCGGGCTGTTTAGCAGAGACCAAGAAACCCAAGTTATTTACACTTAGACTAAAAGCCACAAATTCACAAAGGGAAACTGTCACAAGTGAGGTAAGTCCTGCTAACATAATTTTATTAAGGCAAATGCCAAGTCAAATCATATTAAGGAGCTTCTAAAATAGCAATAATGCAACGACTTTGCTCTGTGATGCAGTTATTGAATTAGTACAGAATTTAAATACATGCAATGCCAACTTAAAAAAGGAAACAGAAAACAAACTCCAACTGACTTAATGAAATGCTATTAGCATTTAAGAACATCACGACTAGACTACTTTTTGTTCTTAACCTTCTCCATCCTCTATGTAAATGTTGGGCTTAAGTAGTTTAATATCATCATTTTACGAATTTTTATTTGACACTCCTTTCCTCCATGCTGGTATACTGAATTAGAATAACTCCATAATTTAAAGGCTAAAGATTCACTTTGTACGTATGCCTTTAGTCAAGTGGGATAAAATAAGCATTAAATTTAAGAAGAAAGTTCCCATTTCAATCATTAGTACTTATTAACAGTTACTTTCTTCTCAATATTGAAAAGAAAAAAATGAAACATGTAATCTGGAGCTGCAGGAAACTAATTTCATTAAGATTAATTTTGTTTTTTAAGTCTTATTTTTTATTCTTCCATAGAATATTGTCATCTCAAATATCTGCAAAACATCTTGCTTCTAAGACCGCTTCTAAAAATATATTATCGTATATCTGGAAAGGCATATATAAAACATTAAAAAGAATCATGAAAAGAGCATTCATACAGTTAGCAAAGCCTTAAATGAATGCAGATTTGATCTACTACATATGCCTCAGTCTCTCCTGAGTTTTAGTCCAAACAGATTTGACTCTATCCTCATGTTTAGAAAACTGGCTTACATTCTTAAAAGGCTGCACATAAATTCAGTGAGATGTGCTTTTATTGGTCCAACATTCTGATTTAAAATGGTGGCATTTGTCCCAATAAATGCATATACAAAAAGCCCCTCAAACACTGAGAAACAAAAATGGAGGAAAAAAAAAAAGGCCAACATTAAAAACATGTAATCAGGGAATGGTAAAACTAGTTTCTCCTAATTTTGAGAATATTTAATCTCAGCAACACAGATTTATTTTTTATAAATTTCAGAATTACTTACCTTTTTATTTCCCCAAATGCTTTTGAAAATATCAGTAACTAGTAGTCAGTACCAATATCACAAAGACTAATTAACATCTTTATTTTCAGTGTTAACATTCCAAGACTACACTACTTACAAGTTCATGATGTGGTTCTGTTTCCTTCCTTAAGGGTGGATCAAATTTTACTTGGCCAACTAAAAAAGAAAAGAAGTAAAGCCATGATCTGTTTCTATGTTCTTAATGATGTAATAATTTTAAGTTACTCTATGGCAGAACATATAATTTTATCACCTACCATACAGCGATTACAATCCAAAGATTTAAATGAAAAAAATCTGTTGGCTGAAAAAAGCCCAATAAAGTCTAGGCAGGATAAGAAGCTTAATCTGTTAATCCTAGGCCTCTTCCACAGTAAAAAAGATTAGCAAAATTACAATCAGGATCTAACTTGCTACTTCGCTGTGACCCAGCATTAACTAGAGGCAAACTTAACTCAGGATTTAGGTGGGTAGACAGCAAATGAGGCAGGCTGCTGTTGGAAGCCAGCCTGCAAGATGGCCTCTAATGACTCTTGCCCTCCTGGTGTTTATAAATGTGTGCAGTCCCTTCTCATATCACCAAAGTTGGTCTATGTGACCAAATGAATATGGCAGAGTGATGGCCTATCACTTCCAAGATAAGGCTTCTTCAATAGTGGACTCCTCATGCCTGTCCATACATGATCACACATCAAGGACCACGGGATAACTTTTAGTAAGGTATTAAATTAGAGGCCTAGTGAACAGCTCTCACCTACATTTGTCATCAACTAGGAAAATTAAATCTGTAATAGAGTGAGATGAGGACAGTTTGTGCATCTATCTGCTTTGTGTTATCATCACATGTGAACAGGCCTGTTTCCCCCACATGTATTTCTTAAAGTAAGTTTTTGCTTATCATATTTAACTGAAGGCAGAGAGGATTCTCAAAAGGGAAAGAATAACACCTTTTCTGCAAATGAGTCCATTTTCACATGTATGTTGCCTAAACACCATTTAGTTTAATAAAGAGAAAACCCTGGTTGCATGGAGAGATACCATGTAACTGTGAACATAAAACATTATCAACAGGAACAAATATACACAATTATTAAAATAATTTTCCAAAGTCTGTCTTTATAGTCAACAGCATCATTAACTATTCTATCACATCTCACATAAAATCATGAAATATTCTAAGAAAGCAGATATTAGAAGACTGCATAAGATTTAAAAGCCTCAAATATCAAACTCGTAAATTATTCAAAGTGGTGGCTGCTACCTCAACACACCAGGGATATGACACCTTTCTTACTGGCAAATGGGGGAAAAGGGGGGGGGTCCATCATACTTCACCTGCTCCCATTAAAGGGAGGGCATATCAGAATCTCAGAGAAACTGGGGTATAGGCATCTAGGTTCAAATAGCATATAAAGGCATACGCAGTTAGCAGCTGAGAATCACTAATATAAATTTGTAAAGAATGATTCAGAAAGAACTGCACTTTACAATAAAAAGCCTAATATAATTTTTTTGAAGAACTGGATAACAAGATAAAAGTACTTTATATTAAATTTTCAATAGTACTGAACATAAAAAGTTTTCTAAATCAACGACAAAGGTATCACCATTTGTATTATTAAAGAAATGACAAAGACATCTTCTAATTGCTTTATGTCTATTAAAAAATAGGAAATGCTTATATACTACGGTTGTCATTTTCAGAAAAATATGTCGGAGGGAAATTAGCAAATTTAAGTGAGCTTTAAAAGGTAATCTTAAATATGGTCACACAACCATATGCTGGCAAACAAAGTACCAAATCCCAGTCCTGAGCTCTTTGTACAATGCATGGTGCTTTCTTTCAAGAGTTTCCTCCTCTTAGGAACATTTTCAAGTAGCACCAGCACAAAGCTTTTCTACCTAGTTAATACACAGTGTATGGTCCAGCGGAAGTTTCAAAGGAAAATCTGCAAAGGATGTGCAGTGTAAAATCCACACAAGTCTGAGGAGGTGGTCTCTGAAACAGCAGTGTTGGTGAAAGACCACGGGGCTGGAAGCTGAGAGATCCAAGGCTTGCTGTTCACGTGGTGTATGACTTTATCCCACAGGCAAATCTCTGCATCTTGGCATTTCTTTTGTTTTTTTTTTCTCCTATTAAATGGTGACAGTGTCTGCCACTACTTATTTAGCTTTTCAGACAAAGAGATGGCTTCGTCGTAAAGCATGAAACGTACTATTATTATCATTACTAATCTAGCCAAAAATTGGCAACAGTTTCTTTACAGTAGTTATCTTAAGTTACCATGTTACCTAATTTCACTAAAGTCATTTTGGATATCAGGTCCCTCAGGACAAATCTTTAACCCACAAAAACTGTTATCAGAAGCCTCACTGCACTAAATTAGCATTCTAAGTCATAGAGAATTAATGCTTCCAAGAAGAAAAAGGTTTAGGCACGATTACCACAGACTCCTGCTGGCAGAATTTACCACTGATGAGCTGACAGTACCAGATTCCATGGAAATGAATGGTCCGTCTCAGTGGGCCCGTAATGCGACTGTCCGTGAGAAATACCTGGAGGGCTCTTTTACAAGACAGATTCCTGGGCTGACCCAAGAGCCAGTGAATCAGGATCTGTGGAAAAGTGGGGCTGGGAACCCACTTTTAAAGGTGCTCAGGTCACTCAGATGCTAAGCCAGTCTGCAGATCTCTACACCTCTCCTTGCTATTCAAAGTGTGGCCCTGGAACCATAAACATCTACATAACTCGGGAGCTTGTGAGAAGAACCTCGAGTCCCGTCGCAAAGCCACTGAATCAGAAATGGCACTTCAACAAGCTCTCTAGGTGAGTTCTACACACTTACCAGTTTAAGAAGCACTGCCTCAATCACTTCTGTCCTGCCTAGTCAAGGAATTTTATTCCTCCTCCCAAACAATAACAACATAAATACATCCCCTTTCTTGCCACAGAAAATTTCTCAGGAATAATATAAAAAGGGAATTCTTACTGCCTTAGTTAAACTCTACCTTTAAAAAGATTTACTAAGAAAGACTATTCGGAAGAAAATGAAACAAAAATAATTGTAACTAAATTGCAACTTGAAATCTTATTTCTCACTGTTAAATTATGAAGCGTGTATAGTATATACTTACAGTTTATCTCCGAGCGTGTTTTTTCTTCTCTTACATTTCTACTTGTTGAGTGAATTCTATGTGGTACAGCAACAAGAGGCTAGGAAAGACCAAAATCAAGGACATGAAGCATTTGATAATCAAGTCAGAGTCTGGCCCACAAAACTACTCAAATGTGAAAGAGATATTCCATTTTATGCAAAAATGGGACAAAATATCATGAATCTGTGAATATTTTTTTCAAAAAGAGGCAACTACAAACTGGGAGCTTCTAAGATTATGGATATATTTTATCCATAGCAGGTTCCCAATAAATGTTCTCTGAGTTGAATATATATAAATATATAAAATCGAGTATTTCAATAATTCAACAGCTGTTCAAAAGCTGCAGCTTTCCTTGTTGCACAAGAGAATATTTTAATTAAGAAAATCTGCCTCAAGTTCTTTTATGAAAAAGAATGAGATAAATAAATGAAATGATGCTAAAGGTATTCCTGATTTGTGGTCCTTTTACTTAGTAAACATAATTTTTCCCCCTTTATGTTTTTTCTTGTAGGAGCAGTGCTCTATTTTCTTTCCTTTCATTATATTAAAATCTCTCTGTGTGGGGCGCCTGGGTGGCACAGCGGTTAAGCGTCTGCCTTCGGCTCAGGGCGTGATCCCAGCGTTATGGGATCGAGCCCCACATCAGGCTCTTCTGCTATGAGCCTGCTTCTTCCTCTCCTACTCCCCCTGCTTGTGTTCCCTCTCTCGCTGGCTGTCTCTTTCTCTGTCAAATAAATAAATAAAATCTTTAAAAAAAAAAAAAATCTCTCTGTGTATCGCCACACTCAGAGAGAAACAGCAAGGTGGAGTGGTGATGAGTTCTTACTGCTATATCCGGGACATTCCTCCGACCTTTCGGGGAGTACAAGGGGCCCTGTCTGTAAAACCTCTGCAGCTCCATCCCATACACTTCAAGGTCTCACCTTAAGAGGTGACGTGAGCATCTATTTCATGTACCAAACAGGTTTTTTTCTGTGTGTGAAACACTTTCCTTGAAGTTATTACCTTTGAAGGAGATACACGCTTAAACATTCTTTGTGGAAAATGTAATTCACAAACACTTGAGCTCAAATGATCAGATTTGAAAGGCAGATCAAGAACAGGACCCAAGTTAACTAGTCTCAGTACAGGCACATCTCAGGAAATAAAGCCATATGAATCTAAAAGACCCCAAACACTGAAATACTGACAGTAGTAAAATAGTAGCAAATGTCATTTCAAAAATGAAGAATTTAAACTTTACACGTACACAGTGATTTGTAGTTTACAAAGTGCTTTCATACACCTGAGCTCATTTTGTCCTCAAAATAAATTTATGAACCTAGTACTACTCTTGATTTTATAGATAAGAACACTGAGACTCAAAATTAGGGCACTCAGCTAATTAGATGCAGAGCTGGGAAAAAGAACCCTGTACTTCTGATCACAATATACACTGGCAAAGATAGGCATCGTGTCAGGCTAGTCACACAGATTGCTATTATCAGTGAACATAAATAAAACCTATGATTGCCTATGAGAAGAGCTTTACTTTCCCAGCTTAAATGGTATCACTATAAAATGATTAATACTCAGAATGCTGTGCATAGTAAATGGGTTAACATGTAGGAGAAGAAAATTATATTCAGTAAAAATAGGAATCACCATTACTGCAGTGTGTGGTACCTCTACAAGAGAAACTACATGGGAACCCAAACTTCCTTCCAGCACTGTATGACGCATGATGAATTTCAGAGACTGTGGTAGAGCTGTGATAGTAGAGGTGCCAAACATTTCCAAGAGTGGTCAGCCTCCATACAACAGGCACAGTATCACAGCAAAGGCTGACATGCTAGTTAGATACATGCAAATTGTGAGTGACAACACAGCACTCAGCAATTTCAATTACAAAGCATCTGTAAATAATACGATTATGAATTTCTCTGGGAAAAGCATTCTCTTAAACTATGATGAGAAGACAAGTACTCCCTCCAACCTACAATTATAATACCAACAACACAGTCTTCATAAGAAAGATGAATTTCTTTCTCTGCCACATGAGAAAACTTCAGAAGAAGATTCCACCGACTGCTTCTGTATTGGCTTATTATTTCTCCTCTTTAAATACGTTTTCAAAAGGACTTCATAATTTAGTAGGACAAGTAAACAGGATGAGCTAAGACACAATGATGCAGCATTCAGTGCACTGGGAGAACACAGATGGTCCTTGCCTTGCAGTCTCTTTTTTTTTTTTTTTTAACATTTTATTTATTTATTTGAGAGAGAGAGAGAAAGCGAGCAAAGAGGAAGAGAGAGGGAGAAGCAGACTCCCTGCTGAGCAGGGAGCCCCATGCGGGGCTTGATCCCAGGACCCTGGGATCACGACCTGAGCCCAAGGCAGACGCTTAACCAACTGAGCCATTCAGGAGCCCTGCCTTGCAGTCTTAATATGCACGAATTTCAGTTACCACGATTTAGTTAAATTACACTGGTCCTTGAACAACATGGTTCGAGTTTTAGTCAGGAGTATGTTAATTGTATGATATTCTATAATATTCAACATATTAATATCATATTAATTCAGTACATTCATTGTAACTGCATGATGTACAAACTTCACTGCTAGCTCTCCACTCAGGCCACAAATCATGTGACTAACAGATGCACGTCATGTCCAGTGACTAATCACATCACTTCTTTCTAAGTCTGTGACTGGTCACTGAGCATGTTGGTCAGTTCATGCACAGACAGCAAAGTGGGTAGTTGTGCTGCCTCCTTGGCTTCCAGTGATAAGAGTCAGGTGACATTTTAATAAAAACTGGTAGCTGAAAGAGGGAATTAGCCAACAAAGATAAAAGCACTGAAAAGAAATAAAAAGTGATAACCCAAGGATAGCGCTGGCAATATAATCTGAATCTAACACACAGTTACAGAAGGAAACAGCTGACTATGAGAACGTGGACCCCGCTGCTGCTCGGGAGACTAGAGACGTACAGCCGGAGAGCTCAGTGAAGGTGAACTGACTGATATAAATGAAGAAAGCAGTTGTGATTAAAAAAAGACGAAGAGGCCCCAGAAGGAGTGGCGTTAGCAAAAAATTTCAGATCACAGGAATATGAACACTGAGATATTTCATGCACTGAAAGTACACAGGATAAAATGTTGCAAGCTGATCCAAACTCAGAAAGGACGAGGACATTCACCAAGGCAGAGAAAAGATACTCTCACTCTGTCATAAAGTTAGGACAGGAAGAAGGCATGCACTGTGCAATCTACAGTGAGTAGGCTACTCGATAATTAGTAGTAGCCTACTTACCAAGTGAACAATTAGGGTTTTAGTCCCTAACAAAGCAATCCTATGCTTTCTACTAACCACTAATCATTCATGAGGTACTGTACAAGGATTCTTTTAAAGAGGAAAACTGAACAGGAATTTTGAGTATATTCTAATATCCGGTTTAAGTGCCTCCCGTTTGTGTTCTCTCTTTTATAGTGGCTGATGACTACTCTGAAGTAACTACAGTAATTTCACCAAGTGGTTTAGATGATTATGTCTTTGCCATTTGCAGAAAACAGTCACCCAAAAGAAGCCCGTAAGAAAAATCCAGCACATGACTTCCCTAAGAGGGACCAAGTCAAAGAGTTAATTATTCCCTTAGGAGATTTTTATTTAAATTAGACCCAGAACTTCAAAAAATTGATTCTGAGATGCACATACCTATATACAGGTGTTAAATATGCTAGCTGATAAAAACAATTCCTACCTCAGGATCATCATCATCAAAATCATGGTAAGTGGAATGATCTGGATTATTCACTTTATCCAACAGTTCAATTGCCAAAGACCGTGTCAAAGGTTGTGTGACAAACGGGTGCTATAAAAATAACATAGTACAGAACACGCATTAGAAACCTGATTGGATGACATTTTATCTTTTGAAAAAAGACATATTTCAGGGCAAAAATAATACCTGTAGTAACTTCTCAGCAGTAGGTCTTTTTTTTGGATTTTTGGTAAGTGCCATTTTCACAAAATGATGAAAACTATTTGACCTAAGAAATTTTGAAAATTAGATTTTTTAATTTTAAATATTTTTTTTTTACTCATGATGATGAAGTAAATAACACAGAAATACTTACCACTTCATTTTATCCTTTAGTTTAGGAGGCTGAAAATTACTTTTTGTCATTAGAAATAACGCTCTGAAAAATCAACAACAAATCATTACACATCATTTTAAGATTTCATATTTTAATATATAATATAAATAATTCTATTACTATTAAATAATTCTATTACTACTAATAAGGTAGAGCAAGACTAAGAATATTATTTGTTCATGATGTAATAAATACTGGGCAGGGGGAGGGGATTACCCTTAATTTAAGCACAGAGTTCTTCAGTTATGACACACTGACCTCATTGGGTGCAAGTCAAACATAGGCGGCTGAAGCTCTGCAAGTTCTATGGCGGTGATTCCTACTGCCCAGAGATCACAGAGCTGATTGTACCCCCCTTTCCTCTCAACGGCTGCAACTTCTGGAGCCATCCTGAAGGAAATATTCCAGGAAAACAAAACAAAAATCAAGAAAACAACTTCTGTTTATTGTATTTTCTTTCGTATTCTCACCAGAGGCACCTGGAACTACCAGTATCTAAGCTGAGGCCTATTTAGGCCCTGATATCTGAAAAATATGTAGTATTTCGAAGATCGCTTCCAAGATCTTGACTTGGTAAGATCCTCCACCCCAAGACCTGTCGACTCCTTAGTTACTTTACTATACTTACTATAAAGGTTTATAAAACTTCACAATTATAATATAGCAACATATCCCAAATTTGTCCACATCTCCATCTTTTCCTCTGTACAACTCTGCAGAATTTTACAGAGAAATAACATCTTGCAATAAATGATCTATAATTTTTAGCTCCACCCACTTACACCAATAAACTGCAATCTGGCCTCTGTTTTCATGTGACCAAAACTATTTATTGGGGCATCAATAATCTTCATTTGGTACTTAACTCATATTTACTATAAAGTTAATTGGCAGTTTCTCAATTTTATTATAATGGTGGAAGTTACAAAAATGAGTGTTTGCTTTTTTTTTTTTTTTTTTTTTAAAGATTTTTTATTTATTCGACAGAGATAGAGACAGCCAGCGAGAGAGGGAACACAAGCAGGGGGAGTGGGAGAGGAAGAAGCAGGCTCATAGCGGAGGAGCCTGATGTGGGGCTTGATCCCAGAATGCCGGGATTACGCCCTGAGCCGAAGGCAGACGCTTAACCGCTGTGCCACCCAGGCGCCCCGAGTGTTTGCTTTTTAAAACTGTATTTATTTAGAGGAAAGTGACCCAAACTTAGCTTTCTTTTTTTTAACTTTCCTATGTAGTCTTATTCTAATTATATCTCTATAAATTAGTATTTAACTGATTTAAATGATTATACTGATTTTCAAATATAAAAATTTTAAATCCTAAACAATAGCTTTAAAAATAACCAACTCTTACATATCAAAAGGATGATTTAATAAGTAGCTTTACAAATACACATTTGTCTTCCTAGTATGACTTCAGACAAGTCAAGTAAGTCAGTGAAGTTAAACACACACACACACACACACACACACACACAAAAACCCTCTAACTTTCAAGGTGCTTGTTCTTAAAATCTTTCTAATCTTAAAGTACTGCTTAAAAATATTCAAATTATTGTAAGAAAAGTAATTTTAAAGTATGTCAGTTATTACTTTATTGATGGCTAGGTTCCAACTTGTTGCTGGGAATGCACTAGCAGAGAATCAAAGTGCATCAAGCTGATATGCCTGGCTTGCTGTGTGAGGGGACGTTCTCCATTCCTCGTAAAAATATGAGTGGAAGTATGCAGCCAGTGTACTTCTACTTCTGCCAGTTAGGCTGTATGCTTATCACTGTCAACTGAGCTCATCTCTGAGCCTGTTTATTCATTATATTATATGTATTATTATACAATAATATAAATATTTAATTAAATGTTCTGAAAAAACTGACTTGTTTTGGAGTTAAAAAGAGCAAGTTATGAAAATTAAAGTGAATGCTTTCGAAAACCTTGTTAAAGATAAGTTTCTAAAGACAAAACCAAAAAACCTGGCAAACTAGGTAAGAATATGACAACTATAAGAGACTAGGAAGGCTATAGACTATATAATTCCATTTGTACGACATTCAGGGAAAAGACAAAACTATAGAGACAGAAATCAGACGGGTGTTGACAGAAGTTAGGGATGAGGGAACAGAATTTACTAAAAGGGGACAAAAGAATACTTCCTTGGGTGGCGGAAACCTATCTTTTATACTGATTCTGGTGGTATTTCTCACCACCACAGCACACAAGTTTCTCAACCTTGGGAGAACTGCACACCTAGTAAGGCTGAATTTATACCTCATACGTCTGGCTTAAAAAAAGTCACATGCTTTTTACGTCCAAGTTTTCACTGCACTTTAGAGAAACACAACGTGGGAAATACAGCTGAGGCACTGTGGGTGTAGTTTATTAGGTCAGAACTCTAATTAGTGAGCCACTCAAAGAAAAGGCCTTGGTCCTATGGCAAAGAAAAGAAAAAAGTACACTCATATGCCTTAAATTAAAATAAAATGTTTAAGGTACATATGCATTTATTTTGAGATATGCCACTGAACAAACATTTTTTATGACCTGAGTTAACGGCCAACCTTAGTCACCTGGGACAAGAGATTCCATTCTGCTCTACATTCCTAGAGTTCATGTGGAAAAGACAAGATACTAGAAAGAGACATGAAGTGTGAGAATGTTCTCAAAATTTACTTTGCCTAATTCACAATTTCACATGCTCCCAAGATAGTTCCTACTTTCTTATAAGAGGAATAACATTAGTTTTAATCTCTGAAGCCAGAGTTGGAGATCAGTAATCAACAAACATTTACTAAGTATGCGTAAAAACCATGCTGGACTCCACAGAGTCAATGAATTCCTTTATCTATCAAGGTTCCCAAAAGCCATTATCCATCTTTTTAAAGCCTTTTCCACTTAATGAAAATAAACACGATAAAATATTCTTTGGCTGTGTAATCCATCCAAAAGTGTACACGCCTAAACTGCTTAAGCTACTGATTATCTTCTTAATCTGTTTTAGTCCTAAAAATTTTGACCAGTCTATTTTTTTCAAGAAATGCTGTATTCAATAATGATAGAAAAACAAAAAGTTATATTGTCAATTAAAATACAATTACCAATATGGTGTACCAATGAAAGACTTCCGTTTGGCAATTGTAGCTGTAATCTGTGCAGATACTCCAAAATCAGCTATTAAAAAAATAAGAAACATTTAGGGGAAAAAAAGCTGAGGGAAAGTAAAATTATTTACAGTAACATGAGAAGAAACTTTTAATAGTTCTTTTCATTAAACTAATTTCACAAAATGCGATATTCTTAAACATCATATTAAAATTTTTAACTTCTATGGGTTAGCGCTAAAATACCACAAAGTAGTCAGTATGTATCACAGCCAAATAGATTCCCATCTATCCCTGCATGAATCAAATGACAACAAAAGTCAAGATCAAATGACTTTCATGAGAAAGAGACAGCTGAGAAAATTTAAGCTGCCAGACTTAATAAAATCATAATTTCAAATTCCCAGGACCTGAAATTCAAGGACTATCACTGGAAGGGACCCTAAGTAGCAAAATATTCCATTCACTTCCTGCCACTTTCATGATGACTGACATCAAACAAGCTAATAATCTACTGGCAAATCTACCCTAGCTTGAAAAAGACATCCAAAAAGAATATTCTACAAAACCTCACCTCAGCAATACATTCTAATACCAACACCAATCACTACCAGGAAATCTGTTTTTATGTAGGATTTGTTGCTATTCTTGAAGTATGTTGACTTCTAAATATTTTCTAGTTTTTAATGGTCATTTCTAAGTCCTTATCAACCAAGATATATATAGGTTGTCTGCCAGGAAGGCACATAATATTAACACAAAATATTAAACTGACAAACTGTTCACTAAGCCATCAATAGTTAAACACTTTTTCATCTTTAGAGGTGGTCTGGAAAAATTTTATTACTCAAGTGTTAATTTTCAGATACATACTTTTAAATCTGATTGCTCCTACTGTAGGCTATAGTTCTAAATAGTTTTATTCGTGCTTTTACAAATGTTATTGAATTCTAATTTATCTTATAGTAAAATGTAATTCAAAATAACTTTCTTGTTTATTAAATACTTCATTTAACACCTAACAGCCATGATTTTATTTACAAAAACTACTATGCTATAAATATTTCCAGTCTTAAACTTTCAAATTCAGTTATTATTTAGGGTTTAAACTCTATTTCAGTCATAACCAAAAGTTACAAAATAATAAGTACAGTTTGAAATAAACAACATCCAGCATCGATATTACATTCTTATATAAATAATACTGTATTTCATTTTAAAAGCTAATGTAAAGAATGTAGGATTGCTGGTATAATTGATTTTTTTGGCTTTTATTTACCTTGTTTTTTGGTTACCAGGTAATTTTGTACAGATTATTCTTACTAAAAGTCACATTCCTCAGGTTACCGGTAAAAGAATCTCTAGAGAATTATTATTTTATTGTATCTTTACACCAAATCTGTCATACGTGAAGGGCAGACTTTATCCCCATTTAAGAGAAGAGAAACCAGATACAGAGAGGTTACATATGCCCAACAATGAGATTTTCACCTAAAAATACAGAAATGCTGAGGGAAAACCTAGTCCTAACAGAGGAAAATATAAACTTACTATGTTCTGGAATAAATTTGCACAAATGACAAAATTTTAATTTACTTACCCAATTTTACATGACCATTATCCGTTAACAGAATGTTAGCTCCCTTCAAAGTGAGAACATTTTAAAGTAAGAGACATTTTCTCAGACAGCACATATAATAGATCAAATATACATATTTAAAATAATCACAAGTGGCAGCCCTAGACGTAGGAATACTTGAAATTTGAAGTATCCCCAGTTAAAATGTTACATCATTATATTCACAGGAAAACTTATCGTCTACATTTTAGGCAATTTGACTATTCTTATAAAATTTCCACCTTGCAAAAGGCTGCTATTAACACGATATGAATATTATTATAAAAATGATGTATTATTTTTCATCTAAGCGTTATTTTCTTACAGATCATACACTGTGACTGCACTAAAATGTGACCTTATATCGGCATTTTCAATTCCTTGTATTACATTTTAAACTTATTTCCTGTTCAAAAACCCATAAATTTCCCTTTCTAGGAATTGATCATTGATGAAACAGTGCTGGTATGGAAGCCTGAACCTTGCTGCTTAGTACATGGCGCTGTCTATCCTAACGTGTCTGCCCACAGCTTAGGCCCGTTCAGAACATAAACATAAACAACGAGCCATAGGCCCACCAAATTAAAATGTCACCTATCTGCATGGACTGTGAGATAAAGTTTCTCCCCCGGTTTCTGGCATGGCCTTCTGGAAACCCTGGTAATTTCCTAAGTGACAAGAGCACTGGGAGCATCTTTTGTCTAATATATGGTCTCAGACCCTGGTTCTTGACACAGTGCTCTTGAAACATTCGTAATTTGGGAGGTGACAAGAGTGTCTCCTGTTCTAATGAAGCAACTCTGGGTGGGCTCCTGGACAGCTCCTGGATGAGGGATGGTCACCGGAAAGGCCAAGCCATGATTGGAAGCTTGGAATTTTCAGCCCTGCCCCACATTCTCTTGGGAAGGGAGAAGAGCTGAAAATGGAGTTAATGACTGATCATGCCTCAAGAGGAAGCCTCCACAAATCTCAATAGTATGGGGTCTGGAGAGCTTGCAGCCTGGAGAACAGGCTTAACTGACTGACACAGCAGGGATTTTAACTTGATCTAGGCCCCAGCTATCTAGATGTCTGCTGCAGTGCTCAGTTTGGTCCTTCCCCAGCTCCAGGTTAATGTTCCTAAATTATAGTTGATATCATATCACGTGCATCTATAGCCCTTGATGCTCCCTTCTTTCCATCCTTCCGTTCCTCTTTCCCTGAACAACCAAGTGCTATTTCAAGTTCTAGGGTTATAGTAATAAATACAGTAATAAATAAGAATCAGTTCCAGCTCTCAGGAAGTTTACATTGAATAGGAGAGAAAGAAAATCTAAAAATGAATACACACATACACAAACGAATGAATGGACACAAGGAATGATTCAAAGGCAGGATCAGATAAGTACTTTAAAGACGGTGATATCTGAGCAGAGATCTGGATGAAGTGAGGGTACAGAGCCATGCCAAAATCTGGGAGAAAAACACTCCAGAAAGAGGGCACAGCACATACAAAGACTTGGTGCCAGAATGAGTTCCACATATTCCAAAAACATCAAGTTTGGTGTGGCTGGAACAGAATGAGTAAAATGGAGAAGAGTGTGAGATGAGGTCAGAAAGAAAAGCAGGGGCCAGATCATGGATAACCTTATAGGCCATGGTAAAAAAAAAAATCCGGATTTTACACTGAGTATGGTAGGAAGCCAAGGGTGGTTTATAAACAGAAGAGTGATGAGCTCTGATTTAAAAAGAGCACTCTGGCTGCAAGGTGGAGAAGTGACTATAGAAACACTCGAGCAGAGCAGAAGGATGCTCCGGAAGTGCAGGTGAGAGAACAAATCGGCAGACCAGGGTAGAAATAATGGTGATGGGCAGAATCTCCCCAGTTAGGCTCCAACTCTGAAGTTCACACAACTCTTCATGTAACAGAGCACGAAACCACCTGGTCAAGCCCATTTCCTGTTACTCTCATACTTTCTCTTCTCTTTAATAATACGGTGCAGCTTTTATGCTCCCTAAAATGACCCTGCAATTTCTGACATCTGTATCTTTGCTTACATTGCTCCCTCTGCTTAGAAGGTACTCCAACCTCCACTTGTGACAAAAATCTATCAGTCTTTTCAGATCACCTAAGTGCTGATGACACAGTACCTTTCTTCATTTACTTATGTTATGATCTCTTCTCCTTTGAAACTCCAAAGCTTTTTGCTTATGTCTTTTAAGTGGCTTATAAAAAATACTTAAAGGATCTCAGCAGGTGATCTGCCCGTCTGCTGAAATTTCATGCAAAATATGAAGGCATGTGCATAAGGACATTTCCTGAGAAGACAGTCATGGCTTTCATCAGAGACTCCAAGAACAACAGGATACAAAAAAAAAAAAAAGTTAATAACCTTTACGCTAAAGAAAACTTCAGAAAACAAAAGGGGGAAAGAAGTAGAAGAAAAGACGAATGAAGAAGAAAAGAAAAATAAACGAAAGGAGAAAATAACTAAGTTGGGGAGATGGCAGTATGTTTAGAAATAACTTCAGGAGTCCTGCCATAGCACCTAGTTTACCACAGAGCTAACCCCAGCACATCCAGTGTACCTGCTCTTCTCTGCCAGTTAAATCGAAGACCATCAGAAAATGTTACAGTTGAATTTACCCATTTTGAGACATTATTAATGATAGTTCCTTAAGACTGCCAAAGTTTACTAATATTCAAAGCATGAAATGTTCTAAAAACCCTCACTTAATGGAAGCTGACGATCTAATTTGCTTTTTACAAATAACTACAGATTAACTAATACAGGTTATTACAACACTAATTCACAAATGTATACTTTAAAAGGGTAATTTTATGGTATGTGAATTGTATCTCAATTAAGCTGCTTAAAAAGGTAATACAACTCTCAAAAGTATCACTCAATTTTATTATAGTAACATAGTTCAGGTAAGAAATTCATCAAATAGATTAAGACAATTGCTCAACAGTTTGATCCGAGTATTTAAAAATGAAGAGAGGCCATGAAGTTAAACATATGATGTATACCTTTATATCTCTGTGCATTTTTCCTTTACTGTGAAGATAGCATAATCCCTGGAGTTTCAAAAAACAAAAAACAAAAATTAATGAGACTTTATTACAGAGCATATTTCAGGATGTGAAGTGATCAACTGAATAGTTAATAGTAGTTTCTCTTTTTTATTTACTCATTACAGAAAGTCTAGTGGTTATCAGTAACTCATTTTACTGAAATAGTCTAAAAGACAAAAGAATCAAAATGAAAAAGGCAAAGCTCAGCTGGAACCACTAATTTTCTTAAGACAAATACTTTTTACTAAACTCTGCAAATAGTCTGAAATAATGTTTAAAAAGTATAAATGTAATTAGTATTAGAATGAGTTTCAATTCCTCTAAGAGTGCTTAATTTTCAAGCCTTTCTTTGGTATTAAGAGGAATATAAAAACATAAAATAACAAATCCATAGCACTTAAATTTTAGGAGGTCATACTATCACACTGAGGCTTTACAGTGTTTATTTGCAAATATAATTTGCGTTTACTACACAAATAAAAATGTTTTCAAATCCAAGAGTTTAACAAACTAGAATGCTCAATCCTTACTTAACAGATAATGCACAATTAATCACCAAATCTAATAAAGAATGGTACTTTTTAATTAGCACTGCATTTACCTGTAGTGTTTCTCTGCTAACATATGCAATTTGCAGTTCTGACAGAGGTCCCGTTACTATAAGAAAATTATATTAGTGAAATTAGTCAAAGCATGTTTTTCAGTAAATGACGAAGTTTTACTAGTTCCATTACGCAATAGCCCTGATACACCTCAACAACTGTACTACAATGTAAGCTCCACGAGGGCAGGACTTTTTAAAACTGATTTTCTCATTGTTGTATCCCCAGTGTTTAGAACAGTGCCTGGATGGGAAAGCTGCTAAATCAATGTTTGTGGAATGAATAACAGACTGAAATAGTCTCTGAAATTAATTATATTTTCATTTTTGCACCTCACTATCAATATTACCTTTTAAATGTTAAAAGAAATAAATCATGGCCAAGAGGCTTAGCTACTTTTTATTAAAGCTTTTCTAAAATTGATATGTAATGCATGTATTAAGGCTAGGTTTTTTGTCTGTTTGTTTGTTTAAGAGGGGTGGGCAGAGGGGTGCATGGGTGACTCAGTCAGTTAAGTAACTGCCTTTGGCTCAGGTCATGATCCCAGGGTCCTGGGACTGAGCCCCACGTCAGGCTCCCTGCTCAGCAAGGAGTCTGCTTCTTGCTCTCCCTTTGTGCTCTTTCTCACTCACTTTCTCTCAAATAAATAAATAATTCTTTTTAAAAAGGGCGGAGGGAGAGGGAGAATCTTAAGCAGGCTCCACACCCGGCACAGAGCCTGAAGCAGGGGTCAATCTCACAACCCTGAGATCATGACCTGTGCCAAAATCAAAAGTCGGTTAACTAACTGAGCCACCCAGGCACCCTGCATTACAGATGGTTTTAAGTCAATATTTTTCCCCTAAAATTATTTGCTTTATAGCTATAAAATTAATATGTTCACTATAAAAATCCAATCAATAGACAAGTCTGGAAAGTAAAGGTCTCTTCCTTACCCAAACTATTACTCGATAATAGGCAATATCAATAGTTTGGCCTAAAGTCTACCAGATAATTTTATATAGAGACACATTTTAAATAATGTATGTATAGATCTCACAGAAGAATATGAACGGAATCATATTACACATACAATTCTAAAATCTGCTTTTTTCACTTACCATGGACAACTTTCCATATCAATACATATAACTCAATCATAATATTTAAATAATATTTCTCTGTGTGCATCTATCCACTACTGAAGACATTTAAATAGTTTTCTCTTTTTCCCTACTAATCACTTTAGAATAAAGTCTCTCCACATTAGGTGGGAGAGACTATTGAGACAATTCTAAAAAGTGAATTAAATTCCAATGATGGAGTCTTTTGCTAGATAGTAACCTCTTTGTAAAACTGTTTACTTTGGGGTATTTGTGGTACTTTACAATTGTGAAAGAGAGAAATCTATTTCACTTTAGTTTTGTTAAGGACAAGTCTGGGTTTGAATGTCTGAAGATAAGCCATATAACTCATTCTTATGGTTTATAAGCCCCTCTCATTCAAGAAGATGGGCCTCCTTTATATTTTTGTTTCCACAATATGGCAAACACCCTGAAAACCCTGAAAACAACACCTAGAAATGACAGAAAAGAATATTTTAAATAACCTTTTAAATTCCTAGCTAAGTTAAAAAGTAAGAGGCTTTCCCAGGAGCCAAAAACAAAAGGGGAAATGAAAATCAGAATGGTAAAAATGTGAAATATTCTAGCTGTCTCTAAGGGAAAGGCCAATCTTAGTAAGCTGGGGCTTTAGTTTTATCCCCTACATGGGAAACAGAAGAAAAGGCCATTGATCTGTAGAGGAAGAGTTAAAACAAATATGCCCATAAAACCAGAACCTTCAAAGGGCTACACCCTCATCTTAAAAGGGCAGACAAGGACAAAGAGAAGACTGGGGATTTTGTGTCATGGCCTAGGATCTGGATAGGGGAAAATATCTTCTGGATTCTGTCACCACAGGCCTCTTCTTCACTCAGGTTTAGGATTCAAATATATTGGATACACCGAGGTCTTGGAAAAAACACCACCACGACCTAGACTACCACCGCTGTGGAAGGACCCACTCTCAAAAGCCATATGGAATTCCTGCTGAAGAAAAAAGTAAGTAGATGAAAAGCAATTCCCCAGAAATGACACAACAGAATGTGGAAAACTGTTAAAGAACAATATTAAACAGAAAGAAAAATGTTCAATGGAAAATAGAGGAAAAAATGCATTATATTGGGACAATGAAAGGTTCCAATGTTAGTTCTTCAAAGAAAAAGTAAACAAAAGGAGAGAAGAAACTCATGAAAAAGTATAAATTCAAAACGTATCCCCCCCCCCCACACCTGTGATAATTCAAAACATGTCCACGAATGCTTTGATAGTTTCCACCTCAAGTGTTGGAACTTAATTCCCTTCCTGAGTATGGGCTAGACAGAAACGACTTGTTCTAAAGAACAAGATATGGCGGAAACTTCTCCCACTACATCATCAAAGGCTTTGTGGCTTCTTCCTTGCTCTCTGAGAGGGCATGTCTGGGGAAGCCAGCTGCCATTTCGTGAAGACACTCAAGCTGTCCTACGGCTAGATCCACAGAGTAAAAAACTGAGACCTGCCAACAGCCATCAAGGACCTGAAGCTTTCTGCCAACAGCCATGTTAAGTGAATTAAAGTGAAAGTGAATTCTCGAGCCCTACTTAAGCCTGCAGAGGACTGCAGTCCCAGCCAACAGCCAGACTGTAACTTCATGAGAGAACTTGAGCTAGAATTACCCAACTAAGCCATTCCTGAATTCTTGACCCTCAGAAACTGGGACATAATATTTGTTATTTTAAGCTGCTAAATTTTGGGATCATTTGTTATATAGCAACAAGACAACTAATACAGTTCCCTCTTGTAAGAAGATTTAAATTTTTAAAAAATCGTATGGAGTGATGGCATTAAGAACAGTAAAACAAAATATAAAAATTGGTTTAATGATACTTTAGAAAGCAGAAATAAAAAAAAGGAGAAACAACAGAGAAAAAAGCAGGCTTTGCATATTTTGCATGACAGATCAAAATATGCTTTGCATACACCTATAAAAAAGCAAAATCCCACAAGCATTAGGGCTATTAGAAAAGAAGAACTTCTCTTTCACTAGATGAGGTAACCCAAGTTAGTACACTACTCCCACAGAATGACAATGTGATAAAAGAGAGAAGAGAAAGAGAAACACAGAAAGAAACTGGAAGTATCTGTCTTATGTGGCTGTGCAAGTAGACAGCACTACAGACTAGCCAAAGAGGAGTATACACATCGCCACGAGGAGGTCATTTGGTGGAAATCAGGATGCAGTCTGGAGTGAACAGAGACTAGGGTTTTGTATAAGCATGTAAATCCCTTGTATGTATGTTTGAGAATATCCAGGGTGTTGCAAAATTATTGTTTCTTCCACTGACCCACTTGCTGAGCAGTATAAATAAATCAGTATTAAGAAATTCATATTACTTTGTTATTTCCAACATTTGATTGAAATGGAATGTCAACAATCATGATAAAATGATTTCTGTAACTAAACTCGTCTTCTTGCTTCTTCATGAAGAAAGCAGAACCAGATACCTAAGAGCAAGCATATATATATATATATATATATATATATATATATATATATCTGATGGAATTACTTCAAAATCTGAGAAAGACTGAAGAAAGGTATGCTTAAAAAACTAAAGATGTAAAAGAAGGAATGAAAAATTACAAGAGAATAAGACACAAATATAAAATGAAGGGAGGCTTGAAATAGAATCAAATACTTTTTAGAAATGAAAAAATACAGTCACCAAAAATTAAAACAGCTGTACTAACTACAGCTATAAAATCAGTTAACTATAAGATGGTTCTGAGTATCCTCAATGCTGTACAGAGGGATTAAAAAGTGCAAAATATACAGCTGAGTTTAAGAGACACAGAGAAGGTCTAATGTCTATCTAGCTGACATTCTAAACAGAGAGATCAGAGAGACTGGGGTAGAAAAGATCTGAAGAGATAATAACTGATAACTGTCCAGGCTTGATGAATAAACTAAATCCTCTCTGGTAAGCACTTTAAGTCGTAAGCAAGAAAAGTAAATGTAAATCCATGTTTAGATACTAAAAACACCAGAAATTAAGAGGAAAAAAAATCTTAAAGTCAATTAGAAAGGAAGATCACCTGAAAAGGATTAATACGTAGTTAGAGTGACAGAAGATACCAACAACTATAGAAGGTAAAAGACAGTGGTCTAATATCTTCAAAATGCTGACAGAAAATATCTGTCTATGCCCCACTTAAACTATGATTGAAGAGTGAGGGTCAAAGACTGAGCTTGCTCCCCTGGAAGACCCAGCTGAAAGAACTTCAGGACGAAGGAAATTAAATGAATAAGTATGAAAAAAAAAAACAGTAGGCAAATTAGTCCAAATTAAGACAAAAAAAAAAAAAGGGAAATAGCTTTTTGAATTTTGAATAGCTTGCAGAAACACTATGTCCTGCAACACAAAATAATGCCAAGTATTTCTCAAGTTTCACTGAACCTTTGAAATCAAAATGTCATTAATAAAAAAATTCTGAAATATAAAGAACAGCCATACATAATAAAAAAATATTCTCAGAAAAGAAATAACTTTTCAAAAGCAGAAATGTTCTCATGTTCTTCCACCTGGCTTTCCAGGTTCTCCGTATCTGACCCTATTCCCCAAATAGAGACCCTACACCAATGACAGTGACCTCACACGTCACACCTGCATGTCACTGTACTGCTGTTTCATCTCCTAGGATGTACTTCTACCTCTTCTTTCTACCTAGAGTGTACGTATCTTTTAAAGACCAATTAAAAACCCATTTTCTTCATTAGCCTTTGAAAACAATTCCAGAAAATCTATCATTTCCTTTTTCCCATTCCAGCTGTAGTTAGTAGTACTTTAAAATGCTATTACATTAATCTTTATGGTAAGTAAAATCTACACCAAGAAGATACAGTAAAGTGAAGTGAAATAGAGGCAGTAAAATTCCTACCCAAATAGTCTTTTAACATCTGCTTTATTACAATCAACCCCAAAACTACTTAGGAGGCCCTAATGGGAAAACCTGAGCACAAATCCCATATCAAGAAAAATAAAAAAATTTCCCAAAATATTTTCTCGTAAAATTGACATATGACTTATAAAATAGTATTTTATTTTACATTAATCAAAAAGCACAGCTCCGTAAAAGAATAAACCTACTCTGCAGTTCGTGACAATAACCCACTCACAGAACCAGGATGGGACAGGAAGAGAGAGAAAAAACCGTATACACTGTTACTGTACTTCATACATCTTTCTTACATACTCCACTGAAATCTCAATTAAAAAAGCTTTAATAATTTTTAACTCCGCAGAATCTAGTATTTAAAAAAGTAAACAATTTAACTGATGCTTCTTAAATACATGAGAACAAAAATCAGTTATCTTTATATTAATACTATTCATGTATTAATTGGATATTCTTTTGGCTTAGTGTTAACCATCAAGGCCTTTACATGTTTCTTACAAACCTGAGTTTGAAATTTTGAACTATATATAATATGTCTTCTTTACAATTAGCAAATAATTCAACTGCACATAATTCTGCAACTTACAATGCAAGTGCTCCTTTCATCCGTATGGATCTTAAATTCTTTTATATTATCTAAACAATAATAAAACATACTTTCCTCAAAACAACATTAATGCTTTAATATAGTAAATAACTATACTTTAAGAAATTCTACTGAATGTGTATAAAACATAACTTTTGTCTTACCATGATAAATATCCTGTAAAGAACCACCTCCACAAAACTCCATGCAAATCCAAAGTTTATCTCTCCTATAAAGAGAAAATAAGCATGTATCACACTGTTAGGATTAAAATTATATGAGGTAACAAGTATTTTAAGGTTGTATCCTATAACCTTGAAAAACCACATACATGCAAAGTGCTAAGTAAGAAAAAAGCTAGTTAATCTCTATGCGTAAAAGAATGACTTAATATGTTATTATACTCAACCCAAGGTTTTAATCCTTAAAAATACACCATTTGTAGGATATAAAAATGTCATCAGGTACATCCAAATGAGAGGAAATTTCCCTTTAGTTAAAAGCTTCCCCTCCCCTATAGCTTACCCATCTACCCCAAGATAGTATTATAAAAGTTAAATGTTAATTAAAACATTCATACCAAAAACTATGTAGAAAATTCATTACAGAATGCTAATAAATCTCAAAGCATATCACTTTAATAGTGCTGTCATCAACAAAACAGACAAAATGTATACTTTATCCTCGCATCTATTCAACAAAGTTCTTTCCAAAATAATCTGTTAAAATTTATCACTGTGTTTAGATAACATTTCTCTCACACTCACTTAAGATACCATAATCACAGTCAGAGGAGAAATGATTAGCAAAGACTTAATGGCTTATTCCTGTTCAATCTTCAATCTTCATTACTTCATCTCAAAATGTACCAGGAAATATACTATTCTTAGGGGACAGAAATGGAATAGGAAGTCTGAACTCAGTAAGTTTAATCAAATGCAGAAGATTCTGCCTTACTATGTCTCTTTCTCACCACTGCATTCACAGGAACTAGAAGAGCCAGCAAACGAATATTTCATAAATGAATGAATGCAACAGTGACTGAAAGAATAAACATATGGATTAGATCAAGAGTCAGCAAACCATAGCCAGTGGGCCAAATCTAGCTTGCTGCCTGATTTGTACTGATCAGAAACGAAGAATGGTTTTTATATTTTGAAATGGTTGGGGGGCAAAAATCAAAAGAAGACTACTTCTTGACATGACAATCACATGAAATTTAAATTTTAGTGTCCATATAAAGTTTTACTGAAACACAGTCACACTCATTTATGGCTACTTTTGAGTAACTGTGACAGAAACAGACAAAGCCTAAAATATTTACCATACAGTCTTTTACAGAAAAGACTCCTGGATTAGATTATAATTTGATTAAATACATAATCCAGACATGTATAAAGTTCTATGAGAACCCAGAGGTAAGAATACCTAGGAAAGTCAAGGGAAATTATGAAGGAAGAGATATTATTTGACTTGGGTCTTGAAGTTAAAGTAGGAATTCATCATAGAGACAGGGAAGGGGGCTGAGCAGAGAATGAAAATTTGAGAGAAGATGCCACACTTGAGAGATTGTGGGTGGTTCAGTGTGAGTGAAACACAGACTAGTTGAGACAATGGCAGGAAAGGGAGCGAGAACAGGTTGGGTCACTCTGTAAAATAATGCTTGGTTTATAAACTCCTGTTTAGTTATCTTCATCCGGACAGTCTCTACATTGTCAATGTCTTTTAAAACGCGGGCTCCAGAATCAAGTATTGTTCTAAGTGTTGCATAAACAATGCAGCTGTTATCAGAAGTAAGTCACACATGGTGGTGGTGGTGAGATTAACCAGACCTAAGAGGTGAGCTGACCTGGGTGAATGTGATGGGACAATGCAGCATGTAACAAGGGAACACAAGTATCTGAGCACAAAGGTCAGCAAACTTGGAGTACAGAGTGAAAAAATACTGTGATTCTAGAGGCAAAGCTGAATATCAAGAAGACTGGAAGAAATCTGAAGTCACTTTAGTATCTAAAATTCCCAGGTGGTCCACACACCAACGAAACCAAGGCATGACAGTATGTTACAGTATGAGCTAGCGGCCCCGTGGCCTGCTTGTGAGAACTCTGAGAATGGATGCCGGGTGCTGGCAGATGTGTGGCCTTATCCAAAAGAATGAAGGCATTTATGACTGGTGATTGCTACAGAGGGAGAAGTCTAACTACCCCAGAGAATCTAACAATTATCTCCTTTATTTGAACACTTATATTTCTATTCACTTGGCTAAAGGCTATCTTCAGGTTCTCAGCAACTGCTCTAAAAACTGCTGGTTGGCAAGGCTGAAGTTAACTAAAATCTCTGGATCTTTTCTTGTGTAAAAAGTAGTCAGATGATTTTCTCCAGCTCCACATTTACCTGGTTAATTAAAAATATGCAGAGAACTTCATCCTCATTTGTTAAATCTCATTATTTAAAAACAAAAAAGTCTTGATTCACATACTTTGTTTCTGACATATATCTTATTAGCTCTCCAATTGTTTTCCTTAAAATACCTGAGCACAGACAGTGTGACACACATTTCTAATTGGAAACACCCCTCTGTGCTCCTACCCACACACTCCAGAAGTGGCTGATTGAAAGACCCTGAGCGGAAGTCTACCTTCCAGAGGCAGCTACTACAAGGGCTTTGCTTTTAAGCTATTTTGATCTGCATGAGTGATTGTACTAATGAGCTTAAGGAATGTTAGAAATATTTTTTTCACTGATGACATAAATGCTACTCTGTATAGATTGCTTACAATTACCATTTGGCGCCTCTCTCTCTGCCTTTGCTTAAACTGAGGTGTAAGACTGGCAAGTCCACCAACCAGTAAATTTGGGAATGCTGCTTTGGCTCCAGCTTGATATGTGTAGATGCAGGATACCACAGCCTGTTCTCTCTAGGTTAGCTGGATCCTTCCTCGAAGAACAGGGATTCTCAAAGTGTGGTCTGGGGGCTCCTGAGGGGAAGCCTTTCAGGGAGTCTTTCAGGGGGGCAGCAAGGTCAAAACGTTTTCATAATAACACTAAAAAGCTATTTTCCCTTTGTACTCTCTTGAGAATCCAGAAGAATTTTCCAGAAGCTAGACAAAGTGATGATGATGTCATCCCTCTGACAGCTACTGCAATATGTGCTTAAGTATTCCTTCTCCAAAATTTTCTGAAGTTTTATTCTCTAATATAGTAAATATCAATAGATATAACCCACATAAACAAAAGCTCTTTGTGGTACTCGATAATTTCTAAGAGTGTAAAATAAAAGGGTTCTAATACCAAAATGTTTGGGAACCACTGCTCTAAAATATTTTCACATCTGCCCCAAATGAATCTTTCATGTAAAATACCTGTCCCGGGTGCTTCAGGAACAGTTACTGGGGACTTCCTCACATATCTTATAAAAACTGGGGGGAAGGCTGTTTTGGGGTCTGCTCAGGATAAAATGAAATAACATGTAAACTGCTTAGTACAGGACCCAGAACACAAACCCAATAAACGTATGCTGTTTTCTACTTCTTTTGTTATAATTCATCTTGCAGTACATTTATGTAAGTCACCTAAGTTGCTCCTGGAACTGAACGAAGATATAAATAAAACTGGCATTTTAAGAAGATGTGGTCCATATCTACAATGGAATATTACTCAGGCATCAAAAAGAACGATTTTACAACATTTGCAGCAACATGGACGGGACTGGAGGAGATAATGCTAAGCGAAATAAGTCAAGCAGAGAAAGACAATTATCATATGGTTTCACTCATTTATGGAACATAAGAAGTAGGAAGATCGGTAGGAGAAGAAAGGGAAGAAGAAGGGGGGGTAAACAGAAGGGGGAATGAAGCATGAGAGACTATGGACTCTGGGAAACAAACTGAGGGCTTTAGAGGGGAGGGGGGTGGGGGATTGGGATAGGCTGGTGATGGGTATTAAGGAGGGCACGTATTGAGTGGTGCACTGGGTGTTATATGCAAGTAATGAATCATGGAACCTTACATCAAAAACTAGGGATGTACTGTATGGTGCCTAACATAATAAAAAATTTTTATTAAAAAAATACTGTTTACTTTGAAAAAAAACTGGCATTCTCTTTTTCAAGAAAACAAAACAAAACAAAACAAGGAGATGGGATTGACTGACATGACTTCTTACTAAAATCACGCTAATCACCACTTCTTTCTTTTAAGTGCTCACTAATTATCTGATTAATAATTTATCCTACTGGGGGCTGATGACTGACATCAAGTTTAACAGTCTACTTTGTAGAAATCACCTTTTCATTTCTTTTGCAAATTGGTCACTGATGATCACTAATATTTTGGTACCTCTCCTATTTGTCAAAAGACACTCACTGATAGTGGGTACCAATCCTATTTGCTAACTTTTCAGTATGATAAGATATAATTTATCTAAGTCTAAAAGCTTAGATTCACTTAAAAGTGTCTAGCTCTTCTATAATTATCTCCTCACCTATGTTGTGTTTCCATCCCTTCTTAATAAATGCTTTTCTTACCCTTTCCAATTTGAAAACGATTCTCCTCAGTAGAGAAAATGGACACAGGAAATGAGTTCTTTGCTTCCTTACATATTTCAATATTACATCAGCCTCCACTTGATGCTGTTCTATCCCCTTTTCCCATCCTGCTTAAAAACGTGATTTTCTAGTCATTCTATGAAAAATAACTTTTCAAACTTAAAAAATCAGAATTTGAGAAAATATATACTATATATATACTTTACTTTTTAAGATGCCTAAAATATTTTCAATTTATAACATTCTATTAAGTCTGGTATTATTATCAAAAAAAGTTGACTATTCAGAGTCTATCAGAAAAAGGACTTCCATCTGTTCCATGAAAGACCCCCTTGTGATGACAAATCTACATCTGCTTTTGGTCATTCACCAAGCCATCTGCCTAATAGGAAAAGGACTCAAGTCAATTGGCCCATTTTATGCAGGCCAGTACCTTCTAAAATCTTTGGCCCTAGGTATCTGAATTGAAACAACCACTGAGGTAAATATTCGAGGTATCACTAAAGGTATCAAATTTCTTTAGAATTCTTTTCTCTTATTTTGTAAAGTTGTCTTTCTATCTTATAAGGAATAGAAAAATAAATAAAGGGGGGAAGTTCACCACTTTAATCTTCTAGTTGAATGCTTACTAGAGCATACAGGAACTAACACTCTAATATTAATTCTATTTCACTGAACTGACAATCTTACAATTTCTAAAACATACTTTTTAACACATCAGACTTTAAACCAATTAAACAATACAGAATTATTTACATATTTTGCCCAAATATAACATAATTTAAAAAGTAAAATAAAATGTGAGCAAGATCACCAAGAATCCGCAGCTCTAGAATGTCTGCTAGAAACCGGCATACCAAATCATTCTTGCTGAGATGGGATGGCCAGCCATGGCCCCACACTGCAGTTCCCTGATCCCAGTACTTAACTGTGGGTTATCTTGGTGAACAAAAGTATTTGCTAATAGCTACTCCACCATATTCAGCAAAATAATTCAACTCCTAACTAGAACTATCAATGTGAAATTAAAAAGTTTAATAACTGCTAGTTGTTTTAATATAGCATAAACTTATTTAATGTGAACTGAATTTAAAATGTTCTGGTGTATTTTTATATTTTTTAAAGATTTTATTTATTTAGAGAGAGAGAGTGTGTGTGTGTGTATGTGTGAGCATACGCGCGTGTGAGCAGGGGGAGGAGCAAGGGAGAGAGAGAAAAAGAATCTCAGGCAGACTCCCCTGAGTGTGGAGCCCAACAAAGGGCTCGATCTCACAACCCCCGAGATCATGACCTGAGCCAAAATCAAGAGTCCGACGTTCAACTGACCCACCCAGGTGCCCCGGTGCGTTTTTAAACAGACATGCAAAAACCACTGCCTTCCAAAGGTTATAGGTAATTCATCTATCTGCTTCCCCTTTAACAATGAGGGATAGTTCTGTATTCAGGGATATAAGGTAACCTATTTATCTATAATTATACCTAACAACCCCCAGTTCAACCTACTAATTTCCAAGGAATAGGTGACTGAACAGCAAACCTATGGGAAGTATACTTCCCATAAAAAAAATCAATGTACAGTTAAACCAGTTTTAGAAATGTCATGTACTACAGTCTTCTCTTGGAAATTAAAATGCCACTGATATATTAAAGGCTCTAAGAAATCCTGCAGTGAGGCAGGGGGAGCTGACAGAAGGAAAGGAGGAAAAGGTGAGGAGAGGAGACAGCAGAAAGGAAGGAAGAATGGGGATGGAGAAAGTTGGGAAGTGGAGAAAGGGGAGGAGGAAGAAGGAGATTAAAAAAGGGGAACAGATAGGAAAGGGGAAAGGAATAAGAAATATAACTTCTTTAATTTTGTTTCGTTCACTACTTTCCCAAATTACTTATTCCATAGACACATTTGTTCTGTAGGAAACACACCAGCAATACCAGTATAAGGAGGTATTCTCATAAGAGAGTTCCACCAATTTTTTTGCTTAAAGCAGTGGTTCTCAACTGGGGGTGATTTTGCCCCTCAAGGAATACTTGGCAATGTCGAAGACATTTTGGGTTGTCACAACTGGGGAGGTGCTACCAGCATCCAGTAGAGGCCAGGGACACTGCTAACTATCTTATACGGGTTTGAAGTAACTGCTATTACTACTACTCCCATTGTACTTGAAGGAAACAAATGATGCTTGTGGCAGTATAACCAAAAAACTAATAACAAAATAGGAACACTGTAGAAAACTGGTGAAATCAGTACGAAGTATCTTAGTTTGGCTAATGGTATTGTACCAAAGTTGATTTCTTCGTTTTGACAAAAATACCATGGTTACATAAGAGGTCAGCATTAGGGAACACTGAGAACTCTTTGTACTATCTTTACAACTTTCATGTAAATCTAACATGTTCCAAAATTAAAAGTTTCCTTTTTTAAAAACAGGTAGTTAGTTGTAAATTAAAGTGAACTTAACTATAATTTTTATTTCCATAGTGTGAGCACTCAAAAAAGCATTTCCAGTTATTAAGATCCTGTGGTTTCTTTCCCTCTCCGGCCTCACCTTTAGCTCTAGAAAAAAATTTCTCCCAGTTTCTATGTAACTCAAGACACAACCATCTCTTTCCTGGATTACTATAACAAATGTACTGTAATAAAATGAACTTACTCCCTTTCTCAATCCCCTACACACCAGGTCCCTCCTCCACAGAATATATCACTCTGTGTTAAAATTTTTAGCGAGTATGCTCAATACCTACACGTCCTAATTAAGGGATAAATGGTTCCTTTTTGGCCACATCTCCATGGCTTACCTACTGCAACTACACCCTTTCCTTTTAAGCTCTAATAAAACTATTAGTTGTCTCCTGAGAACGTCATGATTTTTTTTCATGCATACATTTCCTTTGCCAGACATTACGATTTTCTACTCCCTTACTTTGACAAAATTAGATTTTCTACCATCTTCATCACTTTGGATCTTACATGGAAATTATTATGGCACCCAGCATATTATGTTGCAATTATTTGTTCATGTGTATTTCTTCTATTAGATTATGAACTCCTTACAGGCAAGGGGTGTGTTTTATCTGTCTTTACATCTCAAAAAACCAATACAGCACTCTATACATCCTGAGAAATGTAAAAACACTTTGTGAATAATGGTGGTGATTTACAAATGTTAGGAGATAAATTATGCTCACCCTAACTAGTACTCTTGATTTCAAAGGTTTAAAATATCTGATCCAGGGGCACCTGGGTCCCTCAGATGGTTGAACGTCTGCCTTCAGCTCAGGTCATAATCCCAGGGTCCTGGGATCATGCCCCATGTTGGGCTGCCAGCTCAGTGGGGACCTGCCTTTCCCTCTCCTTCTGCCTTTTCCCCTGCTTGTTCTCTGTCTCTCTCAAATGAATAAAATCTTTAAAAATAATAATAATAAAATATCTGATCCAAATGAAATTTTTTACCGTACAGTTCTGATCTATTGGCTTATTTTTTGAGAAGCATTTGTTGTTTTTCAACTGCAGCTTTAAGAGTTCAAACTGGAGAGAATTGTCTCAATTTTCTTAATTTGTTCTGAAAGGATATGTTGGGCTAGGAATGCTTAGAAGGAACCTGAAGAGTCATTATTCACTTAAAAGAAGCAATAGTTAAGGTCTACTGGGAATAAAGAATAGGTCTATGATGATTTAAATCTGTTGTTTTATAAATACACACAAATCTACAGAAAAAATATAAATCAAACCAAGACTATTTACTTCTGTAAACTTCAGAGAGAAATTTTGTCCATTCAGTCCTTCTTGTACAGTATAGGTACTTAAGCATTTAAAAGACAATAGGCTTTTAATGATATTGAAGAGAGGAGTAGGGAATGCCCTATTAAGAAGAACACTAGTGGGGACGCCTGGGTGGCTTGGTCGGTTAAGCGTCTGCCTTTGGCTTGATCCCAGGGTCCTGGGATTGAGTCCTATATCAGGCTTCCTGCTCAGTGGGAAGCCTGCTTCTCCTTCTGCCTGCCACTCCCCCTGCTTGTGCTCTCTCTCTCTCTCTCTGACAAATAAATAAAATCTTAAAAAAAAAAAAAAAGTTAACACAAGGCATTCTGTTTTTCAGGAGCTCAGTTTCAGTACTTCTTCAGGAAATGAGCATAGCTACATTATTATAAAAGAGGCTTCTGACTTAATTATATGCTGGTCATCTATTCATGAAATTCATAGAGTAAGTTTGAGTTCCTGAAGGGGAGATGTATTAATGGTAAAACCACATTAACTCAATTTCCTCGATTCTTTTGTCTTAATTTGTTATAACAGGCCATAATGGCCATAAGAAGGAAGAAAGTTGCTAAGAACAGTATATATTTTAGGGGGTTTATATCAAGTTCAAAAAAATAAGCTCATTGTCTTTTGTAAAATCATTTGGTAATGAGAAGGAATCCAAGAAACCATGTTCCCTTTGAGATGAAATCTGGCCTTCCCAGGCTGGGAAGTACACCAAAAAGACAGCCAACCAGGGATCTGCAGGGCCTGGTTTAGATCCATCCATCTTTGGATGACCTTTAAAGAAGTCATTGACCCATGGGGCGCCTGGGTGGCACAGCGGTTAAGCGTCTGCCTTCGGCTCAGGGCGTGATCCCGGCGTTCTGGGATCGAGCCCCACATCAGGCTCCTCCGCTATGAGCCTGCTTCTTCCTCTCCCCCTCCCCCTGCCTGTGTTCCCTCTCTCGCTGGCTGTCTGTCTCTGTCAAATAAATAAATAAAATCTTTAAAAAAAAAAAAAAAAAAAAAAGAAGTCACTGACCCAGCACCCCATTTTCTCATCAGTAAAAAGCATGGGCCTGGTGACAAGACCCCTTACTTAGTTCCTTCCAGCTCTAACACCTTGCAAGTCTAATCATTAGTATTCCATACTCTACATTTGGCTGAGTCTGGACCTTAATTAGGAAACAAGGGAAGAATCTCTACAGAAAAGAAGAGCTAGAAAGAGGGTTAATTGCTACTCTGTTATACTATTGTTTGCTTTCCTATCACTTTTATCAGCTATGCCAGTTACAGAATAAAATCATCTATTTAACCCAGGATTTCTTATGTTAGATCACGCAACTCCAAACTACCACAGATAGCTCTGTTGAAAAAATGACTCTCATTCTGTCTGTTTTACTTTGGTTTCTGGGCAATTTTGCTCTGCATATTCTTATATTTGGATTAAAAGTACCCTTTAAAAAATTCATCTAGCTATACATAAAACATAAATTGTGGATTTTCTGTATGTACATTATGCTCCAATAAAAAGTTTACTTTAAAAAGGATATTCAGAATATAGTCAGAATACATTTCCTGAAATCTAGAAGTAAATACAATTTTTGTTAAGCATAACTTAATTGGCTCTCTCGTAGCATGTCTAGAAGTAAAAGTTAATGGGTGTGTCACTAAAGAGTTGCACTATTTTGCTCCAAGCCAAAACCAAGATGTATCAACAAAAATGGATATAAACTCAAGAGGAATTCACATTTTAGTGGGTAACAATAACAAACTTTTTGCTGCCGAACTTGTGTAGGAAGACTCGCCTAAGTAACCCAGACAAATGTCCAGTTTTAGTTTAGTGTTAGGGGTTTTTTCCGGGGGTGGGGGGTGGGGGGGCAGGGGCAGTTTATTTCCAGCTCTTTGGCAAGTAAGAGAAAGACTAAGTCAAAAGTCATATGATCCATGAGCACAATAGTACAGAAAAAACTAGAACTCGAATCTGTCAGTAACTTGAAATTGGACTATAAACACTTGATCAAGCATCTTATTTATAAAATGGAAATAGTATCTACCAGAGTAGTATCAGTGTTGTTGAAAAGATCAAATGAGATACTAATATGATAACACTTAAAAATAGTTAAGAAGCAGAAATAGTAATAGTAGCAAAAGTAGTAGTAATAGGGGTTAGTATTTATGAAGCATTATATTTTAACCACTGTTCTTAACACTTTATATGTATTTACTCATTATCTTCATAGTTATCATGTCATGTATCTATGACTATCCCCATTTTATAGATGAGGAAATGGAGGGTCAGAGTGTTTAAGTAATTTGCTACAAGTCATTCAGTTAATAAATGATGGAGTCATGACTCAACCAACCCAAACAATCTGACTCAGTACTCAAGCTCTTAACTACCGAATATGCTATTGTCTCAATGGCAAAAAGACCAAGGTTAACATATAAATGGATGAGGCTATCCCGGAATAATAGGTTAAGCTTTGAATGGTCCCATAGTTTCAGAAGACTCAGACCATGTTTGAGAAATACTCTTAGATAAAGACCTGTTTGTCCTTGGGGGAGAAAAACATTTCGTGATGCTTCTCAATTGAGTGTAAGTAGGTCATTTTGTTAGGACCAGTACCAGTAAAATTGCTTTGAAGTGATGATTTTAATGCATTGGCACAATCGATTATTTTTATCACAAACTTCACGGATTTTAAAGACTGTTTCTGGGGCACCTGGGTGGGTGACTCAGTCGGTTGAGCACCCACCTTTTGGTTTTGGCTCAGGTCATGATCTCGCAAGGGGTCAAGCCTTGTGCTGGGATCTGCTCAGCACAGAGTTTGCTTCAGATTCTCTCTCCCCTGTCTCTCCCACTCTCTCTCTCTCTAATACATAAAATCTTTGTAAATAAAAAAAAGAGAGAAAGAGAGAGACTGTTTCTTTGACCTAATACAGTAAAATTGCTTGTGCTGGGTCTGTCCATAAAATAAAGACTGATGCAGAAACTGTGTAAGGTAACTGTTTGAACCACTCACCATTAAAGTGGTTTTAAATTGGCTGTTATAGAACCCATTCAAAATGTGTTAACAGTCATTGACCTGGGAGTAGTTCCTGTCCCTATGTTAACTGAAGTCTCCATTAAACCCACTCTTCAATCTTAATGAAGGTGGGGCAATCAAAACTGTTCAAGGGTGGTTAGAATCAAGAAGAGTTGTTCTGGTTGGCTTTTTGCGAGCTGGGTAGAAGAGAGAGCAGAACTGCCCTGTCTTTTCCATATACGCTGTGACTGCATCAGGACAGAAGTGGGGTTTTTTATACCTGGATCACAGGACAATGGAAGCTGCAATAAGCTACTTCCTTATATATCTCACAGTAAAGCAGAATAAAATGTTGAAGAGTTTTTTTTAATACATAAGAAAACATTTTCCAATCCTCCTTTGGGGAGGAACCTTAAAAACAACTAGGTCACAGCATTCAGCTATAACTGCACACAGAAGTGAATGGAAAAACAGGATTTGACCTCGAGGTCATCCCCTATGGACTATGACCTGGGGAACCCGGCGTGGTCCTGCCAAACCAAAGAGGCCGCAAATTCACGGTCTAAGTTTACTTTACGATCTGGGAAAGTAAGAATCAGTGAAATAATTACAGTTCCTAGTCCTTTGGACAAAATGAAGGGAAGGGATGACGCAGTACCTGGAGGCCAGAAGCACAAAAGGAGGAAAAAGTCTCCACTAAAACCCTAGCCGTTAGAGGTGCTCCTGACTTTCTAAATCCACCCAAGTCCAGAAATAAGGGGCAGTGTGATGGCATGGTTAGATCTCTAGTCTACCACAGGAAGAGTAACCGTGGAGGTCAATTTTTACTCGTCAGCCTCCTCACTGAAACCACATCCAGAATTCCCAAGAGTACAAGATAAAAATCACAGACTACAATATTGGTCACAGAATTAACATAAACAGGTCAGAAATAAAAATTTCATTCACTGAAAGTATTCTGTATCTTCAAAGCATGAAGAAAATTACAAAACATGCGATTAGAGCTAATTTTATTTTGTTAAATGTATTAGGTGATGGGAAAAAATGTACCTGAGATAGCTTCCAAAATAAGCAACAATATTTGGGTGTTTACAGTCTTTCATCATAATAATTTCTTGCTGTACAACTGCGAAGTCTTCTCCTAGAATAAAAAACAAGCATGTTGAATATTCAGTAGGGTAAGTTTCAAAAGGTCAACTTGTTTCAAAACATAATAAATAATGTTACTGATGTTATATTTAATTACATTTTCAATCTTGACAAAAGTACAGTGATTAAAAGCGTGAACGCTGATCCCAGACTATCTAGATTCAAATACTATCTCTGTCCCTCATAAGCTGTGTGAGCTTGAGCAATTTACTTGACCTTTCTGTGCCAATTTCTTCCTCTGCAAAATGGGGACAAAAATAATCATAACCATCTCATACGGCTGTTGGAAAAGTTAAATGGGCTAATATATGTAAAATGCTTAGAACAGTACCTGGTACAGAGTAAGGGCTATAGCAGCATTTGCTTTTAATATTATGCCTTGGACATAATCATCATATAATTCACTAGAAAACATAACATGGCTTTGTTCTTTTACTACCAAATAACACTTAATACAATTTGAGCACAAGGAAGTAATTCTTTTTTAAGTTAGGGCAGGAACCCTTATACACCAGGAGTGTCAAACATACCTCCCCAGGCTCCTGAGCTGAGAGGCCTACCCTCCAGCAGTACTGGATTACCAGATGGCCCACATACACAGGCTTCTCTTGGATTCAAGGGCCTTGCTCCAACTGCACTGGGATGCAGAATGGGATTCTATTTAGCCTGGTCGGACTATTAGTAAATAATCGCTCTCCTACTCCCTTCTTGCCCAAATTCTTCAAAATAAGATCTAGCAATCCTATAGCCGTGTCACATGCTCTGGCTCCTGAAAGAACACTTGTGATAGAGAAAAACACAACTGCAGTGAATGCAAATGTGGTGAACCAGAGACCGTGCAGAAAGAACAAATGGAAGGACTTACATCCTAATGAAAGTAGCTGTGCATTACTAATTCAGTTTTTAAAGCATTATATACTATGAATAGCCTAACTAAAAGTATATTGATAGCAAAGTAAGAAACAGGTTTCCTAAGTTAAGCTCAAATCGTATCAGGTCATTATGTCAAGTCCTGCCATTTCTTGCCTTGGCATTTTCCTACTCTAAATGTAGCTGAGACTTAAAGTAGCCTAGCCGTGAACCATTTGAACCCTGTGTCAAAACCCCACCCTACTGGGGCGCCTGGGTGGCAAAGCGGTTAAATGTCTGCCTTCGGCTCAGGGCGTGATCCCGGTGTTACGGGATCAAGCCCCACATCAGGCTCCTCCGCTATGAGCCTGCTTCTTCCTCTCCCACTCCCCCTGCTTGTGTTCCCTCTCTCGCTGGCTGTCTCTCTCTCTGTTGAATAAATAAATAAAATCTTTAAAAAAAAAACAAAACCCACCCTACTGCCCCAGTTACAAGGGAAGAAGTAACAGAGAAAAGACAGTATGTCGGGTTCTTAATTTCTGCAATCAAGTGAGTACAGAGTCAAAGATTTCCAAAGGAAGAAAAACAGGAAATTTCTAGGTTTCCAAAACTTCAGAAGAAAATCACTGAACTAGGATCCTCTTCTGAGTTTACTTCAGACCATTAAGAATTCCTGATTTTCATTATATTAAGAAAAATCCAATTAGAAATAATAAATTTAAATAATCTAATTAGAAATAATAAAGCCAAATAAGACTAACACCAATTTTCAAGGATGTACTAAATACTTTGAAAGTTCTAAATTTTGCTTTCACCTCCCCTCTCAATTGAACTTTCCCCAAACCAGTGAAGGGGTTACATGAGATCAAAGTTGATCTAGTCAGAATGAACATTAGGACTTTAGTTTGATGGTTGGAGGACAGCAGCTCTCTTTCTGGGGGTAGTCACTGCACAACTTCAATGGGAGCCAGCATTAGAATAAAGCTGATCTGCAGAAAGCATTGAGGAAAAAGAGGAAAACAGGGGAAGGAAGAAGGCTCACTTGAGTCTCCGTAGCAAGCCTCATCTGCTTCTGTGAGCTTCAGATATACCTGCACATGATCAGTAAATTCCCTGAATTGTTTAAACCACCTTGAGTTGTGGTTTCTGTTACTCACAACTGGTTAAGCATTGCATCTTCTACTGTGATCTTTGCATGTATCATAGCTCTCACGACACTGCATCAATGTCTGAATTTCTACGTTCTCACTAGAATATTATATCCTCTAGGACAGGATTATGCCTTAATCATCTTTGTATCCCTAGCAACTTGTATGTGATCCACAAAATTGTTGCCTAAATAAATCTATGATATGACATAATTCCTCTGTATGTTGACTCCAAATCAAGAATGTCTGTTTTTGCTTTAATTTCAACCAGTTATTACCATATTTTATACAATTAATTGCTTATTTGCTACTCCTTTGTTTTACAAAAACCTGCGAATGGCTTTAAGTCTTCAACTACATCTTTCCCAGAAAATGGTGTTAATCCAAAGTGCCTCCTTTTTCCTATGAAGTCATTTTCTATGTGATCATGAGAATGGTTAAAGTCAACATTTTTGTGGGGAAAAGGAATTCAAAGAAAAAAATCCACAATTCAATTTTTAAAGGTAACTGAAAAAGCCAGATTTGGGCAGGAAAAAAGAAAAGAGTTTCTATACAGCAATAATCCAAAACGGCCTAAGAGATTTAAAGTACTTTCTTCAAAGCTCCAGAGAAACACACTCCAAAGAATAAACAGGTACCCCCACCCCAAATCCTAGCACACTTAATTGGATACTGTAGACCAGGGTGGTTAGACTAGATAATCTCTAAAAATTCTTTCCAATTCTGAGAGTCTAGGATTTTTCATAAAATTTTTAGACATTAAAGTGAAGAATATATCTTCCAAAAAGTGGCAGGCAGGAGGCAGGACGGGCGAGGAGGAAAGAAAGAAACCCTAATTGAAAAAACAGGCAAGCCTACAAGCAGAGCAGATCATGAATAAACCAAGTAAACAGGCAGAAAAATACAAGGACTTGAGAAGTTCTCAGAATAAATATAATACATATTAAGTGTTCAACAGCAGGCTGAGTAATGGCCCCAAAGGTAGAAAGATCCTAATCCCTAAAACCTGTGATATTACCTTATATGGCAAAAAGGGTTTTGCAAATGTGATGAAATTAAGGATCCTGAGATGGGGAAATTATCCTGAATTATCTAAATGTAATCACAAGTGTCTTCGTAAGAGGGAATCAGAGGGAGACTTGAGTTTAAGATAAGAAGCAAGTGCTATGCTTTGAAGATGGAGGAAGAAGCCAAGAATTAAGGAGTGCAGGGAATGGAGCTCTAGAAGCTGGGAAAGGCAGGGAAAAACATTCCCCCTGTGAGTCTCCACAGAGAATGCAGCCCTATAGACACTTGGATCTCGACCCAGTGAAATTCACTTTGGATTTCAGAATTCCACAACTCTTAAGAGAATAAATTTGTGCTTTTCAAGCCACGAAGTTGGTGGTAATCTGTTTCAGTAGCCAGAGGAAACTAATACACTACTACTATCAACATTACTACTATTGTGACAGAGCTGGCTAGCTATTCACAAATAATCTGTGTTCTCCCTTCCATTGTGTAGAAGTTATTGGTGGGAGGCAATCATCTAGTCAAAGACATTTCCCTCAGGGTGAACACTAATGTGCCCAAGAGACTAGTTCTTGCCAATGCAAAGTGAGCAAAAGCAATGTGTCCTTGGTCCCGCTATTTACTTCCTTATCAGCAAACTACATGACACTGTGAGGCCCCAGGAAATGCATGAAGTCCGGGTCCCTGAGTCACTAGTAGAAAGAAATCATCTAACACATTGAGCATCTGCACTAAACTACATAAACTTGAAATAAAACTTTATTATGTTAAGCCACTCATATGTTCTAGTTTAGTTATTACAGTAAATAGTATCCTATGCTGATATAATAATTACCATCCATTTGTAAAAAAGGTTGTCCAAACTGTAATAGGTGCTTCACAAATGTTTTAGTGGATTAATAAACAAGAGATTAGTTCCTCTATTTAATAGAGAACAGAACCAGATTATAGGCATTTCTATTTGTTATATAATGCTTTCCTGTAAACAGCTGTATTTAGTCATATGTGTAAGAACAAAAGAGGAGACTTGAATGTCAAGGAGGTGGGGTCTTTCCCTGAAAACTATAATAAAACACAGAATCCCTAATACCTCCTTGCCTTTTAGATACAAACTGACAATCACTGTATTTCTAACATTTCATAAAATTCTTGACTTTTTCTTCAACAAAATAATACATAACCTTAAGTCAAATGCATACCTAACTGACTGCCATTTTGGTATGCCTAATTATTTCACTGGTGTAAACTGGGTACATTTATAAAGTCTACTCTTCTTCCATTAACATAAGCATTTTGAATTAATAAACTATCCATTTACTTTTTTATAAAATTATAACTAAAAAATTCAATAAAATAATTATACAAGTATTGTTGTTTGGATGAATATGGTGAAGCTGTCAAAACAGAACTAATGGTTGGGAGGCAGAACTGTCATTTTGCTCTGTGTAACAGCTTATGCATCTAATTCCAAGTCATTGTATGAAGGCAGCTGACATGTCTCTTCAAACTGAAGAAGCAGAGGTTATTTCAAAACCAAACTGGGAAAATTTAAGGATTATCTGTATTGGGAGAGAACCAACAGAGAACTAAGTCTTAGTCTATTTGGAAACTGTGTATCCTATTTCCTTTCTGTCCCCTGTGAAGTAAACACAAGTTTACAAGTCATCCTCAATTTCCCTTTGTTTTCTTACTTTGCTTCCTATTTCCTATTTTGTTTCTTTGCTTTCTTATTTTCCTTTAGTCATCTTTATGTCTCTCTTCTAAATGTTTAACATCTTCATAACCCTAATAAGATGATATGGTTTGATAAATGTCATTATAATGAAATAAGTCTTTGCATTATCAATAGTAATTTAGCACAGTAACTAAGAACAGAGCAAGTTAAGATTAAAAATGCTTTTAATTATCATTCCTTAAGTTTTAAAAGCAAGTTTTCTCAACTTGTTATACCTTCCAGCTTATAATTCTGTGAAGAGATACCTGTGTGAGTGTACGTTTGTGTATATATGTCATTTGTGAAAATATCTAATGCTTTAATTTGGATAAAGGTGAACGGTTACTCTTTATATGGTCTCTCTTGAGAATATATTCAACAACCACCATACACTGAGCAGCAAATATGATATAAAAGAGAATGTTCTAGAGACTAGAGCTAGAGGTCCAGAAATGAACAAGACTTTCCTTGACTTTAAGAAACTTAGAGGGGACATAAAATTTGTACTATAATAACTGTAATAGCTTAAAGTCAAACCTTAAGTAATTCCCTTATTTCTAGAACATCAAATCTATACTTGGCTACTGGACTCACCGTATCTAGCAACTCACCGTATCTAGCACAGTGTCATGAAAGCAAAGAAACAAAATAACAATTTTTAAAAATCCTTAAGTTAACAAATTAGAATATATCAAATTAAATTATATCTAAGGATAAGCTTTAAAATTTGTAGGCCATAAATAAAATATTGTGGGAGATAAAAAATGGAAAGAAACCTCACTTTTTTTTTTTTTAAAAGAGAGAGTGTGCGCATGTGAAGGGGATGGGGAGAGGGAGAGAGAGAATCTCAGGCGCAGGGATCAATCTTATGACCTTGAGATCACGCTCTGAGTTGAAATCAAGAGTCAGACACTTGACTGATTGAGCCACCTTGGCACCCTGACACTTCACTTTTGAACAGAAGAATTTACTATGGTAAAGATTGCAACTGTCTCATGAATTAATCCCTGAATTAATGTAATACCAATCAAAATACCAACTATAAAAAATTAAAATTATATTCATCAGAAAAAATAAACATGGGAGAACCATTTTGTAATTGGCATTACTTTAAAATAAGTAGCTCTTACTTAAGAATTGATATACCCAGAAAAATTCTCATCTTTTTTGATTCTTTATCTGCCCTGGATCATATTAAATGTTCTCTGCCACAGAGATAAGTAAAAGAAACAAAAAGCATCCAAACTGGAAAGGAATAAGTAAAATTATCTGTTTGCAGTTGATGTGCTCTTATGAGTAAAAAAAAAAAAAAAAAAAAAACCCTAAAAGATTCCATAAGACAACTATAAGCACTAAAAAATGAATTCAGCAAAGTTGCAGGATATAAAAACAACATGCAAAAATTAGTTGTGTTTACATATCTGGGCAATGAATAATCCAAAAAGAAAATTATGGAAAATCTCAATTATAATCTCATCAAAAGAATAAAAGACTTAGAAATAAACTTAAGCAAGGAAGTGAAAGACTTGCACACTAACAACTATCAAATATTGCTGAAAGAAATTAAAGAAGACATAAATAAATGGAAAGATATCCCATATTCAGAGACTGGAAGGCTTTATATTGTTAAAGTCTCCTTACTACCCAAAGTGATCTATAGATTCAATGCAATCTTTATAGAAATCCCAGTGGCATTTTTGGCAGAAATAGAAAAAACAATCCTAAAAGTCATATGAAACAACCACAAAAGATTCTGAATATCCAAAACAATCTTGAGAAAAAAGAACCAAGCTGGAAACCTCACATTTCTTGATTTCAAAACATATACTACAAAGTTACAGTACTTACAACAGAATGGTACTAGCATAAACACGAACATACAGGCCAATGGAACAAAATACAGAGCCCAGAAATAAACCCACACATATATGGTCAACTGATTTTGTACAAGGGCACCAAGACTGCAGAATAGGGATAGAATAGTCTCTCCAATAAATGGTGCTGGAAAAAATTGGATATCCACATGCTGAAAATGAAATCAGACCCTTATCTCACACCATACACAAAAATCAACTCAAAATGAATTAAAGACTTAACTCAAAACCTGAAATTGTAAAACTTCTAAAACTTCATAACATTGGTCTTGGCAATGACTTCTTGGATATGACACGGAAAGAACAAGCAACAAAGGCAAAAACAGACAAATGGGACTACATCAAACTAAAAGCTGCTGGCACAGCCATGAAAACAATCAACAGTGAAAAGGCAATCTACAGAATGGGAGAAAATATATGTAAACCATGCATCTGATAAGGGGTTAATATCCTTAATATATAAGGAACTCCTATGTCTCAAAAGCAAAACATCTCAAAACAAAACACCCAATTAAAAAATGGGCAAAGGACTTGAATAGACATTTCTCCAAAGAATACAAACAAATAGCCCACAGACACATGAAAAATGTTCAACATCACTAATCATCAGGTAAATGCAAATCAAAAACCAAAATGAGATATCAACTTACACCTGTTAGGACAGTCAAAGAAAGAAGGAAAGAGAGAGAGAGAGAAAAAGAGAAAAAGAGAAAGAGAAAGAAAGAAAAGAAAATAGGAAAGAAAGAAAAGAAGGAAAAGAAAGAAGAAAGAAAGAAAGAGAAAAAGAAAGAAAAAGAAAAAAGAGAGAGGGAGGGAGAGAAAAGAAAAAACAGAAAGAAAAAAGTGTTGGTGAGAATGTAGAGAAATCTGAATACTTGTAAAACTGTTGCTAAGAACGTAAAATGATACAGTTGCTATGGAAAATAGAATAGAGGTGCTTCAAAAAATAAAAAAATAGAGCTACCATATGATCCAGCAATACAACTTCTGATTATTTGCCCAAAGGAACTGAAATAAGGATCTCACAGAGGTATTTGCACTCCTATCTTCACTTCAGCATTATTCACAATAGCCAAGAGGTAGAAACAACCTGAAAGTCCCCTGATGAACAAACAAACAAATGTGGTGAATATATACAGTGGAATATTGTTCAACCACGGAAGAGAAGAAAATCGTGTCATATGCTACAACATGGGTGCCCCTTGAGGATGTTATGCTAAAGTGAAATAAGCCAATCACAGGAGGAATTCCACTTATGTGAGGTACTGAAAGTAGTCAACACTCACAGAAACAAAAAGTAGAATGGTGGTTGCCAGGAGCTGGAAGAGAAATGAGGAGTTATTGTTCAATGGGTATAGAGTTTTAATTATGCTAGATGAAAAAGTTCTAGAGATCTGCCGTACAACATTGTGTTTATAGTTAACGATACTGTACTATACACTTAAAAATTTGTTAAGAAGGGTAAATCTGTGTTTTTTACCACACACATGCATGCACACATGTGCACACACAATCGTCCTATGGCCAGAGAGAAAAATTTAAGCTTAGACTATGGGAAACAAATAAGATTCCCATCTTATGGGTACTTCATTCACAAGCCTTCCTGCTTCCATTCTATTTTAAACACACAGAAGTGGGAAAGTCCATCTATGCTATATGTAAAAGTATTTCACAGCTAATTTCAATTTACCTTTAATATGATATGTGGTACCTTTCAAAATACATTATTTACAAAACTGTATTTCATATTATAGAAACAATAAATGGAATTAACAGTATTTCAGTAATCCATGGCTCACTTCCCAGAGCTGTTATTCTTAAACAAGCTGTCAACTACTGTCTCAAACTACCAGAGTACCAAGAAATATCGAAATCCAATTACTATCTTAAACTACCAGAAGACCATGAAATCCATCCAAGGGCTGATCTTAAAAAGATAAGAAATTGACTTTAAGTAATTACAATATAAAATTATAAAATAGTTTTTTGTAAAACCACAGGACTAGTAACCAATTTTTAGTTTTGGGAGGAACACTCAAATCACACTTGGTACCACACAGAAGTATAAAGGAAGTATTTAATAATCCTATGGACTTCCAGATATTCCAATATAAATGAAAAAACTAATTATGATAGCAGTATTAGTATTCTTAAGGACTGCACATAAGAAAATGACTCTCTAAATATATCATCTAATGAAAATACCTTAAAGTCTATTTATTTGTTTGGCCATCTTTTCATAAGCGTTCATGATTAACAACGCTTCAGGTAAGTATACACTTATATTTGCATAAATTGTTACAAATCAACTTTGACCTTGTGTTCAACAGGATCAAAAAGAAATTTCCTTGCTGCAACTAAACAGTAAAAGATTAAAATATCCTAATTGGTGTACCAAAAGAGTTTCCAACAGATGACTAGGTTTAGTTTTGCCACAGATACTGTGTGTGTGTGTGTCTATCTGTGCTGTATCCATAAAAAGAGTAAGATTTTTTTTTTCACACCCAAAGAACCAAATTCTATCCCCTTTTCATTTTAAGAAAATATCTGAGAGGGGGCGCTTGGGTGGCACAGTCGTTAAGCGTCTGCCTTTGGCTCAGGGCATGATCCCGGCATTCTGGGATCGAGCCCCACATCAGGCTCCTCCGCTGGGAGCCTGCTTCTTCCTCTCCCACTCCCCTTGCTTGTGCTCCCTATCTGGCTGGCTGTCTCTCTCTCTGTCAAATAAATAAATAAAAAATCTTTAAAAAAAAAAAAAAGAAAAAGAAAAGAAAAGAAAAGAAAGAAAATATCTGAGAAAACATTCCCCAATGTGAACAGACAGTGAGGTTAGAGTGGCTTAACCTGAAATTCCTGACTAACCTGCTAGGTCTCCTTTTCTCTTACCTGGATCCAGCTCTTCTTTTGAGAGCCTGGTTTATCAATGTAGCTCTGATGGAAGATTCAAAATAAAGTAGGTACCCATAACTCAGAAATGAATTCTCAGTACCAGTCCTCTGGATTACATCCCTCCTACTTTATTAAAAATTATAGCAGCATACCTAGAGTTTCTTTATGTAAAGTAGGTCTGTGGTAAGCTCAAAAAACATTCTGGAGTAAGAACAGAAAAAGGAAACATAAATCATGGTATAGTTTTTAAACCAAGTGAAGAATTTAATGGGCAATAATTTCTCTATTTTTTATCATGCTTACCAACAAGAGCCACAATCCTATTGTTAGAGATAGTTCTACAACTTCGAGATGCTTCAAGCTCTCTGAAGGTCTGGTTTTCTCTCACAAGGCTTGATTTAAAAATACAATTTTCTAGTGGCTGCTGGTACTGAGGCTATGTAGGCATAAAACCCAGCTGAATAAAAGTTAAGAAAATATCAGCCCCTAAAATCAACACAGTACAGCAAAACTATTCTCCCCATAACCTCAATTTGGATGTACACTGTTCCGCTCCCTTTCCCCTAGTAACCTACCAGTCATGTTTCAGTCCTGTCCTTCCACCTTAAAATCTCATGCAGTCAGCCCTGCCTTCCATGCCACTCAACTGTGGCTGCTGTAAGTGTAACAGGTCTTCTTACCCCCAGAGTCTCTCTTCTCAATCTGTACACTGACCATGCTACTAACCTGTAAGAAAAAAAAAAAAAAAAATCCTGCAGTCCACAGGATAAAGTCTAAATCCTAAATCTTTGGGCTACTACTTAGAGTTCTCCATAAACTATCATCAATCTGCTTTTCACATCTTATTTCCCACTACACCCAAACACAGCATATCACTCTAGTCTTATTTCCCAAGTAGGTCTAGTATGCCAACACCACCTTTGTTTTCACACCATCCTCATACGATATACCCTCCATTCTCCTATAGCTTGCAAAATCCTAGCCGGCCTTGGAGGCTCAGTTGAACTGTTCTTTTCCTAATTATACCAAGTGAAATGAACCTCACAACCTCTATGGAACCCACCAAATCAAGCAGGATATATGAGCTACTCTGTCCTATTAGTGTCCTCTCACAGAGCATCTTGCCTCGATACTCCCTATCTAGAGCATTTCACAGAGTAAACAGTCAAAGCCAGCTATTCATTGACCTGGGAACTGATTAAGTTTTTCTAGTCACAGCTGTACCCCCATCCCTTACTGCCAGCAGAATTCATATACACACACACTTGGCTCAATGAGTGAATCCTTGTAGTCTGGCTGCTACATAAACACTCTAGTTAATTTTCACACTGGGTAACAAGCTCCTTGAAGGCAGGAACCCTGTCTTTGTATCTTCTACTTAAACTAAATTGAGTGCTAAATAAATATTCATGCAGTTAAACCCACTGAACAGACACACAGGATTGGAAATGAAGAGTAAATGGCAGATATATTAAATAAAAAGTCCTTTGTTGTTTGTTTTTTTATTTTTGAGCATTATTACCCTTCAATGTGTAACAGTATAGTCAGCCTCAAGGCCACAACAGACCTCGAATATATTGAAGAGTGGCTAAGCAATCCATGATTAATCTTTGAGAAGTAACTACCATAAATGATGTAACAATGACTCTCTTCATTCTGGCAATAAACACAGTGCAGCGTGGAGTAAATAAGTGGCGGTAAGGGATCTGCTACAGCACTCCAGGGAGCCAGGAAAAGGAGCCAGATCAGTGATTTCCCTGGTGTCCTCCACTCAAGATGAAAGTAAAGGGGAGAAAGCACCTCTCCTACCTCTCAGGAAAGAAAAAACTCATGTCAAAAGGAGACAGGAAAGAAAAGAAAATTTGTAAGACGTAACTTCAGAGAGCCATGAAAAGCTAGTGGGGTGAGGGTCTTCCCAGTGCCAATCACACTTTCAAAATTTCGCACAATTTAAAAAATGTCGCTCTCATAGAAACAAAACAGAATACTCTATTCTTCTTACTATGAATTTCCCTGCTCATCAATCTCTATACTTTCAGTGTGCTGGAAAAGGAATGAGTTTCCCCATTTAGAAGAAATGAGATTTTCCCCTGAGTTGCTACCTAATTAATCAGTGTTATCTGCATTTACATTCTACTTTAAAAACTGGTGCTACAAGCAATACCGCAAATGAGTAATTAGAAGTAACTGTAATTAAATCCTGCTTTTTAGTGTGAAAAACTAAGCAATGGGCCACGAATCAGAGGAATCAGATCCACAAATAAGATGTGTGAGTTTGGGCAAATTACAAATGCGGTGCCTCCTTTTCAGCAGGAAATGTGAGAGTCAGGTTTAAGAAACTGAGTACTTCCCTGTCACCTCATCTTTTCTATGACAGAAGTTTTCGAAGTTGTGAAACGTGACAACCAATGAGAAAGAAGACCTAAAAAGTTCCTTATGGCTCTAAAATTGACTTTTAAAACACACAAAGAAAAAAAAGACACTCAAGAGACCCACAATGCAGATAGCTATAACACCTTCGAAGAACTGGAAGGTGAAGTGTGGTTCTACTAGCAAGCTCTGCCATGAGTTCTCATCCTGAGTCATTTTTAGTTTTCTTTTAAAATAAGTCTCCAAGAGTTGGCAGTGAGCTACTGCAACTAGCTTAAGGACCACAGGAACAAATCTGTAGTCTGATAATCAGGTTTCCTGATGCACTGCACGGAAGAAGACCACACGCCAGAGGAAGCTTGAGCCATCTCACAAAACAAAGGAAAAGACAACAGTTACTGTAAGATTTGGGGAGGAATGGCGTTTAGGTGAAATTTACATGAAGTTGTGCTGTGACAACCTTCCAGCAAAGCAGAGTATGTAAAGGGGTCTACTTCAGGACTGGACTGCAGAGTGAACCCAAGGTCCTCTTTCCGTAGCAACTACCAAGTTAAGATACACGCTGATGCTGTATCCAGAGACCCCTTATCTGCCGCTGCACATCTCGGCTGTAAATCAAGATTGCTTCTCAATAACAAAATGACTTACAATTCTCCAGGCAAGAGCCATGTTTCTGCGGGTCTATGATTTTCAAGAATAAAGTTTCTCAGGATATAAGCAAGCCACAGTCACTGAAAGACAGTGTTACTACAACACTTTCCAACTGCACCAATCTTGGGAGAAATACTGTTTGAGGTTTTTATCTGGGTCTGTTACTCCAGCCTGATAAACAGGCAGGCAAATTTTTACTCTCTCCATTAGTTACATGAGATTCCCGTCTCCGTTCTACATGACTGTGAAGAACAACTTGCTAATTAAACTGTTTACTTGATGTTCTTTAGAAAGAATGGTTTATTTGCTGGTTTATCTTTTGGTTCGTTTATTATGCATTAATTTCTCCACAGAAGATGTCCAATTCAGGCAGATATACAGGTTTTGCAGAAACAGTTATATCTGACCCCCGTGAAGTTCACAGACTCATTTATGTGCACAGAAATCACTCCGCTTGTTAAGTGGTGTCTCCACCACAAAGGTTTTCATTGACTAGCTCTAGGTTAAGTGGACATCCAGCTGAACTCGACAGCAGACAGTTTCCATACACTGTCAACTCCTAAGAGCAGGGCGAGAGCAGGCTCTGGAGCTCCATGGCCAGGGTTCAAATCTAAGATCTACACTACTAGGGCAAGCCATTTAAACTTGCAGTGCTTCTGTTTCCTTATCTATAAAAAATAGGGACACTAATATAATGATTAAATGAGTCAACAAAGCACTTCATACAGAGCCTGGCACAAAGTCTGAATAAACATTAGCTATTTATTAGCAAAAAAAACCCAAAAGAGTCCTGGTTTAAACCGATGCATCTCTAAGAAATCTCTAAGATATTTTCTGTTAAGTCTCTATATACTCATTATTTTGATTTATTCAATAAATACGTCTGAGTGTTTACTAGGTGTCAGGCAATTTATCAAGCACTGGGAATCTTATGGTAAAAAAAAAATGAAGTTTGCCCTCAACAGAAATAACAGTCTTGTGAAGACTTGAGGACTGCCACATTCTTACCAATAGTTCTTTCGATTTTTTTTCTACTAAAAACACACCCTTGTTGCTGAGGAAAAGATGTCATCTTTTCAAAGAACTGCTGTTATTAGACAGTGAGCTCCTTTAGAACAAGGACCACATCTTGTTACTGATAACTCTAGTGCCTAACTATAAAGGTCTCAACAACAGAAGAGTCAACAAATATTCTGTGGTGTTTCCCTAATTCTTGGTTCTATAATTCATTTTTTTCCAAATTGAATTTTACTACTGATACATACATTTAATGTGTATTTCTCCTCTGTCATCTACACACACACACACACAGAGCAAAAAAGCTGTTATAAATCAGCAGCAGATCTTACAACTAGGGTGACCAACCTTCTCTGTTTGTCCAGGACTGAAAGACTTCTGGGACATGGCACTTTCAGTAGTAAAAGTAGAAAAATCCCATGCAAAATGAGATTTTTTGGTCATTCTGCTCATCAACTCAGAGCTGATGGTTTTGGAAAAGTACAAGTACAATTGCATGTCAAAAATAAAACAAAAGACAAAAGCTAACCAAATTTCACAACTTCACAGGTTCTGACCATAAAAACTAGACAAGAACATCCTGTACTGTGGGTACCTGCCCAACACCAACCCTTCCTCCTGATTATCAGGAGTCTCCCTACTTGTCCTCCTTCCTCCTGCTTCCCTCCAGGTTGTTGGTTATGGCAGTTAGGCTACCTTAACCTCTGGAGCTTTCCAAAGGACAGCACTGTTAGTCACTTTTCTTCCCCACTCTTTTTTATTTTTGCTCCCAACTCATACCATGCTCTTTTCACAAATGTTTTTATCATTAGCAACTCTGTAAGGAGACTTCTTTCTCAATTCCAAACATAACTTATCTTTTCCTACTCCTGCATTTTCTTCAACCCTTTCCTAGTTACCACCATTTCTCCACCTTTTTGCTAAGTAAAAAAAGTAGCTGTCCCAGCAGTCCTACTAGTATTTCTAGTTACATACGTGTAACTGATAAGAGCCCAAGTCTCTATTTTTACTTGCTTCTAAATTTAAGTATTAATATAGCAATAAGCATTATTTTCTAGTATTAATACTGCAATGAATACTGTCTTTTAATAGGTTTAATGAGACATAATTCACCCAAATGAAGTGTACAATTCAATGGTTTTTAATATACTTATAGGATTGTACAACCATTATTGCAATCAATCTCAGAAACTTTTCAAATCTCATTAGCAGTCACTCCCCATTCCAATCATTCCTCTCTCAACCCTAGGAAACCACTAATCTACTTTCTGTCTGTACAAATTTGCCTCTGATGGACATTTCATAAAAATGGAAATACACTATTTATGGTCCTTTGTGACTAATTTCTTTCATTTTGCATAAAGTTTTCAACATTCATCCATACTGTACATGTATCAATACTTCATTCCCTTTTTTTGGTAAATAATATTCCACTGCAGATATACATTTTACTCATCCACTCACGGTTGATAAATATTTAGGTTTTTTTCTACTTTTTGGCCATTATGAATAATGCTGCTCTGAATATTCATGTACAGGTTTCTGTGTAAGTGCAGATTTTCATTTATCTTGTGTACATACCTAGAAGTGGAAAAGCTAAGTCATATATAGCTCCTTGTCTAACAATTTTGAGGAGCTACCAAACCATTTGCCAATTTACATTACCACCAGCAATGTGAGAGGGTTTCACTCACCCCATGATCCTACCAACACCTGTTATTGTCTTTTTTTTTTATTACAGCCATCTTCATGGGTATGAAATGGTACCTCAATGTTTTGCATTTTCCTAATAACTAATGCTGCTGAGCATCTTTTGAGCCTGTACCTATTGACCATCTGCGTTTCTTTTTGAGGAAGTGTCTATTCAAATCCTTTGCCTGTTTTTCAACTGGGTTGCCTCATTTGGGGGTAGGGGGAATAGTCTCTTTTTTTAATTGAGTTGAAAGAGTTTATATATTCTAGATATAGTCCCTTATCAGAAATATAATTTACAAACATTTTTCTCTCATTCTGTACACTATCTTTTCACTTTGTTAATTATCAATCATTTTCTAGGACAAAAGTTCTTAATTTTGATATAATCCTTCTTATCTAGTTTTTCTTTTTTCATACTTTTGGTGTCATATTTAAGAAACATTGCCTAACCCAAGGTTACAAAAACTTATTCCTATGTTTTCATTTAAAGTTTTATAGTTTTAGCTTTTACATTTACATGTATGATCCATTTTGCATTAATCTCTGTGTATGGTGTGAGACAGGAGTCCAATTTCATTCTCAGCATCGCTTATTTAAAAAAAAAAAAAACATTCTTTTTCCCACTGACTTGTCTTAGAGACATTCTCAACAATCATGACCATAAACGCAATGATTAAATTCTGAATGCTCAATTCTATTCTACTGATCTATAGGTCTATCCTTATGCCAATGAAGACCACACTGTCTTGATTACTGCAGCTTTGTAATAACTTCTAAAATGGAGCAGTGTAAGTGAGTCCTTCAACTTTGTTCTTTTTTTCAAGACGATTTTAGCAATTCCAGGTCCCTGGCATTTCTGTATGAATTTTAGGGTCAGCTTGTCAATTTCTGCCAAAAAACAAGGTGGGATTTTGATACAAATTGTGCTGAATCTGTGTATCAATTTTAGGAGTACTGCTATCTTAATAATACTAAGTCCTCTATCTATGGAATGTCTTTCCATTTAGATCTTCTTTCACCAGTGTTTTATAGTTTTCAATGAACAAGTCTTGTGTTTCTTTTGTTAAATTTGTATCTAAGTATTTTAATCTTAGTTTTTTAGCTTGTAGTCTTAATTTGATGCTATTATAATTAGAATTACAATTTCACGTTCGGAATGTCATTGCTTGTATACAGAAATAAAACTGATTTTTGTATATTGATCTTTTATCATGCAACCTTACTGAATCTATTATCAGTTTTAATAATACTGCAGTGGATTCCTTAGGATTTCCTAGATACAGGATCGTATTACCTGCAAAAAGAGATAATTTTACATTTTCCTTTCCAATCTTGATGCCTCTTACTTCTTTTTCTTGCCTAACTGTCCTAGGAAGATCTACAATGATGAACACATATGGTGAAAATGTACTTCCTTGTCTTGTCCCTGATATCAGAGAAAAGGCATCTTTGTCTTTCATCATTAAGGGTAGGTGTTTTATACATGCACTTTATCAGGCTGAGGAAGTCCCTTTCTATTTCTAGTCTGTTTAGTTTTTTTTAAATCATAAAAGGGTTTTGGATTTTGCCAATTGCCTTTTCTGCATTGTTGAGATGATTTTTGTTCTTATTCCATTAATATGTTATATTACAGTAATTGATTTTCAGATTTTTAAAATTTTTTTATAATAATTTTTTTTATTATGTTAGTCACCATACAGTACATCCCCGGATTTTGATGTAAAGTTCCATGATTCATTAGTTGCGTATAAAACCCAGTGCACCATGCAATACGTGCCCTCCTTACTACCCATCAACGGCCTATCCCATTTCCCCACCCCCTCCCCTCTGAAGCCCTCAGCTTGTTTCTCAGAGTCCATAATCTCTCATGCTTCATTCCCCCTTCTGATTACTCCCCCTTTCTTTATTCCTTTCTTCTCCTGCCGATCTTCCTAGTTATGTTCCATAGATGAGAGAAACCATATGATGTCCTTCTCTGCTTGACTTATTTCACTTAGCATTTTCTCCTCCAGTCCCGTCCATGTTGCAGCAAATGTTGAGAACTCGTTCCTTTTGATAGCTGAGTAATATTCCATTGTATATATGGACCACAACTTCTTAATCCAGTCATCTGTTGAAGGGCATCTTGGCTCCTTCCACGATTTAGCTATTGTGGACAATGCTGCTATGAACATTGGGGTGCATATGCCCTTCTCTTCACTACGTCTGTATCTTTGGGGTAAATACCCAGTAGTGCAATGGCTGGGTCATAGGGTAGCTCAATTTTTAACTTTTTAAGGGACCTCCACACTGCTTTCCAGAGTGGCTGTACCAACTTGCATTCCCACCAACAATGTAGGAGGGATCCCCTTTCTCCACATCCTCTCCAACAATTGTTTCTTGCCTTGTCAATTTTTGCCATTCTAACTGGCGTAAGGTGGTATCTCAGTGTGGTTTTGATTTGAATTTCCCTGATGGCTAATGATTTTGAACATTTTTTCATGTGCCTGTTAGCCATTTGTATGTCTTCATTGGAAAAGTGTCTATTCATATCTTCTGCCCATTTTATGATTTATTTGTTTCTTGTGTATTGAGTTTGATAAGTTCTTTGTAGATCTTGGATACCACTCTTTTATCTGTAGTGTCATTTGCAAATATATTCTCCCATTCCGTGGGCTGCCTCTTAGTTTTTCTGACTGTTTCCTTGGTTGTGCAGAAGCCTTTTATCTTGATGAAGTCCCACAAGTTCATTTTATCTGTTGTTTCTCTTGCCTTTGGAGATGTGTCCTGAAAAAGGTTGCTGTGGCCAATGTCGTAGAGGTTGCTGCCTATGCTCTTCTCTAGGATTTTGATGGATTCCTGTCTCACATCGAGGTCTTTCATCCATTTGGAATTTATCTTTGTGTATGGTGTGAGAGAGTGGTCAAGTTTCATTCTTTTGCATGTAGCTGTCCAATTTTCCCAGCACCATTTATGGAAGAGACTGTCTTTTTTCCACTGGATGTTTTTTCCTGCTTTATCAAAGATTAGTTGCCCAAAGACCCGAGGGTCCATTTCTGGGTTCTCTATTTTGTTCCATTGGTCTATGTGTCCGTTTTTGTGCCAGTACCATGCTGTCTTTGTGATCACAGCTTTGTAGTAGAACTTGAAATCCGGCATTGTGATGCCCCCAGCTTTGTTTTTCCTTTTCAACACTTTCTTGGCGATTCGTGGCCTTTACTGGTTCCACACAAATTTCAGGGCTGTTTGTTCCAGTTCTTTGAAAAATGTCATTGGTATTTTGATCGGGATAGCACTGAAAGTGTAGACTGCTCTGGGTAGCATGGTCATTTTAACTATGTTAATTCTTCCGATCCATGAGCATGGAATATTTTTCCCTCTTTTTGTGTCTTCTTCAATGTCTTTCAAGAGTGATTTGTAGTTTCTAGAATATAGATCTTTACATCTCTGGTTAAGTTAATTCTAAGATAGTGTATGATTTTTGGTGCTATTGTAAATGGGACGGATTCCCTAATTTCTCTTTCTTCAGTCTCATTGTTCAGGTATAGAAATGCAACTGATTTCTGAGCATTGATTTTGTATCCCGCCATTTTACTGAATTGCTCTATAACTTCTAGTAGTTTGGGGGTGGATTCTTTTGGGTTTTCCATATAGAGTATCATGTCATCTGCGAAGAGAAACAGTTTGACTTCTTCTTTGACGATTTGGATACCTTTTATCCCTTTTTGTTGTCTGAGTGCTGTTGCAAGGACTTCTAGTACTATGTTGAATAATAGTGGCGAGAGTGGGCATCCTTGTCGTGTTCCTGATCGTAAGGGAAAGGCTTCCAGCTTTTCCCCATTGAGAATGATACTTGCTGTAGGCTTTTCATAGAAGGTTTTTATGAGATTGAGGAATGCACCCTCTATCCCTACACTCTGAAGGGTTTTAATCAGGAAAGGATGCTGTATTTTGTCAAATGCTTTTCCTGCATCTATTGAGAGGATCATATGATTTTTGGCTTTTTTCTTGTTGATATAATCTATCACACTGATAGATATGCAAATGTTGAACCACCCTTGCATCCCAGGGATGAATCCCACTTGGTCATGATGGATAATCCTTTTAATGTACTGTTGGATCCTATTAGCTAGGATCTTGTTGAGAATTTTGGCGCCCATATTCATCAGGGAAATCGGTCTGTAATTCTCCTTTTTGATGGGGCCTTTGCCTGGTTTGGGGATCAAGGTAATATTGGCCTCATAGAATGAGTTTGGTAGCTTTCCTTCCCTTTCTATTTTTTGAAATAGCTTTAGGAGAATAGGTATTATTTCTTCTTTGAATGTCTGGTAGAATTCCCCGGGGAATCCAACAGGCCCTGGAGTTTTGGTTTTGGAAGGTTTTAAATCACTGTTTCAATCTCTTCATAATTAACTGGTCTGTTTAAAAAAATCAATTTCTTCCTGTTTCAGTCTTGGTAGTTTATAGGTTTCCAGGAAGGCCTCCATCTCTCCCAAGTTGCTTAATTTATTGGCATAAAGCTGTTGATAAAAGTTTCTAATAATCCTTCCTATTTCATTGGTGTTGGTTGTGACCTCTCCCTTTTCATTCATAATTTTATTAATTTGGGTCCTTTCTCTATATTCTTTTGGATAAGTCTTGCCAGTGGCTTGTCTATTTTATTTATTCTTTCTAAGAACCAGCTTCTAGTTCTGTTGATCTGCTCTACTGTGCTCCTGGTTTCTAATTCATTGATCTCTGCTCTAATCTTGATCAACTGCTTTCTCGTGCTTGGATTAGGCCTGTTCTTCTGTTGCTGTTGCAGCTTCTTGAGGTGAGAATATAAAAACTGCATTTTAGATTTTTCTATTCTTTTGAGTGAGGCTTGGATGGCTATGTATTTTCCCCTTAGGATTGCCTTTGCAGTGTCCCATAGGTCTTGGACCGTTGTGTTTTCATTCTCATTGGTCTCCATAAATTGTTTAAATTGATTTTAAATTTCCTGCTTTATCCAATCATTCTTGAGCAGGATGGTTCTTAGTTTCCAAGTGTTTTGAGTTTCTTCCAAATTTTTCCTTGTGATTGAGTTCCAATTTCAAAGCATTGTGGTCTGAGAATATGCAGGGAATAATTTCGGTCTTTTGGTATCAGTTGAGAACTGTTTTGTGACCCAGTATATGGTCTATTCTGGAGAACATTCCATGTGCATTCGAAAAGAATGAGTATTCTGTTGTTCTGGGGTGTAGTGTTCTATACATATATCCATGAGGTCCATCTGGTCTAATATATCATTCAAAGCTCTTGTTTCTTTGTCGATTTTCTGCATGGGTTCTCTATTGCTGATAGTGGAGTGTTGAGGTCCCCTACTATTAACGTATTTTTATCTATATGTCTCTTTATTCTGGTTAAGAGTTGGCTTGTGTATCTTGCTGCTCCCCTGTTGGGGGCATATATATTTATAATTGTCATATCCACTTGCTGGATACATCCTTTAAGAATAATATAGTGCCCTTCTGTATCTCTAACTATAGTTATTAGTTTAAAATCCAATCTGTCTGATATGAGAATTGCTACCCCAGCTTTCTTTTGAGGTCCACTGGCGTGAAAGATGGTATTCCATCCCTCTACTTTCAGTCTGGATGTATCCTTAGGTTCAAAATAAGTCTCCTGTAGACAGCAAATGGATGGGTCATGTCTTTTTATCCAATCTGCAACCCTGTGGCATTTTATGGGAGCATTTAGGCCATTTACATTGACAGTGATTACTGAGAGATATGATTTTAATGATGTCATGCTGCCTGTAAAGTCTTTGTTTCTATAGATTGTGACTTTCTGTTCTGTATCACTCTTGGGGCCTTTTTACTTTTATAGAACCCCCCTTAATATTTCCTGTAGGGCTAGTTTCGTGGTTACAAAATTGGTCAGTGACTGGTGATTCTAGAAGGTCTTTATCTCTCCATCAATTCTGAATAACAGCCTTGCTGGATAAAGGATCCTTGGCTGCATGTTTTTCTCTGAAAGAGCTTTAAAAATGCCTCCCCGACCCTTTCTCTCATTCCAGGTCTGTGTAGACAGGTCTGACGTAATTCTGATACCTTTGCCTTGGTACATGAGAAATTTCTTTGCCCTGGCCGCTTTCAATACTGTATCCTTGGATCTAATATTTGCGAAATGCGCTATGACGTGACGTGGCATAGGTTTGTCGTGGTTGAGCTTGGGAGGGGTCCTCTCTGTCTCTTGGATCGAATGCTTGTTTCCTTTGCTAGATTAGGGAAGTTTTCAGTTACAATTTGTTCAAATATCTCTTCTAGAACTCTGTTTTTCTCCACCCCCTCAGGGATGCCGATGATTCTGACATTGGAACGTTTCATTGAGCCAGTAATCTCCCGTAACCTACATTCCTGAGATTGGATTTTTTTGAGCCAAGTTTCTGTTTTAGCTTTCTCTTCTACTAACCCATCCTCCAATCTGCCAATTTATTCTTCTGCCTCATTTACCCTGGCCGTCAGAGCATCTAGTTTTGACTGCATTTGATTCATAGTATTTTTAATTTCTGCCAGATTTGCTCTCATTTCTGATTTTCAGATGTTAAACCAGTTTTGCATTCCTGGGATAAATCCCACTTGGTCATGGTGTACAATCTTTTTTATACATTGCTAGATGTGGTTTGCTATGATTTTGTTGAGGTCTATAGTTTTCTTGTTAAGTCTTTGTTTGGTTTGATATCAGGGCAATACTAACCTCATAGAATGAGTAAGGAAGTGTTCCTTCCCTTTTTTGGGGTGCAAGGGAGTTGTGAAGGGCTGATATTCTTATTTAAACATTTGGTAGAATTCACCAGTGAAGCCATCTATTCCTGGGTTTTTCTCTGTGAAAAGTTTTCTGATTACTAATTTAATTTCAATTTGTTACAGGTCTATTCAAATTTTCTACTTCTTCTTGAATCAGTTTTGATGAGGTGTATTTTTAGGAATTTGTCCATTTCACCTATGCATCTAACTTGTTGGCATTCAGGTATTCATAGTAGTTTCCTAATCCTTTTTATTTCTATAAGATCAGCAGCAATGTCCCCTCTTTCATTCCTGATTTTAGTAATTTTAATCTTCTCTCTTTTCTTCTTGGTTGGCCTAACTAAACAGTTGTCAATTTTGTTGGTCTTTCCAAAGAACCAATTTTCAGTTACACTGATTTTCTCTATTGTTCTACATTTTATTTATCTCCAATCTAATCTTTATCATTTCTTTCCTTATGTTTGCCTTTGGTTTAATTTGGTATTTTTTAATTTCTTTCTTTTTTTGGTTTACATTTCTTAAGGTGGAAATAGCTTATTAATTTGAAACTTTCTTTTTTAATATAGGCACTGACAGCTATAAATTCCCCTCTAAGCACTGCTTTGGCTACATGCTGTAAGTTTTTATATATTGTATTTTCATTTTTATTCCTCTTGAAGTACTTTCTAATTTCCCTTGTGATTTCTTCTGAGTCATTAGTTAACTAAGAGAGTGCTGTTTAGTTTCCATATATTCGTGAATTTCCCAAATTTCCTTGTGTCACTAATATCTGACCTTATTACTAATCTTGAAGAATGTACTTTGTATGATTTTAATTCTTTTAAATTTACTGAGACATGTTTTATGATCTAGCATATGGTTTATTCTGGAGAATATATATGCTTGAGAAGAATATGTGTTCTGTACTATTGGGTGGAGTGTTCTATAGATGTCTATCAGGTCTAATTGCTTTATAATATTTCTATTTCCTTGTGGAACTTCTGCCTAATTATACTATTAATTACTAAAAGTGGGGTATTGATGAAATTTCCAATTTTTATTGTTTCATTGTCTATTTCTCCCTCTAATTGTTAGTTTTGTTTCATATATTCTGGGGCTTTGTTGTTAAGTGTAAGTATTGTTTTCTACTGTTTTTCATAACCATATATAGAACTTACATTGTGAGCTAATTTTGTTTCCTTTTTATTATATGCTTTTATCAACCTCTCCCTATTTCCCCACCCTCTATCCCCAGGCAACCACTCTTCTACTCTGTGTTTCTCTGAGTTTGGTCTTTTTTTATTTTTGTTTTTTAAGATTCCACATGTAAGTGATACCATGCAGTCTTTGTGTGTTTCTAACTTATTTCACTTAATATAATGCCATCAAGGTCCATCCATGTTGCTGCATATGGCAGCATTTCCTTCCTTCTGGTAGCAGAATAACATTCCATTGTGTATGTACAGACTACATCTTCTTTGTCCACTCATCATCAACAGACATGTAGTTGTTTCCAAATCTTAGGTATGGTAAATTAATGTTACAGTAAACATGAGACTGCAGGTATCTCTTCAATATCCTGTTTCATATCCTTGGGATATATATGCAGAAGCTGGACTATTCTTTTTTTTTTTTTTTAGTATTTTATTTATTTATTTGACAGAGATAGAGACAGCCAGCGAGAGAGAGGGAACACAAGCAGGGGGAGTGGGAGAGGAAAAGCAGGCTCCCAGCAGAGGAGCCTGATGTGGGGCTCGATCTCACAACGCTGGGATCACGCCCTGAGCCGAAGGCAGGTGCTTAACCACTGTGCCACCCAGGCGCCCCAGAAGCTGGACTATTCTTAATTTCTTGAGGAACCTCTAAACTGTTTTCCATTTAGCTGCACCAATTTATATTCCCACCAACAGTGCACAAGGGTACCCTTTTCTCCACATCCTCACCAACATTTATCTCTTGTCTTTTTTACGATAAAAAACTAAAAAGCTCCTGCACAACAAAGGAAACAATCAACAAAAAGGCAATCTATGGAATGGGAAAAAATATCTGCAAATCATATACCCAATAAGGAGTTAATATAAAAAAATATATAAAAACTCACAGAAGTTAACAGAAAAAAAAAGTCTGAAAAAAATGAGCAGAAAAACGGAATAGACATTTTTTCTAAAGAAGACCTAGAAGTAGCCAACAGGTACCTAAAAAAGGTGTTCAATATCATTAATCATCAGGGAAATGCAAATCAAAAGCACAAGATATCATCTCATACCTGTTGGAATGGCCACCATCAAAAAGACAAGAGATAACAAGTATGGGCCAATATTTTATTGTGAGGAGCTCTAGGACTACAATTTCCATTTATCACACATCAAGGAAATGTATGCTTTGTTAGAAGTAATAGTCTTAAAAGGAAACTGGACTTTCTTCTATACTGGTATTACATGAAGGCGCAATAAATATTAAAATTTTGTTTGCGGCATTTCATGTTAAATATCAGGAGTCACTGACACATTTGGAATCAAGAAGACTTTATGCAAAAGGATGAGATAACGGAGTGACAAATTATGGAGTGACATTTCTCTTTTCTACTAAAAGTACTTCTACCTCTCATTAAACATTTGTCTTGGTATTACTGGGGGTTTTTTAACCCACTTTATGAGTAAGGCTGAAGATAAATTATGAATATATGCTTGTTATCCTCTGAGACTTTGGAGAACAGGTAGCATGGATGCATAATTAACATGATAGGGACAGGAATTTCACTAATGAGCAGTTTTTAACAGAGATGAGTTTCCCTACCTGGGAGTAGTACCTTGTCTACTTCCATTAACACTAATTTTCCCTTAACTCTAATTTCTATAGAAGAGAGAAACTTTTAATAACTGAAAATTGATGACATAATGTTTTTAGGTAATGTTCTAATGATAGTTCTTGAACAGTAACATATCTATGTTAATGGAAACAATAAAAAATGGTTTATTTCTAACTTCAGTTAGGCATGTAACACTGTACCAACAGCCCCATCACTGGTAACTGGTCAGTTTCTTCTTCTGATTCCTACAGTGGATCCTAAAACAACAATAAAAAGTCACTTCTATTATCCTTCAGATATCCTACCTACCTGCCTCTACTTTGCTCTCAGCTAAGGACCAAGCTTCCTCCGAGAAAATGGAGGCCCCATTGCAGAGATCTTTTACTACCTTCTCCTCAACCTTAAAGCTAACTTATATTTGTGCCCACTCCTGGCCCTTTACAAAGATGTGAGCCCAAAAGAGGTACTCTCTTCCTTTGCAAAAGAGGTACCTCCTGATCCTATCTCTTCCAGGTCTTCTCAGAACCTTGCTTCATTATTTATATTCTCTTTGATACCTTTATCTCTACTACCACTCCTTTTCTTTCAGCCTACACACATGCTCAAACTTACTTCAATGTAAAAACTTTCCCTCAACCTTCTCCCCTGTTAAACCTGTCTCCCTACTGCTTTTCACAGCCAAAGTTCTTCAAAGAGTAGTCTCAGCTTGGCTTCCTTTTCATGACTTCCATCCGCTCCTCAAACCACTACAATCTATTTTTCACCCCAGGACTCTGCTGAAATTACTCTTGTAAAGGTCCATGTCATTCTTAGGTCTGAATCCAAGGCCTCTTATCAGTTCTGAAGCAGCATTTAATACTAGTGGCCCCTTCTTTCTTTTTGAAAACTCTTCAACTACAACTATTACCTGAACAATGATTTTCAAACCCATGCCTTCAGCCCAGTCTTGGAGCCAGGTCAGCTCTCTCCTGAGCTCTAGACCTCTAGATCAAATTGACAACTGTATGTATCTACACAATCTCTGAACACCTCATAATCAACATGTCTCAAATGAATAGAAATATATTCTCTCTTTTCATCCTACCTCCTAAGTATCTCTCAACTCCCGCCCCACTATAACTACCATGGTGCAAATCCTCATAATAACACTCAGATTGCCTCTTGGGACAGACTGCTATTTTTGCCTCCAAGAGCCATTCCTTCCTTCTTAGACATATAGCTGCCGGGCTAGAGACTACATGTCCCATCCTCTCATGAATTTATGTGACCATGTAAGCAAGTTCCGGAAATGGAAAATGAGCAGAACTGGTGGGTGACTTCCAACTCCACTTGTTAAAAGAAAAGTTGCTTGCCTTAAAATAACTCTGTCTCTCTTCCTACCAGCTAAAGATGGACACACCAGTGATCTAGCTTTACAACAGCAAATGAATGTGTGCACTACCAGCTGATGGCATAACATGGAAGGAACACACATCTCTGAATGAGCTCATGGAACAGCACTGAAGTACCAACCTGGGCTCACCTCACAACTGTTACATGAGAGAGAAATAAATGTCTATCTTACTTAGGTCACTTTATTTAGGAGTTTCTTTGTAGAGCAGTTAACCTGAACCCTAACATCCTTCTCTATATAACTCTTAACTGGTCTCCCTATTTCCAGTATTAACTTACATTTCAGTACATTTGCCGTATTATTGCCAGTTATCTTTAAAACACAGAATAAATATTAGTCTTCTCCCTAATAACCTTCTATGACTCACAGCTCCAGATGTTTTGGCATAGCACAGAAGGGTCGTGGTATACAATCTGGTCTTAATATCTTTCTAGCTTCCACCTTTTATGACCCACTCCCACCCCACACAGATACTTTAAGCTCCAGCATCATCAGACTTCAACTTTCTCCAATGTTAGAGAAAAACAAAACATAACCCAAAAGCTCTGCAGAATGAGAGAAGAGGTAAAGAAAATTACTTTAAAGTTTGATGAAGCAACCAAAAAAATGTGTGAGTAGACAAAGTATACTTCACACATTGTCATTAAAATGATAAACCTTAGGTTTTCTTCTTTGTGGGAAGCATTTGAAGATGCACTGCCCATTCCATGGGCTAAAATGGTGAAGCACCAACATCCATGAGAAAAATAAAATAAATGGCTATTTTAATTATATGGATAATGCAGATTTTTGAGATGAAATCCATATAACAAAGTGTACAACTCAGTGGCATTTAGTACATTCATGATGCTGTGCCCCCATCACCTCTAATTCTAGAACATTTTTATCAGCCCCAAAGAAAACCCTATACCCATAAGCAGTCACTTCCTATTCCCTCCCTCCTCCCCAGCAACCACAAATCTGCTTTCTGTCTCTATGGTTTTACTTAGTCTGTATATTTCATATAAATGAAATCATACAACATGAGACCTATTATGTCCAGCTTTTCTCATTTTAACATGTTTCTGAGGTGCCTCCTTGTAGCATTTATCAATATGGAGGACATAAATTTTACAAGCAACATACTGGAACCAACCTAATTGCTCACACATAGGATGGTGGCTGAATTAACTATGGTACATATATATGATGGAGTACTATGCAGAATGAGAAAGATCTCTAGCAACTAGTGTGGAGTCATTTCCCAGACATGCTGTTTAGCGAATAGAACAAAATTCAAAGAGGTATCTATAGTATGCAACCTTTTGTGAAAGAAAATAAGAAAATATTCATGTATCTCATTTGGGTAAAAAACAACAACAACAATAACAACAAAACAGCACAAGAAAACATGGAAAGGGAAACCTGAGACCAAAGACAGTGGTCAGATAGGGTAAAAAGCATAGAAGAATAATACTTCCCTAAATATGCCTTTCTACATAGTTCTGCCTTTTAGAGTCATGTCAAAGTTTCATATACTTTAAAAACACTCTCAAAGAAAATAAATAAAATCAAAGATGAGGGAGACATCCCCAAAATGAATACAAACAGAAACAAATGAACTGGCCATATGTCATGGGTTGAACTGTGTCAACCAAAAAGATACAATGAAGTCTTAACCTCCAGTACTTGTGAATGTCAGTGACCCTACTTGGAAATAGGGTCTTTGTGGTAATCAAGCCAAGATGAGGTGTTTAGGGTGATCTCTATGACTGGTGTCCTTATATAAGGGGGAAATTTGGACACAGAAAGCACGCTGTGTGATGATGAAGGCAGAGACTGGAGCCTTCTACAAGCCAAGGAATGCCAAGGACTGCAGGCCATCACCAGAAGCTGGAGAAGCATGGAGCATATTCTCCCTCAAGCTCTCAGAAAGAACCAACTCTACTGACACCTTGATTTCCAACTTCCAGCCTCCCAGAACTGTGAATTTCTATTTCTACTGCTTTAAGCCACCTAGTTTGTGGTATTCTGTTATGGTTGCCCTAGGAAACTAATATACCATAGAGATAACAAATGAATAACATGAACACTTTTGAAAAGGTAAGGGAGGTGGGGAACCAGACATTAGAACAGTGTAGGTTCTAGAGATAAACAGAACTCTAAACAATGATCTCTAGTTAGTAGCTGATTTCTCACAGAGGCATGGATTAACAATTCTGAAATTACTTTTGTGTTCAAGGATAAAGCAAAGAAGAGTAACAAATATGAAAAGCAGAGAATGTACACTGTGGTGTTAGACTAGTATTGGTTTTAGATAGTCCGGATGGGTAGAGGGGCAGGGGAGGTATGGGTAAATGTGTATTTATGTGTGCATATACTCAGGATGTCTTTCCCTTAAGGCAGCCTAGTAACAAGGACGCTTCAGCAGCTATAACGACGCCTAGAATCCAAAACAAAGGCTCAAGAACTCTTTCAGATTAAAGGAAACTAAAGAGACCTGGCAACTGAGTGGAACACATGATCTTGGATTTTCTTTTGCCTTTAAAGGATATTATTGGGGCAACTGACAAAATCTGACTAAGGTCTGTGGGCATCGTATCAGCATTAATTTCCTGACTTTGATCATTGTACTATTATGTAAGACAATGACATTTCATTGTTAAAGGAAATACACACTAAAAGTACTCAGCGGAAGATAGTATCTTTTAGTGTAGGAAAGAATAAAGTAAAAATAATAAATCGAGTACTGAAAGATCTGGGTGAAATACTGCAATTCTTTGTACCATTCTTTTAACTTTTCTCTAAAGTCTACAATTACCTTTAAAAACTTAAAATTTAATTAAAAATTGAATATAAAAAGTTAAATATAATAACAAATAAAAATTATATATTATATAAATATATAATTTTATATGTATATTATACATATTACATAAATATATACATATTTTTATATATTATATAAATAATATACTAAATAAATAAAATTAAAAATAAATGAACATGGGTTCTATAGTAGAGAGGCAAACTTTCAAAGAGCATTGCTGGAAAACCAGGAATTATTCTAAACATTCCATGAAGCATCTGTAAGGCAATACACATAATAGCATAGGCTCTAGAAAAAATATAATCCTGGATTTGAATTTGCTCCACTGCTACACAGCCCTAAGGCAAATTATTGAATCCTTCTTTGCCTCTATTCTACATCTGTGAGATGGGGATGACATACCTACTGCAAGATGTTAATATGAGGGTTGAGACGATGCATATGAAGAATATGGAGTTTGACATGCAGCCCTAAGCAAATGTTCAAAAAGTGGCTTCTGTGACTTTTATCACCATTATTGTTATTGTTATGTAGATATGTGAATTTCAGGGAAAAAAGTCCATCATCTGAAAAAACACTAATAGGAAAGTGAATCCTGTTAAACCAAGTTCTGCACATCATTTCCTAGATTTCTGGCCCCACTTGAATTATGCTGCCAAATTCTCCCCTGTATCTCCTCTGACACAGAAAACAGAAAACGAACCCAACAGGATAATTGTATTCTCCCTGCCAGCATTTCAGAGCCTATCAATACTACTGAGATGATACAGACTTAATTCTAAGACTATGTACATACTGAAGATCTAGATCAAATATATAAGATCGATTTGAAACAATCAAAGAAAAAAAGCGACAAACCAAAAAACAGACTCTTACCTATAGAAAACAAACTGATGGCTACAAGTGGAGGTGGCTGGGGGATAAGTGAAACAGGTTAAGGGGATTAAGAGAAGAGAACACTTCTCATGATGACCACAGGGTGACGTATAGAATTGTTGAATCACTATACTATAAACCTGAAATTAATATAACACTGTAAGTTATAATATAATGAAATTAAAAATTTAAAGAAAGGACTGATTGGTTTATCATGAGATTCTTGATTTTATCTTAAAATAATAAAGGCTCTTCTCCATTTTCTCCAGAAACTAGGATGATGGATAGCCTACAAAGGGCTAGAAAGTTACCCTGTTCCACGAAGTATAAGAATTCTAGCAACTGAACTCATAAGTGTTTTTCTTTTACATAAAAACCAGGCTTTGTGGCTGACAAATTACTCACTGCACTGACCACCACTCTGGACCACCTCTGTGAGGAACCCGGGACACCCTGGGGAGTGGTGCCCACTCACATGCATCCTTATTTATTCTCTGCAATGCCTGTTCCCTGGTTCAGTGGTAGGCAAGCAAATTAAGCTCTCAGTAGTATATCCTTGCCAATCTCTGGACTCCAACCAGCCCTTTGAGGTCCACATAATTGTGTGTGTCCTCATTTATATACGTATGCATGTCTGTATATAAACAAAAGAAAATCTGGAGAAAATCACCAAAAGTTGACAGCGTTCATACAGCTGGTAGAATGATGTTTAGCCTCCTCTTTTTGTTTAATCGTATTTTTCTTACTTTTACTATAATGATCAAATATAATCTTTGCAATTTAAGTTTAAAAATGTTATAAACTAATATCACACTGTATGTTAACTAACTGGAATTCAAATAAAAACTTTAAAAAGTTGTAGTCTGTTGGTTAATCAAACGATGACTGAGAAAAGCAAACATAAATTAAAGCCACATGGGGGTGCCTGGCTGGCTTAGTCAGTGGAGCATGCAAGTCTCGATCTCGGGGCCATGAGTGTGAACCCCACATTGGGTATAGAGATTACTTAAAATAAAATCTTTTTTTTTTAAATAATAAAATGAAGCCACATGAGTAAGACTGGAAGTCCCAGTGACATATGTAGACTAAATTGACATTTAAACAAACAATTTTGTCCACGTGTTTGAATAAGTTTTCATTTAGCTTCAGGTTCAAATTAGATATCTGTTGTAAAAAAAAAAAAAAAGGGAACAAAATAACAAACTTTGGATGCAGATTCTTCATTACATTACACCTAAGTATTTCAGATTTCGTTTTTGTTTTTCAAAAAGTTGTAGACAGGCCATCGGAATTCTAATTTAGAAAAATGTGAACATACCATCATGAAGCTGTCTGCCTGCACCACATTCCAATCAAATCTGAATCTTACCAATCCTCTGAGGCTAACAACCAATTCACAGAAGAACATATTAAATAACACCACAGGAAGGCAATTAGCAAAATCCAAACCGAGGGAATAATTCTACACTCAAATAATTAAGTTTCTTCAACAAAAAACTTCAAGGAAAAAGAAGAGATTAAAAAAAAAAGAAGAGATAAGGAACCTACAAATACAGAAGAAATCTGAGACCCGCGGACTAAGCGCATTATGTGGAACTTATTTGTTGTTAGGAAGCTACTGTTGAGAGACAGCAACGGCACGTGGTTATATACTTTCATCACTTTGTTACGGCAGATTCTAAAATCATGTAATTCATCCAGATCGTGTGTACAATTCGACAGGTTTTTTAAGTAATTTACCATGTTGTGCAACCACCACCGTAACCCAGTTGTAGAATATTCCCTCAATCAGATCCCTCATGTCCATTAATTATTAATCACCACGCACCCCCGCTAGTTAGTCCACTAATCCACTTTCTGATTCTACAGATGCGCCCCTGCTGAACATTCCGCATAAAGAGAATCGTACAATGTGCCGTCCCTTGGGTCTGGCTCCTTTCACACGGCATGTTTTTAGGTTCATTTATTACACTGCATCCATCAGCAGTTTGTTTCTTCTCATTGCCGAATAATGTTGCATTGTATGAACATATTTTGTCTTTTCATTTACAGTTGATGGCAGTTGTTTCCAGCTTCAGACTATGGTGAACAAAGCTACTGCGAAGCTGTGTGTGAACGCTGTGTATGCAGGTGCACAGGAGCAGAACTGCTGGGTCATTACGGCAAACTAATGTTTAACTTTTTAAGACAACGCCAAACTGTTTTTCCAAAGTAGATGTACCATTCTATGTCCCTGTAAGAGTTCCTGTTTGTGGTAATACTTTGAGTTCTGACCCTTTAGCCGTACACACTGGAAGATTAAAGCCTGACATTATACGGTATTTGGAATCTGATGCAAAATTACAAGCAGGGGAAGGAGAGGGTAGTGGGTATAGACCAAACAAAGTTGGTCATGTTTCTTTTTAAGATTTTATTTATTTATTTGACAAAGAGAGAGACAGAGAGAGATAGAGACAGCCAGTGAGAGAGGGAACACAAGCAGGGGGAGTGGGAGATGAAGAAGCAGGCTTCCAGCGGAGGAGCCCGATGTGGGGCTCGATCCCAGGACTCCAGGATCACGCCCTGAGCTGAAGGCAGACGCTTAACAACTGAGCCACCCAGGGGCCCTGGTTGGTCATATTTTGAAAACTGTAATACTGTTAGCAGTAATAACAGCTACTTACCACAGTAGGTACTACAGTACTTTGTTCCAGGCACTATTTTAAGTGCTTTAGATACATCGGCTCATTTAATCCCTACAACAACCTTTAGAGGAAGCTACTATTATTACTTCCATTCTAGAGATCAGAAAACAGAGAACCAGAAATCTTAAGCAATGTGGTCAAGCCAGGACTACAATCAAAGTAGCAGAGCTTTAGATCTTTACCACCAGGCCATATACTTCAGGCTTACCAACAAGTGACATGTGACATTAAAGCAAAGAAATTAAATGCTAAAATTCAGGTGGCTTCGATGAAGATTTAAGCAGGGAATCCAATGTTAATTAAATTTAAGGATATATCTAATAGCATATATATGATAATAACCCTTGTTATCTCTGGATGATAGAATATGATTTTTCTTCTTTTTATTTAATTGTATTTTCTACTTTTAAAACAATAATCAATACAGGCATGGCAGTGTTCGAGATTAACATCATAAAAACACAAACGCTGCATTAATCAGAAAACAAGTGACTTGATGAATAAGATTTTTCAAGTTCCTAATTTTTTAAAGGAAATATTAAGAGGTACTGAACGAGTACTATGCACCAAACACAAAGGTCAGTGCTATGGACACAAACTTGATGAAAGCCTAGAAACAAAGAAAGGCAACTCTAGAATGACAATACAGCTGTGGTAAGTGCTATAAGGGAGCTATTCCTACAGAGGAGTCCTCTTAATCAGACCAGGGGCAAGGAAGACCCGAAGGAGAAGGCACTAAAATGACTTGAAGGAATGATCTATGTATAAACTACTTCTAATCAGAGATAATTTCATCAAATAACATAGCCACTTCAAGATTACAAATGAAGGCCCTACTTCAAATGCCAAATCTTCCATTTTTCTTTTACCTCAGATTTCACCAACTTCACATACAAATAGCCAACAAACACATGAAAAAATGCTCAATGTCACTCAGCATCAGGGAAATACAAATCAGAACCAGGATGAAATACTGCCTCACACCAGTCAGAATGGCTAAAATTAACAAGTCAGGAAACTACGGAGGTTGGTGAGGATGCGGAGAAAGGGGAACCTTCTTTTTTTTTTTTTTTTTTTTAAGGCTTATTTATTTATTTATTTGACAGAGACAGAGACAGACAGCGAGAGAGGGAACACAAGCAGGGGGAGTGGGAGAGGAAGAAGCAGGCTCATAGCTGAAGAGCCTGATGTGGGGCTCGATCCCATAATGCCAGGATCACGCCCTGAGACGAAGGCAGGCGCTTAACCGCTGTGCCACCCAGGCGCCCCGAAAGGGGAACCTTCTTACACTGTTGGTGGGAAGGCAAACTGATACAACCACTCTGGAAAACAGCATGGAGGTTCCTCAAAAAGCTGAAAATAGAGCTACCCTATGACCCAGCGATTGCACTTTTAGGGATTTACACCCTAAAGATACAACTGTGATCTGAAGGGGCACCTGCACCCCAATGTTTATAGCAGCAATGTCCACAACTGCCAAACTATGGAAAGAGTCCAGATGTCCATCAACATATGAATGGATAAAGAAGATGTGGTATACACATACACACACACACACACACACACACACACACACACACACAATGGAATACTACTCAGCCATCAAAAAATGAAACCTTGCCATTTGCAATGACGTGGATGGAACTAGATAGACGGTATTATGCTAAGCAAAATAAGTCAATCGGAGAAAGACAATTATATGATCTCACTCATGGAATTTCAGAAACAAAACAGGAACATAGGGGAAAAGAGGAAAAAATAAAGCAAGACGAAATCAGAGAAGGAGACAAACCATAAGAGACTCTTTATCATAAGGAACAAACTGAGGGTTGCTGGAGGGGAGGGGGGAGGAGGGAAAGGGTGCCTGGGCGATGGGCATTAAGGAGGGCATGTGATGTAATGAGCACTGGGTATTATATAAGACTGATGAGTCACTGACTTCTACCTCTGAAACTAATAATACATTATATGTTAATTAACTGAATTTAAATGAAAAAAGCAAATCTTCCTTTTTTACTTTCCCCTCAGAATTTACCAATTTCAAAAATCCCCTAAAACATAGGAGATTCAAAGAAAAGCCTGTCTTATATGTTAAAGTGTTAATTAGACTATACAAGATCTGTAAATATATATAACTGAGAAAGTATTTTTTTATTCATTATATTTAAGTGTGATTTGATCACAGTCTATCAACACATCCTTAAATTTCATCTTAATGCCACTCTAGAAAGTCTACTGATGATCTAAATCAGGGGCGGGCAAACTACAGCTGTAGGTGGCCTGGTTTGCTAAGAATGGTTGTTCAGCTAAGAATGGTTTTTTTTTCATTTTAGAGGGAGAAAGGAGAGAGAGAGGGAGGAAAGAAGGAAAACTGTATGCAGAGACCACATGTGGTCCACAAAGCCCAAAATATTTTATTGTCTGGACTTTTCAGAAAAAACTGCCCACCTTTAAAAACAAAAACAAAAACTAGGGAATGGGTTTCTGCTCACACCAAGGATAAAACCTGTTTTACCAAATTCGTGTATCCTCAGTTTGGAGTGGCGGAAGCCATTAGAAAGGCACTACCATCACTGTGGAACTCAGTCTAGACACTAGCACAATTGCTTGCTTGTGGCAGAAAAGAGAAAAAGAGAGAAGGACTTCTAAGAGAGAATAAACAAGACTACGGTAGTTACTCAGAAAGACATGGGTTTTGAAAGGCATGGGGGATTTCAGAGAGAAAATATAGGTGAAGCAGGAAAAAAATACAGAGTCATCCTTCGGGCTCTACAATAAGCTGCTCAAGTTGGAAGGTGACTATTATTACAGCTTAATGAGCATAAAATGTAAGGGCTAGGTCTACTGAGAAAACTGAGGCTCAGAAAATTACGTGCCCAAGTTCACACAGCAAGAGTGTGGGACACAAAGAACTGGGCTTCAAGCACCCCAATCTCAGTTCAGCGCTTTCCCCTGCATCACACTGCCCTCTCACCACAGGACAGGGTTAACCTGGAAAAACACCACTAGCAACTGGTGACAAGTTAGCTCAACTGAGTTCAGAAGGAACAAAGCCTCTTCACAAGTCGCCTCCCTCTCCCAATTACAAGTTATTTTTCAAGGAAGAACCGAGCCAGGTGTCTACAGGTCTTGAAGAGGAGGAGGAAAGAGTAGACCCCACTTCTGTTTTACAGAAGATGTTAGGAACAATCAGAGAATGCTGACCAAACATCATTAAAATTAGCCTTAAAGTAATCCAGTGGCTTACAGCAATAAGAAACATCAAATTTCAATTTACCTGGTTCCAATTTTATTACTTTAATTGCAGCCAATTCACCAGTGTTAACATTCCGTGCCTAAAAGAGAAGAAAAGATAAGTGTGAAAAAGAGCTTTCATAAAAAACTTTATGAAATATAATTTTAGTTTACTGTTTATTTTGTTATACAGAAATATTTTTTAAAGCAAGAATTGCAGGAGGGGTTTATATTTACAAAATAGCCAGTATATTCTTCACAATGAATGTCAACATTAATTCAACTGTAAATTTTTATTTTTAAGATTTTTATTTATTTATGTGACAGAGAGACAGCCAGCCAGATAGGGAACACAAGCAGGGGGAGTGGGAGAGGAAGAAGCAGGCTTCCAGAGGAGGAGCCTGATGTGGGGCTCGATCCCAGAACGCTGGGATCACGCCCTGAGCCGAAGGCAGACGCTTAACGACTGTGCCACCCAGGTGCCCCTCAACCGTAAATTTAATAATGGTGATAAGAACTTAACTTACACAGAGACTTCTGTATGTGTGAGGCACTGTTCTAAGTGTTTTATAGTAATTCATTTCTCTCCACAACAATCTTACGAGGTAGGTACAACTATTATGTCCATGTTGCAGACAAGAAAACTGAAGCACAGAGAAGTTAAAAAACTTGCCAAGGCCAGATGCTAGTAAGCGAGAGCAGCAAGATTCCAATCCAAGAAGTCTGACTTCAGAGTCTGAGTTTGTTGTTGTTGTTGTTGTTAAGATTTTATTTATTTGAAAGAGAGAGAGAGAGCGGGAGGAAGAGCACAGAGGGAGCAGGAGAGGGAGAAGCAGACTCCCCGCTGAGCAGAGAGCCTAACGCAGAGCTAGATCCCAGGACCCTGAGATCATGACCTGAGCCAAAGGCAGACACTTAACTGACTGAGCCACCCAGGCGCCCGCAGAGTCTGAGCTTTTAAGCATTACATTCTACTGTCATTCATTCAAAGGTGAGTTAAAATTTTGATTTGATTAGCCTTAAATTTTTAAACTTAAAAATCTTAGAATACGGGGTGCCTGGGTGGCTTAGTCGGTTAAGCATCTGCCCTCAGCTCAGGTCATGATCCCAGGGTCCTGGGATCCAGCCCTGCATCAGGCTCCCTGCTCAGTGGGAAGTCCACCTCTCTCTTTCCCTCCCTCTGCCCCTACCCCCTCCTGTGCGCACTCTCTCAAATAAATACAATCTTCAAAAAAAAAAAAAAATCAATCCATAATATTAGATTGCTGGTATTTACAACTGTAATTATGTATAAATAAGTAGAGGCTGTCTTTTCAATTTGTATGAAAATGGCAGTAATTGTCAACTTAAAATGCTTTACAATTGGATCAGAACTTTCAAAATACTTCAAACTGTTTTAACTGTTACATAATACTTAAACTGCTAACTGAAACTTGATTTTCATAACAAGCAATGAAAATCAATATATACAATTCCCTGATCACAGAAGGATACGTCCCTGTGGGCAGAATTACTCTTAGTTGCAACACTCTATTTTTTTAAAAATATTTTATTTTTAAGTAATGTCTACACCCAACATGGGGCTTGAACTCACAACCTCAAGATCAAGAATTGCACATTCCACTGATACTCTCTTATTAATGGATTGATGAAGATCAGTGAATCACCCACAAGGAATGCTAACAGCATTAACAGTGGAATCCTTCTAAGAACACTGGAGCATTAAAAATGTCAGATAAGAATCTAGGAAGGTAGATATGGGACACAGCCACTGCTGCAATATAAAATTTAACCTTCAACTCAAAGAAGAGCAAAGGTATTAAAAGTTCTCTACCACATCAAGGCGCCTGGCTGGCTCAGTCAGAAGGACATGTGACTCTTAAATCTTGGGGTCGTGAGTTCCTGCCCCACATTGCATGTAGAGATTACGTAAATAAATAAATATTTTTTTAAAAAGATCTCCCCATACAAATCAAGAAAAATCAATTTAAATTAAACTGGCAGGGAAAATTCATTCCTTCTGAAAAAATCTCCATAACCAATGAACGCTTATCATGGCCAACTTATTACTGGCAGTACAAAACAGATTTGAACAGTTATTTCAAACTAACTTTAATTTCCGTTAAATGAGATACACATTTCAAATATAGTGCCAGATAAGTGTTCATTCTGAGAAGAGACTCTGTGTGTGTGTGTGTGTGTGTGTGTGTGTGTGTGTGTGAAAGAGAAATAAAATCAGAACATCATTCTGGGAGCATTTTGTAAAAGGAGGGGGCAGAGTGTACCTGTAAAATATTCAGGTATATCACATAAACATGATTCATAAATCTCCTCAAACACTATCACAACTACTTGCCTCTCCTCACACTTCATGAACTTTCCCTGTTCTCCTCCTAGATATACTCTGTCCTCTAACTCCCATCTTTTTAAAGTAGTACTTCTCCAAATAAAATAAGACAAGACGCTACTCTCCCCAATTCTCAATTCTCCATTTAAAAATCTTGCCATGGTTTTGTTTCTGTTTATTGAAAAGAAATTCAGAGTATGGCTGATTCCGCTATAGAAGAGTAGAGACAGTATGAACTCCTAGAAAGCCAGGATGGTTTTTTTATAGCTGAAATGTGGTTCCTAAGTGACCACGAGAGGGCACCACCGACAATGCAAGTTATACAAAGTGTCCAAAATGGCTACTGTACACAATGTACTACTCTTCTAAAACCAGATTTACTAAAAGTTAACACCAGCACATATTTAACAGAAAAACTGTGACAGTAAGTGACTTATCAGTAGCACTTATCAGACAAAAGTCAACATTTACTATAGGCTTGACTTAAAATTTTTCAAAATTTAAATCAGTCCAGAATTTTCTTGAGGATAACAAGAGTTTTTAAACTTACGATTCTTTAGAATGAACAACAACAAAAACAGCCAAAATGATTACTGCTCTTTTTACCTACTGAAATATTTTCCAGTATGTAACTTATTTGACAGAATTAAGGCAATTCACAAAAGGGGAAGAAAAATAACAACAAAAAGCCCAAGTAAGTTGAATTTCTGAGCTTTTCTGCATCAAAATCCAGATGTTTGCTAATGAAAAATCTTACATGCTTTTTTTTTAAGATTTCACTTTTTATTTATTCAGAGAGAGAATTTCCACCAGGCTCCCTGCTGAGCTTGAGGCCTGACACAGGGCTCAATCTCATAACCCCGAGAGATCATGACCTGAGCCAAAATCAAGAGTTGGATGCTTAACTAACTGAGCCACTCAGGAGCCCCTAATGAAAAGTCTTTAAAGCATTATGATTCATCAAGAATCTTGGTATTCTGGCTAAATCATATTTTGCTGTCTCTAAATTTAAAATAGTCAAGAATACTCACTGCGATAAATATAAAAATTAATAGTATCTCCTATGTTCTGCAACTACTGTTCTTTTTTTTTTTAAGATTTTATTTATTTGACAGAGAAAGAGAGAGAGAAAGAAAAAGAGAGAGAGAGGTGAGGGACAGAGGGAGAAGTGGACTCCCCGCTCAGCAAGGAGCCGGATGCAGGACTCAAGCCCAGGACTCCAGGATCCTGACCAGAGCCGAAGGCAGATGCTTAACTAGTGACTGAGCCACCCAGGCGCCCCTGCAACTACTGTTCTTTCAGCAATCACCTAGAGCAATTTATTAGGAAGGAAATGAGACCAAGGTAAATAATGTAAAATAGCACCATGTATAAAGTTAAAAAAAATTAAGATTTATTAAGATTTATTTGAGAGAGAGAGCATGTGCACGTGCCGTGGAGAAGACACAGAGGGAGAGAAAGTCTTAAGCAGACTCCATGCTGGGCACATGGCCCAACACCGGGCTTGATCTCACAACCCTGAGATCATGACCTGAGCTGAAACCAAGACTCAGACACTTAACCGACTGCATCACCCAGGCGCCCCTAAAGTTAAAAATTTTTAATTCAGTGTCAATAACAGAATGCTCAGACTTGCTCAGGGCAGAAAACTAAGGATAAATATTCTAAGCACCTAGACCAAGGAGTCTTCTGCCACCTCATTGGTTTGACCACCATCTTCACTTGCTCTGAAAATGGTATTCAGATCATGTCATTATTAAGTTGAAAACTCTTGAGGAATACACATCATGGTTTAAAGACAAAATTCAAATTCCTTGTCAGAAAATTTAAAATTTTCACTAACTACAGCACTTCTCATAATAGCTTTTATTGACATATAATTCACATATCGTAAAATTCACCCTTTCAATGCATACAATTCAGTGGTTTTAGTAAATTCAGCTACGTAACCATCACTACTATCTAACTTCGGAACATTTCATCACCCCAATAAGAAACTCTAGACCACTCAGTTAGCAGTCACTCCCTATTCCTCCCCCTCCCAGTCCCTGAGAACTATTGGTCTACTTTCTACCTCTATGGATTTGACTATTCTAGATATTTCATATAAGTAAGATCATACAAAATGTGGTCCTTTGTTTTTTTTTTTTGTTTTTTTTTTTTAAAGATTTTATTTATTTATTTGACAGAGATAGAGACAGCCAGCGAGAGAGGGAACACAAGCAGGGGGAGTGGGAGAGGAAGAAGCAGGCTCATAGCAGAAGAGCCTGATGTGGGGCTCGATCCCAGATCGCCGGGATCACGCCCTGAGCCAAAGGCAGACGCTTAACCGCTGTGCTACCCAGGCGCCCCTAAAATGTGGTCCTTTGTGACTGGCTTCTTTCACCAGGCATAACATTTTTGGGTTCATCCACATTGTGGCATGTATCAGTAGTACTTGACTTCTTCCGTTATGGAATAATACTTGATTGTACAGAAACACCACATTTTGTTTACCCATTTATCAGCTGAAGGATATTTAGGTTGTTTCTACTTTTTAGCTATTATGAATAATGCTTCTATGAACATAAGTGTATACATTTTCTTTGAAGATTTTATTTGAAAGAGAAAGACCGCGCGCATGCGAGCACTAGCGGGTGAGGGGGGGAAGGGAGAGGGAGAAGCAGGCTCCTCGAGGAGCAAGGAGCCTGATGAGGGGCTCGATCCCCAGAACCCTGGGATCATGACCTGATCCAAAGGCAGGCCTTAATGTACGCGTTTTTGCTTTCAATTCTCTCGAGTACAGAGAGTACAGAGAACTGCCGAATCATACGGTAACTCTACGTTTGGCTTTTTGAAGAGCTGTCAAATTTTTCTCCAAAGTGGCTGCACCTGGATTTTATATTATCATCAGCAATACATGAGGGTTCCAATTTCTCTGCATCCTTGCTAATGTTTGTTGCTACGGTTTTTATTTTACCTGTCCTAGTGGGTGTGAAATGGTATCTCATTGTGGTCTGATCTGCACTTTACTAATGATGTTGAGCATCTTTCATATGCTTATTGGCCATCTGAGTATTTTCTTTGGAAAAATGTCATTTTCACAGCTTTGTCCATTTTTGTGCTGTCTTTTTATCGCTGACTTAGAAGAATTCTTTATAGACCCTGATAGGTCTCTTATCAGTTACATGATTTGCAAATATTTAATCCCATCCTATGGATTGTCTTCATTTTCTTGATGGTATTCTTTGAAACACAAAAGTTTTTAACTTTAGTCAAGTCCAATTTGTCTATTTTATGTTGCTTTGCTTTTGGTATTATAGCTAAGAAACCAATGCCTAACCCAAGGCCACAAAGATTTTTTTCCTATGTTTTCTCCTAAGTGTTCTATAATTTTAGCTCTTCCATTTCGGTCTACTATCCATTTTGAGTGAATTTTTATATGGTGTCCAGTAGGACTCCAATTTCATTCTTTTGCATGTGGGTATCTAGTTGAGAAATACAACATTGCAACAATAAAACTTTGCACTATCTTGCCCCAGTCTGTCTTTCCAGTCACTTCCTAATTTGCACTTTATGCTGCAGCCAAACTAAACAAATTGCCATTTCCCAAAGCTATCCGCACATTTGCTCTTTGGAACACACTGCCTAGACAAACGCTTGCCCCAACTCCTTCCTGGGCCTAACTCCCAGATAATCCTTTAAAGCACAGTTTAGGTTACTATCACTTCCCACAAGCCTTTTCCCTATTGCTACTCTGGATTAGGCATCCCACACTCCCATAGTTCCTGGGTAACCTTTCCCAAATGGGAGTGGGCCTGGTTAAGAAAGTCCTGCAGATCTAGAATTGGTCTCAGTTTAGAGGGGCTCTTGCAAAAACTATTATGATTCAAAGCTGTCCCAGAAGTCATTTGGGTCAGTCAGCCTTTTAGAAGTCATTCATATTAGAACTGATTTGGGAAAGAATTTTTCTGAGATGATTTCATGCTGACTACTGCATTATTGCCAACTATCAGAAAAGTATTCCTTGAGTGTGAGAGTAGGAGTAAACATCTTCAAGAAGCAATCATTAAGAGGCAAAAAGTATGCTACCATACAACATAAAGTGAGTCAGAGACAATCACTACCAATAAAATAATCTGACTACTGATTATGTACCAAACACGCCCACTCAAAGCTTACTCAACACCCAGTACTCAAAGCTTACTACTTAGAAGGGTCTGTCCAACATTAATATGAAGAAAAGCTCAGAAATGGGAGCGAAGATATACAAAGTTTAGCCCTGGCTCTGCCAGTAACTAGCAGTGGGATCTGAGCAAGTAATTTCCCTTCTGTCTTCTTCCCAACCCCTCCCCCCCAATTTAAAAACAAGAAAGTGAAAAAAGACTATTTCTAATGTTCCTTCTAATTCTAAAAGTCAGTGTTTACATCAAATAATGTTAAGTCTAAATTAACAGATTCCAAATACTAAACCAGCTGGCTAGTTATGTAAGAATATTAGGAGTTTAAAAACAAAACAGTAACCAAAAAAAAGAAAAAAGAAAACACCACCACCACTGATTTTCAATCAACAGATTTAAGACAGGAACCATGGATCTGTATCTAAAGCTACTGATGTGTTTCTGATGTTCAGCCAGGTTCGGGGACCTGGTGAAGGCACTGTACCATATGAGTTTTATATAATATAAATACCAACTTCTAAGTCTGAAAGGAGTGTTACAGGGATGGCTTTATGAAGGAGATTACCATTTAAGCAGATGTGTACAAGATGGGCTGGATTACAACAAACATAGAAGAGCAACGGTAAAGAGAGCATAGGGAGAAAAGCATGAGCAAAGGCACAGGGACAGAAAACACAGGCTATTTTGAGTGTATATGGTGAGCCAAGCCTCAGGATGCCTCCCATATAAATACTCCCTTTCAGAGGGAAATGGCTAACCCACAGCCCCGGCTGAAGGAATAGTTTTGACCGCTTTTCCACAGTTACTTGAACTGGGTGTGAGCCTACCACAAGGGCAACTAAATATACAGGAAGACTGATAGAGCGACCTCCGTCCCTGGTTTGCTTAGGACACTCCCAGTTTATGCCTACTGTCCTAGCGGAATTCTTAATAGTGCCCACTTTCATTCTCAAAATTAAATTTTTATTAAATTTGGATGATAGAGTATGAAGTCACTTTACCAGTAAACCCTGAGCTGCCATGAAAAAAAGACAGAGGCCAGATTCTCTAAAACAAGGGTCAGCAAACATGTCCATTTTTTTAATTCCAGTGTAGTTAACATACAGTGTTACATTAGTTTCAGGTGTACAATACAGTGATCAACAATTTCATACATCATTCAGTGTTCTTCCTAAGTATACTCTTAACTCCCTTCACCCATCCCTGCCCCACACCTCCCCTCTGGTAACCATCCCTTTGTTTTCTATAGTTAAGAGTCTGTTTTTTTATTTGAAATAGATCTGTTTTTATAAATAAAGTTTTACTGGAACACAGCCATGTTCGTTTGTTTAAGTACTGTCTGTGCTTTCACAATACAACAGTTGAGCAGTTGAGATGGAGACCATATGAAGTACCTGTAAGTGTTTATTTACTATTTGGCTCTTTAGAGGAAAGACTGGCTGACCCCCACTCTAAAACAGCATTGTCCAACAGAACTTTCTTCACTGATGGAAATGGTTTATATCTGTACTGTACAATGGAGTAGCTCCATGCCACATGTAGCTATCAATCAACTGACATATGGCTAGTACAACTGAGGAACTGAATTTTATTTGTATATGCAATAAAATACTTGAATTGGGGAGTTTTAATTTTTTTGAGATATAACTACATTTAAAATTTATTAGTTTTAAGTATACAACATAATTTGATATATGTATATATTGCAAAATGATTACCACAATAAGTTTAGTTAACATCTATGATGTTAACATGCTTAAAAATTCTTTTCATTATGATGAGAACTTTTAAGATCTATTCTCTCGGCATCCTTCAAATATACAATATAGTATTGTTATAATTGTAGTCACCATGCTGTATGTTACATCCCCAGGATTTATTTAGCCTATAACTGGAAAAAATCAACTTAAAACAACATAGTTCTGGTAGTTTTAACACATGTATAAATTTGTGTAACCACCATCACCAGCCAGAAGCAGAGAAGTTCCATCACTGCAAAAACTCCCTTGGAAGTTACATTCTCGCTTTACCTTAACCCTTGGCAACCACTGACCTGATCTTTGCCACTACAGTTTTGTCTTTTCAAGAATTTCACATAAATTAAATCATTCATCATGTAACTTTTTGAGACTCTCTTCTTTCACCAAGGGGCTGCATTTACCATTAGTTTGTTCTTTCTCATTGTTGAATAGTATTCCATTGTATGGATACACCACTGTTTATCCACTACCAGTGGAAAGACATACTAGCTGCTTTGAGTTTTCAGCAATTATGAATCAAGCTGCTATGAACATCTGAGTACAGGTTACCAAAATACCCAGGAGTGAAACTGGGTCTTATGATAGGTATATGTATAACTTTGTAAAAGACTATCACTCTTTCTACGGTAGCTGTACCACGCTCATTTCTAGCAGCAATGTATGGATGGTCCCAGTTCTGCATCCTTGCCGGTAATTGGTATTGTACTTTCAATTTTGGCCATTCTAACAAATGTGTAATAGTATCTCGTTGGGGTTTTAGTTTACATTTTCCCACATGCTCATTTGCTATCCTTTGGTGAAGAGTGTTCTAGTCTTTTTTCTATGTTAATTGGGATGTTTATTTTCTTACTGTTGAGAGTTCTTTATATATTCCAGATACAAGTTCTTTATCAGGTTTGTAATTTGCAAATATATTTTTTCTCAGTCTACAGCTTGTCTTTTCATTCTGTTAACAGTGTCAATCCCAGAGTGTTATGGACTGAACTGTGTGCACTCATTCATAAAATTCATTTAACGTCCCTAATACTTATAAGAAAGGGATCTACAGATGTGCACACAGAGAGAAAAAGGCCATGTGAGAACACAGCAAGAAGGCAGCCACTTGCAATCCATGGAGAGAGCTTCGGGAGAAACCAACTCTACCAACACCTTGATCTTGAACTTCCAGCCTCCAGAACTGTGAGAAAATAAAATTTCAATTGCTTAAGCCACCCAGTCTGTGGTATTTTGTTATGGCAATCCTAGCAAACTAATATACAGAGCAAAAGTTTATACTTTTGATAAAGTCCAATTTACCAACTGTTTGATGAATTATGCTTTGGTGTCATGTCCAAAACCTTTTTGCTTAATCCCAAGTCAGAGACTTTTCTCCTATGCTAGCTTCTAAAAAAACAAGTTTTACATTTAGACTTATGATATATATTGATTTAATTTTTGTTTAAGGTGGGGCACTTAGGTTGAGATATTTGTTGTTTTTGCATGAATATGTCCAACTGTTCTAATACTGTTTCTTGAAAAGACTATCCTTCCTGCACTGAACTGCCTTTCACTTCTGTCAAAATCAGCTGGCTATACCTGCGTGGGTCTATTTCTGGATGCTATATGGATCCACTGATCTTATGTCTATCCCTTACTATTGCTATATACAGTCTTGATTACTGTAGCTTTACAGAAAGTCTTAAAAATCAATTACTGTGATTCTTCCAACATTTTCTTTTTTGAAGTTGCTTTAGCTATTCTAGGTCTTTAGCCTTTCCTTATAAATTTTAGAATCAACTTGTCCATATATTTTCTTAAATCCTGCTGGGATTCTGTTTGGAACTGCATTAAATGTATTTATCAATTTGGGGAGAACTAACATCTTTACTATGCACAGTGTTCCAATCCATGAACGTTAATCTCTATTTAGGTTTTCTCTGGTACCTTTCATCAGTGTTTCATAGTTAATAGCATACAGGTCCAACACATTAACAGCCACGTGTAGCTAGTGACAACTGTATTAGACATCGCAGCTTTAAAAAGTTTGAACTTGGAAATACTGAGAAACAGTACCACCATGCAATGTAACCCAGCATGAAAACTAGGCCATAAAATTGTGCCAGCGTCTTAGCAAGCAAAATCTTTGGAAAAGTGAAGATTTGAAGAAGTAGAAAAGATACAATGAGGAGATAGTCAAAGAGCACAGAACAAAACAAATGCGCAGAAAAATTTGTAAGAGCTCACGAGAAAGTAACATCTCCAAAGCTGCCCTGAGTTACTGACAACATTCCAGTTCCATGTCACATATATCTCTACAATAGCATCTTTTTTCTTGAATTACCTTAAATGGCTCTTTGTTTCCTGAAACCAGATGATTAAAGTTCTAAATTTCTAGGACTATATGATGCTCATTTCTTTTTAAGATTTTACTTATTTAAGAGAAAAAGAGAGCATGATCAGAGGGAGGGACAGAGGGAGAGGGAGAAGCAGACCCCCCGGTGAGTCATGACCTGCGTGGAAGTCTCCCACTCAATCGACTGAGCAAACCACGTGCCCCCACATGATGTTCATTTCAAAAAGGAAAAAAACAGATTGAGACTATCATGCTAACTTTTTTTAAATGCACTTAGCTAATGATTGAATATAGTGGAAAATAATCTGTGAATGATAAAAAAACATATCAATAAATTACATTTTAAAGTTTAATTTAGGATTCAAAACGGGCTTGTTCAGGGGCACCTGTGTGGCCCAGTCAGTTAAGTGTCTGCCTTCAGCTCAGGTTATGATCCCAAGCCCCACCTCAGCCTCGCTGCTCACCGAGGAGCCTGCTTCTCCCTCTCCCTCGGCCTGCTGCTCTGCCTACTTGTGCTCTGTCAATAAATAGAATCTAAAAAAAGGGGGGGGGCTTGTTCTGTATCACTAACACTTTTAAATGGCAGACTACAAATGTCAATTTAACTAATAACGTAGCTAAAACTTAACAGAGGCATTGAGTTTGGGAAAACATAAGGGTTCAGGTAAACAAATTCCAACTTCCCACTACAGAAGCAACAGCAGTACTTTCTCTAGCCCAGTGGTGCTCCAACTCCAGTGTATATAAAAATTACCTGAGGTTTTATTTTGGAAATATGTTAGATGAAATATGAGAATCTCTCCCATTACAAATACCTAGATATGGCAAATAAGATACAGTAAATATTCTTTTAAATTCACAAGACATCCACAGGCAGCAAAAACAAAGAGAAAACAGTAATTAATCAAAACTATCTGTTGAATGCATTTATTTAATGAAATCAGAGTGGTAAGAACTAAAGCCATGATCTTAGCTTAAACTTGGAATCTAGAGACTTGTATAATAATTTTTATTAGATGTGATAAAAGGTGGAATTGAGACAACTGCATAAAACCAGCAATGCCCTTGAAAGGCCATACCCCTCAGTGAATGGGTAGGCCTGTATGGGGGTGGGGGGTGGGGGGAGTCTGTCCATTGACAAAGGCAGGAAATAAAAAAATTGTATGAATCAGGCCTTCACTGGAATGGGGTCCACTGAAAATTATTGCAAGCCTGTTCTCAGTTAAGTATAAATATACACTTCTTGCAAGGATGAGGAGCCTCAAGCCAATAAATGAATTTAAGCTGTTTCTGGGGTGGTGGTAATGAAAGACACCTGTCAGAAAGAGCAGCAAATTCTCTGAGTGAAGTCAAACACACCTTCAACCCACGTGATTCCAGGAGATCCCTAAATATTACTATTAGCCAAATATGAGATTAAAACAAAATTATCAAACCAAAAGGAAACAAACTACCACAGCAGCAAAGGCTATAAAAAAACCAGATTAAATCTTCAAGAAATTCAAATTCTGGAATTAACAAATAATACATAAAATTACAATTAAGTATGCTTTAAAAGTTTACAGAAATAAAAGAAAATATTAAATATATAGGCCAGAAACGAGATGAAAAAATGACTTGGGAGGCAGAGAAGAAAAGAACCGAAAAGAATTTCTGGAAAAAAAAAAACAATCCTTGAAATTATAAACCTAATTGGAGGAGATAAAGAATTAGTAAATCAAATGACAGATCTGAATCAATAAAGAAGAAACAAAGGATGAAAGAGATTAAGAGACATTTTAAAATCATCTCAAATCATCTCATGAAAGAGATTAACATATATCTAGTTACAATTTCAGAAGGAAAGAATAGGGAAAAAAATGGAGAAACAGCAATATTTCAAGGGACACTGGCTGAAAATTTTCCAGAATGAACAGAAGACCTCGTATTCAGGAGACACTAAAAGTCCCAAGAAGGATAAATAAAAAAGAAATCCACATCCAGATACATCATGCAAAACTGCAAAATGCCAAAGGCAAAGAGGTGATCTTTAAACCAGAGGAGAGGAGTCAGATTACCTACAAAGGAACAAACAATTAGACTTTTCAGAGAAACTTTAAAAAGGTCAAAATAATACCGTGCTAAGAGTAATTAAGTCACTTTAGAGTTGCATTCCTAGGTAAAAACATCATTAAAAACTAGGACCAAAACCAACAGAAAACCCATATTCTTTGACAAGCAACAACAGAGTTTAACCAACAAAAGGCAAGGAATATATTCTTCTAAAAGTATAGTACAAGATTAAAAAAAAAAAGACTCAGAAGGAATGTCTAAATGCAAAAAGGAGGAAAAATAAAACAATTTGGCAACACTGGGTCAATCTAAACAAACACTGATGACTGTAGAAAGCAGTAATAATAATAATGTCTAATTTATGAAATTTTTTAAAAGTTAGAACTCAAATATTGAACAAATGGCATGTAAGGTGTGATTGACCTTAAAGTGCTTTAAGGGGAACACCTGAGTGGTTCAGTCTGTTACGTGTCCAACTATGGGTCTCAGTTGAGATCTGGATCTCAGGGTTGTGAGTTTAAGCTCCGCACTAGGCCCAGTTTATTTTTTTTTAATCTAATTTATCTTTGCAAACAAAGAGAAAATCATTTTGAAATAAGATATTATTTTGTAGAAAACAAAGGACAACCAGGGAGACAAGTGGCATTGCAGGACTCCCAGCCACACACCAGGATAAACTAACCATTTCCTTATTTTGCTGGCAGACTCCTTGAGACCATGCTCTCCTTGTCCCTATCAATAAGCATAAAACCCTCCCTTTAACAAACCTAGAGAGAAAGATGTTTTCTTCCTGAGGGAAGCCAGTTGCTCTGCCATTCTGCTAGTCCAGCGTCTGTCTCACTTCACAGCCCTCCTGAGGTGCTACAGAACTTCAGAGATGTGAGTACGATTCACTGAACGGATGGAGCAGGGACTTGGCTTCCCTGGCCCCAGGACTCAGCAATGAATGAGACTCTTGCTGAGGCCCATCCACTTTAAACTTTTTTGAAAAGGATTTGGAAATTATGAGCATGGAGCCTAGTTTTAAAAAAGTGCTCTAAGGAACTTGTATTGTTTCGGAAGTTTGTAGACTTAGTAATGTGAGGTCTTAGATTAGATATATGTATTAAATTATTAAGAGTAACTTCTAGAATAACATAAGTAGTACATAGCAATGATGCTTAATTAGGGAGGATACTAGCCCTTTATGGTAGAGAGGATGTGTTTGGGAGTGTGTGAGGGCATTCTGCTTGTGCTAATAACTGGGGATGATAATGGCATCTGGTAGGTAGGAGTCAAGGATTTTGAATGTCCTGCTGTGCCTATTAAGTGCCACACAGTGACAGTCCTGGCCAAAATGCTAATAGCCCTACAATGGGATGAAATAATATATACACCTACCAAAAATGGAGCTTATATAATTCAACATGGAAATTTAACAATTAAAATCACCTACAAATGTGCTTTAAGTCACAAATTCTTGGGTTCCACAAATAACAGACTCTGAATCAACAGGTCTGAGGTGAGACCCAGGAACTTATGGTTCTAATAACTACCCAAGCAACTGTGATGCAACAGTCCATCAATCACACTTCGAGAAACATTACTGCCTAATGAGGGTGAAGTGGCAGATCAAGGGGGTTTTAAAGATTCCCATTACAGGGAGAGGCTCTGGAGCAAGAGCTGCCCCTTGCTGAGGAGAAATCTAGCAACAGGAAGTAGGTGGCGGCAGAAGTTCACATGCACATACCATTAGGAGTCCCCAAATTGGACTGCAGATTGAAAAGAAAAAGATTTTTCTAAATTAATAACAATATAACTAGAAAAGTGCCTTCTCATTACATAAAATGCTTTTTCTTTTAATTACTAGAAATGAAGTTATAACAGAATGGATCAGGACACCATCAATAAAACAATTCAATCCACAACCTGCAAATTAACCACCTATAAAACAGATGGTGGGAAGGTCTGTCTCAGAAGTCCCAACCATATTCTGACCTACACTCTCTGAGTAAATGCCCTTCATTCACCAATTCCTAACATCTGGGATGTGACTGCCTCAGAGCAGCAGAACAGTATTTCTGAAAGATACTAAACATATTCTTGGGGGAAAAAAGAGCTCCTTATACTGAAAATAATACTATGTTCTCTTCCTAGAGATTAACGATGCTCAACGTACATTAAAAAATTCTGAAGATTCTACAGTAAGGAAATCCATTTGCTTTTGACTCCAAATTTCCCACCATGAGTTGATTAAAAGGAACTCCCAATTCTTCTTCATTTTCATTAGAAAATTTAAGATTTTGAAAATGATGTTCACTTAAGTAAATGCTTTTTATTCCCTGCTGTACCTCTGGCACCTAGGACAGTGTCTCAAAAACAACAGGCACTCAAAAAGATGTTTGCTGAATGAGTAATTAAAATCAGCTGCATGCTGGTAAATGTTTAAAAATCAGCTAGGGGGAAAAGGGGAGAGCACGCCTTGATTGGTGGTATTTCAGCATTGTAAACACTCCCACCATGGCTACCAACGTGAAATCTCTGAACAAAGAGTTGGAAAGAGATGCTCATAATCTCACTAGGACAAAAAGGCTCCAGGACATCAATGATTAAAATGCTAAATGTAGCTTATTTTATGCAAATGCAGAGAAACACCTCACAACCCAGTATCCCTGAGGAATGAAGACGGAGTTTTCCAGATAATGGGATAAATGTTAAGTGGAAAGTGTACATTTTTTCCAAAGAAATATTGTATATTTATTAAGTGTGCGGTACAAAATTTAGCATTTTCTGTTAACTCAGTATTGAAATTACCTATAAACTGTGATAAAGTGACGTTCTTAAAGGTTACAATGGTATGGAAAGCTAAATGTCCTTTACTCGATCATGGGTTCTTAGCCTGGGGCCCAAAGATGAGCTTCAAGAAACCCAAGAATCCCGACACTGAACACAAACTGGTAACATGTTTATATATCTTTCTGGGAAAAAATTCTATAGCTTCCATCAGGCATCTCAAAAGTGTCCATAACCCAAAGATTAAGAACCACTTCTCCAAGAAAGGAACTGAAAAGAACTACAGAAACAACCATAAAAAAAGGAACAAAATGGCATGAGAAACTACCGGTCAATAATTACTTTGGATATAAATAGACTAAATGCTCCAATCAAAAGACACAGGGTGACGGAATATATAAGAAAGCAAGACCCATTTATATGCTGCCTACAAGAGACTCATTTCAGACCTAAAGATACATACACAATGAAAATGAAGGGATGGAAAAGCATTTATCATGCAAATGGAAGTGACAAGAAAGTCGGGGTAGCAATACTTAACATCAAACAAAACAGACTTTAAAACAAAGAGTAAAACTGTAACAAGAGAAAAAGGACACCACATAATCATAAAGGGAACAATCCAACAGAAAGATAGAATTGTAAATATTTATGAACCCAACATGGGAGTATCCAAATACATAAAGCAGCTAATAACAAACATAAAGGAAGTAATCAATAGTAATACAATAGTGGTAAGGGACTTTAACACACCACCTGCATCAATGAATAGATCATCCAAACAGAAAATCAACAACGAAACAGTGGCTTTGAATCATATATTGGACCAGATGGAGGTAACAGATATATTCAGAACATTCCATCCTGAAACAGCAGGATACATTCTTTTCAAGGGCACATGGAACATTCTCCAGAACAGATCACATATTAGGCTACAAAACAAGTCTCAGTAAATTAAAAAAGACTGAAGTCATACCATGCATCTTTTCTGACTACAACACTATGAAACTAGACATCAACCACACACACAAAAATCTAGAAAGAACACAAATACATAGAGGTTAAATAAGATGCTACTAAACAATGAAAGAGTCAACCATGAAATCAAAGAGGAAATAAAAAAAAAATACATGGACGCAAATAAAAATGAAAACACAATAGTCCAAAATCTTTGGGATACAGCAAAAGCTGTCTTAAGAGGGAAGTTTATAGCAATATAGCCTACCTCAAGAAGCAAGAAAAAAACCTTACACCTAAAGAAACTAGAAAAAGAACAAACAAAATCTAAAACCAAGGAAAAAAAGGAATAAAGATTAGAGCAGAAATAAATGAAATAGAAACTAAAAAAAACAGCAACAACAAAAACAACAACAGAAGATCAATGAAATCGGGAACTGGTTCTTTGAAAAGAGCAACAAAACTGATAAACCTTTACCCAGACTCATAAAAAAGAAGAAGAGAGAAAGAGAGAGAGAGAGAGCGAGAACTCAACAAAACCAGAAAAGAAAAAGGAAAAATGGGGGCATCTGGGTGGCTCAGTCGGTTTTAACTGTTTGCTTTAGGCTCAGGTCATGATCCGGGGGTCCTGGGATTGAGCCCTGTGTGGGGGGAAAATCTCTGCTCAGCAGGGAGCCTACTTCTCCCTCTCCCTCTGCCTACTGCTATGCCTACTTGTGCTTTCTGTCAAATAAATAAATAAAATCTTTAAAAAAAAAGGAAAAGGAAAAATAACAACCAACACCACAGAGATACAAAGGCTTTAAGAGAATATTATGAAAAATTATATGCCAACAAATGTGACAACCGAGAAGAAATGGATAAATTTCTAGAAAATGTAAAACCTCCCAAATCTGAATCAGAAAGAAAAAGGAAATTTGAACAGACTGATTACCAGCAATGAAATTGAACAGTAATCAAAAACTTCCCAACAAACAAAAGTCTAGGACCAGATGATTTAACAGGTGAATTCCACCAAACATTTAAGGAGGAGTTAATGCCTACTCTTTTCAAACTATTCTAAAATATAGGAGAGGAGGGAAAGCTTCCAAATTCATTCTACGAAGCCAGCATTACCATGACACCAAACCAGATAAAGACATGACAAAAAAAAGAGAACCACAGGCCAGTATTTCTGATGAGCACAGATATAAAAATCCTCAACAAAATATTAGCAAACTGAATCCAACAATATTTTTAAAATATCACTCATCAAGATCAAATGGGATTTATTCCTGGAATGGTCCAATATTCAAAAATCAGCCAACATGATACATAAGATCAACAAAAGATTTTTAAAAAATGATTTCAATAGATGAAGAAAAAGCATTTGACGAAGTACAACATCCAGCCATGATAAAAACCCTCAACAAAGTAGGTTTGGAGGGAACATACCTCAACATAACAAAGGCTATATATGAAAAACCCACAGCTAATTTCCCCTAAGATCAGAAACAAGACAAGGATGTCCACTCTCTCCACTTTTATTCAACATAGTATTGGAAGTTATAGCCACAGTAATCAGACAAGAAAAAGAAATCAAAGGCATCTAGATTGGTAAGGAAGAAGTAAAACTTTCACTATTTCCAGATGACATGATACTACATATATAGAAAACCCTAAGGATGCCACCAAAAAAACTACTAGAACTGACAAATGAAGTCAGTAAGGTCATAAGATACAAAATCAATGTACAGAAATCCACTGCATTTCTCTACACCAACAATGAAGTAGCAGAAAGAGAAATTAAGAAAACAGTCCCATTTACAATTGCACCCAAAATATTAAAATACGTAGGAATAAGCTTAACCAAGGAGGTAAATGATCTGTACTCTGAAAACTATAAAACACTGATGAAGGAAATTGAAGATGACCACAAACAAATGGAAAGAAAGTCCATGCTCATGGACTGGAAGAACAAATATTGTTAAAATGTCCACACTACCCAAAGCAATCTACAGATTTAATGTAATCCCTATCAAAATACCAACAGCATTCTTCACAGAACAAGAACAAACAATCTTAAAATTTGTATGGAACCACAAAAGACCCTGAATAGGCAAAGCAAAAGCAATCTTGAAAAAGAAGAACAAGACTGGAGGTATCACAAGATTTCAAAATATGCTATGAAGTAATCAGAACAGTATGACACTGGCATAAAAACAGACACATAGATCAATGACACAGAACAGAGAGCCCAGAGGTAAACCCACAATTATATGGTCAATGAATCTTTGATAAAGGACGCAAGAGTACGCAATGGGAAAAGACAGTCTCTTCAACAAATGGTGTTGGGAAAACTGGACAGCTATACACAAAAGAAGGAAACTGGAGGACTTTCTTACACCACACACAAATATAAACTCAAAATAGATTAAAGACCTAAATGTAAGACCTGAAACCATAAAAACCCTCAAAGAGAGCACAGGCAGTAATTTCTCTGACATCAGCTGTAGCAACATTTTTGTAGCTATGTCTCCTAAAGCAAGGGAAACAAAAGCAAAAATAAACTATTGGGACTATATCAAAATCAAAAGCTTCTGCACAGAGAAGTAAACAATCAACAAAACTAAAAGACAGCTTACTGAAAGGGAGAAAATATTTGCAAATGACATATCCAATAAAGGGTTAGTATCCAAAATATATAAAGAACTTATACAACACCAAAATCAGTGATACGAGAAGGACATACATATGTTTTTATGACACAGAATTCCAAAGTTAAATATATTTATAAGACAAACAGACTAACTTAGCTTCATCAAATCAATGAATGTTATTTTCATAAAGCACTCCTAGCGGTATTAGAGACATACTACATAAAATTTTTCTACCTTTATTCCTCCTTTCACTAAAAATTCACCTATTATTACAGGATAATCCCCAATATGAATACCACATTTTTCACATTTCTCCTCTGCTCCTAAAACCCTTCAAATGCATCTCATTTGCTTCTATTACTGCAGGGCTTTTACCTCAATTACATTACCATAATCTCAGAGGATAAACTGAAAGAGGAGCCAGTGGAAGATGGGACAACCTTTAAGGCCATACTGTACTAGAGCAGGCCTGAAATGATGATCACTGGAACTTAAGAAATTTAATGGGAATGGACAAAAATGATTAAAATTCTACCTCACCTCACATTTTCCAGTTTGTGGTGTCCAGAGCCAAAATTGACAAGAGCCACATTATATTCGCTTAAGCAATTATTTTCAGGAATAAGCAGCTATGGTTTCTATTGCACTTTCAATCCAGAGTTGTCTAGAACAGTCTTCAAATGAAGAGCCACAATAGAGCTGGGCCATTCTTCTCCAATAAAGCTGGACCTGAGCTCAGTCAGGCTGCCAAGTATCAAGACAGCATATCCTCAAGTAATTTATGAAACAGCTTGGCCAGATGGACAGGAAAAAGAAATGTAAGAGCAGGCGATGGAAAAAAGAAGACCAGTTCACAGAATAAGACAGGAGAAAATGTGGTCATGAGGCCAAAGACAAGACTAAACAGACAGGCATGGCAGTGGCTAGATAGACAGATGACGGACAATGACTGGAACTGATCTCCCTGGTGTTGCTGAATGATTTTCAGGTACCACATTTTGATAGGATAGTTTGTGGTTTCCCATGGTAATCTTACGTAAGTCTTTAAGGGCTGAAGTACAGAAACTGGACAATGAGTTCCTAACTGCCCTTGGTCACTGTTCTATCCTCCTCTCAAAGTCAGCCTTGCCTGGAAAGGGACCTTCCTGTGACTCAGATGGAATGTGAATCCATTAAACTGCTAAAGTAATCACTCTCTAATTATTCCCCCAGAATAGGAAATGCACAATGTAGAACAAATATCTATGAATTCACAACTCTAGTCTTTTTAAATATCCATTTTTTTAAATCAGAAAAGTGAACATTTCACAAGGATCTCCCTTTTGTTTTTTTGTCTCTTAATCCCAGGGACAACCTAGAATAATCCCTCTAGAAACCCTTATTCCATTAAAATCAACAGGTAAGCAGGCAAGATGATACACATATGCACCCAAACATGAATACATACAGAGGCAATAAAGATAGTGGTTATGTATATGTTCTAGGAATTTGAGTCCTATCTCCATCCTTTATTATGAATACACACAAAATACATTTGTTAGCCTGTATGACGATGAGCAAGTTCTTCAACCTCCATGTGCCAGTCTCCTCATCTGTAAAATGTAGATAATAAATGAGGTAAACTAAATAATGAAGTAGTTGTGAGGTTTAGTAAGTACTTATAAAGTGCTTAGAACAGAATAGTCAAAAATTAAGTATCCACTACCAACTATTGTTCTATTATTAATCAAACCCACTTATAAATGCATGAAATTTCATTTTAAATTTGCAGCAGGGCAGGTAATGTTTATTCTCTTTATTACAATGTTCTGTTTCCTAAATATGATCAGATAGATAAATATTTTCATAACCAGAAAAAAATCTAATTTAAAAAAATAAAAATCTTAGTTAAAAATTTAACAATTTCAAGGCATAGCTAAGATTAAAGACATGGTATGGGATTTTTGTAGTTTTCTACTGTCTTAACACAGTGAAGTGAGTCTCAAAAATAAACCAAGAAAATACTGAGAAATCTACATGAATCTGCTTTAAATGAACTATATTAGGTATATTCAGAAAAAACAGTAATTCCAATTTCTGTGAAAAAGCATTTAAAATCAAGCAGGAACTTCAGTTAAGTGTATATAGGAAGATGACATTTGTGCAAACTAATCATTATACAAAGTAAAAAATCATCTTTTAAAATTATGTCTTAGAAATGCAAATTTACATGAAGCTGTTACCCAACAGTAGAGACTGCTGTAGTTTATCATACCAGTTAATCCAAACTTGGTCTGATTATGTTGACATAGTATATCCTACTACAACATGAAAGGGTAGAGCAACAGTAGTAAAGCAAGTAAGTATGTTATCTCGAATTGTGCATGACACAAACACACTATCATAATAATTATCCAATAGTATCTCGGTTATAAGAAAAGACTTCTTGTAAATCTGAGCAAATGAAATAGCTCCAAAAGCATGATTTTTTAAAAAAAAGGTCTATTTGGCATTTGTAAAGTTCACTCTATGCCGCCAGCAACAATGGAAGGGCTGAGAATGAAGAAACCTAAAATCATAACCTGATGTACTACGACTGTTTCCGTTCTGATTGGCTAGTGTGAGCGACACAAGGTTAGGTGCTATACACCAGTGCTGAAGAGCAGAGGCAGAGAAGGCAATAAAGTGGCTTCTCATGTTGGTAAGCAGCTCAGAGAGAACAGAGCAGCAAAGAGAAAAGGTAAGAGGCAGTGACAGTCAGTGACGATAATCACTGGAAGTAAGTCAGAAGACGGTATGGTCAAAGCCTTGCTGGATAAGCGCAGAGTATCAGAGCCTAAAAAGTCATAAGTTCACAACCTAGAAGAGCAAAGGGCATGCCATCCCATTGCACAAATTGTGCATTTTGTCTAGAAAATATGCAAAGAGCATTCTAAAATACATTTGGAAGTGAAAATGTGTGATTAACCACGGAAAATTTTTCAAAGATTAATGAAAAGGATAAACTGCTATATCAAGTACCAAAACATATGAAAAAGTCACAATAATTAGAAAAGTATGTTTTTGGCATATGAATAGACAAATATCAATGGAATAAAAGAGTCTAAATTTAGAAAATGATAAAGATAGAAATTCAAATCAGTGGAGAAAAGATCCTTTTAGAAGTATCCATTCAGGTGGGGTAAAAAAAACTAGACTCCTATCTCTTGCTATAAACAAAAATAAATTCAGGTGTTTTAAGACTTAAATATAAAAAGCACGACTCCTGAAATACTAGAAAAAAGATAGTGCATTTTGATAGTCATGGAACGAGGGCCTCTCAAAACTAACGTGAACCCAGAAATCACAGAAAAAGTAGCAACACATCTAACCACATACAAATTACGCGTTCTACATGGCAAGATAAGTAGAAAATGGGCAAAGGATGATACAAAATAGCAATTTGTAGGAGAAATATAAATAATAAATATTACTAAAAAATTATCAAGCTCAGTAAAAATCAAAGAATGTAAAGTTAAAATAATAAAATACATTTTGGCATACAGGTTTAGCAAAATTCAAATAAATTAATGACTTGAATAGACAGGAATGAAAGGAAAAAATAGGAATAAAAGGACATCCCCACATATTCATGAGAAAGGTACTAGAATAATAATTTTTTTAAAGATTTTATTTATTTATTTGACAGACAGAGAGAGAGAGAGAGAGCGAGCACACACAAGCAGGGGGAACAGCAGGCAGAAGGAGAGGGACAAGCAGGCTCCCCGCAGAGCAGGGAGCCTGATGTGGGGCTCGATCCCAGGACCCTGGGATCATAACCTGAGCCGAAGGCAGACGCTTCACTGTCTGAGCCACCCAGGCGCCCCTCAAATAAATAAAGATTAAATATTATAAGGCAAACAACAATTCATAAGATTGATGGGATTATGTTACTTTGTCAGAGCCCTCATTTCAGACCATGATCTATCTCCGACAGTTCTGCAACACCAGTACCAGGCTCTTTCAGTCATTCTTGCCAACTCCACTCTAGCAGCAATTTCTAGTGTGAAGCAGATGAAAACCAACAATCTCTTTTATGTATGTTAATATCATAAGGGCTCAAAAAGTATAATCAATCTTTGATGATTACAAATATCCTATAACCTTCAAAAAAGTATATTTACTAATTACCTAGAATAAGGTAGGTTATCTTTAATAAAATATTAACTCATAATCAATAGTATATTTTTAGTACCCTAATACATCAAAATATTAATTTTATGTAATTTTACAGCTTTCCTGCCTGGAAATGTTTTGTCCCTGATTCAGCATATGAACCAATGTACTTGCTCAGAAAATGATAATGTTAATGATACCACACGAGCAATAAACACAAAAGAACTGCCTCTTACCAAGCACCTACTACGTGCCAGACATTGTACCAGAAGCTTTATGTGTAAAACTTACTTACTCCACAATGACCCTATAAGGTAGGCCACTATTATTACATCTATTTTATAGAATACATAACTGGCACTCCAAGAAATTAACAAATTTATACCCGGACTGTCTTGATTCTAGAAAACTATGCTCTTAATCACCAAGTTACCCATAATCAGGAATGTTATTCAAAAACAATTCTTTGAAAATGAATATTCATTATCAGACACTATATATACTTTCAATTGCCATGTGCAAAATTAAAGATTTAATTGTGAATTTCACTTGTGCCTTGATTTCATTTTTGAGGAAAACATTAGAGAATTCCTGCAAAGTCCCCAATTGCTTCGTTTAACAAATACTGAGTGCCAGGAGCTGTGCAAGATGTTCTTTATAATGAGCTCTTGGGGGAAGACGGTCTAAGGTAGAAGAAAAACAAATACAGGGTTGGAAACTTAATACTGTGCTGTACGAAAAACTATGAGAAGATATTTAGGTTAAAGGAAGTCAGGGAAGGATTCTCTGATGACCCAACTGTGACCTGATATTACATGTAGGATATATGCTTTTTTTTTTTTTAAAGATTTTATTTATTTACTTGACAGAGAGAGACAGAAAGAGACAGCGAGAGAGGGAACACAAACAAGGGGAGTGTGAGAGGGACAAGGAGACTCCGGAGCAGGGACCTGGATGCGGGGCTCAATCCCAGGACCCTGGGATCATGACCTGAGCTGAAGGCAAACGCTTAACGGCTGAGCCACCCAGGCGCCCCAGATATATGCTTTTTGAAGATTTTGAGCCTCTGAAGTACAAACACATACAAATACAAAAGATTTTTATTTCCTAACTCTTAATAATCTGAAGCAAAAATAAAACAAAGGAAATGATTCCACTGTGATAGCAATTAGAATCTATCAGTTGAATTAGCAGTAAGAGCAAATACTAGTGATTCAGACCCTCATGAAATTAAACAAGTTTCTACCATTCTAATATCCAGCCCAAAAAATAGATGCCATTGTTTCCATTCAAGAAATAACACCAACTCATAACAAAGCACTAATATCATAATGTGCAATAAACTCATCTCATCTGCAAGGGTCTCGTTGTGTGAAAAATACCACAGAGATTAAGAGTAGAAACTTGACAGCCTGCCGTTCACAAATCTAAAACAAGTATATAAAAGACATTTAACCAAACAACCTACACACACACACACACACACACACACACACACAGAGAGAGATATTTTTAACTCACAGTGGTTTTAATAAGCAAGTAGTTTTTTCCATACCAGACAATACTGGCTTTTGTTCACTCTGTCAATCAATACATACAGTTAGCCATCAGATTCTCATTAACTATGCTACATCTAAAAAAGGAAAATGTAATGCCTCTGAAACTATTCTCTTATACAGAAATCATACAATTCAACTTGACTAGACTATACAACAGGCTTCTTTTCTTACTATTAAGTGCCATCAGATTTTACTGTGACTTAAGACTCTTTTTACTAAAATCTACTGTGGCATTCTATATTTAGTCCAATTTTCAATTCTCTTACTTTCTCACACTCATCAAAGAGTGAGAAATCCAAGCACACTACATTACGAAGTAAAACAATTGATAAAGTAATTCCTTCCCCATTTATCTTAAAAAAGAGAGAAAACAAGAAGAAAAAAAAGGACTGAGACCTCAGTTACTCTTAAAAATATTTCCTTATATGCTTTATTTAAAACCTGAAAAGTTTAGTATCCATAAGACTAGAGCCTTTTAAAAAGTTCAGGATAATAGATACTGTGTTAACTGTACAGAATATATGTATACTCAAATATTACAATATCAGAAAAGCAAGGAAGGGAAACACAAATATTTTTAACTAACAGCCTGGTACTCCACAGTCCCCCTGGGTAAAATAAAAGACAATTCAGTTTATGTTTCTGAACTCTGGGAATATTTTTTTACTCAAGACAACATGCTTTAGCTTCAAGCCCCAAATTTTTAAAAGATCAGAGTAAAGCACTTTTCACAAAACAATTTCAGCAAAAATATTATCCCCAAACAGTGCCCTTTCTTCCCTTCTTACAAGAAACCATTCTTGCTTTTCAAGAGAAGTAGATCTTTATTTCTAAAATATGAAAAGACCAGAAAACTCTTCAAGTAGGGCCTACACTAATGTGAAATCTTGGTCAGCCACAGTATAAATCTGCCAAGAAACGAGTGAAGTCTTATAGACTCCTTATACTTGATATTTATATAAAGAAAAAAATAAGAACTTGATTATACCTAACAAAGATTATATGAGATACATTATAAAAATATATATTATAAAAATTATTACTAAATTATTCAAAAACACATGTACCAACTCAGTTATTCGACTTAACTAAATTACATCACATACCAGTAAATGTTTGGACTTCATATCACTCTTAACACATTCACCAAATAAAAACCTTCAAATTTCAAATCAAAGAAATTACTCTTTTTCGACTTGCTAGGGTTCATCATACTACACACCTATACCAGAAAAAATGTACAGTGTAATAAATAAGGTCTCTTGACCAAGACTTTAGCACCACCCCCACTGCAAAAAAAGCAAGCTATATAACACTATCACCTCTTTCAAATGTGCTTTAAAACAATATTTAAAATTGTGAGCACAAATCTGAGAGAATTCAGTAAGATGGTAGGCTATAAAATGAATGTACAGAAATCAATAGCCAATATGTATATATGTAAACAAAAACACAAGATTTAAAGGAATGAAAGGACTCATTTCCAATAGCACCAAAACAATAAAATATTTGTATACTTTCACTTGACCAGAAATGTGCAAGCTTACGAAGAAAACTTTAAAAACCTTTAAAAATAAAGTAAAGAGGCGCCTGGATGCCTCAGTCAGTTAAATGTCTGCCTTTGGCTCAGGTCACAATCCCAGAATCCTGGGATTGAGCCCCACATCGGGCTCCCTGCTCAGCGGGGAGCCTGCTTCTCCCTCTCCCTTTGCCCCTCCCCCTGCTTGTGCTCCCTCAGGCTCTCTCAAATAAATAAATAAAATCTTAAAAAAAAATAAAATAAAAATAATCATTCTTTTAAAAAAAAGAAAGTAGGATGGAATGAAGAAAAAGCTATAATCATATTCTTACAGATGGAATAAACAGCACAAATGCGTCAACTCTTAAGGTAATTAATAATTTACAAAATCCAATAAAAATGCCAACTTGTTTTTCCTCCAGGAACTAGACAGGCTGATTCTAAAGATCTTACTAAAAAATAAGCAATAATTACCATGAAAACTCTGAAAAAGAACAATGAGAAAACAGCTCTAACATATAGTAAAGTTTCTTACAACGCCTCAAAAGTTAAAACAGAGTTTAAGTGGCAAATAGAGAAACCAATTTCTCTATTTCTACTTGAAATAGACCAGAACCTTATAAAGAATTTATAGAACCAGAGAAGACAATCTGATAGAAAAGTAGACAAACGTGAAAAAAGAAATACAAATGGTCCTTAAATATACAGATAAGATGCTTAACCTAACTCATGAAAACAAAAATGCAAAGCAAAAAATACACTGAGATAGTGTTTTTATCCAATGGGCAAAATCTGATGGAAATCCAACCACTCTCTACTCAAGCTGTAGGGAAATGGATGCTCCAAGGACCTCAGACACTCCTGGTGAAAACATGTACAACTTTTATATAAAGGGAATATAAAAATCCCTTTCAAAATTATAAATGCATTTAATCTTTCACTTAGCCAACACATTTTCTAGGAACCTAATAAACAAGACACCACAAACATAAAAAATAACACATAAACAAGGTTATTGACTATGAAATTATAATAGCAAAAGATTGAAGACGTTCAAGTAACGGGCAACAGGGAATGGGCTGAATAAACTATGGGATCTACACACAACTGAGTACTACCCAGTTAAAAAACGGAAGATCTTTATGTAGGGAGATGGAGAGAGAGCTCCAACGTATAAACCTGAAAAAGAAAACAAGGTGAATAACAGTAGTATGCTATCTTTTGACTAAAAGGAAGAGGAAATAAAAATATATATTTGAATTAGCTATTTGCATAAAGTCTGGAAGAATAAACAGAAATCAGTAAAAATAAGGACATGTATTGGGCTAGACAGGAGGAGTAGATGAGGACAGGCAGGACAAAGACTCCTCAGAGTATAGTTTTTAAAAATAGCATTTTGATTTTTGAACCATATAAATACATACATTCCTCATTCAAAAAGAAGTTAAAAACGGGGCACCTGGATGGCACAGCGGTTAAGCGTCTGCCTTCGGCTCAGGGCGTGATCCCGACGTTATGGGATCGAGCCCCACATCAGGCTCCTCCACTATGAGCCTGCTTCTTCCTCTCCCACTCCCCCTGCTGTGTTCCCTCTCTCGCTGGCTGTCTCTATCTCTGTTAAATAAATAAATAAAATCTTTAAAAAAAAAAAAAAGAAGTTAAAAACAACTAATCCGAAATAGAAAGATGAAAAGAAGGTGACCTGGCTGATATTTGATCAAAAAAATTTATTGCACCACGTTTAAGTCTTTCCCCTGAGTGATATTTAAAATAACTGAAATTACAACAATACTAATCACTGTGTGAAACATCAACATCACAAATATAACCACGTTTGTCTGTATGTTCACACCAAATTTCAAACCAATCTATTAAAACTAGAGAATAGTCTTACCTTAGAAAACTCATGTTGTACTGTGTAGCAAAAAAGCATACTATTCACCTCGTTCAAGCTTGTAGTTGCACTCTACAGTCAACAGAAGTCAGCAGGAGGAGTAAACACTCAGGACAGGTAGTAAATACTTCTGACAATGTAAAGGTTTTAAGTAACAGCCAGCTCAGCGCAGGTCAGGCTGGGATTATGCTAAAACTGGTAAGCAGCAGCCTTAGATCCCGTCAAGGAATTGAAAGCATAAAAGGAAAGGCCACTTCCAGTACCTGCCACATGCTCTTCTAATACAACAAAAAAGGACACGGGAGCCATCTTTCTTCCATCTTTGGGTGGCTGAATATTTTGTTTAGGACCAGAAGGAGGAAATAAAAAGTTTACATTTAGCACCTCACTGACATAAGTGAAAGTGGAACATTTAAAAACTGTTTTAGGAACTTCATTCATTAAATGAAAGCTAAGACAAAAGGGCTATATTCCAGTAAAGGCTGCCCCAGCTCCCGAGGAGCGGGTCAGATAAGCCTGGCAGTTACTTCTGGAGAATGAGAATCTAAGTCGTAGCCACATCACTCAGAGAAATCTGAGGACTTACATAGAAACTGTGCCAACAAGTTCAGGGCTCCTGTTACAAGCATACGTTTTAGTGTTTATTACAAGAGACTGCTCTCTAAGTAGGCTCTTTGTTCTCATATCTAAGATCGAGCTGGGTAAATAATACTTATATGGGGGAGGGTTTACTGATTTTTAAAAAAGGTATTTTATATTTCTGGGAACACTTAAAGGCATGCTCATAAAAAGAAAAACAAGCAGGTGAATATAAAAACAAGAACCGAATCCTAGGGGGCGCCTGGTGGCTCAGTCAGTTAAGTGTCTGCCTTTGGCTCGATCCGGAGTACTGGAATCGAGCCCCGCATCAGACTCCCTGCTCTGCGGGGAGCCTGCCTCTTCCTCTCCCTCTGCTGCTCCTCCTTTTGTGCTCTGTCTCCTTCTCTCTCTCAAATAAATAAAATCTTAAAAAACAAAAACAAAAAAAGAACCCAATCCTGTAGCAAAATAAGCAGACCCTTTACTCAGACTTTTATAAGCTCAAGACCCACAACTAGACAATCTCACTTGCCCCACAATATACCTCAACCTAACACTTCAACCCTTCCCTGCCATTCCCCACCTCTTCACTCACAGAATTATAAATGTCCTTTTATTTCTCTTTCCACTCCTCATGCCCTTGTGTTCTGGCCACTATCATCTCTTCTCTGCAACACTAACAACAATCTCCAGCCTAGATCTTGTCTTTTTTTATTAAAGATTTTATTTATTTATTTGACAGAGAGAGAGAGACAGCCAGCGAGAGAGGGAACACAAGCAGGGGGAGTGGGAAAGGAAGAAGGAGGCTCCCTGGAGAGGAGCCTGATGTGGGGCTCGATCCCAGACCTGAGCTAAAGGCAGACGCTTAACGACTGAGCCACCCAGGCACCCCTAGATCTTGTCTTGACTGTATAATCCCTGCATCTAAGATTTCACTCTTATTAGTATAAATTGCTCATAACATTCCCTTATGAGTTTTTAAATATTTGCTATATTGGTAAGTATGCCCTCTCTTTGTTACTAATATATTACAATAAAAACTATTTATGCCTTCTTTTTTATGTCTTATGTGATCTTGTTAGAAACTGATCTTTCTTACATATCTTTTCAAATATACAGCTTTAGGTTTTATTAATCAGCTTTTTCAAAATTTTTTTCCTATTTAATTTCTGCCCCTCCTTTTTATTTAATTTTTTCCACTGTCTATAAGTTTCCTCTGTCCTTTTTCTGATTCTTTGGAGTGAATGCTTAATCTTTTTATTTTTTGTTCTTTCTTGTTTTTTAAGAAACACAACTGTATAAATCAGACTGTATTAACACAGTCCTGGGTAATTTTCAGGGTTTGAAACTATACATCAACAAAGCTGGAAAAGCTATTTAGAAGTATATTTCAGGAAGAAATCATAAGAGATAACCTTAGTGACCTTGAGTTTGACAAATTATTTCTTAAATACAACAAAAATAGCACGAATAAGAGTCATGGGGGAATAAACAAATTGTGTTATACCCCTACAAAGGAACAATACTCAGCAATAAAAAGTAAAAAAAACTGATACATGCAACAAGGACGAATCGCACAATAATTAAGTAAAAGAAGACAAACAGAAGAGTACATACTATATGATTCCATGCATCTAAAATTCTAGAAAATGCAAACTAATCTAAACTGACAAAAAGCAAATGAGTGGTTCTCTGGAGACTAGTTAGGGACAAAAAAGATTATTTGGGGGCATGAAGAAACTTTTGAGGATTATGCATATATTTATTATTTTGACTGAGGTGATGGCTTCACAGATATCTACATATGTAAAAATTTAAATCATACAATTTAAACATGTGCAGCTTACTTTTTATCAACTATACCTCCATAAAGCATTTTTTAAAAAGAAAACTTCAAGGTCACTTTTTCCTCCCACATTGTGACTTTTCTTGGCATTCTCAAGCAGAATCTGTATTCATACCACATCACAGAACTTAAAATATACTTCTAAAATAAAATCCCAGTTGTTACGCTTATTTGTACGTCTGTCTTCCCTGTTAAGACTGTGAGCTCCCAGAATGTCTTATTCATATTTTTATACCCAAGACACAGTAGAGTAGTGCTTATGCATAGTAAGTGTTCCATACATGTACACTTAATTGAATTTATGTTTAATTTTTAAAAACCAAATGCAGAGTCTTGAGTAAATGAAATTTGGCCTGAAAATAGGTACTGGATGGAAATATGAAAGGGAATCAAAGATAAGCATTACTGCTAAGCCTCAATAAAGATTCAGTTGAAACTGGATTCAATGCTTCAGTATAAAGGCTTAGCCACTCTGTGAATTTATCCAGAAAAATTTAGTGTAAACAGAAAATCAGAAGAAAAAGTAGACACTGAGATAAACTCAGAGGTAAAAACTAAAGACAGAGCAATTTAACACTATGGACAGAGACAGACTAAGAATAATTACCCAGTTTCTACACGCAATTGGTGGTTATGTTAGAGTCTATATAAATGCCTATTTACCAAGTACTATAATAAATGTAAAGACAAACCTCTGATTCACAGGCACGAAGATAAAGACAGTGTGGTTAAAGGAAGGAATAGCTTTAAGAGGGTCGATAGTGCATAAGCACATAGTTTCCAAGTGCTAGTTCCAACAATGCACTGAAAATAGCAGAGAAGCATTTCTATTGCTAAAGGTATTTTGAAAACCTTTCCATGGACCTGAGACACAAAATGCTGCACAAGCTTATGTCCAACATTCTTTAGGTTTCTCTGATTATATCAGAGAGATAACTCTGGCTAATCTCTTTGGTTTCAATTACACCTAGGTTTGGGTGGGAGGACAGTAATTTAGAATAGTGGAAGAAGGTCTACTAATCTGTCTTTTAACAAGAAGGCTGATTCCTAGTTCAGGAACAGGCCAATTGCATTACTTAAGTAAAAGAGGCAGAAGAATCCCAGATGGATGGGTAGGATACACCACAAATAGCCAGAATCAAGAATCCTGAGTTCCCTCTATTCATGCAACAACCTGCACCCGATTTTAATAATTTAGAGTAATATAATCACAACAAAGCAACTGGTAATATTGAAAAAAATCTCAGAATTTTTTTAAAGCTTTGTATCTACAGAAATTTTGATTCTATGCCCATATATTACAATAACAATTTCTACTGAAACCATTATATTCATTAAACTCTAACAACCAAGAATCTTACTACATGATTTTAGAACAAACACACAAGTGTATGAAGAAAAACAGAATTCGTCTTCAAGAGACAAACATTAATTTACTTATAATGAAAATGATACATATTTTTCTTTTTCTTAAGTAGGCTTCACGCCCAGCATGGAGCCCAGTGCACGGCTTGAACTCACCACCCTGAGATCAAGACCTGAGCTGAGGGGTGCCTGTGTGGCTCCGTGGGTTAAGCATCTGCCTCAGGCTCAGGTCATGACCACAGGGTTCCTGGATGCTGCCTCAGGCTCCCCGCTCAGCAAGTAGTCTGCTTCTCCCTTTCTGTGTGCCTCTCCCCCTGGCTATGCTCTTTCTCTCTCTCAAATAAATAAAGTCTAAAAAAAACCAAAAACAAAACCTGAGCCAAGATCAAGAGTGAGATGCTTAACTGACTGAGCCACTTAGGTGCCCCTAAAAATACGGTATTTAAAGGATTATCTTCTAAAAGCTCTTTTGGTTGGGGGTGCCTGGGTAGCTCAGTTAAGCATCTGCCTCCAGCTCAGGTTATGATCTCAGGGTCCTGATATTCAGTCCTGCATCCCTAGCGGGGGGTGGGGGGGGGGGTGGGAGGTGTCTCTGCTCAGCTGGGCATCTGTTTCTCCCTTTCGTTCTGCCCCTCCCCCTGCTCATGCTCTCTCCCTTGCTCCCTCTCGCTCAAAAATGAATAAAGTCTTTAAATTTTTTTTAAAAGATTAAAGGTCTTTGGTTGAAAATCATAACTAGTACTTTTAATAATATGAAATATAAAAAATTTTTCTAACTTTTGAAAAGCTTTCTAACTTCTCAAAGGTGAAACTTTCTTACCTAGCAATTAAATCAAAATATAGGAAATAGCCATTTGAAATACATAAAGGCTGGGGCTCCTGGGTAACTCAGTCATTTGAGCATCCAACTCCTGATTTCCTCTCAGGTCCTTTAGATCGAGCCCCCTGCCAGGCTTCATGTTCAGTGGGGAATCTGCTTCTTTCCCTCTCTCTCCCTCTACCTCTTCCTTTGCCTCCCCCCCCTTGCACATATGCATGCTCTCTCTCTAAAGTAAATAAATAAATCTTAAAAAAAAAAAGAAATACATAAGTGCTATATGGTATAATGACATTAAAGGAACATACCTATCATAGTTATTGATACTAATGTTCTGGCATTGCTCTTTTATATTATTTTTTCATTCAAATGAAATATATCCACACCATATAATGTACACAGGCATTAAGTAAACCTTTTAGAAATAATTAAAAGTGTTTAAAAGAACCAAAAATTTTGATGTCATTATACCATTTTACTTGACATTATAGATAAACGGACAAAACCCAGTGTCATCTTAAATACAGGACAATAATGAAACAGTAACTTTTTAAAGGTATACTCTATATAATTTTATGCCTTAAATTGAGAGTGAATTTCCTGAGAGTACTAGAAAATGGACATCCACATCCAAGAAACAAGTCTTCATGACCTCTATTTTTAGTTAAAGCTGTTATTTAAGATCTAATTTAAAAGCAGAGTACAGAGAGATAGCCAGTAAATTTGAGTCCCTTACTACTGGCATAAATGCAGATGTTTTGCCTGCCTTTTTCCTAGTTAAAAATGATACCACACAGTTATAGTGCACAATCCAGACTGAATATACAAGATTACATTCCCTCTCTTAACGGTGAGTCCATTTTACTATGTAAGAGAATGGTGCATGATTTCAGTGTCTTTTTCAGTTATTAAATACTTACTGGGAGCCAATTACATGCCAGGTGTGGTACTAGGTGTCAGAACACAAAGCTATTATTAGCTTACACTTTATGTCTTTGTTATATGGTAAAACTACAATGTTAGAATTCTGAAAGTCCACCCCCCTGGAAGACCAGGTGAGACTGGTGAGAAAGTGGATGGAACCAGGGAACTCTGATCTAGCAAGGGTTTCATCATTCATCCAGTTCGGGGTATATCAAGTATCTCTGTTCTACACATGAGCACAGAAATCTTCCAGAGTTGAGTAAGTAATTCTATGGGTAAGAAGAACTGGGATTATTAGTACTGGAAAAATGTGAGGTCTGCAGAAAGGGAAATGGAATGCCTTCAGATTCCAAGGATATCTGCTACACTTACATGGTGGGTAAAAGGACTAAGTTTAAATTCCTGACAAGTAATGCCTTATGGCACTCCAGAGAGTTCTCAAAGTACTTTCACACTATTTCATTTTAATTTTAATTTTCCTGAAATCATAACTTTACATGGAAAGGAACTAGAGAAGGTAAAGCAGGTTTTTAGCAGTAGGCTAGCCCTGCATTTCCCAAACTGTATTCTGTGGAACTGGGATATTATAGTTATTAGGTAAAAGAATAAATAAATACACTCTCCAAAAAAAAAAAAAAAAGATAAATAAATACATTTGTTAGGTTCATGATCAACTAATTTAGGAAAATAAAAGTTAAAAAGTACATCTACTACAGGACTTCTCAAGAGTCTTCACTACGCTAATATATAATGCAAATCTCCAAGTGGAGGAAGGGAATAATATCAATTCTCAAACTCATTTGATCACAGAATCCGTTAATCTTCTAATTAAGTATCATTTTAAGCATCTAATGTTCCAGAAAACAAAGTCTGGGAAACCGCACTAATGTACCAGACAAAATAAGGATCAAGTCAGAGGAGAACATACTTAGCAGCAAAATCTGATAGCCAGAAGGTCAGAGACCTCAAAAAAAGACCACAAAATAGCTCTTGAGAAGGCCAAAATGTCCACCATACCTGGCTGCAAAGTCAAAGCCATCTTCCCTTGGATATACACACTGAACAACTAAATGTAGCAATTAACAGCTTCCTCCAAAATATGTACTGAGCAACTACATTGTTCCAGGCACTATGCTACACGCTAGAGATAGAACAATGAATAGTATGGAGAAGGTCTGTGATCCTACAAAGCTTACATTCCAGTTGGAGGGCACAAAAACAAGAAAATATCAGATTCATTAGTGCTATGTAGGAGGGAAAACAAAAATGTGGATGATGCAATAGAGAAAATATGACTGAGTTGGGCTATTAAAAAAAAACATAAAATAAATGAATGAATATAGGCTCAAACTTAGGTAAAAATAAAGAACAGGAACAAGTAGGGGCACCTGGCTGGCTCAGTTGATAGAATATGCAACTCTTGATCTCAGGGTTGTGAGTTCAAGCCCCCCATGTTGGGTGCAGAGCTTACATAAAGGAAAAAAAAAAAAAAAACAGGAACAAATACTATTACAGTAACAGTTAACACTTACAAAGTACTTAGAATGTGCAGGGTACTATACTAAGATTTAAAGCTTTATTATTTAAACCTCACAATAACCTTTTGAGGTAAGTAGTATTAATCATTTCCCCATTACAAATGAAACTGAGGTATAGAGAAGTTAAATTAGGTGCTCAAGGTCACAAAGCTAAAAATCAGTAGAGCTTAAATTCAAATGCAGCAATCTAGGTCAAGATGATAAATTCCTATCTGGCCACCTGACCAAGCAGTATCTACTTGGCAGATACCAAACTGCCACTGCAATAATTTTAAAGACCTTTTCCACCTTCTTAATGTCTATTACATATAACTAATTTCTGTCTACCTGCCTGAAGTCACCAGCAGAGAGACCCAATAAACGATTATATGTGCTTTCTTCCCCTCAGGAAAAGCAGAAATTTGCATCCTGAAATACAGATTTATCAAAGAGTACACTGTGGCAGTTAAAGACTCTGGCTAAATTCCTTGGATGAGAAGAAAACTATAGCTGTAAGTGGTTAAGTAACTAAACCACAGTCATTTACCTAAGTAACAAGGGAGCCAGGAGCAGAACCAACCTTACTGTGTCTCCATCATTATCATCATGCCTTGAGAATGCGGACCAGATCAGCGCAGAAGATGGCCTGAACTGAGTACAGAATCAGTGGTGAGTCTATATCATACTGGTATTGGTAAGTAGAGCAACACAAAAGCAACGTTATCTGATACCAAATCTTCTGTAAGCTGTAATTCATTAAATAATGGTAATTTATTTATCCAAAATTAAGACCCAAATTCACAAAGAATCATGCCTACGGCTGCCAACAATTTTTGGAAGAACTAAAAAGTTCAAGAGGCTATGCGCAATCTCATATGCCATGTATAACGGCCTCTAACTTGGGTATGCTTCACAACCAGATTTTCTTTTCTGTCAAATGACAGCCTGTATTTGGTAAAGTCCAAACTCCTCCAGGAAGTGAGGTGCTTTTTTAGAGTTATGGTTCTCAAACAGTTCTAAATGTATGGCCATCATTTAAGAATCATGTGGTCCATTGGGGCGCCTGGGTGGCTCAGTCGTTAAGCCTCTGCCTTCGGCTCAGGGCGTGATCCCGGCATTCTGGGATCGAACCCCACATCAGGCTCCTCCGCTGGAAGCCTGCTTCTTCCTCTCCCATTCCCCCTGCTTGTGTTCCCGCTGGCTGTTTCTATCTCTGTCAAATGAATAAATAAAATCTTAAAAAAAAAAAAAAATCATGTGGTCCAAATGAAGATGCATCAAAATTAATGATTAAAGTTACATTTTCTACACTAACTTATCTGACTTTGCTTAGGCAACAGGAGAAATTTAACATGTTCCACACTAAAGAAATGGAACTTATCAGCACACAGAAAAAAGATCTTTACCCTTTGCACTTATTGATAGACAAGCAATAAATACAATCCAGTTTCAACTCAATTATGACTTGGTTCAAACAGGTTTATGAGACTAAATGCCCTTAAAACTGAGTGGGAGAAAAACAGACAGTAAAGAAAAGGGAAAACAGAATTATGGCGAAAACAAGGCAATTGTGTGCATCATTTCAATGAGAACTAAACCACATTCTGATAGTTCCTAATGCTCTTAATGTCTCTCCAATCTTTACAAGTTAATAATGTTAGGAACAAACAGTCACCTTTGGTTTCAGTAATAATGGTTAATATAAAAACAGAATTACAAATCAACATCTGGAAGAGTAAATTCCATCTATCACCAACTTGTCTCTGATTTTAAGACTCACCTTTAAATCAGACTGGTTGTACAACTTATTGAATTGTATACTTTAAATGGGTGAATTGTATGGTATGTGAATTATCTCTCAATAAAGCTGTTAAAATTTAAGTCAGATGCTGGGGAGAAGGGGACAGCAGTGTTTGAAAACAATGTTCCAGAATAACTAAACTTTTCTATATAAGCTGACCAATGAAACCAAGTGATAAACAGGCTCTGGTGAAAGAGAATAGACTGGATGTTTCTGGCATGTTAATAAACAAATCTCTTCAACTGATTTGGTCCAGGAGCCACCTAAACGCCTTTGCTAGCTGCAATCCTGACCCACTCCTCAACCCTCTGCAAGAGACATACGTGAAGAGGGTGAGAACCACATGCTTCTACCAGAAGGAAAAATAATCTTCTGGCAATTGTGGTGGGGTGGTTTATGGGGGGGAAAAGCTGTTAATTCCAGAACACTTTCAAAAGCACCAACTACTTTCCTCACAAGCATAACCTCAAAAAATAGAAGAAAACATACTACCTTATCTCCTAAACTTAAGATCCATTTCTCCATAGTGGCCTTTTTAAGGAAATTTACTCTTTTCTAACCACTGTCCCTTCTCATGCTCAGGGGGAGACTCTGGGGATTTTCTGATTATCACTCAATCACTTCTGACCCTCCTTCCTTGGCAAAATATAATACTCTTTTAAAAATGAGAAACCAACATGACAGACGTATAGCTCCGTGTTCACACACCTACTTTCGGCAGTGTAGCCAAATGCATGGACTCTACAGACAGACTGCCTGGGTTCGGCTGCTGCTCTGCCATTTACAAGCTGGGGACTCGGACTACAGCTCTTGGTGCCCCTCTCTTATCATTTGTAAAATAGGGACACTTATAGTTCCTACATTATACCACGGATTAATTTACTACTAATTTTGGTCTTACCAACACTTTGCGCGTGCTATATAATTATAAATATTATTACTTCAAAGAGTGAACTAGCAACTTAAAAAGTTGAGAACAGTTTGGTTCAAAAACTTACAGAATTGTGACAATTCCTTAAAAGCTATACAGATATACTGAGACTGAACAAATATGTAAATGGATGGCGAATGGTGGGAGCCAAGTTTCTCACTAATGGAGAAGGAGTCTACAGATAAGCAGTGGGGAAAGACTAGCATGACCATGTGGTTAGTGGATTAGATTTGGAAATAACAGTATGAAATCATGTTCAGCTTGAAATAGATAATACTGTTAAATACAGAAATAACTACATATATGTATGTATACATGGGTGAGTTACATATATACATACTTATATTTAGTTAGATTAGTAATACAGTAATTTAGTAATACTTTCCTAGCTCTATCCACTGAGAGGGCCTAGAAGTAATAACACACCAGTAACAATAAATAAACCCAGGGCCTATATCATGTTCTTATTCTATTTCCACTAAAAGGAACCAGGCATCCTTAGAGAAATGGCTAGTTATAAGGCTGGGGCAGGGAATCTACATGATGAGCCTGGAACATCTCTACTTCCAGAAAGCCAGGAAGTGTTAAAAACAAAACGATGGAGACCATCAAAGGGACACAAGAAACAACCTGAAAGAGCTCCCAGTGGCTAAGCTGAAACAATGTGAACAACTTGACTACTGGATTATAACCGCAAGTATAAAATAAATATCCATGAATCTACTGGATATAAAATAACTGAAGGACAAAAATACAAATCTCCATACAGAGGAATTCCAATTTATGTAGTTACTTCCTCCCTCAAAAAGATGAAGTTTAACCCCCTAAGTGTGGGGCTTAGTTTGGTGATTTGCTTTCAGAGAGCACAACAAAGAAAGGTGGGAAAAAATATATAAAGTGTAGAAACCTAAAAACACTACCACCATCAGGTGACAAAAGTTAACATCATTAGCAACAAGTCACGTTAATAGCATGGATACTTTACCCTCCCCAAATTTCATAACACAGCCTAACCATGAGAAAAATACCAGACAAATCTAAATTGAGAAACACACTACAAAATACCTGATCAGTGTTCCTCAAAACTGCTAAGGTCATCAAAAACAAAAAGTCTGTCGGGGCGCCTGGGTGGCACAGCGGTTAAGCGCCTGCCTTCGGCTCAGGGCGTGATCCTGGCGTTATGGGATCGAGCCCCACATCAGGCTCTTCCGCTATGAGCCTGCTTCTTCCTCTCCCACTCCCCCTGCTTGTGTTCCCTCTCTCGCTGGCTGTCTCTATCTCTGTCGAATAAATAAATAAAATCTTTAAAAAAAAAAAAAAAACAAAACAAAAAGTCTTGTGAAACTGTCAGAGACCAAAAAATTCTGCTTAAAAAGACGACGAAGAAATGTAATGTGCTATCCTGCAGGGATCCTGGGACAGAAAAGGGGCATTAGGGAAAAACTAATGAAATCCAAATAAGCTGTGGAATTTGGCTAATAGGGACATACAAACTGGTTCCTTAGTTGTGACACATATACTACAGTCATGTAAGAGGTTAACAAAAGGGGGAAAACTGGGTGAGGAGTACACAGAAACTCTCTAGTATCTTTGTGATTTTTTTTTTATAAATCTAAAATTATTCTAAAATAAAATTTATTTTTAAAAAATCTTAACTAAAGAGGGGCATCTGGGTAGCTCAGTTGGTTAAGCGTCTGCTTCAGCTCAGGGCATGAACTCAGGGTCCTGCCAGGTGGGGAGTTTCTCCCTCCCCCTCTGTTCCCCCACCGTGTGCACATGTGTGTGCATATGCATGTGCTTGCACATGCTCTCTCTCTCTCAGGTAAATAAATAAAATCTTTAAAAAATAAATAAATAAATGATCTTAACTAAAGAATTAAACATACAATTTAAATGTTTTTTAATGTTATGAGTTTAAAAAGGCAACTTTAAATCTTGGCTGATAAATAAAAAGGTATTTGTCTCCCAAAACAGCTGATCATATTTGGTAAATAAATAATTTCTGCAAACAATGTTGCTAAAAAAAATTATATTGCATAAGCTTAGTTTCCAAACTTCTAAGAACCACCAAAATAAATTATATTTTTTAAATACTTTGTCTAAATTCTTGTAAAACAGTCTAAATTAAATTTCACACATTTTATATGATCGCTTCCTATAAAAGTTGTTATAGAAATATTCTTTAAATTTTAATTCAAATGTTGCATGACAACATGATAGAAACAGCTAGAGAAATCTCAACACAAACAATTTAAACCTAATGTAAAAATAGCAACTCTGCCCAGTAATTAACAGAAACCTTCAATTTTGGTTTTTGAAGAAAAAAAAGTTTGTCGAACCTCATGTAACCACAGTTCACAGAAGGAAAAAAAAACCCTCAACTTTCCAAATCAAAACCTCTTGCTCCAGCAGTGTTAGAGAATCAACATCACAGCACTAACCAGAAACAGCAGACCCTAAAAGAAAAATATCAACACAATGACTGAAATAAAAATGACAATGACTGACATTACTGTTCAAGCTGAATGACATTCAAAAAACTTAGCATAACTGTGTGTGGCAGGTTTCTGCAAAAGGCTTTATAGTCTCTACCTGATGCTCTTCAGAAGGTTTGGGGTTTGAGTTTTTTTGAAGGGAGGAAGGGTGGTGGAGCACGGGGTGAGCAAGGAACAGAGAAGGGAAAGATGGAACAGGTTTTAATAATGACACTGTCCAACCGGTTTATCACTCAGCACCTTCAATGCTTTATTTCCGTCAACTTTGTCACCTCCTAATGACATGGAGGGAGAGGAGTGCACAGGGACAGTACCTACTCCTGAGGCACTGTAAGGATAACAGGAATCCAAAGGATGTACACATGTTGAAAGAAAACTCTGATAACAACAACAGTGGGTAATCTTTACCTTTACCTGTATTTACTCCATTATTCTTACCTGTTTCAACTAAAAAGTATTCAGTAACTTGTAATATTCCACCTTTTCCTGAAGACTTGTAACTTCCACAAACATGTATACTTACATCACAGGTCTTTTATATCATATTTCATTCATTCACTTAAACATGCCTCAAAAGAAAGCTTGAAACCATGAATCTTGAATTCCTTGGATATTAAAAGTGAAAAGAAAATTAGGTAAGAGCTTTTCTTCCTTTGAAAACTAAGGACAAAAGATGTCCCTTATCTAGGCTCCCATCACTAAATAATTCCTGTTTTCAAGTGTGCTCTTTAACTGTATCTCCCTACCAGTCCCTTCAAATGTGCTAGTCTACCACTTCAGGGGTGGAGGAGAAGGGGATGGCACAACACCTTTGTACTTAAACATATTCTCTCAATCAACTCATCCAAAATCTAACTCCACATCTCTCTTCACTCAACTTCTTCTAGGGCATCTATGTCCAAAATTCCCCTGTTGTTAAATGAAGTCACATCATTACCTTCACTCTTGGATGGGTACAAGACATTCCAGATAATATGAAATATCAGACTGAAGATTAACTGTTCACCCTACATCACACCCACCTATCCACCATGGGACTAAGTGGTTCCTGCCATGAAGTAGTTCCTTATCCACACTTCGGTTCAAACATCTTCAGTGGTTCCCTTATTTCTGTCATATTTAATCTGCACCCTGGAAACAGTTTCTCAAGACATATTTTGGTCTCAACCACCTCTTTGTAGAAAACAGTGACTACAAAGCATAGGTTCTGGAGTTAAGACTGCCTGAATTCAAATTCTAGTTTTACCACTTACTAGATGTATGACTTTGGGCCTATTCTTGACCTTTCTTTTTGAGCCTCAGTATCCACATCTATAAAATGGAAATAACAACAATGCCTACTTCATGCTTCTGAATCACCTGCAATCAAGATTCTTTGCCAACCATTCCAACCTCTCAAGAAAATGACTCTACAGACAGCAAGTATATCCTCCTAACTAGACTCACTGGTCTCCCAGTACTCACCTCCCCTAGTTCTCTCCTGTATGTGACTCCAAATTACCACTTTTTATTAATCTCAAACTACTGTGGTTGAATATGAACCATTAGACGGAAGGCCATGTAAAGACACCAAGAAAAACCAGTTATTTATAAGCCAAGGAGAGAATCCTTGTAAGAAACTAACCCTGCCGACACCTTGATCTCAGAATGGTAGCCTCCAGAACATTGAGAAAATAAATTTCCATTGGTTAGGCCACCCAGTCAGCAATACTTTGTTAGAAAGCTCTAACAAACTAATATGAGAACCCAGAAACAGTTTCATACAAATACAGTCAAGTGATCTTTGACAAAGAAGCAAGGGCAATAATGGAAAAAGGATGGTCTTTTTCAACAAATGCTACTGAATCAACTGGACAGCCATATGCAGAAGGAAGGAAGGATGGAAAGATGGATAGACCTAGAGAAAGAAAGAATCTAGACACAGACCTTACACTTCTCCTAAATTAATTCAAATGGATCAAGACCCACATGTAAAACACAAAACTATAAAAGTTCTAGAAGATAATTGAAAATCTAGTTGACATTGGTTTGGATCTAGAAGTGAGTTTTTAGATATAACACCAAAAGCATGATCAACAACAGTAACAAAAAACTTGATAAACTGGACTTCGCTACATTAAAAAACTTTTGCTCTGCTAAAGACACTGTGAAGACAATGAAAAGACAAGCCATAGATTGGGAGAAAATACTTGCAAAACACATAGCTGATAAAGGACCTATATCCAAAATACACAAATAACTCTTTTTTTTTTTTTAAAGTTTATTTATCTATTTGTCAGAGAGAGAGGGAGAGAAAGCACAAGCAGGAGGAGCAGCAGGCAGACAGAGAAGCAGGCTCCCCGCTGGACAAGTAGCCCCATGCGGGTCTCTATCTCAAGACTCTGGGATCATGACCTGAGATGAAGGCAGATGCTTAACCGACTGAGCTACCCACACATACCCAAAATATACAAAGAACTCTTAAAGCTCAACAATAAGACACAAATCCAATTTTTAAAAGGACAAAAGATCTGAATGGAGGCCTCATTAAACAAGTTATACAGATGGAAAATAAGCATATGAAAAAAGATGCTCAACATGCCAGGTCACTAGGGAATTGCAAATTAAAACAACAATGGGTATTAAGGAGGGCACGTATTGCATGGAGCACTGGGTGTTATATGCAAACAATGAATCATGGAACACTACATCAAAAACTAATGATGTACTGTATGGTGAATAACATAACATAATAAAAAATTAAAAAACAAAAAAACCAACAATGATACCACTACACACCCATTAGAATGGCCAAAATCCAAAACACTGACAACAACAAATGTCAGCAAGGATGTGGAGCAACAGGCACAAGATTTGCGGCTGCTCGGAACGCAAAATGGTGCAGGCACTCTAGAAGACAGTTGGGCAGTTTCTTAAAAAGCTGAACAGTCTTATCACACGATCCAGTAATTGCACTCCTTGCTATTTACCCAAATGAGTTGAAAACTTATGTCCACACAAAAACTTGCACACAGATGTTTATAGAAGCTTTATTCATAACTGCCAAAACTTGGAAGCAAGACGTCAATCAGTAGGTGAATGGATATATAAACTATGGTACAATCATACACTGGGATATTATTCAGGGATCAAAAACAAATGAGCTATATCAAGCTGCAAAAAGACTTGAAGGAACCTTAAATGCATTTTGCTAAGTGAAAGAAGGCAGTCACCTGGGTGACTCTGTTGGTTAGCATCTGCCTTCGGCTCAGGTAATGATCTTGGGGTCCTGGGATGGAGCCCCGTGTCAGGCTCCTTGCTCAGCAGGGAGCCTGCTTTTCCCTCTCCCTTTGCCCTTTAACTCGTGCTCTCTCTCAAGTAAATGATAAAATCTTTTAAAAAAAAAAAAAAGGTCTATATACCCATGTTCCTAAATATATGACATTCTGGAAAAGGCAAAACTAGAAAGAAAGGAAAAAGATCAATGGTTGCCAGGGGTGGGGTGGGGGAGTTGGGGCAGAGGTAGACTCAGATAATTTTCAAAGCAGTGAAAATACTCTATAAAATACCATGATGGATACATGTCTAATACATTTGTCCAAGCCCTAATGTAAACTTAACTGAAGTCCATTAATGTACTGGACTTTAGTAATAACAATGGATCAATACTGTTTTGTTACTTTTAACAAATGTATTGCATTAATGCAAGATATTAATAGGGGTATATAGGAACTCTGTACTTTTTTTTAGGGAGGGGGAGAGAGGGAGAGAGAGAATCCCAAGCAGGCTCCATGCCCAGAGTGGAGCCCAACGCAGGGCCCAATCTCACAACCCTGAGATGACCTGAGACGAAACCAAGAGTTGGATGTTTAACTGACTGAGCCACCCAGGCACCCCAGGAACTCTGTACTTTTTGCCCAATTTTTCTGTAAACCTAAAAACAGCTGAGTCCACAAAAAATAAAAGTAAAACACTGGGTACCATAAATGAAGGAAAATGGAAAAGCAGAGCTGAGGCTTCCACCAACAGTGGCACACAGATAAAAATAGAAGGGCTGGGGAAGGAGAGAAATCGGCCTCTGCAAACTAAATGTTGAAGGTTTTAAAATTACTTGAGGAAAGGTGAACAGCTCTTGGGACAACTCAAAACAATATGTTGGAACAGAGACCCCTGGATAAAACTAGGGCTTTGGAAAGGACTGTGCCCTCAGTAAAGTAAAAACAAAAACAAAAAAAGCAACCCACAAGTGCAGGAGGAGGGTAACAACAAAGTCTGTCTCTGCTTGGACTTTGAACAGGAAGAACGGAAAAAGTCCCTTAAGAATTCAAAACCAAGAGCCCAGCTGCTCATTTGGGTTTGGGGTTCAAGTGTGCGTTATCCATAAGGTGTGGGGAATTCCAAACAGAGAAATTAACATAAAGATCAGTCTGAGACCAAAGAGACTCATGAGGTTCCTGGAAGAAGCAAAAGCAAACTGTTTTGGAAAGACACCCCCACAATTTGAGCCACAAAAAAGTCTTACAGAAAAAAACTTGATGAATTCAGAATTAAAATAGAATTCTGCCATAAGTGAGTCAGCAAACACAACAACAAACAGCAAGATTAAAAACCCTCAAAATCTGAGAAGACAGAATGGTAATTTGAAAGAGAATGTTAAGTATGTTAAAATGATCAAAATTAGAAAAGGGAATCAAAACTCTAAGAACAAGAAACCATGTAAAAAGAACATACAGACTTGAAAAATAATAAATTCTAGAAATAGAACTATTAAAATTTAAAAAACAAAAGGGGCGCCTGGGTGACTCAGCTGGTTAAGCATCCAACTCCTAATCTCAGCTCAGGTTTTGATCTCTGCTCATGAGTTCAGGCCCCACACTGGGCTCCAAAACAAAACAAAAACTGAATTATGCTCCACCCCAAACACACCAAACTGTATGTTGAAGTCTTAACCCCCAAAGTGATGGTGTCTGGACATGCAGCTTTGGCATATAGTTAGGTTTAGATGAGGCCATGAGGGTGGGGACCCTCATGCTGAGATTAGTGCCCAGAGAGCTTCTGTCATTCTCTGCCATGTCAGCATAGTGAGAAGCTGGCCGTCTGTAAATTAGGAATTTCTCACCAGAAACCCACTGTGCTGGCACATCCTGGTCTTAGACTTCCGGTCTCCAAAACTACAAGAAAATAAATTTTGTTGCTTAAGCCACCCAGTCAAGGATATTTTGTTTTGGCAGCCTGAACTAAGACAGAATCCAAATGACCAAATCTGAAATAGTTTGAACATTAAGATAAATGATAGTGATGAGTTAGAACCCAATGAAAAAAATAAAAATCTATAAGTCCAAAAATAAAGTAAAAGCTCTTCATCACAATAGAATGTCAACTAATAAATGCAGAAGAAATTAATGGAATTAGAAAGGCACTATTTTGCACCATAACAGTAATAACTCAAGTATGACCTATCAGTGGATATTAAAACTAATGGTGCAAGTTAGATGAGGAAGGAGATACTATACAGTCTTAAAATATCTCCCCACAAATTATTTATTAACGACAAAAGGAAAAAATAATAACTTTATACTGAAGAAACCTGGCAGATCCATGTTAACCAAGTGATCAAAACTAATATTAATAATATAACAAGTGAGCATCACATGCCTCCTGATATTGAGAACATATCACTTATGTACATTTCTGCCAAAACTGTGTAACCTGAATTTGAACAAAAGGAACACCAGATATATCAAAAATGAAGGACATTCAACAAAATAAATGATATATACTCCTAAAAAGTGTCAGTGTCTAAGAAGACAAAGAAAGGCTGACAAACTATTCCAGATTAAAAGAGACTGAAGAGTCTTGGAAACTAAAAGTGACATATGATCCTGGATTGGTTTCTGGACTAGGGGGAAAATGCTATTGTGGATATCACTAGGACCACTGGTAGAAGTCTAAATAAGATCTATAAGTCAGATAACAGTATTGTATTAATATAAAAATTTTCTGATTTTGATAACTGTACTATGGTTTTATTTAAGTGAATATATTTATTTTGAGAAATATACATTGAATGTTTATGGGTAAAGGAACATGATGTCTGCAACCTACTCCCAAATGGTTCAGATAAAAAAAATAGTACGTACATAGAGAGAGAGAAAATGTGGTAAAGCAAATGTGGCAAAGCATTAACCATTGGTGAATGTGGGTAAGGGTGAAAAGAGTTCTTTGTATTATTCTTACAATTTTCCTATGAGTTCAAATTATTTCCCCCAAAAAAGGATTTTTTTAAAAGTAACAAGAGATTATACACAGACACAAATAAAGATACTAAATATATGAACCATAATACAAGACACAGAATAAAGAGTTGGAAAAATCACAGCATTATGGGACAGGGTGAAAGAAGAAATATCCTATCTTTCTCCTATTGTATGCTTTTGCAAAAGTCAATCAGAGAGAAAAAACAGATTAGCTACAAGAAACAACTGATAACAGACTTCTTTTATTTTATGACAACATACCTCTTAGCAACAGCAACAGATAACCAGAAGACAACAGAATATCTTCAAAGTTCTGAGAGAAAGTTACTGTCAAGAGTGCTATACCATGCTGAGTTATGATTTAAAGTAAAGACACAATAATGACATTTTCAAGAGGAAAAAAAAAAAAGACTGAGTTCACCTTACACAGTCCCTCACTTGAAAGAGAAAGAGAGAAAGAAGATTAAAAAAGGAAAGACAGAAAGAAAAAGAGAACCCTTCCAAATAATGCTCACCAGGAGGAATACTGAACCCAGAACGCAGGAGCACAATGCCAAGACACAATGGTAAGCAATGAAACCGAAAACATATGGGTAAATGTAAAGAACTGTCTGTATAAAACAATGTTAATATTAAAACACTCATCAGGGAGATATAAAACAATGTAGAACCAAAATAAGAGACAACACAAAAAGGAAGGAGGTTAACTGAATTAGGCATTCTAAAGTCCATGTACTTACCAGAAAGAAAACAGAGATTTTTTTTTTTAATTATTCTTTTTTTAAAAGATTTTATTTATTTATATGTCAGGGAGAGAGAGAGCACAAGCAGGAGGAGCAGCAAGCAGAGGAAGAAGCAGGCTCCCCACTGAGCACGGAGCCCCATGTGGGGCTCAATCCCAAGGACCCTGGGATCATGATCTGAGGTGAAGGCAGACGCTTAACCGACTGAGCCACCCAGGCATCCCAAAAACAGAGATATTGATTAACTTTATTATGCATGTTGAAATTTTAAGGTAACCACCCAAAGTGTGCAAATAAAATGTATAACTTTTAACTCAATAGAGGGGAAAGAGGGGAAATATAAGAAAAATGCACTGAATGCCATCCAAATAGTGACTTAAGCAAGGTTAGAAAGGTTAGAAAGACAAGATTGGCCCTAATGAATTTGGAAAATTTTATACTATAAATCAAATGAGTTCATATTCTTCAGCTGGCATCCACTTGCCTGTATCTTAGGTACCTGAAACATTATCTATCACATTTCCTAATATGGACCCTTACTTTGTCAGAATGGCTATCTGTAACCTCTACCCACTTTGGTCCCACAGCAGTATTTTTTTGAGATTTTATTTGTTTGGTTGTTCATTTATCTGAGACACAGAGAGTGTGTGTGCATGCAGGGGGAGGGACGGGGGAAAGAGACTCGTAAGCAGACTCCACACTGAGTGCAGGGCCTTAAGCGGGTCTGAATCCCACAACCCTGAGACCATGACCCAAGCTGAAATCAACCAGCTGAGCCACCCAGGCAGCCCCCACAGCAGTATCTTTACCCATATTTACACTTTTGGAATTGTTTCCCCCACAGTTCTCTACAAATGCAAACCCAATATTTCGTTAAGTCCTAGGTGCAGATATGCTCTTCCAGGAAGCCTTTACCAGACTAACCCCAGCTCATCTTACCCTTAAACTGAATTTCTACAGAATTTTTAATATGTCATTGCTTTTTTAATTGTTAAGATACTGCCTTAGAAATGTTCCTTAAATGTTCCATTTAGGCATATTTTGTTTCCCAAATCTGAGCATAAACTCCTCAAAATCAGAATGAAATTTTTTAGGATCTCCTAAACAATCTGGCACAGTGTTGATTATTCACTTAAGGATTAAGCAAACTTTAAGTTATTTTTCTTCAATAAGTTCAAAAAATAGGAAATCTGCAAAATATGCACACATAAACACATAGCTCATATATAAAAATATCTCAGGTTTTTAAAGACTTTGTTTTAATCTTTAGATAAGAAAGCTAAAGTGAACAGATTTTAAATAGTCATTTCCCGTTTTCTTTTCTTTTCACTTTTGCCAATTTTAAAAGGAGTCCACATGTTCAGAGTTAAAATGTACAGGGTCAAGTGAAAGGAAGTCAGACATCAATATGGTGAAGATTTTAATAAAAACTGAAAATGTGCCCCACATTCTGATTACTGCACCATCTTGAAGAAGTATTATATAATCACTATCTTTTACTACAGTATTAGAAGCAAAGGCTGAGGATAAAATTTAGAAGTTAAAAGAAAAGCAAAACATTGATAAGATAAAGAAGATCTAAATAAATGGAGAGAAATAACATTTTCATATATCAGAAGACTCAATGCTGTTAAAATCTCAAATTTCCACAAATTGAGCTGCAAATCCTACATAAACCCAATAAAATCCCAGCAGGCTATCTACATGATAAAATGTCACAAAATTATGCACAAAGACATGAAAAAAAAAATGAGAGCATGCAAAAAGTGGTGAAACCTAAGGTCTGGTTAAATGCACTGTGCCAATCAAGCTCCTGGTTTTGATAAGGCACTACTGTCATATATAAAGATGTCACTATTGGGGGAAGCTGGAAGTTCGGTACACACCAGACATCTTGCACTCTTTTTGCAATTTTCTATGAGTTTATAATTATTTCAAAATAAAAAGTTAGAACAAAATCCCAGCAGACTTTTTTATATAATTTGAAAAGTGATTCTAAAATTCATATGGAAAAAACAAAGGACTTAAAATAAAATAAATGGAACGATTTTGAAAAAATAGAACAAAGTTGGAGGACTCACTACCTGAATCCAAGACTATATAAAGCAATAGTAAGCAAGACAGTGATGCATTGGTAGAAATACAGCCCTACAGCTCAAGAGAACAAAACAGAGTCCAGAGTATCCCCATACATGTATCATCAAAGGTGCTAAGGCAATTCATCTGTACTTCATTTACATGAAGTTCTAAAGGAGCTTTTACAGTGACAAACCAGAACAGTGATTGCTGTGGAGGAGAGGGGTGTGAGACTGAGTGGGAAGGGGCTTGAAGGAACTCTCTGAGGTTAAGGAAATGTTCTATCTTAATAAAGGTGTGGGTTACACAGTTTTATGTATGTCAAAACTCTTCTAACTGAAACACTTAAGATCTATACATTTCACTGTAAGCAAACAATAATTTTATCTTAGAAATATGTAACAGCATACAAGCCTTACAAAATACTTGTCTATAAAAAAAAACAGAAGAAAATACATCAAAATACTGAGACTATTTATCTACTGGGAGTTAGATCATTGTTTTTTGTAATATATTATTATTTAAAAACGTGTATGTACACATAATATATATATTACAATAAGAACAAAACAAGAAAAATTTTTGAAATGTATGCCACGATAAGGGTGCCTGGGTGGTGCATTCAGTTTAGCTTCTGATTTTTGGGTTCAGCTCAGGTTGTGAGATCGAGCCTGTGTTGGGTTCCGCACTCAGCACAGAGTCTGCCTGAGACACTCTCTTCCTCTCCCTCTGCCCCTTCCCGCTGTGCACTCTCTCTCTAAAAAACAAATACATCTATTAAAAAATATATGCCACAATAAAAATATCCAGCCCATATTCTACTGTTCCACTCACTAATTCCTACATCAATTACTCTCCAAATCTGTAGCACTGTTCGACAGGAAGACATCTTTGCAGGTCTTCCTAGTAATCCGTCAGTAAGAGCTGGGAGAAAGGTACTGACCCTTATCGATTTCCATTAGTCCCAAGAACACAGCTAAAGAATTGTTAAACTCCACAGAAAAAGGAAAAATCACTATTAGTGCTTCTTTAGAGAAACTACAGCAAGAAAATAATGAAATGAAATCTCACAGATATCTCTTTATTTTCTAATATCCCAACTTCCACCATAGCTCCTCCCTCTCAACTTAACTGTATTTGTAACTTACATCGTTCCCCCACTACTAATTTATTTGAACAAATATTTTATGTGCTCCTCAGTCAGGCTTAAAATTTTGAAGTCCTCTTCAAATCATCTTTCTCCATCCTCATATTTCTTCACAAAGCCTCATCAAATGTTTCTCCAAGATGCTTCTCCTCAATTCCTTCCTTTCCATTCTTTACTACTTTTCCCTTTTGTTCACTCCATCATAACTTACCTCGCCCTTAGCTTACTCCATATAATCTAGCACAATTCTGTGAATCCCTGAGAGCCCCAGGATTGATTCTTGAGGGCTTGAAAGGTCAAAATGATTCATAACAATATGAAAATGTTATTTCCTCCCTTTTACTGTGTTGACATTTGCACAATAGAGCAAATGCAACGGTGATAAAACTGCTGGGCACCAACCAAAACAGTGACCCCACAATGTACTACCAATCACTATATTCTTCACTGCCATGCACTCAAAAGGAGGGAAAAAAAAAAGCCAGTTTCACTGAAAAATGTCCTTATTAAAGCATGAACATCATTAATTTTATTAGCTCCTAATCCTTACTACAAGTCATTTTGATATTCTATTTGCTGAAATACACAGAACACTTCCATTGCACACCGAAGTACAACGGTCGGCTCAAAGAACAGCATGCGTGTGCGATTTTGAGTTGCAAACTGAACTAGCCACTTTTTCCACAGAACACCATTTTTATTTGAAAGAATTGACAAACTGGTTATTCATGCTTAGATATCTGACATTTTACTGAAAATGAACTACAGATGGGGCACCTGGGTGGCTCAGTCAGTTAAGAGTCTGCCTTCGGCTCAGGTCATGATCTGGGATCAAGTCCCGCATTGGACTCCTTGCTCAGCAGGGACCCTGCTTCTCCCTCTGCCTGCCACTCCCCCTGCTTGTGTACGTGCCCTCAAGCTCTCCCCTATCCTGACAAATAAATAAATAAAATCTTAAAAAAAAAAAAAAAAGTAGTAGAGTTGAGAATCTGTCTTCTATTTAACCAAGTATTAAACTTCTCAGGTGTAATTGCTAATAGAGTCAATAGCAATATTTATAACTAACATACACGATCTTGGGATTCTTAATGGCATAAAGGGGCTCTGAAACCAAAAAGTTTAAGAATCACAGATTCTATTTAGAAGATATTTCCATCTTTCCTCTCTGATCCATTCTCATCATGATTGTCAGACTAATCCTGAGCACTTTCAACATTACTCCTTGTACGGAAACCTTTAAAGCTCCTACCACTTCATATCTAAATGACTTTATCTAGCTTCCAAGTTTATAAATTGGCCCTACCTTATCTAGCAAATCTTATTTCTCCATGCTCCCCAACACAAGCCTTCTGTGTTAGTCCCCAAGCCTTTAACAACCCCTGTAGTTACACACACGGGAATACCAACGTCCCCATTCCCTTCTCTGCGGACTTTCTCTCCCTGTCCCCTCCCAGCTATCTAAACTTAACTCATTCTTGGGGGCCAGAGGGCAAAAGGACAGTGCTGTGAACATTAGGCTTACAAGTCCGTACTTTAGAGGCAATGTACAAAAACTCTTTGACCAGGAGAGGGTGGATGACCATCTTAAACTTCTATCAAGACCTTAATCAAACAAAATAAATGTCTCCTTTGAAATAACTAAAATTTCATGGTCAAATCTAAAATTCTTACACAGAGTTTAAGGACTAAGGTAAACAATACATTGTTACACTAGGAATCCAAACCTATAATCTCAGGTCAAGGCAGCCTGGAACTCTGAAACGTGGCATCTTCCAGAACAAAAAAGACTAAAAAACAAAGCTAAAGCAGCAACCAAACATGTTCTCATCTCTTGAATATAGGGCCTTTTGGTACTGAACAAAATTCTTTTCTAAAAGCCCAATTCTATTAGAAACAAAAAACCAAAATAATACCAATATGTAATAGTTACATATATTCACTAGTCACTAAAGGTCTTTAGTTTAAAATGACAGAGTATCTTCGTATGCACAAAATAAGTATAACATCACTTAATACGCAAAAGATACATTAAGCCTACTGATTTAGTTTACGCCTAATAATCCACAGCGCTTAATTCATTCTGTACCCACTACTGCCAGAACTCTAAGTCAAGCCCAATATCATCTCTGTAAAACCTGCTATGATTTCTCCCAACCAGAAACAATGATCTCCTTTCTCTAAACTCATGCAGCATGTGGTTTGTCCCCTTCAAGTCGTTCATTCATTCATTCCACAAATATGTACCAAGAGTATAATATGTGCCAGGTACTCTTCTAGACTCTAGAACACAAAAGCGAACAAAACCAAACAACCAGCTTCTTGGATCTACACTATAGTGGGAAGAGAAAGGTAACACACAACTAAATATAACGTGACAGACGTCATTATAAAAATGAAAATTAGGAAAGAACAGAGGTAAACTTTCTATAAAGCTAACAGAACTCAAAGTTCAGCCTCCCTCACTCACGTGGGCCTCTGTGAGTGCTGAGAATTACTGGGACGTGCAAAATGCCAAAGAAGGTGGCCAGTAGCAGCCAGGATGCTAACAGGGAGCACTTTATGAGAGCATTTCTTAGTAAATGCCTAAAGAAACCTCAGAAGAAAAGGACCTGACCCTAAGGTTACAGCATCTTGTTGGGACATCTTTTCTCATTCTAAATAAAAATTTTCAGGGGCGCCTGGGTGGCACAGTGGTTAAGCGTCTGCCTTCGGCTCAGGGTGTGATCATTATGGGATCGAGCCCCACATCAGGCTCTTCCGCTATGAGCCTGCTTCTTCCTCTCCCACTCCCCCTGCTTGTGTTCCCTCTCTCACTGGCTGTCTCTATTGCTGTCGAATAAATAAATAAAATCTTTAAAAAATAAATAAATAAATAAATAAAAATTTTCACTTCAATACCAAAATTTTTATTCTAATTTATTTGTTTACTTAATGAGGGCCCCCAAAACTGTATAAACTTCAAGCCCTACAAAATCTGGATCCATCCCTGCTAAAGACAGAAAGTGAGAGTAGGGTGCTATTTCCTATAGGGAACACATTTAAAGGTGACACTTGAGCTGAGACCCAGGGGAAATGAAGAAGCAGCCCATACAGGTATTGGGGGAGGGCAGAATTCAGGCCCAGAACACCAAGCACAAAAACCCTGAGGCAGGAGCATGAGAAGCAAGGTATGTCAGGACAGTTGCAGGAGAAATATAATAATAAGTAATACTAAATACTAGAGCAATTAATGGTTACAGAGTATTGTGTGTCAGGCACAGTCTTAAACACTACTCTAAGCATCTCTTCTTTGCAGCTGAGTAAACTGAGGCACAGAGAAAAGGATTAAGTAATTGGCTAATGGGTGGTGAAACCAGGCAGTCTGACCCCAGAACCCAGCTCTTAAACCACTTTGCTAAGCTACAGAGAGGTCGGTTGTCCAGATTATGGAGTGTCCAGACAATCTCTCAACCAGTCAGAGCGTTAATATGCCAGAAAAGAAGAAATCAACAAGGTTTTGATCTCAAACTATGATAGCTAAAAGTAGGTACACATTTTAAGTCCCTATAAATACCAAGGGCCAAGTCTTGCCATTTTTGCTCCTTCACTCACAGTCCCTAACACATTTCCTTTCACATTATAGGTATTCAATATAGGACGGCTATTCAATGTACTCTCAAGAGAGAGCTAGTAACTATTCACTCTCCATGCAAAATAACATATTAGACGTTCCTTCACAAGTAAATACATATACAATCTTGGAGGTAAGCACTTCCTTTAGGGGATCAGATCCATATCAAAGTCAGATGACCTGTTCTTTTGTTTTTTTAAAGAATCCATTCCACTGTCACTTTCCATCTCAAATAAATACTGATGCTGGAAAATTCTATCTTAATTTACCTTAAATACTCAAACAAGCTTTCTGAAGTTTAGGACCATTTCCTCAGGTCCCTCTAGACTTTGTACTCCATGAAAGTAAAAAATAAGCATAATCCCAGACAATCATGCTTTATTTTCCTTCAGCTATTCTTTTCTAATTGCTTAAGGTATTCATGTTCCTCAACAGCATGTCGGGTTTCAGAACTCAGTTTTCTTGTCTTCTAAACACTTACTATAATGAAAGAATTAGTCTTTGATGATACTAATCAGAACACCTTGAAAGATACAGAACTACAAATAAGCCAACACAATTCACTAAATGCTTGAACAAATTAATTTCCTGATCTCACTGCCCAATCTTCCATTTTTCTCCTGTCAGCTTTCGTTGAGACTGTTTACACAGACTACCATGTGAATGGCTTTGGAGCTTAGCAACACTGCAGCCTCTGCTTCGTAGGGAATGGCTTCCAAATGCACACAGATAAAATCAGTATCAACATTTCCAAAGCATGTTCTCTACAAGACACTAATGCTAAGGACAAGCAATATGTATTACAAAGACAAAGAATCCCACAGTCAAGTTAAGTTTGGAGTTTGCTGGATTAAGCAGCACTCAACAGGTTTCTTTACCATGTGACTACTCAATCTTCTTTCCCTGGAGCATCCCCACCACATTTTGAAATGCCTACGAAGTCCTGCCCAGAATAAAAGATGATTCCAAGGCCCCAAGTCTTAGCAAATTGCCAACAACTGGAGTTTCAACCAAACTGGGATACAAGGAAAGGCCCATTTGGAGGGAGATGTCGTCTGTGAAGAGGTCAGGTAGAGACAATGGGCTATAGACTGAAGCACATGCTGGAGACACCTGGGAGTCAATCACTGGGATCGGGCTTAAGTCGTGAGACTAGACAAGATACTTCCTTTAGAAACACTGTAATAAGACTGATCTTTCAAACATCCTTGCCTCACCCCATCTCTAGCTTTATTATCTTCGGCTTCTCTCTAGAAATAAATCTAGAAAAACATCAAGACATGGGGTAGGAATAAGGCAAATCCAATGGAAAAATTGCCTGTGAAAAGACAGCACAATGCGTGTGAAAATCCTATCAATGCTGATAGATGTTGATAATGTAATCTGGTACAGGACTACCGAATTTCTCCAAGAGAACTCTTTGAGAAATGACAAACCTAGAGATGATTCGTTCTTTTCTTTTTTGTAAATGTAATGAATGCTATAAGCCATCTCTACAGAAACACACACACACACACACACACACACACAATATTAAACCTATTATTTTCAGAGGGCTTCATGGGCCTCCTGAGGCCCAACCACTGAGCTCTCTAGTTGTCAACTCCTAGGTCCCTAGGTAACCCCGGATATAAATACTCCATCTCACAAATGAAGGCCATAGAGTTACAGGACATTTAAAAGTATGACTTTTTTAAAAAAAATTTTATTTTCCATGTACTTTAAGATAGTGCAGAGAAAATGTATACTTGTATTTTTCAGCCTTGAAAACATGAAAACTTATTGGTTGAGTAAAACTCAAGTCATTTATCTAACACCATACACAGAAGGGCATACGATGATAACACCTTCACAACAAAACAGCTGAGAGGCTAAATGATTTTACAAGGCCACACAGCTAATAAATTCCAGATCTTCCACATTCTACTTCAGTGCTTTTTAACTAAACCATGCCACCCTTAATAAGCATATTATTACATTGGGTAGGACACAGTTTTTAAAATAAAAATCCCTTGAAACACCCACCTTCCATGAGTGACTATAAATAATTAGGTCTCTAACTTATTTACTTAATCTGATCATTCCATTTTTAGCCCCTAAACACAAATTAAGGAGCAAATTATACATACTGGCTTTTGAAAACAAACCCTCTAATGCACTCCTCTCTAATCAACACAATTGCTATAAATAAGAAAAATCTAAAACAGCAAAACAAATACAAAAAAAAAAAAAAAACACAACAACCCGTTTATCTCTATACGTGGACATGATTACAGACAAAAATACAAATAGCTTAAGCTTTGGGTTATTTAGCAAGAAGGGGATATGATGCCAAAACCACATGGAGTTTCTCTGCTTTGCGCCCCTGGTATGGGAAGAGTCTGGCTGGCGGGGATCAAGCATCTATTATCTGATGTCCACTTGGCAGACTCTACAAAAACAATGAGGCCCAGCTGCACAGCAGGAGTTGGGTATTCCAACTACTGATCCACTCTAATAGAGTATGGCTACAACTCACATGCTGAACTAAAGGTGTACCTTAATCTCTCCACTGGAAATTCAGTAATACGTTTTATGCCCATGTATCTTTATAGAGGCAGTAGTGCTACTGTTAAGAATGCAGTCTCGGGGCGCCTGGGTGGCTCAGTGGGTTAAGCGTCTCACTTCAGCATCAGGTCATGATCTCAGAGGCCTGGGACCGAGTCCATGTTGGGGCTCCCCACTCAGCAGGGAGTCTGCTTGTCCCTCTCCCTCTCCACTTCCCCCTGCTCATGGTCTCTCTCAAAATAAAAATAAAATAAAATAAGAATACAGTCTCTAAAGGGCAAGGTTCAAATTGTGGCTTTGCCACTCACCAACTCTGGCAAGTTACTACAACTTCCTCGTGCCTCAATTTCCTCAAATGCAAAATGGGAGTTAATAACAGCACCTATTTCCTAGGGTTGCTGTAAGGAGTAAGTAAATTAATACATGGAAAAATCTTAGAGCAGTGCCTAGCAAATAATAAGCACTCCATAAATGTTAGTTCTCATTATCATTACTTTAAACAGATGACAAGAATAATCAACTTATACCTGTATTGCACTTAGATGTCCTTAGGGAATTACAGGCCTTAATTTTTTTTACTTTTTAATCATGTGGCTTAACTACCAGCTGTTTTTCTAAATACAGTAAATACACGGCCAATTATTTTTGTAAAGAACTCAAAAAGAACTTACTGTACACACTGCCACCTAAGACTGACATGCTAGTGAAGTTTTAGTTAACTTTTCAACCGAATATAACTAGACTCCTCTAACACTTCTAATATACTTGGATCCATTCATTTCTACTTTCATAATCACCACCAATTCCAAAACAAAGCAATGGTTATTCTTACCTGGACTACTGCAATGGCTGCCTAACTGTTCTTTCCCCTCCAATCTACACTGCAGTACAGATAGATCTTTTAAATCTAATTTTACTCCTCTACATAAAACCCTACAATGGCTCTCCATCGTCTTAAAGAAAAACCTGTCCTCCTTAAAGATCTAAGAGGCCTGTATGATCTAAGGCCATTCTCTTTCACTGGCTGCTCAAGCCACTGAGGCCTTTCAAATCCTCACCCCTGTTCCTTGGGGCCTCACAGCCTTCATGGATTATGTTCCCTCTATCTGGCATAATCTTCTCTCCCCATTGCCTCTGACTACCAAAAAGAGATCAGGTCCTCCTGTTACATGCTCTCATAACCCTAATCCTAATCCTCTTTTCTCCTGGGCAGCACAAAATAAAACTGCAATAAAATAATCTAAGTGGTTGTTTAGTTTCCTCTTGTCCCTCCCCCCCCCAAATATAAACTCCAAGATTTAGGAATAGGTCTACCTTTACCTGCTATACCCCAAGTGCTTAGATGTCCAGTACCTTATATGTAATAGGTGTACACAAAACACCTGTGTTATCTCATGGGAAAAACTGATGAGACAAATGATGACAGACAGCAAATCATCCACAAAACAAGACTAATGCAGAATCCTGGCTGCACTGTGAGTCACTGTTACACTGAAGTAAAAGCAAAAACCTATTGCTTAAACATGGGCAAAAAGTTCAGTTAGAACTAAACTTTCCAAAGTAAAATTAAGTTTCTCTATGCATCCTCAGATGTTATGTGAAACAGGAGGAGTTCCACTTCAGTCACCAGTAAGAAGATACACTACTAAATCAAGACTGCTGCCACATTTGGCACTATCCGCTTCTTGGCAGTCTCTGCGAGGCCAAGAGTTCAGCTGGCCAGGGAAGAGTGATTTATCTCCCACATTTAGAAGGGGTCTCTCTACAACAGGAATGCTGTACTACTAATGGGCTTTGAATTCTAACCTAGTCAAACCAGTACCTTTCTGGGGTATTCAATTCGCTTTAAAAAAAAAAAAAAAAAAAAAGAGGCTGAATTTTGTGTGTCACTGACAAAAGCAAGTTTAATGAGGCATCATAGTTCAATTTGATTTGGAGAAAACAAAGTTGCTTTTTCCGCCAAAACAGGAAAAAAAATTATACTAACTATATCTCTTTTACAAACGAAAGTCATTACTCGGAAAATTAAAAGACGACGGTACGCGGATGCTAAGAGGCGAAAGGTTGGGGGACTGTGGGTGGAGGCTGCCCAGTGTAGTAACTACCGCCGGGCCCGGTGGGCGGCAGTGCCAAACCTACAGGGGACCGGCCCAGTCCGTCTGACCGACACGGGTCTGACATACGCCAAACCCCCGCCGTCAGGTTCTTCGCACTGACCCTGCCAATGCAACAAACGGCCAGACCCTCTCGGCGCTGTGATGAGCAGAGCGGCCCGCTCGCGTCCAGCCCTTTCCCGGCACCGCGCGTCCAAGGGGAGCGCTCAGGTAAGGGCTCCGAGGTCTCGGGGTTACCCGTTTGGCCCTTTGTTCGTTCCAAGGCAGAGGAGCCCCGGGCGCCCGCTCCTCCTCCCCCACAGCTCCCGGGCGCCCGCGTCTCCCGCGGAGGGCCAGCGCGGACGCGGGCGCCCAGTTGGCGGCGGCGCCCCCCGCCCTCCCTCCGGCGGGTCCCGACCCCGCGGCCTCGGCAGCGCGCGGACCCTCGCCCTTACCTTGTAGACGTCGCCGTAGGTGCCGCTGCCGATGCGCTGAATCAGCTCGAAGTCCTCCTGCGGATTCCGGCGGGACAGATCGAAGCCGGGGTTCATGGCGGGCCCCGGGTGCCCCCCGCCTCCCTCCCGGGCAGGGGAGGGGGGGCGCTCAGGGGGCCACACGGAGAGTGGGAGCCGCGGCCGGCCCCCTGCTCCCCAGCCGGTCACAATCGCCCGGCTCCACGCTGCGGCCGCTGCCGCCGCTCCTCTCACGCCGCCGCCGCAGCCGCGGACGACGACCGGGCTAACCGTCCCCGCCCCCGCAGCCCGCCGCCGCGCCGAACCCGGGTCACACCCACAAGGAGAGGAGAACGCTCGCAGCCCCTCGCTCGGGGTGCAACTCCAACATGGCTTCCGCCTTCGCCGCTCCTCCCCCTCCCCTTACTCCGGCTCCTCCACCCTCCTCCCCCTTTTCCCGGCTCCGGCCCGACTGCGCAGCCGCGATCCCGAAGGGAGCGCACTCCGGCCCAGCGCGCGTGCGGCCCCGTGCGCGCTCCAGCTCCGCGCGCCTGGCGGGCGTGGGCGGGCGGGCTGCCCAGCCGCACCGGACCCCGAACTCGCGCCGCGTTCCCGGGCTGCCGACCCGCGCTTGACAGCGGCCGAGACTTGCTGGGAAGGCGTGGCTGCCCCAGGGGCCGCGGGGCGGGGGGGGGGGGGGGGGGAGTACCTCGTATTGGCTTCTGATTCCCTGAACGGCAAAGTTTGACGTTGCTGTTTCACGTCCCGACCCTAAGCAGGTAGTATAGTTTTAATTTGCAAGACAGTGTCCCCAATTTATTATTAGAAGCACCTACACATAGGACACAGCCGCGTACCAGAGACTTTCTGGGATTGCGGCGAAGGGGTGGCCCTGAGCAAAGCCCCTGAAAAAAGTGAGCCGTGCTAGCTTTGATACAGGACACTCGGGGCGCTCGGAGCTGGCCGGCCGGGGTGCAAAAGAGGGCTCGCTTGGAGGGCAGCCAGGAGGCGTGTGTAGTGGCTAGGGCGTGGGAAGCTCTGGGGGAAAAACACGCTGAGCAGCCGCCCACCAGCCCGAGTGGAGGGCGTGGGAAGCCGGCAGAGCCTAGAACTGAAGCCGTGATTGACCTCCAGAGACGCTGGATTATCAAAGACCCGGGCGGGACAGTGCGAGCTGTAGAGCAACCTTGCAAAGGAGAGGTGGTGGAGGGTGGAGCGTGAACAAGATCCGTCCTGCACCTGAAATGTAAACACATGATGATGCGGAAGCTCTTTAGTTTACCTACCCAAGGCCCCACCCTTCGTGAGTCCCAGATTGTGAGCATTACATCCAATCTATTTGGACACCAGCGCAACTGTTAATACCTGTCCAAGAAAGTATGTGGAGGGTTAATTTTCTGTTCCCAATAAACTGCCCACTAGGCATTTCCAAAAGCTTTAATCAAGTAGGTGATGGCCACTTGGATGATACCACCTTGAGTTTTGTTTCAGAAATGCCTTCCTAATAGGCACCACTTCTGATCACTAGTGTTCCCTAATGCCTGGTGGCTCCTGAGAAACTAGGTCTTATCAAACTTAAGGATAAAATAAGTATAATCAAAGAATAGTCAAGCTGCATATAGTTACCCGCCTCATACATTTTTAGCTTTTCAATCCTTTCACCTACAGTAAGATTGCATATTTATTAAGTTCTCAAAGAAGTTGTTTACCTGAATATCTATTGACGAGATGTTAGAAAATGACCATCTCTTCCCCTATACAAGTAGCCTTCCAATTGTCTAATTTGTAATTAAAGCATCAATAATATGTGCATATCACTTAAATTACTGCCATGTGAGTGCTTATCATTGGACTTTTTCTAGCTAGATCTCACCTTAAGGCTCTGGTATCTTGAGAATTAAACTCCTGAATATAAATGTTAATTCCATTCTGGCTTTTGCCTATTTACGGCACTTGCTGGGGACCCGGACTGCAGGCCTTTCTTCAACTTGTCCTCGTTTGGAGACTTGTTTGGCCTCTTTAAGCCAAACATGAGAATAATTAGTCCAGGATTCAGATAAGCAGACCCAAGCAACTATCCCAAAAAGGAATCAATTCTGCTCTCTTTCTCTGTCTTTTTAATGCAGGAAAGCCAAATTCTCAGCATGAGAACCTGGTAATGGTTTCACTGTTTTCTTTGCTAGGATTATCATCTGTGCAGATAACTTTGCACTTGCATCACTAATAGACTTCTTTCAAAAGGAAAAGATATTTCAGTAGGGCTCAAACGATCTTCAAGGTTTTGTTTGTTCCATTTTGGCAGGACCAAGCTATTCCTTTGGAAAAAAGATTGATTTTCATGTAAGGGCCTGATTTGCCATATGGGTTACAGCATAAATAAAAGGGCTTTTGCAATTAACTGCTCACAAAGAATAAAATATTTTGTTCTTTGTAATATATACATGCAGATGCCAAATCTGATGTCTTTGTTTTTCCCCTTCCAATGCTCCTCAACTTTGCTAGAAGTAACACTAATGACCACGCTTTCTTTGAATCTGAGAAATTGCTTCCCTCTTCTATGATTAGAAGCATCCTTAGAAGTCATCTAATCTTATCAATTCAAGAACTGCTTTTACAGCATCGCTCCTGAATTTACTGGTACTTGAATACCTTCAGGAAAAGGAAACTCACTGCTTCCAAAAGCAACCCACCGCATTATGAGATAGTGCTAGTGAGCAATCATAGTAACAATAATAAAAACAATAGTAATATCTAACATTACCAAGTGCCTACAAGGTGCCAGGAACTGAGTCAAGTACTTTCCATATGTTATCTCATTTAATTCTCACAACAACTTGATGACATAGGTATTATTATCATAATTTTTTGAGGTACAGGCAGATTAAGCTGGTTCAGAGTAACAGAAAGCTGAAATCTGAACAGAGGTAAGACACAAAGGCCGCTTTTAAAAAAAGATTTATTTATTTATTTATTTATTTATTTATTAGAGAGAGAGCAAGCAAGCACAGGGCAGGGAGGGTCAGAGAGAGAAGCAGACTCCCCACTGAGCAGGGAACCCAATGCGATGTGGGGTTGGATCCCAGGACTCTGGGCCACCCAAGCGCCCCAGAAGGCCAGACTCTTAGCCACTAATCTATACTCTGCTTTATAGTATATTTTTAAGAATTTCTCTTAGGCAGGGGCACCTGGGTGGCTCAGTCGGTTAAGCATCTGCCTTCAGCTCAGGTCATGATCCCAGGGTCCTGGGATTGAGCCCCACATCGGGCTCCCTGCTCCGCAGAGAGTCTGCTTCTCCCTTTCCCTCTGCTGCTGCCCCTTGCTTGTGTGCTCTCTCTCCCTCTCTATCTCAAATAAATAAATAAAATTTAAAAAATATATAAAATAAAAATAAAATTTCTCTTACGCTAAGCCAAAATCTGCCTCCTTGTCATGCATTTAGAGTCAATGACTATTAGATTCAAATGGTACAGAATACAGAGAAGAAAACCACAGTGCTTGCCATCAGGGAGTTTGCAGTCTCACAAAACTGTGAGAAGCACAGAAGCGTGGCAGGACTGCAGACAGGAAGATACAGGAAGGATGCTAAAGCTAAATCTTTAAGAATGTGTTGCAGTTAGCCAGAGGAATAAAGGGGAGGTGGTACACTCCAGGCTGGTCAGGTAGAAAAGAAAGAATACAAAGATCATTAGAAGGTGGAATTGAAGGTTTGGTGGGGTGAGAAAGCAGGCAAACAATCGGCGACATGTAGGCTTAGACAACGGGAAGGTCCCAAGAGGGTGATAGCATTTGCCATAATAGACAGTATTAGGGTTATTGGGGGGAGGGTTTTAGCATTGGGTCAAAGTAAATGATTCTGTTTCATATCTGTTAAGGTTGAAACTTTCAACTAGAAATGTAAAATTAGTGACAAAAATAGAGTTGACATTTAGAAAAGATGTCAGGGCTAATTTTTAAATTTTGGGAGTCATAGTTAGGAATATTTATTAAGTACCTATTATGCGCCAAACACTATATTATGTTCTAACAATACAATAGGGCATGGTCCCTGAATTCAAGTGAGGCTACAGACAAATTCTCAGATAATTCCTTTGCAAAGAGATGAGTCCTGAGGTGCAGGGAAGCAGAGCCAGAGGGAGATATTAGGTGCTGCTTAGACTAATAATTTGACTCTTTTTCAAGCCAATATATATTTTAAAATTTCTTTTTAATATATTTTTTAAATCATGTATGCAACATTTATTTACAGGTAAGGTGGAGCTCTGCATCGGGAGTAGGTGGCGATGGGCGTCCTCAGGTGTCAGCTTTCAGCTTCCACCCTCATATTCTGAGCAATTCAGTTCTGCTCCCAGATTTGCATGTGTCCCAGCACAGTATTTCTCAATGGAGGTTTTATTAGCATTTTGGATAGGACAATTCTTCCTTGTGTGGGGCTGTCCTCTGTTTCAATGCTGCTCCCAGCCACACTGATATCAATCACAAAAATAGCCACACATATTTCTGAACGTTTAGGGTTGGGCTGGGGTGAGCGATGGGAGTGACTGGATTGAGAATGTTTGCCTATCATGTCCTTGAGAGAACCGTCACCCACACCAAACTGTTTATCCTAGTATTCCTTTCTATCTCATGCAGAATATTCCCTGAGACAAGTTCTGATATGCAAAATATTGTCCGTCTTGTTTCCAATGCTTGGCACCCGATCGGGGTTTCACTGCCCCCGGTAGATGCACAACCAAGAGTCCACCGCTCTTTATCACATAGGTCCTGGGGTCACATAGGAGAGGACCAGATCTAGTCTTTGCAAGTTACGGAAGTCTTCACAGAGGAAGGAACCTCTAGGCTGAGACTTAAAAGACAAGTAGAGAATTAGCCAAGCAAGAAGGTATACTCCCTACAAAGGGTACAGTGGTTACGTTCAAAGAAATGAAAGTAGTTCTGTTTAAGGAGAGTGACAGATGAGGTTAGTGTGGTAAGCAGGGACCAGTCCATTAAGGAGCACGTAAATCATGTTAAATAATTTGCATTTCTTCTTGAGAACAAAAGGGTGCATTGGTGGATTTTCAGCACAGGAGTGCCATGATCTCATTTGCTCCTTAGAAATACTCCGCTGGCTGTGGATGAAGAATGACTTGGAGTCAGGTGGCAGGACTGGAGATGAGTTGGGAGAATAGTTCAGAGGTCATTGTAGCAGTCCAGGTAGGAGAAAATAATGGTCTGAGTTAACATATGAACTCAGCATCAAAAGTCAGTCATGTATTTAAATTGTGGGTTGAGATGCATTTTCATAGGGAAAATAAATGGAAAAGGCAGAAAATGGGTTCCTAGAAACCACCAACATTTAGATGGTGAGCAAAGGCAGAGAATCTAGCAAAGGAGACTAGGAAGGTGAGATCCAATATGCTATATGGAAATGGAATGGTATGGGAGCCATGGAGTGCACCACTTAGGACTCCCTTCATGGAAGCATGTGCTGTAAGGAGTGTGAACCACTGACAGCCACTAGCCTCCATGCCTTTGGGATTCATCACAGCATTCACGGAGAGGTCTCAGTCTCCCCGAGGCTCCCAACCGATGACTGAACACAGCCAGCCATTCTTGCCCAATGCAGTTTCCTCTAATCGGCAATCTTTGCTCTGGAGCACCCCGCTGGCATCATCACTGAGCTAATCTCAGAGCCTCCCTGCAGACCTAGGCTCTTCCTACCCAGTCCATCTTCCTTCTTTCTCTCCTTTCACAGGTACTAAGTCAAGCACTGCAGTCTGAGAGTCTTCCTTCCTACTCTTGTTCCCTTTCCTCTTTATCCTTCACAGGTGCATTTTGCACTTCGAATTCAATTTTACCATCTGCTGAACTCGTACAATTGATGTCAATGCAGCAAAGGAGGGAATTTGAAGAGAGTGATCAAGCTGTGTTAAATGCCAGAGAGAGACTATGGAGGAGGGAGATAGAAAAGTTTCATCAGATCTGTCATTTGGAGGTCAGGGCTAATCTAAGCATTGAGGTTCATAGTCCCTCTTCTGCTTTTGTCTCCTCTTATTACCTTCTCCCAGATCCTCTTCAACTTCTGTTGTACATCGTAATCTTCATACGGCTCATCAAGACTCCCTCATTATGAACTCATTTAATTTGTTAATATCTTTTTAAACTCTGGCACTAGGAAGTGAGTTCAGTATTCCAAATACAGTCTGGTCAATGTTGACTATGGGGAGATTATAACTACCTGTTATTTGAACACTCTATTAGAGCCTAAACTTTGATTCAGATTTTTTAGAGCCACAAAAAACTCAGGGCCACCGTACTGCTGAACGTCAGGGGATGCCATTCAGATTATATAATTCTCAAGCCCAACCTGGCCCCTGGGTCCTGATTTTAAAAATCCCCAAAACCCACCTTTGCTCCCCTCTGAATCAGATCATCAGAGGTGCTCTTGAACACTCATTGTCATAAAACGCCAGGGAAAGAAACCTGGTCTCATGCATCCTATTGTAAAGTTCCTGCCTTGCCAACAGTTTGTCGGACCAGATATCATCTTCTCATCACCGAGCCATATATATCAACACCATGAACAAAACAGGGCACAGAGTACCTCTACCCAATATTGCTTCCAGGTGAGATCTTGCAAAGACAAACAAGTTAGACAAAAGCCTCGAACCTTGTTTAGATAGACAAGAACTTCCAATCTTCTTGAGGAACCAGGATTTCAAGGGGGTGCTCTTCGGCTACCACTGTAGGTAACTGATCTTTTTTATTAGACTCAGCTCATTCTTGAGGGGTGCAGGCTATGTGAAAAATAGACGATAAAGTATTGAAGGATTACAAAGAAGTACAGGTAGAATACAGGCTGGGTAAGAGACTAAGAGATGCTGAGATAATCTTATTGATGAAACTCCTGATTATATTCGTCTTTTATCCCATGATAGATTAGAGCATAATGTTTCCCTGGTTCCCTTTTACATAATATCTAGCCTATGGTTCCCCTTAGATCCCCCCAGGTAAATGGTGTTCCCTGTACCTTCGTTCCCAAATACAGAGTGTGACCACTGTTGGACCAGATCAAGTTGGTCCAGAACAACCAAAATGTGGTTACATACACTCTGTTTCCAGAGTAGATTACTGCCCAGAGTGTTATCCTGCTGGCCTTTTTTTTTTTTTTTAAAGAAGCTTTATTCTAGTTACTCTTACTCCCTTAGGAAGACTCCGACCCCTATTCCCAACAAAACCTATAATAAAGCAATCTGCTTATAGATCTAGAAAGTTCATCATGTTGGAAAAAAAATCATCTAATTTGGTTTAAATCTGGACTGAAGGTTTGTTTTCTTGATCAAAACAGACAAAAAAATAGAAATAAAAGCTCTGTTAAATAATTCAAATAACATGCCAGGAGGTTTCCATTATTCCTTACTCCGTGCTTATAGTTCATAGTGATGTATAGATAACCCAAATCTCAAACTGACCCAGATCACTCCCCAGGGGATGGATCCATTTGCTGGGTCTGAGCTCATAGCAGAGCCCATTTGGATCAAGGTATGCCTCTTCTTGGTATTAAAGTCAAAACTTCTGGGGCGCCTGGGTGGCTCAGTCATTAAGCATCTGCCTTAGGCTCAGGGCGTGATCCCGGCGTTATGGGATCGAGGCCTGCATACGGCTCCTCCACTGTGAGCCTGCTTCTTCCTCTCCCACTCCCCCTGCTTGTGTTCCCTCTCTCTCTGGCTGTCTCTCTGTCAAATAAATAAATAAAATCTTAAAAAAAAAAAAATAAAGTCAAAACTTCTGCCTGAAATCTGATCATCTGGGTTGCTTAAAGATACTTTAAAAAAAATATGTATGTTTAAATCAGGACTCATCTGGTAGTATGAACTTTCTCAGCTAAGCATCTGATACCATCAGAATAGTTTAAACATGTGTTGATGGAATCACAAAAGGAAGGAAACTCATGAACATTTCCTTGCTGCTTTGTATTTTGTTTACAAATGTCTAAGCCACTATACGAAATTTGTGAATAGCCTTTTTCAAGCATAAATGTGGTGCCTCATACAGCCAGTCCTTCTCTGTGTCAACCTCAGAACTGTTAACTGGGCACCAATATCTGAAAATGTTTATATGACCTTTTTTTTTAAGTTTAAATTCAATTGATTAACATATAGTATATTATTAGTTTCAGAGGTAGAGTTCAGTGATTCATCAGTCTCACCTAACACCCAGTGCTCATTACATCACGTGCCCTCCTTAATGTCCATCACCCAGTTACCCCATCCCCCACCCTCCACATGAACTTTTAATGCTGAAAAGTATAACACTCTTAAGTTGCTGATGCCAATATTTAGGGTTTACCTCTCACCTAAGGAGAGCACTCTCCAGTCATTCCAAAGAAATCGAAAACACCATGTCTGCAAATCTGAATGCGGTCTGTTTTCTGCTACGTGGTGCAAGTCTCTTGATTAGTGTCTCTGGCCCCATTCTCTTCCTCTTCTGATAATACTACACCTGGGCAATAAACATGTCTCTTAAAATGCCAACAGTGGAAATATGGAAGTCCTGAGGGGAAGCTAAATTTGGAATGAATGTGAGTTCACTTTGAAGCGTGTTGAGTTTGAGGAGATGAAAGGGCATTAAGGAGGGGACATCACAAGGACAGTCACAGATTTAGGAAGTGCAAAAGGGAATTACATTGTAATGTGTAAATGTGAGTCACAGAAATAAAGATGGTAGGATCACGGGATCTCCAAGTGAAAAGCCTGAGAGTCTAGAGCAGTGGTGAACAACCTCTTTTTCTTTCTTCTTCTTCTTCTTTTTTTTAAAGGACCATTTAGGGGTGTCTGGGTGGCTCAGTGGGTTAAGCATCGGGCTCTTGATTTCAGCTCAGGTCATCATCTCAGGGTCGTGAGATCAAGCCCTGTGATGGGCCTGCTTGAGATTCTCTCTCTCTCCATCTGCATACTCCTTCAAAAAAAAAAAAAGAACAACTTAAAAGTAGCAAAAAATGTTTATGAACCTTGTTTTTAAAACATTCAAAGTGAAAATAGTGTGACTGACTTCCATAACAAGAACTTATGTTCTAGAATGATTATTAAGATATGAATATCTATTCTTCTCTCAAGCAGTGTTTTCTAGCCTGCCTACACTGATATTTTTGTGATGTGGAATTTAAGGTAAGGGAAGTGTAGACTTGAGTGGAGAAGTGAGAAGAGAAGGGGGATAAGTTAGCCAGAAAGGAGCTAAGTCAACGTTTAAAGTGTTGGAAGAAAGGAAGAAGGGAGATGACCAAAAGCCCAATAAACTGGGTTCTAGAGAAAGAGTTTGGAGGTTATATGTGAGACCAGAGGAAATAGAATGGAACTCCAGGGCGGCTCGGTAACCATAAACGGGTTCCTCTAATGTTCTTTGAGAGCAATAAAGGTAAATAAAGGTTGGAATACCTTTTTAAAATTACTGTGATCCTGAGCAGAGTCTGGGGCACGTGGAACCCCAGGACTTACAGGGGTCGCAAGAAGAATGCCAATGAGAAATTTGGCAATGATTCTGAACTGCTAAAATGTTATCTGCTCATAAGAAGTCATGACACAGAAACAGCTTTCAAATCTTTCGTAACTTAATTTACATTGCTTTTTAGAGCTTCTATATGTTTTCACATTTATATCTTCTTTTACCTTTGGAATGATTCCTTAAATTATTATCATCCATAATTTGCAGATGGGGAAATTGAAGCTTAGAGAAGTGAAAGCCAGGAACAGATCAGGATTCACGATTAGTTCCAGTCAATTGAACATCTACTGAGCCTTGCTTATGGAGATTCAGGTTGTGCTAATATATCGGGGACGTAAAAATGATGAAAATGTGCATGCAATCCTCTGCCATCATACCATTCTTTCTTTACTCTTTCCCAGTTCTCTCTGAGAGGACTGATAGCTCCTCTAAGCCTGGGCCAGGCTGGTTCATAAAGAGACCCAACTTGGAGCATCCCCGACACAGACAGCAAGTTTACAGGAAGAATCAACACCAGGGTCCTCTGGCAGTTCCAAGCCTGTGATGCAGTCATCAGAATTGCAAGATAAGGAAGAGATGGGAACTCCCATACACCACTGAGTGGAGACTAAATTGGCACAATTACATCGGAAGGCAATTTGGCAATATCTATTAAAACGAAAGGTGCCCTTATCTTACAATCTAACATTTCTACTTTGCTATATATATCCAAGAAACTCTCCCTTAAATGCATAAGGAGACATGTAAATGAATATTCATTGAAGCATCGTGTATAACAGGAAAATAATTGGAAACAACCTAAATGTTCATCAACCTGAGAGTGGTTCAGTAAATTGTTGTATGATCACGGAGTGGAATACTATACGGCAGTTAAAATGCATGAACTAGAACTAGAGCTATAATACGCATCAATCTCAAAAAATAGAATATCTAGTGAACACAAGAAAGTGGCAGGAGATACACAAAGCATGCTACCATTTACATTAACTTTAGACCCAGGAAACAGTAGTACATATTTCTATGTGTGATAGTGATTTTAAAATATTCATAGTAATAATAACTCTGAATTCAGGATAGTTGTTACCTCTGCTGAAGAAGGATAATGACAGAGTATGAAGAAGGCTTTAGCCAAATCTATATTCCGCCCCCCTCCAAAAAGTGGATCTGAAACAAATATGGCAAAAAGTAAATATTTGACAAAATTTGGTGGGAAAGGAGAGTTCGTATTATTATTTTCTATACCCTGTATGCTTGAAATATTTCATTTAGAAGTATATAGGGGTCTTCAACCCTGGGATTCTGGGATTTTTTTTTCTTTGTGCAGAAATTTCTTTTTTTTTTTTCCTTTTTTCATGTTGAAATTCCATCTATTCTTTGATATTTAACTCAAGTTTCACTACCTAATTGAGAATTTCTGTGACAATCTCATCAGTCCATACTATGTTCTTATAAAGTTCTGTAGGTCTATAAAATTCTCTTCTATTCTATGATGATTTTATCAAAATGATTTTCATTCTTCTGAGTATGCTAAAGCCACGTATTAGGTACTGAGAAAGAGTAGAAAAGAGTAAAGTTCTCTTGTATGCTATGTTTGTATGACCAGAATTCTTTCATGTTGTTGTTTAAATATATTTTGCCTTGCGTTAATATTTGGCTTTGTTGTACACAAACCTTGTTCCTCCAATTATACTGTAAGAGCCTTAAGAGCAGGGACAATGTCTTGAACTTTTAAAATTCTTCCCCCGTGCCCAGTGGAGCCTAGCCAAATACTTAGTAACAAAAAGTGATATATAAACCAATAATTATTACCCTTCCTACAAAACCTTCATATAGAAAGTTGAAAATACTAGTTGGAGCTACATTTGCTTTTATTTTCCCAGAGAGAGAATAGTAATGAGCTGTGAAATGACCAAAACTCAGGCAGCAGAAGGGAAAAAAAAGAAAAGAAATAACGGGTTTGTATATTACACATTCTGGATAATCAGCTCTTGAATGATTAAGTGTGGAAAATCTCTTATGAGTAAAAGCAGATTTTAAAATTTTGCTTTATGACTATGGACTTGTTTTATAGATCATTTCCAGTTTTCAGATGATCCCAGGCCAAACTTACAAATTATTTTGGAAAAACATTTCCTCTTATGATAGGCTACATAGCCACACACAATATGCCTTGTTATCATTTTGCTTTCATTCCAATATTTACTGGGCTACACATGGGAATGGTGGTCCAGGGAAACTAAAACACAAAATGTGTTCCACCTGTGGAATCAGAAAAGGATTTTGGAGAAAAACAAATTACTTTGAGTCTAATTTACCCCTAGGACCTCTTGTAAGAAGTGTTTGGTACTTGAGGCAACCAGGTTGCTTGAAATCTTTGAGTAAAAGGTTGGTCTCTATTACTCCGGGATTAAAACTAAAGAGCATAGGGAAGGGTAAGAGGTCTGGATTACATTGCCTCTCCTCAGAACTGAAAGTTGGGTATCGAAGAATGAGATAAATTTAAGAATCAGTGCAGTTACTTTTAGTAAAAGCAGTAGCAGCGAGGTCAAAACTGCTACCATGTTTTGTCTGGAGAGTTTCCTAATGAACCTTCGTACTCTTTCATTAAACCAGGCCACTATCTCGTGGTTCTTTGGCCTCAGTACTGTAACACTCAAAATATAGTTCTCTAAGTTAAAACTTACCCACATCTGTACATATGACTGCATTTTAACACCACAGTGTACCTCAGGGAATTTTATCTCTTATTACCCTTCTCTATCTCCATGTCATTTTTATCCTAGTGAAGACAACTAAAGGCACAAAAATATCTTGCAATTTGGTAAGAGATCATACATTCCCTCACTTTCACTCATTTATAAATGTTAATGTTGTAGCAAAACCCTGAAGCAAATTGACCAGAGTATTCCTAAAGTAATGAGGAGCCTTATCGTTGGTCTCTGCAATTTTTCCTTTCCCTAAATAAAGTGAAGTAAAAAAAGTGCTATTATACAGATAATATATATAATGAATAGATTGGGTTTTCAAAGCTCCCTAAAGGATAAGTGTTTGTAACTTGGAATTAATTTCCCATGGAAGTACTATGATTATGGTTAGATTTAAAACCTAATATAGTAGTAGGTGTGAGAGGATAGTTGATTAAGAAATTGTATCTTGTTTTCTGGTCTATAAACCTATCATAGAAAAATGAGAAGTATTTTTCCCTCCTCCACTCTAGAGGGAGGGTTAAGATGGTGATTTTCTAAAGCTTCAGGGAAGCAGAAAACAGAACTATCTGGCAGGGGAAACAGTCCAAAAAAAAAGGGAAATGGCTTGGCTTCAGGAGAATTTGGATCTGTTGGACACCAAAGGAGAGAGAACCAGACAAGAGTCAGTGTCCATAAATGATAAGGATCTATGTCTACTCCCAGATAACAGATCAGAATGGTATACATGTCTGATGGGGGTGCCAGCAAGCATATCTTGTCTCAGATGTAGTTAAAGTATTAATTTATGCTAAGCTGAAACAAGTCAAGGGTACATATTATAAACTGTAGGGTTACTATTAAGAGAATAGTAAAATTATGTATAAACAATATAATGCATAAATAGAAGAGAGATAGTGTAATAATTTTTTTAAATAGTTAATGAAACCAAAGGAAGGCAGGAAAGAAGATAAAAAGGAGCAAGTAACCAGTCGGATAAATAGAAAACGGAACAGTAAGAAGTTAGCTATGAATCCAAATATATCATTAATTACCATAAATATAAATGGTATAATAGTCATTAAAAAACAAAGATTTCCATACTGCTTTTAAATATACGGGGCGCCTGGGTGGCTCAGTCAGTTAAACATGTGACTCTTGATTTTGGCTCAGGTCATGATCTCAGGGTTGTGAGATGAGGCTCTGTGCTCAGCGGGGAGTCTGCTTGAGATTCTCTCCCTCTCCTTCTGCCTGCCCCACCCCTGCTCATGCATGCACATGCATGTGTGTGTACACTATCTCTCTCTCTAAAATAAATAAATCTTAAAAATATATATATTTAATAATGTAATATTATAATAAATATGTATGTGCTTTTTCAAAAGATGTAAAAGTTGCAGTCTAAAATAATACCACAGACGTACCTGAGAGTGTGCCATGCCCCTTCAGACTAGCTGCTTCCATTAGATTTCCATGGTCAGAGTCCCACTTTGAAGCTGTAGTGCCTCTGGATGGGGGTGGTGCTGGGCTCTGGCCTTTTCACAGAGAGAGGTCAAAGACAGGGTCAGTATTGTGGACATGTGTATATCTTTCCAAGTTCGCTTACAGTCCTGTTGGGACTCCCCGACTTATTGTGGTTGGTTCCTACTGCTACTTCTTTTACAAAATAGACTTTGTAGAACTGATTAAGTCACTTTGTTTACTTAATGTGAGTTTGTGCCTTTTTTTCTCAATCTTCCAAAACAGGTATATAGGGGGGAAAAGCAGTCTAATAAAATCCTAGACAGAGGATAAATAAATAAATAAATAAAATAATACCACAGAAAAGTTAAAGGTAAAAGAAAGAAAGACATTTTATGCAAAAACTAACCCCAAGTAAGCTGGTATAGCTATACAATAACATATAAAGTAGACTTTAAGGAAAGAAACATTATTAAAAATAAAGTGTGATGTTTCACGATAATTAAAATATTAACCTATCAGGAAGATATAACAATTCTAATTTTGTATACAACTAACAATCAACTACAAAATATATAAAGCAAAGGAATTACAGAATCTGCGAGGAATAATAGATAAATCTATAATCACAGTAGGAGGCTTTAATACCTCTGTCAGTGTCTGAAAGAATAAGGAAACAAAAATTAGTAAAGGTACACAACATTTAAACATCATGACTAACAAAATTGACACAATTGATGCATATGGCATGTTTCATGTGACAACCACAGAATTCACTTCTGTTTCCTGTGAGCAGTGAACATTTATTTTAAGTGACAATAACTTGGGCCATAAAGCAAGCCTCACCATATTTCAAAACATCGAAATTACACAGAGTATGTTCTTTGAGCAGAGGGGAATTAAGCTAATAGTCAACAATTTTTTGAAAAGTACAGAATTCCTGAACACATAGAATTTAGGCAATATACTTCTAAATAACCAATCAATCAAAGAAAAAATAACAATGGAAGTGAAAAAACATCTTGAACTAAATAAAAATAAAAATATGACATATCAAAATTTTAACATGCAGCTAAAACTGTGTTTGGTGGGAAAATTATAATCTTAGGTGCTGAAATGTATAACTTTAAGTAAGAATTACTTAAGTATCCATCTCAAGAACTTAGAGAAAAAAACAGTTAAACCTGAAGAAATTATAAAAAAGGTAATGATAAAGTAAAGAGAAAAAAATTAATGAAAAAATGTACGGTGGAGAAGAGTCACTGAAAAAATAAACTGGTAAATCCATAGCAAGACAGATCACACATATAAAACAGAAACAAAAGCAAAAAGGGTACATATTACTTCTATCAGGCTTGGAAAGGGGGACATCACTGTGGATCCTACAAACATTAAAAAGTTGGAGTGAAAATATTTTAGACAACTTAATGTCAATAAATTTGAAAATTTAGGTGAAATGGGAAATTCCTGGAACAACCCAACTTATAATAAATGACACCAAAGAAATAGAAAATAGTCCTATATCAACCAAAGAAACAAAATAGTGATTAAAAATCTTCATACAATAGATCTCCGGATTCTGATGATTTCACCAGGGTATTCTTCCAAATATTTAAGGAAGAAGTAACACCAATTGTATATAAACTCTTTCAGAGAACAGAAAAGGAAATGTCAGCTTATTTTATGAGGTCAATAAAATGTTGATCCCCAAACCTGAGGTCATTACAAGGAAAGAGAATTACAGACCAGTCTCTCTCTTATCAAAGATGAGAAAACTTCTGGGGCACTTGGGTGGCTCAGTTGGTTAAGCATCCGACTCTTGATTTTGGCTCAGGTTATGATCTTGGGGTCATGAGATCAAGCCCCGTGTTAGGTTCCATGCTCAGTAGGGAGCCTGCTTGAGATTCTCTCTCCCTCTTCCTCTGCCCCCCTTCCATCTCTCTCTAAAATAAACAAGTAAATCTTTTTTTTTTTAAGATTTTATTTATTTGACAGAGAGAGAGAGAGAGCACAAGTAGGGGGAGCAACAGGCAGGGGAGAGGGAGAAGCAGGTTTCCTGCCGAGCGGGGAGCCCGATGCGGGGCTTAATCCCAGGACTCTGGGATCATGACCTGAGCCGAAGGCAGACGCTTAATGACTGAGCCACCCAGGTGCCCCTAAACAAGTAAATCTTTAAAAAAAAAAAAATGGAAAAACTTCTAAATTAAATATCAGCAAAACAAATCCAGTAATATATTAAACATAAAATGTGTGTTTATTTTGAGCAATCAAGGTTGGTTTAACACTAAAATCTCATTATATACCCAATTAATAGTATAAAAGAAAATGTATATATTTATCCTTATAGATATAGAAAAGGAATTTGATAAAATTCAACATTCATTCATGATTTAAAACTCTTAGCAAACTAGGAATTTCCTCTCTTTTTGGTAGTCTTTTATTCTGAAATAATTTTAGACTTCTAGAAAAATTGCAAAAAAGAGAAGGAACTCCTCTATCACCTTCACCAAGATTTGCAATTATTTACATTTTATCACATTTGTTTTATTAATGCTTCTCTGTCTATATTACTTTTCTGAACCGTTAGAGAGTAAGACATGATATCTCTTTATCACTAAAATACTTCAGTGTGTATTTTTTAAGGACAACCCACTTACACAGCAAAGTAAAATTACCAAAACTGGGATATATTATCTAATTTAATCTACAGACCTTACTAAATCTCACCAATTGTCCTAATACTGTTTTTTGTAATTTAAAAAAAGTGGTTTTTTTTTTCTGGTCCAGGATCCAATCCAGGAACACACAGTACATTAGTTATCATGTCACTTTAGTGTTTTAAAATCCAAAATAGTTCATTATCTTTACTTTTTATTATATGACCCTGACATTTTGAAGAGTACAAGCTTGTTATTAAGTAGAATGTACCTCTACTGGGTTCAATTAATGTTTCCTCATGAATAGATTCAGAGAATGCATTTTCGGCAGGAATACCAAAGCGGGGGCATGATACCTGTGACAATGTATTACACCAGGATGCCCATGGTGTCGGTTTGTCCCTCTACTGGTAATGTTGACTTAAATCACCCAGTTAAGGTGATGTCTATCAGGTTCCTCTATTGTAAAATCACATTTTCCTCTTTATAATTAAAAGTATTTTATGTGGAGATATTTTGAGACTATGTAAATATCTTGTTTTTCATTAAATTGCACCCACTAATTTGTAACATCTTTTGATGATTTTTTCCCAAATTAATAATTACTCTAATTACAAAATAATGACCTTCCAGGGATCCTGGGTGGCTGTTGGTTAAGTGTCTGCCTTCGGCTCGGGTCATGATCCCAGGGTCCTGGGATCGAGTCCCACATTGGACTCCTGGCCCAGCAGGGAGACCTCTTTTCCCTCTGACCCTCTCCCCTCTCATGCTTTTACTCACTCTCAAATAAATAAAAATAAACTCTTTCAAAAAAATGATGATTTTCCAATCTAATCATTCCTTATATATTGATTGTTTAGAATTCCAAAAATTGGTTAGAATTCAAGTCCAAGAGACTTGAACAGGTACTTCAAAAAAGAGAATATCCAAGTGGCCAATAAACACAGCAGAAGTACAAGTCAAAACTGGAAGATGTGATACAACTAGAACTCTCTTCTGTGCTGCTGGTAAGAATGTAAATTGGTATATCACTTAGGAAAACTGGCAGTTTCTAAGAAAGCTGAATATGTGCATAACCTATAAGCCAGCAATTTCATTCCTATTTGCAGTGGCCAAAATTTGGAAACAACCAAAGTGCCCACCCATAGTAGATTAGACACCTAAATTATGTGTATCCGTGCAATCCAATGCCACCCAGAATGAGAATGGGTGCACTGTTGCTACACATGGAGGAAGCTTATAAGCATGTCGAGTGAAAGAAACAGTACAAAAAACGGTGCATTTGTTTAAGGTTCAAAACCAGAAGAGATTAGGTTATTGCGATAGAAGCGAGGACTGCAGTTATCTGACAGGAGGTTGTAGTTGAGTGGGAGCGTAAGGGGGCTTCTGGAGTGCTTGTAGTCCTCGTTGATCTTCATACCGGTCACATGGGTGTGTTTACTCTGTGAAAATCCATTGAGATCCTACCCTTATGATTTGTACCATTTTATTTATTCATGGTATTTTCAATAAAAGGTTTATTTAAAAAGTTATACTCACATGAATACTTGTATACACAGTCACAACACAGAGCACGATTTACAACAAAGTAAATTCTATTTGTTTGAATTTGCCCAATCTAAGACTATGTTATAAATGGAAATCCAAACATACAAAACAGAAAAATACTTGTAGCACAAAAGCACCTTTCACTTTACAAAGCAAAACATCAAATGCATGAAAAGAACAAGGATAACACCCATAGCAGATCCATTTTTCAATTTTGTAAATTTGTCCTAAGGAAAGAAATAACTCAACACACAAAGCTTGCTGTGAAAATGTTCATTTTAAACCTTATGTCTGCCAGCAAAACACTAAAATCAACTCAAATATCCAACCACTGGATCAAGAGTTAATAAATTATGATATGCTGGTATAAGAAAATAATGTACATTAAACATGATATATAGAAGACTTTATAGAAACACTAAAACCTTTTGCAGGTACAATGTTAGGTAGAAAAATTCAAAGGTAAGATGATACGTATGCCATGATGCTAACTACACAGACGTGAACCAATAGGTAAGATGAAAAAATTAAAACCCTTGTGTCAGAATCGTAGTTTTATGGATTTTTTTTTGAGGGGGTAAAGTTCCCTCCATCCCCTATGAATATTCTTTGTCTCTCTCTTTTTGAAGATCTAATTGGCTTTATTCAACAATTCATGAATGGGACAGCACCCCATCTAGCAAGTAGAAGGGCACTCATCTCCATGCATATTCTTTATTATTATTTGGTCAGTTAGAGTTCTTTTGTTGCAAGCAATAGAAACAAATATTTTTTAAAAAAGAGAGATTTATGGAGCCATGGAGGAGTAACTTCCAGAATCAAAGGAATAACTAAATGCCCAAGAGGAAAGAGGAAGAGCCAGGAAGTTTACAGAGATCTTAGAAACTAAATTCTCCAACCAGTTCTCTGGTATTCTGCCTCCTGATGATTTGTTTTAAATGCCTTCTGTCCCTGTGTGCCTCTACTCAAGATTCAAATTATTGGGAGAGAAAATCTGATTGTCCTAGCCTGAGTCAAGTATCCACCCGGTCCTTGGATTGGTGACCACCTCAGAATAACAAAGAGTTGGGGAAAGGCACTTTCCAAAGAGCGGGTGAGAGGTGGGTAGTGTTGTTACTGGGTGAACAGGGAGCCAAAAGATGCTGGGGTGGAGAAAGCAACCGGTCCATGAAATCTTAATCATTTCAAATCTAAATTTGCACAATTTAGAAAAGTATAAAGTAAAAGAGTAATGAAAAAGCAAGCATCCTTTATCCCACTATCCATAACCTTGTGTTTATTATCCATGGCTGCGTAACAGATTACCCTCAAAACTAGAGTGCCTAGAGACAGAAAGTAGATTAGTGGTTGTCTAGGGCTGGGAGGACTGGGTATGATAGCTAAAGAGGACAAGATTTCTTTTTTTTTTTTTAAGGATTTTTTTTATCATGTTCTAAAATTAGATTGTGGTAATGGTTGCACAACTCTGAGTATACTAAAACCACTGAACTTTAAATGGAAGGATGTTAAGATATGTGAATTCTATCTTAATAAAGCTGTATTTAAAAAACAGTAGGGTAGGGGCGCTTGGGTGGCGCAGGCGTTAAGCGTCTGCCTTCAGCCTAGGGCGTGATCCCGGAGTTCTGGGATCGAGCCCCACATCAGGCTCCTCTGCTGGGAGCCTGCTTCTTCCTCTCCCACTCCCCCTGCTTGTGTTCCCTCTCTCGCTGGCTGTCTCTCTCTGTCAAATAAACAAATAATAATAATAAAAATAATAATAAAAATAAAGAAATAAAAAACAGTACGGTAACCAACTATCCCAGTTTGCCTAGACTTCTCTGGTTTTAGCACTGACAATCCCATATCCCAAGGAAACCCTTCAGTCCTGGTAAAACCTGGACAGCTGATCATCCTATACAAAATGGAGCAGCTTAAGACAATAAACATTTGTCATCCCACAGTTTCTCTGGATCAATAATCCAGGAGGAGCTTAACTGGGAGACTCAGGGTCTCTTAGAAGGTTGCAGTCAAGATGTCAGTAGGGCTGTGGTCATGTGAAGGCTCGACTTGGGCCAGAGAATTTGCTTCCGAGCTTACTTGTGTGGTTTCGCCAAGAGGCGTCAACGTCTTGCCATGTGGGTCTCTCCACAGAGTGCCCTCGTGACATAACAAATGGCTTTCCCCAAAAGCACATGATCTGAGAGAAGGAGCTGGAGACTATCATGGATGCTGTAGAGTCTTTTATAACCTAATCTTGAAGGTTGTGTGTCATCACTTCTGTCATATTTGATTAGTCACACAGATCGACTCTGGAACAGTGTGAGAGGGAACTACACAGGGGTGTGACTACCAGGAAGCAACAATCACTGGGCTGTCCTGGAGGCTGGCTCCCACAAGCTGTAATGCCAACTCCAACCCCAACAGCATTTTACTAACATTTTGCTGATTTTTTAAATTCAAACAGACCCGTTATGGAACATATGGACAATATAAGAGTACAATAGAGAAACATGTTATGATGAATACTTTGTGTATAAATTTTACGTCTGTCTCTGATTAGATAGGATAGATCTCTAGATGTGCAATTATTAGAGCACATGGCTTAAGCATCTTAAGACCTGTTCCATATTGCCAAAATGCTTTTCGGACACTTGCGTTGTATCAGAGTGCCCATTTTGCCACACCCTTGCTAGCCTTACATATTACTGTTCGTCACTCTGCCAATTTCTATGTGAAAAAATGTATCTCCTTGTTTCAGAGTGCCTTTTTAATAGTAAGGTTAAACATCTGTCCATGTTCAGTGGCCATTGCTAATAAGTAAGCATATAACAGGTCATAAATCCTTTCCAGATACGTTCATGCATTCATTTAATATTTGTCGAGTGCCTACTGTAAGAGCACAGAAGGGTCCTGGCTCCCAGGATGCTCACATTCATGTGAGGGGGACTGGAGAAGGAAGCAGTTCGATACTTCCTAATCTGAGGACATATTTAAAAAGCGCAGAGTCGAGAAACCACTGGAGCGCTGATGAAACCTGCAAGTACTTTCTCTTGTTGGAGCACCAAGTGCAGAAGTGGAGGATAGGAGAGTGAAAAGAGAATCAGACCAGACTAGGGAGCTCAAATCAAATCTTGTTGGCTTTCTCAGCCCTGTTAAGGTTAGACCTTATTGCTGAGGGTAAGGGGAAAGCGGGAAAGAGTTTTTTTGTTTTTGTTTTTTTGTTTTTTAAGTAATCTCTATGCCCAACATGACCCCTAGATCAAGTGTCACATACTCTACTGACTGAGGCAGCCAGACACCCCAGGAAAGAGTTGTAAACATGGGAGTGAGATAATCACGAGATTAACATGAGATTCATGTTTTTGGAATCTCCCTTTGGGTAAAGTGTGGAGAAAGAACCAGAGAGGGGTAATAATGGACATAGGATGGATGGATGGCCAGATAGGAAGCAACGATAGTCCAGGAAAGAGATAAAGATGGTCTGATCCTGGGGAGCAGTGGGAAGGATACTGAGAAATACCTGCGGTTTAAATAACATTGCTTGTCCCAGTCCAGGTTTCTGAGAAAATTAAGTAATAAACGATTGGCAGATAGACTCCAAAACATGCCATTTTTGGAGGAAAAAACCATGGTGGAGGTTTTCGCTGAGTGTGAAAGCCAAATGAGCTGCGAAGTCAACCCCTGGATCAGGACAGGCCTCTCTGAGGTCAATGTGGTGTGCCACCTGGATGCCTCTTCAGAAATAAAGGACGCATTCCCCTGGCTGCTGGGAATGCTGCGAGAACCCTCAGCGAGCAGCCCTCTTTGGGGATGGCCTTGGCTATAGAGAACCACTAGCCCAAAGTCATGTTCCCTTCTTGTGTCCCTGTAGGGGTGCCTGTCAGGCTTGGTTGGAAAAGCCGGCAACTCTTAATCTTGAGGTCATGAGTTTGAGCCCCACGTTAGGTGTAGAGATTATGAAAATAATAATAATAATAATAATAATAATAAACTTAAGGAACAAACTTGCCTGTAGCTAGCAGCCAAGAGAATAAAGGGTGGCTCAGAACATGCCCAGTTTGTCCTTTCCAAATATACAAATCACGGGTCCCTCCACCTTCCCTGAGATGCCGCGGTTAAACGTGTAGAGAGATGCCAGCCATTACACCACCTATGTTTTGTTGACAAAGTAGGAAACATTAGGACAATATTGAGACATGAAAGAGATAGAAGCTTTAGGAATTAGCGTAGTAGATACAGGTAAGGAAAAATAGGGCCAGTTAAGAATTACTCCTAGGTTTCTTATTTGGGTAACTGACGAGACGGTACTGCCATTTACTGAGATAAAAGAAAAAAACGAGTTTGAAGGGAAATAGGAATTCAGTCTGAGGTGTCTTTCGATGTCCAAGTAGAGTCATTCATTAGGCAATGAAAGATGTAAATATGGAGTGCAGGAGCGTGACCTAGAGCAGCGAGAGAAATGTGAGGACTCGGCAGCGCGCGCCTGATGACGAGGAGCCCACAGAGAAATAATTCAGGGAATAGGAATACATTTATTAAAAAAAAAACACAACAACCCCGACCACCTCTAATTAGTACTTTCAGAGATTCGAGAAGATGTTACCTACCTAAAACAAGAGCAAGAATGCTATAATGTAAATGTCCAGAAATATGAGGAAATCTTGGGAATGAAAAGCATGATTGGCAGACTTAAAAATTCACTGGAAAGATTAGATAGTCGATAAAATATCTCAGGAAGTAGGAGTAGAAGGTGAGAGACATAAGGGTGATTCCAAAAGATCCAATAGTCAGTATTTTTATGTGGCCCTCATCCTGGTTCGCTTTTATTTGTTATCTGTCCTTGGATGTTTCTGGACCAGCTTTTAGCAGGAAGTTTGTACGAGGAAAGGCCAGGGTTTTGTGTTGCACTGAAGGCAAGGATCCAGCAGAGGGGAAGAAATGGAGGGGGGGAGGTAACCGATGGGGTGCTCTCCCTGAGAAGACTAAAGGGGGTAGCTGCAAAAATGCGGTGCAGGGGCTCACTTTAATTGAGAGGACACCCTTTCTTTGTGCAGGATGGAGAAAATGTCTGCAGGGAAGATTGCTGTGATAGACTGAGTGGATGATAAACAACAGAAATGTACTTCCTACAGTTCTGGAAGCTGGAAAATCCAAGATCAAAGCATGGTACATTCAGTGTCTCCTGACAGCCTGCTTCCTGGCTGTTTTCTCGCTGTGTCCTGATTGGGGGTGGGGGGGTAGCTCTCCAGGGCCTCTGTTATAAGGGTGCTGATCCCAGCCACCACGGGTCTACCCTCATGACCTAACCACCTCCCAAAGACCCCACCTCTAAATACCATCATCTTGGGGATTAGGCTTCAGCATATGAATTTTTGGGGGGGGGGCACAAATAATCATTCTATGTAGGTGAGGTGATTAGAAATGAAAGGAGTCCTTTTCTGATGGTTTGTATTTTCTCTCTCAAGTACGAGCACTGTCATCAGTTGAGGCTAACTGTGCAAGGGTGGGGGCTGGGGTGGGACGTGGGTAGGGAACTCCAAGGAGCATGGAGATATTTTTTTTTGAAAGAGACTACAGGAAGGATGAAAAACCCCAAAGCTGCATAAGGAGACAAGAAATGACTGCCAGGCTACTCTGAGGGCCCAGGTGAGTTGTAGGCCAACAGCGGTGGCTAATTGAAAGTAGACTTTGACAATAAGAGCAAAAGTGAGGAATCTCTATTCAAAGGAGAGACAGACTATTCTTATAACGAAGAGGCTCCTAGGTTCTTCTGAGAGGAGAGTTGTCAGAATGAAAAATAGAAAAACATCCTCCTCTGAGTCATAGGCCTCGTTTTCATCAGCTCCCCGGTCCTGCTTATTTTCCTTTGATGTTTGCAAAGGGCCATGTGATTACAAAGGGGAAAGGTGAAGGGTATAATAAACCAAGGGTGCTGGAGGCGGAAGGGACGGGAGAGTCGAAAGGAGGGAAGGAACAGCACGCCCCAGGGGAGAGGAAACAGCCGGGGAAAGGGTTTCCTCCAGCCCTCTCCGTAGAGCACCCCCTGCACAGCAATGCCCTGAAGGCATCAGACACTTGGTTGCCTTCACTGCTCTACCCTCTGCATCTAGAACAGAGCCCGGCACGGCAGAGGCGCAAAGCAGACATTTGGTGACTGAATGAAGTCCACAGAGCAGTTACTGGCTTTTTCAGGGGCTGAGCACACAGAAGTTTCCTTTCCCCCCCCCCCCTTCCCTCTTTACAAAAAGTTTTCAGACAGCCTTTGGGCCTGCTGGGGCCTTTTCAAAAGACAAATAGTCCTACCGCTGCTCCAAAGGACCCACCGCCCACCTTCCATTCAGAACTGCCTCTCTGTTCTTGTTGGAACGGGAGGCACAGCTTGCTTTGCAAGAAACTTGCATAGGAAATGGTGCAATCTGGGCTGTTTTTCAGCCTTTTCAACCTCATTTCCTAAATTAAAGAAAGAAATGTAAGGAATCTTAGGAATATGAAACTTCTCCGGAATAATCTTTATTGAGCTGTGCTTGGAGCCAGCTGAAATCCTGAAGGGCTGTCAAGGCAGCCAAGAAGAAAAGAAAATGAGAAAGAACTTCAACGGTCTTAGCCAAACTCTGAAAAAGATATCTAGAGCAGCTGCTATTTTTTCCTTCCCAGAATGGTTTGCCTTTCCCCCAGTTTGATGATTGTTTTGGGATTATTTTGGGGTATAAGAGGAGAAAGGAGGAGGGAATCCAGTGTTGAGGAAGTAGCGTGATGAGGTTAGTCGTACCCTGTAAGCTTTATAATTTACACAGCTGTTTTATACATGCCGACTTCCTCTCCTTTTCGGATGCCACTGACTGGTAAGTAAGGAATTTATTCTTGGCCTTCTCTTTAGGAAGTTGTTCACAGCACTCGGGCTCCCCCGCCCCATTCAGCATATCTTTGTGGTCTATGGATCATCTCTCCAGAGCTTCACGCATGGGGGTGAAGGGCCATTTTGTCTGCCCTACAATTATCCACAAAGAATGCAAGAAAAACTGCATAGTCTGCCAGATGGGCAGGGAACACTTGACTGCACTAAAAAATTTCCAGCCATGGTATCCCCAGCTTGCCCTTTTGCTGTGAGCAGTGCCCCAAGTCCACAAGCATTTCCGCTGCCTCTCCACTTCCCCACTGCCAGACGGGTTTGGCTGGTTACCAGAGGCTCTGAGAAGGTGGGAGGAGTGGTGATTTGCTTGACCCCCATTCTCACTCCATTCTGTGATATCTGTTCCAAAAATGAGCTGGATACGAGAAAGGAAGTGACATGGATTTGCCCGTGGTCCGTCCTTGTGAATGTTGACACGAGAGTGAAGCACGGAGTGGCTGTACCGGGCCTGGGCCTGGCCCCGGGGCACCCTGGGCTGACTCACTGCTTCACCAGGAATGCAGCTAGTCTGGAATGCAGTGCAGGGGCCCCCCATGCCTGACACGGAGGAGGACTTTAGAAAGGGGAAGGTCTTTTCCTAAACAGAGGGAAGACCTACATTCACAAAGCTATAAGGACTCTTTAAAAAAAAAAATCACACACTACAGATGAATAAAACATTTTTCTTCCCACCCTTCCTCCCACCTCCATTTCAGGTTCCTGCATTGGGCAAACACTGAGCTCAATTTGGAATGTATCTTTTCAGATATTTATATATCTGCATTGTTTACCTGTATATTATATATTTTTATACATATGTGTATGTGTGTATACACAAACACACAGATTTAGAGAGAGAGGGAGAGGGAATTTTGCATATCATATAGTGTGGACTGTTCTTCAATTTTTTTTTTTTTTTATTTAGCCATGTCTCTTGGAGATTTTACTGTGTCTGGGTGTTCTAATTCTTTTTAACCAGCGCATACTCTTACGTAACTCAGACACTTCGCTGTTTATTTAACTGTCCCTCTTTCGATGATCTAAGTTTTTAATACATCAGTGAACAACCTTGTCCCTGCTTTCTGTTTGCCCATTTCCAAGTATTATTTCTGCGGGGTAGATACCAAAGTGTGAGATTGCTGGGTCAAAAGACAGACGCGTCTGACGTTGGAAGGACCACTGCCCAATGTGTTTCCCAAAAGAGCTTGACCAGTTTATATTGCCAGCAATAGTATAAGAGAGCACGTCTTTCCCAGAATGCTTGCCAACACTGGATATCGATCTTTCTTGTTTATTGCCAGTCAAATGTGTGAAAAATGGTATCCCCTTGTTTTTATTTGCATTTCCTACCCCCGCCCCCGGAAACTGATGAAACTGAGCATCATTTCAAATGTTTCAAATGTTTGCCACAGGGGCGCCTGGGTGGCTCAGTCGTTAAGCATACGCCTTCGCCTTCGGCTCAGGGCGTGATCCCCGTAGTCCTGGAATCCAGACCCGCATCGAGCCCTGCATCGAGCCCCGCATTGGGCTCCCTGCTTCTTCCTCTCCCACTCCCCCTGCTTGTGTTCCCTCTCTCGCTGGCTGTCTCTCTGTCAAATAAATAAATAAAATCTTGAAAACAACAACAACAACAGTTTGCCATTGCCATGTATGTTTCCTCTTTTGTGAATTGCCTGTCATATATTTTGTCCATTTTCCTATTCTGTTGATATTTTTCTTGAGGACATAGGAGAGCAAGTCCTTTGCTATATATGTTACAATGTGCTTTCCCAGTCTACAACTGGCATTTTAATGTCATTTACAGTTTCTTTTGTTGGACAAATTTAAAGTGTTAGTAAAGTAAAATTTATTCAGTTTTCCAACCGTTTTCTTTATGGTTTTTGCATTTTGTACATTGTTTCAGGAGATCTTTCCTACCCCCAAGGTCATAAACATGGTCTTCTATAAATATTTTTTTAACAGTTTGATAATATTTTTGTTATCCTACCTAAATCCATCTAGAATTTCTTTTAATAAATCACATGATATAAAAAAGTAACTTAATTTTTTTTTTAAGATTTTATTTATTTATTCGACAGAGAGAGACAGCCAGCGAGAGAGGGAACACAAGCAGGGGGAGTGGGAGAGGAAGAAGCAAGCTCATAGCGGAAGAGCCTGATGTGGGGCTCGATCCCGTAACGCCAGGATCACGCCCTGAGCTGAAGGCAGACGATCAACTGCTGTGCCACCCAGGTGCCCCAACTTAATTTTTTTTTTTTTAATAGCCAACCGTTTCAACATCACTTCTTCAAGAGTCCATTCTTTCCCTCATTATTTTGAAATACTACCCGTATAACTTACGGAATTCTCATGTATCCGAGCTTATCTCTGGGCTCTCGACTCTGTTCCATTGAGCTATTGATCAATTCTGGTTCTATTGGAAATGCATTGAATTTATGAATAATCTGGGGACAATTATTATCTTGACAACATTAAGTCCTCCTATTCAGGTCTTTGTCTAAGTTTTACATCTTTTTCTTGGAGCTCTTTTTTTTTATAATAAGTTTCTTTTTTAAGATTTTATTTATTTATTTTTGAGAGAAGGAGAGAGACAGAGAGAGCAGAAGCAGGCAGAGCAACAGGCAGAAGGAGAGGGACAAGCAGGCTCCCCGCTGAGCAGGGAGCCTGATGCTGGGCTCCATCCTGGGACCCTGGGATCATGACCTGAGCCGAAGGCAGACACCTAACTGACTGAGCCACCCAGGCGCCCCTTTTTCTTGTAGTTCTTGCACATATCTGCAAGATATGGTGCTATTGGTGACTACTTTCAACTTTTGTTGCTATTGTAAATGGAATCCGTTTTTTTCTTTGTATCACACTTTCTATTTTTAAAATGATCAGTTTGTTGACTTTTTTTTTTTTGCATTTGACCTTGCATCATTAGTTTTTGGAAGTTTTTCAGTTGATTTTCTTGGATTTTCTACGTAGCTGCTCATGTTATCTGCAAATAGAAATAGCTATGCCTCTTTGTTTTTGTTTTGTCAGGAATCTTTCAGGTAAGAATAAAAGAAACATAATTCAAACCAACTTGATTAAAAAAAGAAACTCATGGGCTCGCTGAACTGATAAGAAGCCAGTACGACTGGATCCAGGATACCAGGATATCAAACACTGTCGCTGGACCTTGGTCTTGCTTTCTCCATCTCTCTAGGATACTTCTCTCCGTCTTGGCTCCATTTCGAGGCAGGATCTCCCTGTGTGGTGACAAAAGTCTGCCAGAAGCTCCAGGCTTACATCCTAGTCTCTCAGCAATACCCAGAGGAAGTCTGCTTCTTTTTTAGTGTTCCTACCCACAAGAATTTCAGGATTGGTTCTAATTCATCGATTTGCTCACATGCTCATCTCTGAGCCAATCATGGTAGTTAGGGGGTTAGAATATGCACACAGGCAGGGAGCAAGTCTGGTTCTCCAAGGAAAATTGCAGTGTTGTCATCAAGAAAAAAAGACACAGATGCTGGAGAGACAAAAAACAAGAGCTGACCACTCCACCATATTTAAACGTCTTTCAATATTTCAATATATAAACCTCCAATTTCTTTTCTTTGTCGTATAACCTTCCCCTCCATTTTTGGTCTGGAGTGAACTCTTCTTGGTGTTGCTGCTTCTGTCTGGGGCACTCTTTCTTAGCTCTAATTTCCTCCCACCTTCCCTCCCTGCTTCCCTTCCTTCCTTCCTCTGTCCCTCTGAACTCAACCTTCCCTATTTAGTAGTCCTGTGGTTATTTCCATCTCGTTTCCGGGACTCTCAGGCCAGACCTTGGTCTTCTCGTATAGTATTGTACATCCAGTCTCTTCTCCGGGATCGGATTCTGGCCATGAGACTGTGTCTGATTCTTCCAGCCCCTTAGGTATCTCGGTTTGTACAAGCCTGTAGCCCTAGGCAGCTCCCGACTCTTGATCCTAGCCCTTGACTTCAGATGGGTCTTCTGCCTCACGTGGAGATGTTTAGCCTCCGATGCCCGGAATGACTCCAGCTCCTGAATGCCTCTGTTTGCATTTGGCAGAATCCAGCCACTCACCATATTGTTTCCTTTCCATTTCTGGGCTGCAGAGGTGTTTTTAAGTGTGAACATGCCTAACATTTCTCCCATTTTATATTCCATCTGTTAGCACTATCATGGTGGGTTGGAGTGGTCCTCCAAGCACCACCATGGCTGCAAGTCTACTCCCTTTTGTTCTCGGCTATCTGTGGTTTAGCTTCCTCTCCTGCTTTTCTTTTGGAAACCACACTCTCTGAGGTCCCCACTGTCATTTCCCAACCACCCAACTGAACAACTTTTCTCTTTGGTCCTCATTTTCCTTCACCCCTCAGCAGCATCCAACAACGTTGACTGGTCTACCATTATCCCTCTCTCCCTTTGTCCGATACGATGCTCCACTGTCCTGGTTCACTCCCTCTTCTGACTCTTCCTTTTTTTTTTTTTTTTAACTACTTTCACTTCCTCCTCTCATTTTGCAACTGTGGGTGTCCCACATGGCCACGGCCTTTGCGCTCTGGTTTTACCCTCTCTTTTTTAAATCATTCTCAAGTCTTTGGTAATCTCTGCGATGATTCCCCATCTTTACCCTAGGATGTGTTCCCCCCTGAGCTCTACAGCTGTAAATTGGTTGTGGTACATCTGCTTGATGTCCTGCTGTCCCATCAAATTTCCTTCCCTTTTTGGATTAAGAAACCACAAACTTCCAGTTATGGAATATATAAGTCACAGAGATGAAAGGTACAGCATGGGGAATATAGTCAATAATATTATAATAACATTGTATGGCGACAGATGGTGACTACACTTACCATGGTGAGCACCGAGTGATGTCTAGAATTGGGGAATCACTATGTTGTACACCTGAACCTGATACAACATCGTATGTTAATTATACTTCAATAAAAATATTCTAAAATTTAAAAACTTTCTTCCCCTTTTGAACTTTTCAAATTCCATCACAGATACTATCTTTCTCTTAGTTGCAAAGACTCCAACTCATACCCCCTCTTGGTTTCTCCTATTTTCTCCAGAGCCAGTTAATTATACCTTCTACCGATCCTTTTTCCTTGAATTTTTTCTTTTTGCCATTGCCCTGTTCATGTGTCTGCTCTGGTCCCTTATCACTGCTCTTTTAGACAATTTTGGGGTTTTCCCAATGAAGCAGGATAGTTAAATGTGGCAATAATTTGATGAGTTTGTGTCAAAGTGTATTATTTTAGAAACCCCACCAAAAAAAAAAAAAAAGGACTTAACATAAATATTCGTAGCTTTATTGCCTTTCCCACCCCAAAGGAGGTAGAATCCTCTGTTGGGCGGACAAAACATCGAGGGCGATGTGTTGTGCTGATCTGAGGAATGAGTTCAGTCTAGAAAGGCTAGAAGTTTTTATTAGAAGGAGCAAGACACTATCAAAAGAAAATTCATTCAAGCTGGGACTTGAAGGTTGAGTAGGAACTATTTAGGCAACCCAGGGAAGAGAGGCTGGTAATTCCACACAGAGGGGGAAGCATACGCAAAACAGACAGGTGAACCGACATGATGCCTCTGTGTGTGTGTGTGTGTGTGTGTGTGTGTGTGTGTGTGTGTGTGTCGGGCAGGGTCTAGAAGGAGTCACTGTGAGTGAGGGGCAGGGGAGATCTGAGGTTGGACGGAAAAGCTTGTTACCCCAGGTTAAGGACTATCATGTGGGGATGTCATGGAAGCATTGGAAGTGGGGATGAGGTCCCACGTGTGGCCAGGTTTCTAGTTTGGATGGCATGTTTGTCAAGCAGGACGGGGGGAGGGGGGAATGGGCATGTGTTGGGGCCTCGGATGAGACTGTGAACGCTGCTCTGCACTGCTTCTGTCAGGCCGCTTGTGAAGGGCAGAACTGCTAACTGGGGGAGTCTCTGGGGGGGGGAAAGGAGTACAGGGCAGCTCTCAGAAACAGGGCTCCTGGGGGAGTCAGAATGTGTTTGCCCAGTGGGGAGGTAGAACCAAAGGTTAGAACAAAGGAGCTGGCACCATGCTGGGAAGATGACTGTGTGGTTATCATATGTAAAAGGGGTTCCATAAATGAAAAAGGGCAAGAGTCAAGTTGACGCCTCAACCCCTCATTTCACTGCCCCGCTGCTTGTGGTACTCCTCTGTTGGCCCTTCAGGGCTCATCTGGAATGCTAGCTTCTGTCTGAAGCTTTGCTCCAGCCACCCCTGGAAGTTATCTCTTTCTTTTTAGGACCTCTATAACTTGTGGTTTACAAGTATTTTATCGCTTTGTATTTCCCCTTAGGGGTAAAATCTCTCAAGACTGGCTTACTTATCTTTGAACTTCCTCCATCACCCAGACGCTTCTCTGTATACTCTCTGTACTGAAGAAAATGATAATTGAACCGAATCTTCACTTCCACAGAAAAGTACATCCTACAGGGTTTAATAAATATGAACCTTATATAATAAAATATTTCATGGAATTTGAATATTTCAAAGCTCCATCCATACAAAGCCCGAATAATTCATGTAAATACTTGAAGGAAAGAAGAAAAACGTATCTAATTATTCAAGACACTGGTTTTTTTTTTTTTCAGACATAGAGAACATTTTATTTTCTTACTTTTGAAAGCGTTATAAGATTTTCCAGCATTAAAATTCATTTCCAAGTTGGATGATCAAGAAATAACAGGACACTAAATTATATAGTTTCAAAATTTGCTGTGGCTCTTTAAGCCCCTGAAAATTTCCCAGAGCAACACTTCTGGGCAGGCGCATTGCTGCTTTCTTTGGTTTCTACTCCTCAAGGCAACAATGGCTCCATCTTTAGTCGCAAACTTCCAGGGAAAGCGCCTACCACAAAGGGTCCCAAATTCAGCAGTCTGTGCCTACATTGATAACAGCTCCTGGCCGATGGGCAGCTGTCTGGCCACGTGCCATGTCCAGTATGCTATTTTGGTCTTGAAAATATTCTCCCTTTCTTCATCTACCTTAATGTCATATCCAGTTTTAAATAATTCAAGAACGTTGATGTCACAGGCAATGGAATTCCAAGTAAGCCTTGGCAATCTTTTTCTTTTTTCTTCCCATTTCCTTCTTTAATTGATTAAGCTTGGGCATTATTTCTGGAACAGCTACATAAAAGTCTGATTGAATTTCATCATCCCAAATCTTCTGAATCAGATTAGTTCCTCCTCAAACAGCAGCTCCATTTTCTTCTGCTATTTTAATCTCTGATGCATTCTCTGGAAATACAGCAACTTTATTGATTTCTGGAACACATGAGTATGGAAAACTAAGAACACTGGCCAATGGCTCCCCATTGTTCTTCTTCCCCAGTGCCGTGTCTAGTGTCAAATCAAGGTAAACACTTGGCTTTGGATTAGTGAAGTTCAGAATTTGAAATGTCTTAAGTAAGCAATTAGCTGTCTCCACCTCATATAGTTGCCTTGGATATAAGCGGGTTTTGTTGTTGTTGTTCTCGTTGTTGTTTAAAGATTTTATTTCTTTATTTGAGAGCGAGTGAGAGAGTGAGAGGGAGCACAAGCAGGGAGAGTGACAGGCAGAGAGAGAGGGAGAAGCAGACTCCCTGCTGAGCAGAGAGCCAGACTCAGGGCTTCATCCCAGGACCCTGGGATCATGACCTGAGCCGAAGGCAGATGCTTAACTGACTGAGCCACCCAGGTGCCCCTGGATGTACCCATTTTAAGTAGACCTCATCCTCAGGCTCACCTTCCATAAAGGTTCATCTTTTTTCTCATCTGATGTTTTTCTCCGCACTTTTTCTGTTTTCTCTGCAGGATTTGTAGAGCAATAAAATGTCCGTTGGGCACTTGAACATGGATAAGGATAAACAGGTGTCTGAGCAGCCATCTTGGAAAGACTATGCCTTTGATGATATATGGAGGCTCTATCATCTTACGGCTACCACCATGTTGACTGTTCCGGATTTTGTCCAATATACCGTTCTCTGTTCTGGTCCATGATCAGAGACCTCGTGCTTGGTGGAAAGCTCAGCTCAAGAAGCTTTGAAATGCAGATTTGATTAATTACACCAGAATTATATTTGAAAATTGAAAAGAAGCATTTTCTAAAAGGCAAATTCCAAATATATGCCTTTTCAAAGGAAGTGTCATTTGGAAAGAAACTGAATCACACCATGAAATCTGTGGCATTTCTTTTGGTTTCCACTCTCTTCTATACTAGTGGTAGGCTCATGTGATATGTAGAAATGTGCTTAATCAAATTTAGCTTGACTTCTCAAGTTAAAAAAATGTATAGGCAGTATTTCTGAGATAAGAAGAGGCGCATTCTTTTTTTAGCACACATCCTTCCTATGTGGCTGCTTTTGCCTTATTCCCTTATTTGAAAAATTGGCTGTGCTTATAAAATCTACAAATTTCTATTTGTTTAGAACGGGGCTAGAATAGCCTGGGATCCTATGGAGCTGAATGGTATTTTAGAGTGCTGATTCTCGTTTTCTCTTCAATAAAGATCACAACACGTTATCTGCACGTATCTTACAGCACACACACTGGGGATTACCCACCTGGGAAAGGGACCCGGGTTCTGGTGCAAGCCTTCTGCTTGCTGAGGGCTCTGTGTTGTTGAGCCAGTCACTCAATCTTTGAGGTAAAATGAGGGATTCTTGCCTAAAACTCCGTGATTCTGTAGTTTAAGTATAATCAACTCGAAAGTTTGATGATTTCTTCGAAAATTAAAAAAAAAATGCTAGTGACCATAAATACATACTGCTGAGCCCTGAGTTTATTTTTGAAATAATGTAAGACAGGGAGAGAGGTTTGGGAGGTCCCTTCCTTTATATAAATTTTATATGGGATATGTTTGTCTAACATAGCACATGCCAAGAGTTAGGGGTCTATAGATGCTACCACAATTAGAGACCTAGAGATAAGGATAATGAGTTTTTTTTTAATTCGAAAAAAAAAGTAAAACAGAAATGAGTGTCTAATTTTATTGCAAATAACTTGTAGGACTGAAAACGAATACACTGTCACACACTGCTACACTGAATAAACACCATGCAAAAGGATCAGTTACAACACAGTAATTTACCAAGATTAAAAAAGAGTCTCATTTTTAAGAGCTCATTTTAAGGGTTGTTGATTTTTAAATCAATTTGCTTCTTGTTTCTTAGTTTATCTTTTGTTTTGAGAAGCTTTCTCTCAGGGAAAGAAATTTTATGCAGGAAATATATGTGATCGTCTTTGTGATGTGTTAAAATTGGAAGAAAATTAAACTTTAGTAAGAAAAATCATACTAGATGCAGAAATAGACGAAGAACCACATACCCGATGTAGATTAGATATAATGTATAAAGATGATTTTTTATAATGGCTTTTAAAATTCAACTTTAAGATGCAGATTCTTTTTTACTGAGGAAAGGAGAGCAATGTATTTGTGTTGGAATTTAATATGTGTTTATTCATATGTGTACGTCTACATATGAATGCCGGTGTGTATATAATTATATGCTATATAATGCACAAATAGTATACCCACACATATCTGTCGGCATTCTTGTCTGTTCTGTAGAAAGAAAACGCTGCTATATTAAAATATGCCGAGCATTCAGTTAATCACATTGTTTCTTGGCTTTTTTTGTTACTTCCTGTTGGCCTAGTGGCAATGACTCATTATAATGTAATGTAATACATACGGTTTCCAGTATCACATGATGAATATAAATGGATATGTAAGAAATCTGAAACACTGTTCTTGTTTAAAAAATGTAAACATTGAACAGAAGCTTATTCATCAGAGAATTTAATGTCACTAGTGCTTTGATTTCAGTAATACTAAGACCCTGATAGAACTAATCTTCAGTGAAGGAAAGTGACTGAATTTCACTTTTTAGTAATTATTTTATAGCTTATATGTAAACACAAACAAACAAAGAAACCTTTTAAACCAGTTCATTGTCGCTTTCTGCAAATAGGTCACGTATGTTTTCTTAATATTAGGTCATTTCAAAGTAGGAAAAACAAAGTCCCCAATAATTAACTTGAGAGGGGGAAAGAGTAAACAGAAATACAAACACAAAAGAACAAATATTTTTGAGTTAACATTCTCCCTAAGGAGAACGGCAGAATTAGATTAACAAACATTTCAATTGAAGAAGGTCTTAAAGTTTAATCTACTAATTTAATGATAAGTAATGGAAATTAGTGGAATTCAAGAGTGAAGAAATTTCTACAATTATAGCTTGAAAGAATGAATAGAATCTTGCTGGAGAAGCTGCTATTGTTTTTGAAGCGAAGAGTTAACAATCAAGCAGTAAATTAGGAAACTAACAATTACATGGTAAAGAGAATCCAATATATGTAAATTACCCTCACTGTAGGTAGAAAAGTTGTTTGATTTTATTTCCCTAAACCACCTCAAGAACCACCTCCCAATAAAGTAAGTTACATCTTTGGGCTCAATTTTCATTATCTGGGTAATATTCCTGGGGCGGGTAATCATCTCCCTTTGCCGCTGGAAACATTCGCGTTAGAAATCAATCTACTTCTAAATGATGTATTTGATTTCACCTGATCTTCATCTTGTTCAGTTGAAATTTGTTGTTTTTTCAACAACAAGCTGGTGTTCCAATAATATTGGAGATATAAAAAAATACAATTCTGGAGTTCTGACTGGACTTGGCCAAGTTTCAGAATTGTCAACGATAAACCACGAAGGGCCTACAGTCATGGTTCTCCTCCCCCAAAGGGTTAAGGGGCTCTGAGGTTTCTAAAGAGATTGACTTCACAAGTATTCCAGAGATTCTTTTGCTTTTGCTTGGCTCATTTCCTTCTTGATAAGATTCTATTTCCTTTCTCTTCCTCTTCACTCTGTTACTTAGCACAGTTTCAAAATATGGTGTAGCCCTGTTGAACCACTGCTTTCAGCAAATGACTCATCATGAGATAACTGAAGATTTGGGGGCATATGTGTTACTTTTGTTCCTGTTAATTCTTTGCTTTCCACCCCACTATGAATATAATAAACTTCCATATTTGGCACCATTTTTTTTTTTTTTTTTTGCTACCGTTCTGGCATTGAAACATCAGCCTGTTTCATTTTCTTTGAACCAAGATTAAGCCACAATGCAGTCTTAAAACAATAAGTAATGGATTGACTTATTGTTCTTGACCCTTGGTTTAGTAATGAGGAGTCTTGGAAGAAAATGAACCTCTTTCACTCTTTCAAGAATGGTACAATAGACTGAATGTTTGTGTCCCCCGAATTCATATGTTGAAACTTAATTCCCAATGTGGTAGTATTTGGAGGGTACGGCCTTTGGGAGGTGATTACCTTGCAACAGTGGGGCCATTCTGACTGGAATTAGTCCTCTTATAAAAGGGACCCCAGAGAGCTCTCTTGTCCCTTCCCCCAAGCCAGAAGATTGCCATCTGTGAACCAGGAAGCAGGCACTTGCCAGACACCAAATCTGCTAGTGTCTTGATCTTGGACTTCCCAACCTCCGGAGCTGTGAGAAATAAATCTCTGTTGTTGATAATCACCTAATCTATGGTATTCTGTGATAGCAGCTTGAATGGACTAAGACATATGGAGACCTTGCCTGAGGAAAAGAAGGGGGTCAGGGCAATATGGATCCCTTCTCTTCCGCATACACGTCCCATCCCCTCACCTGGCAGACGGATCTTTGCTGCTTGGATACCCTAGTCAAATGGGTACTTGCTCCAGATGATTCCACATCTTGCTCCCTCATCCCAACCCCTTTACACCCTAAAGCTGGCATTGGTTCTGTCCCCCGAAAGTTCTGTGTAATTCCATTTATATTAAAATGCAGGTTAAGAGTTGTAATGAGGGGTAACTTGATCTTGATGGATTTAGAATCTTTTCCTAATATTAGTCAGACCTCACGGACCACCTTCATTTTCTTCATTTTTCAGGTACATGGGACAACCAGGGAAGTCTGTGACACTGCCAACGTGAGACCAGGGATCTCCCTGCCAAGAAATGTGACAGAAATGAATCTCTGCCCAGTCATGTCTCCGATGCTCATCCCCATAATTCTCATTTGCTGTCATAACTACTGTCTTCTACCTTCATTTCAGATGAGGAAATTGAAGCCCTACTAAATGTTAGTTTAGGGCAGGACTCACGTAGCAAATTAGAGACACAACAAGGATTTTAATCCTTATCTGTTTACACTTTTTCCTAACAATTCCCTTTGCTGCCTTCTGTGTAAATACCTGGGTAACGCAGGAAGCAGAGGATTATGGCAGATTCTGGTCTCTCAGTGCCATAGATTCACTTCATATTAATGCTGTTCATCATCCGATTATTGTCAAATCGATTTACATCTGGTGGGATGAGCATCTCCTGAAATTCGGTGCATTTATTGAGCACCTACTGCATGCAACTCAGTGTATTAGGTTCTGTCTGGGGAAACTAAAAGAAAAAGATATGGCCCTTGACATGTCGTGTGTTATACACTAGTTAGGAATCCAAACGCACAGAAAATGATAACATATTTCCTTTATCTCATCAGCAAGATGAAACTGTTTTCCTTTTCAGTGGTTGTGATTTTCCACAGCATTCCCATCACAGCCAAAGACTGTTTTACTATGGCCCCTCAAAATAAGTGATCTTTTGCTGTCACAGTGGAGTCAAACCCGAGTGCATTTCTCCCACATTTCCTTGGCACATCTCTACAGTCCGTTTAGCAACTTGTTTGTGTCCTCTTACATGTGACAATTCTTCATGAGGCAGAAACTAGGTGTTTATTGGTGGATCTTATGGGCCATTTATGGTTGACTGGATTCCCAAGGGAGCGTCTCATGGTTGGGGCTCAAACACACTCTTTCTCTGGCTGCTTCAATGTGAAGGCCTCCATGCAGCCTGAGGTGCATTTTTTTTTTCCATCAGTAATCTCTACACCCAACATCGGCTCGAACTCATGACCCTGAGATCAAGGGTCACATGCTCTACCGACAAAGCCAGGCAGGACCTCAGCCTAACGTTCTTTTTTTTTCTTCCCCCCTCAGGGCTGCTTCCTCCTACTTCCCCCGGGTGGATGGAGGCTGGCCCAGAGTGAGGACCTTCCATTGAATGGCCATGCTGGGCACAGTTAGCTGCTGAAGTTGGGACTGTACCTTTTGGGAAGTTCTTCCTTTCAGGAGCTAGAAGAGGGCAGAGGAGTCAGGATTGCTCCTGCCTGGAAGGAGACCTTGCCCACTCCCCACCCCACCCCAGCCTCAGTTCTCCGTTGGCCGACTTCTTACTCTTGGGCTTTGCTCTCTGGTGGTTGAAGGAAGACAGCTCCATTGGCTGCTTCAGTCTGGGGCTTCTCTAGCGTGATGACCTGGGGCAGCAGCCCGGATAGTGCTGTGCTTGGTAGGGGACACACGCTCCGAGCTGTTGCTGCTTCTCTCTGGCTGGTGTGTGCTTTGCATGTGTCAACTCATTTGATCCCCACAATGCTCTATGAGATGGGCCCTATTTTTAGCCCCACTTCACAGCTGGGGAAATCAGGGCACAAAATTAATTAATTTGTAAATATCACATAGTAAGTAGTAGAGCCGGGATTCAAACGCAGTCTGGCTTCAGAGTCCATGTATTAAGCTCCATTCCTATTTCAACAATTTACAAACTCATCACCTTCATCTGGACATACTTTAAGTTTTCAATATTTGCCCCTTAAAGTGTGGAACCCAGCTTGAAAAGAGTGTTCCAGTGATGTGATTGACCAAAGATGTGATTGTTCCAGATCATCATGATATCGATTCACCATTATATTAGCCACACTGCCAACTTTGTGCCTGATGTAAATTTGACAATTAGAGCCAGTACTCAAGGATTGGCTGTAGGATCCCAACGCAGCTGTGGTTTTCTGTTTTTCGTTTTTATTTAGTTATTTTTTTGTCAAGGAGAGGCAGCAAGGATCAGCTGAGCTTGATAGCTCCAGCCGATCACTGAGGCAGCAAGAGAAACAGCTCCAAGACAAACACATGGTTCATTGTGTAGCCTGAGGGGAGAGAACTGGCTGGAAGGGCTGAGCCAGGCAGAGGTGAAGGGTGAAATAGGATACTGTGTGGGTGAGAAGGTTGGTGGCTGGTCAGGGCAGAAAGCACAGTGGAGAGGCTGAGGAAGCAAACTGGAGTCTTATAAATGAGACAAGTTTGGATCAAGGAAGACAGAGATTCATTCATTCATTCATTCATTCATTCATTCATTCAATATTAATTGACAACCTACTACATTCCAGACACCATGCTTCACGCTGGTAATACAGTGATGAGTAAGACAGACCTGGTCCCTGCCCTCAGGGGTTTCTAATTCTTGTGGGAGACTGACAAGATAAAACCAAACCAAAGCAGACAAGAAAGCAGACAAATAAATCAGTGCAGGTTGTCATGAATGTCCTGAAGGAAAACAAGGGTCAGAGATGGTGAAACCAAGGGACACCCTAGCTTTAGCTGAGGTGGCCAGAGAAGGCCTTCAGCTGAGGCCTAAAGTCAGAGAAGTTAAGCATGGGGAGAGGGCATTCTAGGGAAGAACCAGCTGTGCACAGAGCCCCAGGGTGGGAATGGAAGAGAGGCTGGCAGGATCTTGGGGACCCATAGTCATCCATTGGGAATGGGTACAAATTGATGTAAGGATTAACACTGAGAATAACCAATATGAAACAGAATCAATTGGCTTTGACAGCCTGGTCAGTTCTCATCTGGAGTATCCTGTTGAATTCTTGACATAGCAGAGTGTCAAGGCTCACGAGTGATTGGCTGCCATAGCCTCTGAAATTAGGAAAAATTGCAAGTCCCAGCATCTTTTATTTGGCCTTTTTTTGGATTTAAAGGCATCTCTGACAGGCAAGGGTCTCACTGAGGTTCTAACAATCCTTACAGAAAAATATTTGTCTAGGTTATTGTGATTAAGGGCAAGGGCAGGAACAAAGCACAGGGTGTGGTCAGTGTGGAGAAGTCAAAGCACACTGACCGTCAGACTCTTCTCTGATCTCTCCATCTGGCAGACCTATCGCAAAGGAGAGGTTGGTCTGGATGCCTCTTTGGGTAAACTGCTAGCAGTTCCTAGTGATCAATGCATTTTCTAAGGCTCCTCAATGACCTTTTAGGTGATTTTTCGAGAGCTTTCTAGAGAGGAAAACGTAGTTCACCAATCTATACTTTCCAGAATCTGTCCTTTTCTACTCTTTTGAGAACCAGAGCATTTGCCATCCCCCAGGCCCTCTTCAGTAGTCACCTGGATTATTGTATTGGTGTCTTACAATGGGTCCCCCAACTCGTCTCTCACACCTACAGTCTGTCATCCACAGAGCTTTCAGAAAGATTCAACTGAAATTCACTTTGTATCTTGTCTCTATCCTTGGCTTAAAGTGATTCCTCATTACCGTTAATAAAAATCTAAACTCCTTTTGTTGACATTCAATGCCTTTTGTGATCTGGCCTTTGCCTAAATTGTCACTCTCATCTCCTGCCATATCTCTCTACTCTGAATTATGGCCATACCGTGCTACTTGTTCTACTGAAATAACCATGTTCTCGTATCACATCTCTGCTTTCTCATATGAGGTTCCCACTTGCTTCTACCTCAACTAATTCCTATTTATCCTTTAAAATTGAGTTCAAACTTCACCTCCTTTAGGAAGTCTTCCTCGATTTCCCTAGTCAGGATGAAGTGCTTTATCTGAGTTTGTAACACATTGTACATGCCTCTGTTATGACACTTACTGTCTAACTCCTTTTCTGTCTTCCCTACAAAAATCTTGAGCTTTTCGAGGGCTGGGACTGCGTCCTTTAGTGCTTAACTGTGCCCTACACATAACACATCAGAAAGGGCATTTGCACTTGCCACTTTCTGGCTTTATTGTAGTTTGCCATGATTCCTCACAGATTACAAAGAACTCATGTTAATTTCTACATCACATATATTCTCCATCTCTTCCTCCTCTTTTGGGGAGTAGGGGGAAACAATTTGCTTAAGCTTAGGTCTAGAGACCTATTTCTACCTCATTTATCAGTCTTGCAGAAATCTCTAATGCAAATTTTTTATTACCCATGGTTTAAGCCAAGTATTTATATCTTGCTATGATTTAGGATACCAAATTATAGACTTTTAGACCTAGAAAGGACCTTAGAATGATCAACTCCAGTATTTCACTTTATAGACAAGGGCATGAAGGTTCAGGGAGAGGTAAAGTGACCACTCTAAAATCACCCTGCTAGTCATAGTTGGTGGCAGTTAGCCCTAGCAGCTAGGTCTCCAACCCCCCAGCCCTGGGTCCTTTTCCCAAAATGCGGCCACTCTTCAAATCTTTATCATCTTTTGGTGTCAGAGACCACTACGAATTTGACCTTGGTTTATTCACCAAGCTGAGGTTTTAATTTTGCCTCTGGAAATAGTCACTTGGTTATTAGCAAACGAATTAATATTATGCTTTTTCATTTGGCGGCCTGCTAAACTCTGAACCTCTTTCTTAAATCTTCGGGGGACTTAAGAAAAAAAGAAGCATAAATAAATGTTGGACAGATTGTTAGTCTTTTCTTGGTCTCTCAGGAGCCCTTCATTCTCTCACAGATTGGTTCACAGCAGAGTAGCTAATAAGCACTAGCACCTTCTTTATAATGCCAAGACATTCCCGTCGTCTTTTTTAAGAATGTTCTAGAAGGGAAGTGGGAAAGTTACACATAAATATTATCTCCCATAGACGCAAATAAGTTCCTTTACTAGAATTTAAAATGAGTTTGCTCATTTTTTTAAAAAGATTTTATTTATTTATTTGACAGAGAGAGAGACAGCCAGCGAGAGAGGGAACACAAGCAGGGGGAGTGGGAGAGGAAGAAGCAGGCTTCCCGCTGAGCAGGCAGCCCGATGTGGGGCTTGATCCCAGGACCCTGGGATCACGCCCTGGGCCGAAGGCAGACGCTTAACGACTGAGCCACCCAGGCGCCCCAGTTTGCTCATTTTTTACTTTAAAATTTTTGACTATTTATTAGATTTGGTTAGTAACACTGTGGACTACTATTATAAAGATTGAGCAATCCTTCATTTTAATATAGACTATTTCCTTTTTTTAAAGACTTGTTTATTTATTTGAGAGAGAGAGTGCGTGCATGTGTGCACACACAGGGAGGGTGCAGAGGGAAAGCGAGTCTTAAGCAGAATCCAGGCTGGCCGTGGAGCCTGTTGTGAGGCCCAATCCCATGACCCTGAGATCACGACCCTGAGATCAGGACCTGAGCTGAAACCAGGAGTGGATATTAGCCAACTGCACCACCCAGGCACCCCAAGAATATTTCAAACATAAAGTACAGAGAATAATATAGCAAAAAATCATATATCTACTACCCAGCTCAGTCATCTAATAAAATTGTGGCCTGTTTGCTCCAGATCTCTCTCTTCCTCATTCTCTCCCTCCCTCCCTTATTCTTCTTTTCCTCTCCTTCTCCCCTCCAAATTAAAATCTTACACATGTAGTTAAAGTCCCTGTAACCAAGCTGCCCCATTCTTCTCCTGCTATTGACAGAGTTAACACCTAACTTGAATTTTGAGGTGTTTTTTTTTTAAAAAGATGTATTTATTTATTTTAGAGAGAGACAGAGCATGTGAGTGGGCGTAGGGGTAGAGGAAGAGGGAGAGAGAGAATCTCAAGCAGACTCTTTGCTGCTCATAGAGCTGGATGAGGGGCTTAAGCCTAGGACCCTCAGATCATGACCTGAGCTGAAATCAAGAGCCAGATACTTAACCGACGGAGCCACCCAGACGTCCTTTGAGGTTTTGTTTTGTTTGGGTTTTTTTTTTTTTTTTTTTTTTGAGCAGACTCCATGCCCAATGTGGGGCTTGAACTCATGACCCTGAAATCATGAGTCCCATGCTCTACTGACTGAGCCAGCCAGGTGCCCCGACTTTTGAGTTTGAATTTTTGTGTTTTTTTTTAACTTATACTATAAATATATCCATAAACAATAATGGTTTTTGCCTGTTTTCCATCTTTACGAAATGATATATTCTACACTTCTCAAGTTTTCACTCAACAAGTATTAATACACCTCTTCCAGTTCATTTAAACGGTTATATGGTATTTCATTGTATAAAAGGGCCACAAGTTACCCATGCTCTTATTATGCATCTCTAAATGGTTTCCATATTTTTCTCTTATAAACAATGTGGGAATAAACATGCTTGTACTCATCTCCTCTACTTACATGTGGTGTCACTAGGTTTTGTCATAAGTATTGAGACGAATTTTCATTTGATAGGAAAACAATCTGATTAGTTACTTCAAAGGAAAAAATGAAGTTAAAGTAAGTGCTGGGAGAAACAGAATGTCAGGAATAAGAAATAAAATAGTATGGAATGGTAGGTGACTAAGAACGGTATGCTTCTTTTTTTTTTAATGACTCATCTTTTGACAAAAATGTAGATTGAACATATAAGCAAATGGAACCACCACCAGAAGCCACGGATTTTCATCTACATTTAATACATTGTCTGTTTTGAAAAGTAATTTCTACACCCAATGTGGGGCTCGAACTCACAACCGGGAGATGAAGAGTTGCATGTGCCGCTGACTGAGCCAGCCAGGTGTCTCTAAAATATGACCTTTTCTATCATTGCTTCCATGAAGTTTCTTAGAATTTTCATTGTTTCTACTGTGAGAATTGACTACTTCCTCCTTTGGGCCTCCATTCCATCTACCTCTATTACGTGACGTGTTGTGTGTTATATTTGCTATCGTTTGTTTACATGTCTCTCTTAATAGGCTGGGTATTGTTTGAGGGCGGAGGTCATATCTTATTTGTGTCCCCAAGGTGTGGTGCACGGAAGGCAGTTAACACAGTCCAAGGAATGAATGAAAAATCCAAATCCCGGAAGATCTTCTAGCCTTGGTTTCTATTGACAGGATACTTTCGTATTCATATTTTGGCTTCGGATGGAGCGTCAATTGGAAGTTTCATATAAACTTTAATAAAAATGACTAATAAAGCAGAGAAATCACTTAAAATTTGACTGTAGACACTTGCAGTGTATGATTTGTAGGTATCAATATACAGTTAATTTTAGGAAAACTTTAGTTTTACAAATTACCAAGAAATCGCCTGCAAAATGCTTTTTATTCTCATTTAGGGATTTAATTCTTCATCAACAATTAAGATTTTCAAAACACTTTATTCTTATAATCTGGGATACTGGGATTTTGTCTGATTAGGATTGCTGATTAAAAGAAATCGTTCTTCTAAAGTGCTTAGCCCAAAGTTTGGCAAACAGTAAGTAACTGAATAAATATTAGCTTTACTATTATTGGCTGATTTCATACTTAGATTCCTCTCATTTATACCATGTGCTCCTTGGCATGTACTTGGTTGCCTATCCATACGTTTGGAGTAGTGCGTTGATTCGTAAAGATTCCAACTCAGAAAACGGAAGGCATCTCCAATCCAGGCCTTAAAATGAAGCACATAATGGGAAATTCTTGAATATTTAGTGAGTCAGGTATGAAAAACATAAGGGGATTATGTATTATAAATATATTTTTCAAAATGTGGAAAAGTCACTGGAATATTATAAGAAGGCTTACTCCTAAGAATCGCTAATTATGAATAATAGATCACATGCATGAAAGAAGGCGGTAGCTAGTTTTCATTTCCCCCAAAACACCTTTCCAATGGTAAATTTGAGGCAGCTGTGGTTTGCCAAAGTATAAACCAGTGAGGTCCACCGTAACTAGTATGTGTTTACAGTTTGACTCATGGAGCCTGTCAGGCTGTAATCACAGGGGAATAAGTAATCTTACTCAGACTTCATTGTTTAATCTTCCATTCACTTGTTTTCCAAGTTTGTTTCAGTCTGTGGAGAGGCTCCTCTTTGATTACAACATGTAGTCCTGATTTGTGCAATTTATCTTCATTTACCATTTTGAGGTGGCTATGAGAATCCTATGATAAGCTCCTTATTTCCCCAATCCATGTATATAAGCCTCATTGAGCTGGATTCATCTTAAATACATTTTGAAATCACATCAGCACTTTCAGATCAGCAAGTGACTTCTTAATCAATTACTGTCTTACCATTAGATGCTATTTTAAATACACGAAAGAGAGCAGTTTCCAAATGTGAGCAGCCGCTTCCAGGGAATAGTAAACCGGAGCCTTTAATGAAATGAAAGTCCCACATTTTTATTATGCTGTCACGGGATATTTGGATAACTCGTTGTAAATGAGTTCTATTTGTACAAAAGGAATTTTCTAAATCCAGTTGTCCCTATTTCAAAATATAGTTCTGGGGTGCCTGGCTGGCTCAGTCAGTAGAGCATCATGCATACGACTCTTGATCTTGGGGTAGTGAGTTCAAGCCCTACGTTGGGGGCAGAGTTCACTTAAAATATATTTAAAAAAAATAAAAATAATATATTAAAAAGGTAAAGTTCTAGTCCCCGGGCAAACCTGGAAATGGAATGGCCACGTCTCTGTTGTTAAAAAAGAAAAAAGAAAAGAAGCTTACAGCAATAATCTGAACCAATAGACAGAGGAAGACAAACTCCGAGCGCCCCACCCCACTTTTTTTTCCTGAACTGATCAGACAATTTACTCAACCATCTTTGTCTAGTCATTAGAAAGTCAATGCTTCACTCTAGAATTTCTTCCACTCAAGTAAACATTTTGATGCATACAATTTGGGTTAAAAAAAATCCCTCTAATAAAGATCTAGGTATATGCCTTGAATAAGCTCCCTCATTTGGGTCACAGAAATTTATTCAAAGAAAACCCCAACAGAGATAATAATAACATTAATTATCATTTATTGAGCATTTCCTACGTGACAAAAATCTTACATACTTTAGACCTTACGGCCAATTTGTCGGATGAATTCTAGGTAGGAGGAAATTTCTGCTCAGATTGGTTAAGTAACTTGCCCAAGTTTGCACAGTTGGTAAGTATGAAGGCTGATATTAAAATCCCAGCCCATCTGGTAGCAGTGCCCAAGAACATTTGTTCTTTCCTTTACAAAACAGTTGATGCAAAATGAAATTACTTTATGGTCACTTTGTTGATTTTTCAGAAAAGCTATAAGACATGGATTCAATGGTGATAAAAATATGTCCAGTTAGAATACAATTGCATTGTCCTTTATTTGTCATCTGGTTTTCTCTTTCCCCCCTTGAGATATTTGCAGAACGATACTACGAACTAATCTACTCTTCCCCTCTGTCCACTCCCCTCCTGCTCCCACACACCATTAATGGAAAGGAATTTCCTTTCAAATGATATAACCAAATTTATAACTCACAGACATGATTATCACACAGAAACATTTATTAACCTAAATGATGGCCACATTTTTGCCAAGATTCACCAGTTCTGAAGTTATTGCACAAATAGCAGATTTCTCAATAGTTTGGTGAAATCAGGTGCCAAATTACCCGGAGGATGAAAGCCAATTACCGCCGGTCCTGTTGGCTAGTCTGCTCAGCTGTTCACTGAAATTTCCAGTGTCTTGAGAGAATTTAGCCAGGAGGGCCCCCCAAATCTGCACTGTGACTTCACCTACTGATCAGGGTACAAAGGCTGTGAACAGACCCAAGAGAGGCTCGGGTGGCAAGCCAAGCAGGAGCTCACAGAGTCTCAGGTCACAGTGGCTACGCTAGCTACCACGGACAGACCAGCTTCTAAGAGCCAGACGCTGCGCTAGGAGCTGTACACACACGATTTCATTCTTCTTCTTGGGCCAGGTTGCGTAGTAGTTCACCCCAGGGACTCAGAGCCAGACTAATATGGCTGCAGGTCCTTGGGCAAGCAACGGCAACTGTGTTTCAGTTTCTGTGTCTTGTAAGATACTTCGTAGAGTTGAAGGGAGAAATGAATTCAGTCACACAAAGCCTTTATTTATTTTTTTTTTTACTTTTTTTTTTTTTTTACTTTTTTTTTTTTTTTTTTTTTTTTTTTTTTACACAAAGCCTTTAGAACAGTCTGCGGTGTGGAGACAGCACTCAGTGTCCTCAGTATAGGTTGGCCCCGTTCTGCCCGTCAGGACAGGGTACACAGAGCGTGCAGAAGAACCTATCATGTCAGCCTCAAGGCCTCTTGCTGCCATGTGATGACTGGCCCTCGCATGACTGATGGGGACGGTGGCGAAGCATTCCGGGGCTTCCTCCTTCCAGATGGGAATGGGAACCATGCAAACCTCCGCAGCGAAGACTTAACCACAGCCAGGTGACGCCACCAGTGGTGACGACAGTGTGCACATGGAGAGCAGGAGGTGGGAGCCCTCGCACACCTGCAGCCCTTCCTGTCTCCCGGCACAGTCATATCCCCTGGCAGAGATCAGCTAGAGAAATCCAGATCCACTCACCCAAACCTCAAAGAGAATCACACAGCAGACTCTTCTGCCAGTTGGATGATAATTAGAATCGAGCTTCTAGTGTAAATCTTTTCAAAAATCTTATGCCGTAGGTATAATTATCCCATTTAAGAAATGAAGAAATTAAGGCCCACAGGAATTAGGTGAATTGCCTAAGGTTATCACACAGTTTATAAATGGACCACTGGGATTCCAACAGCGGTTTAGATCTTAATCCCAAACCCTTGCCATGTCCCTCTCACTATGCAGGGATTAGTGCTTCTCTGGCTCGAAGATACTGCAAACTCATTGTTTTTCCTAATCTTTTTGTTGCTATCGCTTGACCATCTCATTTTTTATCACTGATTTTATCCAAGAGCAAGAATATGCTTTGGAATTCTTGGAGTAGCTGTTGAAATTAAATGTTCTCATTTAAGAGATTGCATTACGGATTGTCTGTGGATTGTTATTTCTCCATACTGTCTCTTTCTTCCTCCTCCCACGTCATATATTTGACATCTGATTATTAGACTCTTTTTAAGGGTTCTTGAACACGCTCATTTGTGGGAAAGTGCTAGTTAAAATTATTACAGGCAGACATTTGTGTTCTCACAGCCTTTCAATAGAGGGGAGAAAGGAACTTCTGGGTTCACAAAAATATACACTGCAAAGGTTTTCTTAAAATTCTCCACAAGGTGTAGATAATTGGTCAATTGTAAACAAATAATTAGTCAATACAGTTACAAAATCAGGAATGGTTATTGGTTTTGCTATTTTGAGCTCTCAGCAAATTATTCACTCTGATGTTCAAAGTCTCTGGAGCAGTCAGAGGACTTGAATAGCCTCTGCTGTCACTCTTCGGTGCTACTGAAGGGACTGAAGCTTCATACACGCAGACCTTCACCCTCCCAGCTCTGACTCTCCCCTTCCTATAGGTCATGAACATGTTGCCTGCAGTAGGTATTTGTCAAACCTTTTCATACCATCTCATCACTGTGATGATCAACAAATGTGTCCTGAAAATCTTTTATGCACACCTTGCAGTCAGACATCAGACAGTCTGCGGGGCAGAGTCTGGTCCTTGTACACACGGGACCATAAAGGGCATGCACCACATCCATAAGTGGTAACCTCATTCCTTAATGTTGAAATAATTTTACTTTCCTCTACTAGCAAGGATAGCAAATACCTATCTGGCTTTTATTTCCTTACGGCATATATATATATATTTGCCATATCTAGCACATTATGAAATTGGAAAGCACTGATTCCCATAACCAGTCTAATTCAGGAAGACATCTTACAACCACCAGTCCCTGCCAACACTCCTTCCAGTGGCCACCCCCACCTCCAATTTCACGTAAATATCAAATACTCTGTAATATTTTATCTACAGGAGACACTGTTGACTTGCAGGAGTAGTAACCATATTTGCTTATTTTTTTCATGCAAGAAGCTTAAAAATGCTTCTATGCTCTACAAACAAAAAGAAAAAAATCTGGAAGAACTTACCTCTGTCATAACATCATCCATTACAAATGATTTTAAGATGAAGACTTCTTCGTGAGAAATAAAACCTGCTGGATTTAGCATTCAGCTCTCACTTTCATTAAACAGAGTTGTCATTTTAGACCCAGGCTTTCCCTGGAGACAGTGATTCCACCAGGGGAAGCAGTATGCGAAGTTATTGCAAGAAAGTTTTTGTGTGAAATTGTGACTCCTGCCAGAAATGTCATATGTTTTACTTAACTTCCTTCCAAGAGCTAGGAAAATTTCCCAAGCCCAGATACATACAACTGGACCGCTATTCAGAAGTCAGTAGCATGGGGCTGACGAGAAAGACTGAATTTTATACACTCCATTTGTTTCTGGAGATAAAGCCTCTATCCTATTTTCCTCAAGGTGAAAGTCCAATTCACTTTGACAATTGTAAAGCCTTATTCCATGGGAAGGAAATGATTATGACTTCTGTCACTGTCATTGCTATTTATACCATAATAAATTTACCTAAGGAAGGTGATAGCCTCTACCGGATTCCTTCCAGAGCTCCTTAAGGAGTAAAACCATGCCACGGACAACCTACGAGACATTCTGTTCTGTCTTTTGCTTCTCAGCCCTTCAGTGTGGCAAGCTATCTACCACAACACTGCTGATTAGCGACTCTGCACAGACACCGTGCAAGACGGATTAATGTTCCCCATGCTGACTCTCGGGAACTACAATGCCATGAAGTACTCTCCAGGATTATCAAGGTGAAATTAAATTACGCTCAATACAGTTTGAGAGCAATTTTGCTCGTGGTTTAGAGCACCTCCACAGGGATGTTCTGAAGTTGGTTCCTACGAGCTTGTGAGTGCCAATGGTTAAATACGGAGGAATTGTGCAAGCCAGATGGTAAACCTTTGCGACCGGGCCACAGCGAGACTCTTGATCCCAGGAATTAGCCTCCATGCTTCCCTTTCCACTTCCTCAAGGCAATAGCAATATGGATTACAGAGAGTACCTTTTTCTCTGGTGGGAAAGGTTCTCTGACCTTGCCAGCTCCCTGCCTACCCTCCTGGAGAGCCCGTGACCTCCACCCCCATGAGGGTAACCGATGCTCAAAATGACCTTTGCTTTGTTTACATGCTAATCTCCATACCTCAAGACCTTCAGCGGCTTGAGAGCAAAGAGGGTATCTTATTTTTAAATCTTTACTAACTAGCATAACTCCTGGGACCTGGAAGGGGCACTACACATTCTCAATAAGTGGAGTTTGAATAAAGTTTTGACTTTTTGAAATGGAAACAAAAAAGAATAGATTTAATATTTATTCTGATATTCTAATTCTCATCTTCTTTGATGGGAAAGGAGACCGATGCCATTGCTGTTTTGTACATCCCTTCCTAAGCCTTGTTTACTTTGGCTTTTGTTTGGCTCTTGGGACAGACAGAGGCAATGTTCAACTTTGAGACTTTAGACCCTCTCTGAATGACTAATTACTGACATACTGGATTTTGGCTCTATTTCATCATTTTGTGACTCAGACTAGGGGAAATTTGGGGTTAATATAATGGGGAGTGACGTGAGCCTACTATTAACAGGACAGCTAATGTCTGAGGGCCCAGAGCTAAGTTCTTTGTGCACAGTCTTGCTCGATCCCTTCCACACCCCCATGGAGTAGATATTATTATTTCACTTATTTAATAAAGAAACGGAGGCATAAGGAGTGACTAGACCAGGGTCATCATAGGGCTAAGATTGAGCCTGGGTCTACGAGACTTTAGAGTCTGGCTTTTGAATACCGTGCCACAGCGCTTAGAGACTCGAGTGTTTGAGCTGCATTAGAGAGACGGTTCTGAGGCAGAGAAGGTGATTCAGCCTTTCCGTCCATGCTGAGTGGGCCCTGTCTTAGCTCTGGCTTCCAGGGCAAAACATCATCACGGGGTGGCTGAAACAACTGACATTTTTTTCTCCATTCTGGAGGTTGGCAAGGCCAAGGGCAAGGAACCTGTAGATTCCGTTCCTGGCGAGGTCTACTTCCTGGCCTCTCTGTGGGCTCACATGGCCGTTCCTGCGTGAATACAGGGGAGAGAGAGCTCCTACTCTGCCTTCCTCTTCTTAGAAGGGCACTAATTATATCATAAGAGCACCACCCTCCTGTGTCATCCGAACCTAATTATCTTCCAAAGGCCCCACCTCCAAATACCATCACATTGGAGGTGAGGGTTCAATAGATGAATTCTCTGGAATGTGCTAGACAGAACTGTACACAAGAAAACAGCACAGCAAAGTCTGGACTCGGGCTCGGTAAGCAAAGGACCTCGGGCTCCTCATGCAAGGAGTCACCCACCCTCATGTGTCCCCCGTGAACTCGAACGACCTGCAACTCCATGAACCCATGCACCTTGCGTGCCTCGTCCCATCCCTGCAGCACCCACCATCCTTGGCTCTTGGGGAGCTCAGTGTCTCAAAAGGGCCTGGTATCAGTATGGGTCAGAACAGGAGGGAGAAACCCCACCATAACTTGAACAGGAAAAGTTTAATATAAAAAAAATTATTAAATAGCAGTTTATTGTTTAGAAACCCTTGACACAGAGGAAGAGACTTGGACAAGGGAAGCCAAACAAGTTTTGACCTTCAGGATAAGGCTGAGGACTTTGTTTTGGCCTTCAGGCTACGCCTGAGCGAGCACGACTTGCCCTATTTCTTAGGCAACAGGATTCTAGGCAGCATTTCCTTTCAGATCACCCCAGGCATTTAGGCTATTTAAAAAATCTAAATAACATCTCAGTCATGCTCACATTCCGAGGGTGAAATGTTTTAATCTGTCTTTTCCCAGAATGGCCCTTAAGTCCAGGAGGGAGCGCAAACAGGCTGGGTGATGGTCGATGGATTTGGATATTTATGGGAACCCAGAGGTTTTGGCAAAAGTACATAGACATCTTTTTTTTTTTTTTTTAAGATTTTACTCATTTATTTGACAGAGAGAGGGTGAGCACAAGCAGGAGGAGCAGCAGGCAGAGGGAGAGGGAGAAGCAGATCCCCCCTTCCCTCCCTCCCTCCCCCTCTCTCCTCCTCCTTCCCCCCTCCCTGCTGAACAGGGAGCCTGACACTGGACTGGATCCCAGGATCCTGGAATCATGACCTGAGCCTGCGGCAGACACTTAACTGACTGGGCCACCCAGGGGCCCCAAAAGTACATACACATCTTAAAGAAGATTTAACTAGAATATGTGTGTGTGTGTGTATATATATATATATATATATATATATATATATATATATATAAAATTTGATATCCCACGAATGGCACAATAGAACTTGAGTGCAGGTCAAACGCAACAGCTGTTTGTGATTTCTCCTAAACTATAATAACAAAAGTGCTTTAAAAAATTCCCTCCCTTTCTCCAACTTTCAAAGTATTTAATATTTGCATAATGATTAATCTCGGGCTCCAGAGGAAATTCCCAAAGGGAGAGACAGCACAGCAGCATTCTGAACTGCGACCACGTAGAAAAGTGGGAGGAGGGAGCGTGTCAAGTCTTCAGCTTTGGAGCGTACTCTCGGGGGAATTCTACTACCCGTGGCCATCCGCTGGTGGCCCACCGTGACACTGGGACCTGGAGAGCTGAGGGAACACAATCCCAGACGTTGGGACAGTAAGTACTAACTTGGCCGAAAGTACAACTCCAATAAAGGCATGATAACACACCCCCTGTTTACGGAGAGGTAGACCTGGAATATTTCAAGAAAGTCTTACTCTGTGCTTTGAAAGGGCTGAATCCTTATTCTCAGAACCCCGGAATACACCCACATCAGCCCAACCGAGGCAAGCGCCGAGCATTTCCCTTCCACAGAGGGTGTTCAGATCACCTGAGTATTTGCTGTGATGTCACGGTCCCCTGGAAGCTTTTGGCTGGAGCAAGGGCAGCAGGCTTGAAGCGCATTTCTCAGCCTCGGTATTTGACCTGTAAGATGAAGGCATCCAGTGACATGAATGGCTCCCAACCAGGCTGTAGTTTAGAATTTGCCGAGTCTGGGGAACTTCCAGATAATACTCAACCCCTTAAGCCCACTGTCGGGCTAATTAAATGAGGATGTTTGGCAGGTGGGCCCAGAAGGTTAGCGTTTTAAGAAACCCTCTGAGTGAGGCCAATATGCAGTCGGGTTTGAGAGGCACTTGCCCCCTAACATACAACACTGTTGGTACCTGCGTGATGCTCGTCCTGTGGGTGAACCTTTGCGCATACTGAAAACATCGCTTCTGTTACAACAAACTCTCATTGACTGTGAGCTGTTTGTGAACACGTGTATGCATTTGGACGGAGTTTATAGAACACACAAAAATGAAAACAGCGGTCTTAGGTACAAGGATAAAGGGAATTCTTCTTTAAAATTTAAAAAACACCGTACTGTCTTCACAACAACACAACAACAAAAAACAACAACCATTACCAAACACACCCTCCCCACTCACTCTTTTTGCAATTTTGGGTCTGGGCTGTTTCCAGAAGGTTGTTGAAGACTGACCTCTGATCATAATAAAAGCATTTGTGTTCTTTGGTCAGAGCTGGGTTTCTCAAAGAACTTTCTGTCTCTCTGCCCTGAAATGTTATTTCATGAAAGAAGTTGAAACTTCTGTGTGGGTATGGACATTCTCATTGTTGAGGGCCTAATGTAAGTGGTCATTCAATGTGTATTCAATTATGACTGAACATACCTCGTGACTGTGTTCTGAAATCCAGTACTAAATGCAAAGCTCATGAATCATATTCACCAACCATGGCCATCGTAAATATTCATCTAATGTCTGTCTTCATTAGATGGTTATTAACACGTCAAAGATATTCGTAGAGAGAATGAAAGTGATACATTCTATCTATATTTACTCTTATTTGAAAGGCTAATTTATTTTTAGAGTACTCTTTGATAAAAGACTTTTAATAAAGAGAAGTTTCCTTTAGGAATAGTCTTCTGTCTTCAAGCTAATAATCTTACACAAAGACGGTTTATTAATGTTTTGCTTGTTGAATGACATCAGTCAAGTGATGGGCTATGTAAATATTCCAATTCAGAGACGACATAAAGCACAACTCTTAAAAGGTTACATTGATGCCTTCTCTACTAACAGTAATCTGGAGTTATTTTTCTGATGAAAAGAGGCAGCAGTGGTTCGTTTCCATCCTTGTCTGGTCTCCTTGGTAATCAATAACCCATCACAAGATTGCTACATGGAGTTGGGATACAGTCTGAATAGAATAGAGCAGGGATTGGCAAACTTTTTCTTTAAAGGCCCAAATAGTAAATATTTTCTGCTTTACTATCCAACTCAGGCTGCAGCGGCAAAGCAGCCAGAGATAGTATGTAAATGAGTGTATGTGGTGGCGTGCCAAAAACACCCTTTATTTAAAAAAAAAAAAAACAACAACAGGTGGCGGACTGGATTTGGCTTACAGGCTATAGTTTGCCCACTGATGGAAGAGAGCAAACTCAACAGGGTGTCAAACCAGCTTTCAGGTGGCAGTGGGAGGGTGTAGGCCAGGATTGGGGATTTTAACTCAACCCAAAGAAGCCAGGCTGTGCTGGGGTTCCGTATGAACAGGTAGGTCCACCGTGATAGGAAAAGTCGTGAGAATACGTTAACAATTAAAGAGCGATAACAGCAATGGCTAGTGTTTGTGGAGGACTTGCTTTGTAACTTGTGTCAGACACTTTCCATGTAATCTTTATAATAACCTGGAGGTAGGTATTATTGTATTCCCATTTTATAGATGAGAAAACTGAGGCACGCAGGGGTTAATGAAATTTCCCACAGACATACAGCTAGTAAGTGGCATGGCTGAGATGTGAACCTAGACAGTCTGACTTTAAAGATTGCTCTTTTTGAAAAAAATTTTTTTAGAGAGAGAGTGTATGTGAGCAGGCATGCATAAGCATGGGGTGGGGGGAGGGATGGCAGAATCTCAAGCAGGCTCCACATAGGGCTCAATCTCAGGATTCTGAGATTATGACCTGAGCCGAAATCAAGAGTCCCACGCTTGACTGAGTCACCTGGGGCCCCTAGAGACTATTCTTCTAACGGTTATGCATTATTACCTCCTGCCAAGGGACACAGCAAGTCCAAAGTCATCAACGCTGGGAGGGAAGAGTTTCTATATCGGTACTCTAGTCTTGGTTCAGGGTCTAGGGGTTCACCATCCTGAGGACAGACCAAGAATAGTGTCCCGGGGTGTATACTGTGGGAGACATTCTCCGTGGGTCTCTCATGTTTCTGTAGATTTTTAAGTAAAGGCATTGGCAGCCTTTTCTTGGGGACTGCGTTTTCACATTGTACAGCCTTGGCAGATAGAGATAGCGGCTCCCTCTGGAGCAGCGGGAAGGTTGGTTTGCTGTACTATTATCATAAAAATCATGCCTCTCTCTGGAGCGAAGTTGGGCAAGTTTGCTTGCAGCCCATTATAAAAGATTGGGGCTCTTCAGTGCTCTTACAAAAGATGCCTCAAAATGCCACTGAAATGTTCGCCTTAAAATAATTTTGTGTTATGTGAATTTCAGTCAATTGAAAAAATCAAGTCAAAAATGAAAAGAAACAAACAAAACTTAGTGAAAAGACAGCCAGATAAGAAGCAGACTCTCGCTAGACACTGAGTATGCTTGTGCCTCGATCTCGGACTTCCCAGCCTCTAAAACTGTGAGAAATAGATTTCCATGGTTTACAAGTCACCAAGTCTATGGGATTTAGGTTATTGTAGCTTAAACAGACTGAGGCCGGAAGACCTGTGTTGAAGGCAGACAGAGGCAAGCCTCTGTGAGAACCTCTAGCTCTTGATTATGTGACTAGTAGACTGGCCCTCCGAGAAGTTCTCAAACCGACTAGAAAGTGTTAAAGGTGTGCAGCTGATTCTTTGGAACGATTTTTCAATGAACCATAGCAGTAACATAAGTATCACATCCCGGCAATTTAATATAGTGGTTCCTGAACCGAGCGGCTCGTCGGAATCAATGGTATTATTAAAATAACAACAATAAAACAACAGATTCCTGAGCTCCACCTCATATGTAATGAATCAGAAATGAATCTGGGGCTCAGAAATCAATATTTTACAGTTTCCCTAGATGACTCAGGTGCACTGAGTCCCTTTCTGATGATAAAGATTGATGGGGCATGTGGGTGTTTACGTTGGTTGGGTGTCTGCCTGGGCTCAGGTCATGATCCCAGGGTCTTGGGATTGAGCTCCCTGCTCAGAGGGGAGCCTGCTTCTCCCTCTCCCTCTGCCCCTTCCCCCGCTTGTGCTCTCTCACGTGCACTCTCTCTCTCCCTCCAAGAAATAAAATCTTAAAAAAAAAAAAAAGGTTGAATTCGATCACAGACAAGTCCTTCTGGTTCTCTGTACCTAGCTTTCTTCAATTGTTACTCAAATAGTTAAACTCTGGAATTGTGCCGTGCAGTGACAATTAGCCACATGCGGTATTTAAAATGAAATGAATCGGGGTGCCTGGGTAGCGCAGCGGTTAAGCGTCTGCCTTCGGCTCAGGGCGTGATCCCGGCGTTCTGGGTTCGGGCCCCACATCAGGCTCCTCCGCTGTGAGCCTGCTTCTTCCTCTCCCACTCCCCCTGCTTGTGTTCCCTCTCTCGCTGGCTGTCTCTGTCTCTGTCGAATAAATAAATAAAATCTTTAAAAAAAATAAAATAAAATGAAATGAAATGAATCAAAATTACATAAAATTTAACATTCAGTTCCTCAGTTGTATCAGCTACGTTTAGGGTATTTACAGCTACACGTGGCTAGTAGCTACAGTATCATATAGTGCAGATACGATTTCCATCATCACAGAAAGTTCTATCGGATAGAGCTACTCTAGAATGGCTTATACCATAAAAGAAGGAAGCTATTAAAGACTGCTGGGGTTGTACCAAAAAGACTCAGGAGTCAACATGAATAAGTCAATACCCCATTGACTAAAGATGGGATAATTTGAGCACCATTTAGAATAATAACTGCACTGGATTGAAGTATATTAAATATATTTAAATCCATGACTCATACTTGAACTAAAATAAAATTTATTGGTGTCTTTTAGAGGATGCTAGGGAACCAAGTCATCACTTGAAAACTGGAAAATAAAGGGTTATCAAACATTTAATCAATACTTTCTGAAGGAAAGCCTGGATAAATGGAGATCGTACTGAGATGCATTATCAGAAGGCCCATTAGCAGGTCCCACAGGACTGAGCACCTGTTGCCCTTCACCATGGTAAATTCAATAACGCAGGCTTGTGCTAGTTTTTCTTCCCTCTTCTACTTCCCATATCTTGCATTCTTGTTCTCTGATATTCCCAAAGAAATTACTGCATGCATACTTCTATCTCTGGCTCTTCTCTGGGGGATTCCAGGCTGGGACAGCATTCTAGTACAAATTCTTTTTTTTTTTTTAAGATTTAAATCTTTAAGATTTAAATTTAAAGAGAGAGAAAGTACTAGAAAGCGGCAGGAGGGGCAGAGGGAAAGAGAGAATCCTGAAGCAGACTCCCTGCTGAGCATGGAGCCACATGCGAGGCTCCATCCCAGGACCCTGAGATCATGACCTGAGCTGAAATCAAGAGTCCACCGCTTAACCAACTGAGCCACCCAGGTGCCCCTCTAGTACAAAATCTTGAAAAAGAATTTAACTGTACCTGGCATATAGATTTGGTTGTTTGGTTATGCTTCCACTCCTGGTCCAACCTCCTGTGAGGGGCTGTCCCTCCAAGAGATGAAGGTGGGATTTCTTAAAGTAGAAGAGGTGGAAGGGAGAGAGTTGTGGGAGCCAGAGTGAAGTAACATTTCAGTCTAGAGCCTTGCTACTGCTGTGATCTGCTGACCGACAGCTTCCTATCACCTGAACTTGTTAGAAGCGAGGACTCTTGGGGCCACAGCCAGGCCTACTGAATGCAAATCTGCATTTAACAAGATTCCCCAGGTGATTTGCATGCACATCAAAGTTAAAGAATTCTCCTCTAGAGGGAGTAATAATTATCCAGCTCAGAGAGATTTTTACAAGAGTTAAGATGTTGAATCCAAAGGTCAATGGGAAGCACAAATAGGAGCAGGGGAGCACCTGGTGTTGTGAGTGAGTGAGTGTGTGTGTGTGTGTGTGTGTGTGTTTGGGGAGGGGGGAAGTGGAAGAGGAAAAGTGGGATTGAATCTATGAGAAACGCTTTAAATTCACACTCGGAAAAACATTCTATACCTATGTTATTATATTTTGCTCCATAAACCTCAAAAAATGTTCAAGTGGGATGATAAAACCACCCCCCAAATCAACAGAAAACAATGTCTATGTGTGGTTGTAAACACAGAACCAGTTCTTTCTGAACAACTGTTAGATATTGAATTGAAGGCTTGTGTTCGGGGTGGCGTTGTGTATCTGTGAGGGAGGCGCAACCAGCCTTGGCAATCCGCCACTTCCTCCTAGCCCCTCTCCCCTGTCCCCAAACTCCGACACTCTGTTCACTGCCCCCTCTCCACGGACAAACTCTCAGCGACAGGCATGGTGCACTAGTAAATGTTTCACAACTGGCTCTTCGGAAATACATATAAAGCTCTAATTTGTAGAGTTTGCCCATTTCCACAGCACAGATAGCGCCATGATGGCTGCTTGTAAGCTGCCATGACGTTAGCTGAACATGGAGTTGGGAGACAGCACAACTGGCTATGGCACAGCGCTGGAAATAATTGGGAGAAAGGGCAAGAAGGAACTAAAGGGTGGAAAGGACACTGTAGAGTGGGCTGTAGCCTTCTCAGAAGTGAGGGAGGAGAAACGAAGTTGACGGCCCCGTGGGCTGCTGGGACTCAGGAACGTAGCTGTCTACTTGGAGTCAAAGGCTTGTGTTGTATCCTTGGCTCTGGGCGGAAGACTGGGCCGTCTCCCCCCATCTCCGGCTACCTCTTTGCTTTGCCTCTATTGAGAACTTCCTTTTGAGCTGTAAAAGAGTCAGAAACTCAGCTGCAGAAAAGGTTTGAGGACAGCCAGGGTGACTTGTATTCTATGTTTACTGAAGCTTCTTCCATAAACATTAACTGGGCTCTGGAATGCTCGTACCTACCCTTCATGGACGCACCACACCCCAGTTTCCCCTGTCTGAGTGTCATCCCCATGACTCCTACCCAGCTTCCTCAGGTGTTCCACGCCCTGCTTCCCTGGCCAGAGTTCAAGCCCTCACCTGGTTTCTTTGGACCGAATCCAAGAGCTGCATACCTGTCTCTCCTGGGAGATCTCCAGCTGGCGCAGAACTCCCTTCCCTCAGGGACATTAGCAGATAATGCCTATCTGCCTTGCTGTAGGCACTTGGCAGGTCTTTTCCACCACCCTTCTGCCCACAAGCACTGTTTTGGGGGCTTGATGTTGGTTCTCCAAAGGCCTGATCCAGGGGCTCCATCCCCTCGGGGCCTCCCTCCAGCTGCACAGCCATTGATCTGTTTTGTGGCTCTGGGCCCCCTGAAACACCCTCTCCTCACCTTTACTGACAAAACACGCACCTGAATTTCCCATAACTGCTCTGGTTGCTCACCTTTCATTTTTTCCTGGAAAGCATCCAGAGCTAGAAATCCAACGCACTAGAGAGCCTGAATGAATGCTTCCTAATCTGCGTGAAATAGAATTTTTTGTAACCTTCTCTTTTTGCTTCATCAATGGTGACTTTCAGGAACGATACACTTCTACTCGCAGATTAAAAGTGTTCATTTTTGCAGCGCTAATAGCTGTTTGGAATGCAATACCTTGTTTCCTCCTCTCCCCACATGAATGCACCTTCAGTTTTAGATTTATGATTTGGCTTTTCTTTCTTCTAAAATAGAGACGGAAGTAGTGAAAGTCCCCTTATCTCCGTCAGAGCTGGGGCCTCTTCTCAGGATCACGTCCTTTCCGTCCCCCAAAGCAGCCACCATTTATGTTCATTCCTTCTAATCCTCATTCTTTCCTCATGTTTTCTTTTCGGAGCACAAAAACACATCGCTACCCTTTCTTACAAAGTCAAGGCCAGCTTACATGATACGGGGGAGAGCTTACACTGACAGAAGCACTCCAGGTGGTTCAGCTAACTCACCACGGCTTTGGCGTCTCCCCGGCTGGGGGAGGCTCTCAGTGTGTCCTTCCTGCCAACGGAGAACCCCACTCTGCCCTTTGAGTGTCCCGTTCAGAATGAGGCCAGAGGGCTCCAGACCAAAGAATGCCTTTCATCAAGCCCAAGTTATGCAGGAAGGAATCCCAACAGCTTCTGCTGTTGGCCTGTGACGCTGACCAAGCTGGTGTACCCTTGACCCCTCCCCTCTCTCCCAGATGTCCAATGAACCTGTGTTCAGTTTGCCCTCCGACCCTCCGCAGCACGTTGCCTTCTGTGAGGCCTCTGGCGAGTTTGAAAGGCTGCCAATCTGGACCCCAAAACGGAAGTGCCTGAAGGAGAAAGTTTTCCAAAGTTCTTGGTTGTCAGAGAGATGAACATCATCGAATGACTGAGAAGATGAAAGGGATAGACACTGAAAGCAGTTGTAAGATTCGACTGTCCAAGGGACGAGGCTCAAGAGGAGGCCGGAGCCACAGCAGTGAAAATCCTGCACTTGAATTGCTAGCATTATGAACACGTTTTCAGGGAACTTACCAGAGAAGGTCAACTTGAATGGGCACTAATGAGTTGATGGCTCTGATCCAGGAACAAGTCAGACCATAGCAACCAGGTGGGGTGCTAGGTAATTGTAATGTCCCCTGGGAACAGGCATTGAGCCCCAGGACGAGACTGGTGAACCCCCGCCCAGTGAACAAATGATCAGGTATCAAACTAAAATATGGACAGTGGATTATGCTCAAAGGAATTCTTCGTGCACGGACTCAAATACGTTAGCTCTCTCTGTCTTTTATTAAGGCCCCTTCTTGGATAAAGAACAAAAGTAGATATAGGCAGATCTTAAAAATGCATAAGGCTGATCAGCCTGCCTGAGCTTGAGTATTGTAGGTATTCAGAAAATGGCTTGTTGATTACAGTGTAATAGGGCTCATCCCCTGTCATGGGGCGCTATGGCCCTGGTCTTTAAAGAGTTAAGTGATAGTGACAAATGTTTGGAATGTCCCACAGTGGTATGTGTGCCCAGTCCCCAGATAGGCCACCCACCTGCTGGGACAGGGCTTCATCTGTTTATTCCAAAATAGGTAAATGCTGGGTGTTCTCTTGACCCTAGAAGGGGTAAGACAGCACAGGGATTTAATGTAAGTCTGAAATCTGAGGGTGTCAGATGTGGGCATTAGCATATATCTTGAAACCAGGAAAGTAGCCTTTCCCTATCCTCCTCACTTCCAAAAATATCTTTCCAAGATATTCTCTATTGTTCTGCCCAGTGCAGTTGGGTCTTAATCAGTTTGCCTTATAAGGGATTTCAGGGTTTCAAGAGCTCTCCCAATAGGAAGGTTTCCCTGCTGTTCTGCCCGAGTTGCCTTCTGCTTAATTTTAGTTCATTATGTCTGTAAAGACAGGGAGGGCTTTATGGGGCAAAAGGCCCAATCATCGTGGGAAGAATGAATCATTCTAGAACAGTGAGAAGGGCTGGAAGGCGAAGGTGGCTGAGGGGCAGGAAGCTGGGGGTGGATGGGTGACTGAGAACAGCATCAGAACAGTCTGGCTTCTCTCTCCATTCCTCCCACTAGGGGGTGCCC